>NW_004567106.1:43655981-43712575 GCF_000260355.1 Condylura cristata | reverse complement strand
ATCCTGACTATGCAGAGGCCTCACCTAAATCGAAATTAACAGAAAGTTGAAAACGTGAGTAGGAAAATGAGAGCCAGACCCTGACGAGGTTGAGGCAAGTGATTCTCCGGCAGTACAAGATTTAGGGAGATGCGCACTCAGGGTTGTGCAAATACAAGGCAAGGCACTCTTTTAACGTGGCACACTAGGCACTCAATTGTCTCACCCCTGCTCATGAGGGCAGGTTGCTTATCATGAGGCCACTGGGAATGTTTGTTTAAGTTACTCAGACTCTACTCCCGCTGTGTATTTTTTCTTCCTATGTCATGATACCTCCATGCCATGGGAACCCAGGACATGGGAGAACTTTGCGGACCACACCAAACTAAAAATAACTAGCACATTTATTTCAATGGTGATGAGAACACAAACAGTCCCCACTTTGCCAGTGAATAAAATTAGAACGCTAATATTACCTAAATGACGCACTATGGAAAATTTTCCACCTGCAGCCTTGCAAAGGGCTAGTCTCTCAAACAGGGTGGTGAAGCCAGTGGGTGGAAGAGGGTAAGAGGCAGGACTTGCCTCTCTGGACATTGCTGTCACTCCTTCAGTGTAATGGTTGAGAGGAGCCAGGGCAATGTGTGGAATTCGGGGAAAGCATTAATGTGGTTACACTGTGATCTTCACTTTGTAAAACATTCTGCTTTTCCCAAAACTTTTGCGAACATTTCCCATGCATCATGATGTTACATAGCTCAGGGGAGGCAATTTAAAAGATGCCGTACTCTCTCAGGTTTGCACAGAGAAGGACTGAATAAATAAATCATTCAGCGCTGCTCTGGATCTTTGTTCAGTCAGGTTTGTCCTTGTAACACATCATGGGCTGAGTGACCCATGTTCCACCTCCAAAGGGCTTTTTGCAAATCCTTTTCAAAGCTGTCATTTGATTCACTGCCCATGAGAAGGGCATTGGCAATGGCCACATTATCCAGACTAAATGCTGTGTTGTTGAATTTTCTGTGTGCGTGCGCGTGTGTGTGTGTGTGTGTGTGTGAGTATGTGCTTTAAAAGGTCTCTGTGATCGGCTTCTGCTGATAGTTCCTATCTGATCTATTCAGTTAAAGCCTGAGGTACCCCCAGTGGCAGGATAGTTGGGGAACAGGTACTATCTGAGTAGAGAAGTGGTCAGGCTTTCAACAGAGTGGCTTTCTGAATCTTTGTTGTGAAAATGAATGAGGCTGTTATTTTTTTTCTCATTGGCTATAAAATTCCCACTCAAGTGTTTCAAACTGCACATACCTCGAATAGGTCCTTCTGCAACCTTTCATCTCTTGAAGGTTGAATATAGACCCCAGGAAATAACATGTCACCACCTATGACCTCGGGTACGCCAGACAGAAGGTGCCCCATGGGGACTGGTAAGTTAAAGATGATTGTTGCTTTTACTTCTTTTATATATTACTCATCAGTGGAACTACTGTTTTCTATGGTAATTTATATTTTTGACCTTTTGCAAAACCTCCATACTGCCTTCGATTGCCACCATTTTACAATGCCACCAACAGTGCATAAGGGTTCCAATTTCTTCGCATCTCTCCACCACTTATTTTGTTTGTTATTTTTTCATAGTAGCTAACCTACTAGTGTGAAGTGATATCTCGTGTTGTTTGGATTTACATTTTCCTGATGATTAGTGATGTGGAACATAAAGCTTTGAAGAACTGGCAGTTTCTAATTGTCCTGCTGGTAACCACAGGGAAAGGTCTTGGTACTTGGTGACAGGCAGCTGAGTCAACTTTTCCAGCCACAACTGCATGTGGTGGGCATGTGAGTGAGGCATCTTGGACCCTGAGACCACTCAGTCACCAAGTGACCCTAACTGATGCTACAAAGAGCAGAAAGAATTCCCAGCTAAGTCCCTTCTTCCCAAATTCCTAACCCAAATGATGGTGGGATATAATGAAAATGTTCATTTTAAACCACTGCTTTTTTTGAAATGGTCTGTGATCTGTGATAGATCCTTAGGACAGTTAACCAACTGTGGTTTGGGTTGGCTGTATTAAATGTGCTATAATGAAATGTGTGGCTGTCAGGCTTTTGCTTCTTAGGATGTGGGTCTGTGATCTTGAGTGAGTTTTTACAGACAGAGAGCTTGAGATCATGAAGCTTTACATGTTTTTATTACCACAAATAATAGTCCTGGTCATAATGATCCATATGGGTGTTGTAATGAAATAAGACATTCAAGTATTCAAATATGACAGAGATGCTTCCTCTCTAGTCTAGAGAAAAGTGGACCACAGAGTCTAGAAGGCAATTTAAAATCATATCTAACACACACACACACACACACACACACACACACACACACACACACACATACACACTCAACAGCTCTCATTAGAGAAGTAATGAAGAACTAAGACATTTAGTAGTCCTATAATCCATCACTGCCTGTCTGACACCTATTAGCTGTAAATAACATAGTAAAGAGAATCCGAGACTGAATTGTAAATGTAGAAAGGAACGAATTCTTCAGCTTAAAACCTTTTATAGGTAACCCTGCTGGCAAGAAAGTCCAGATGCTTAGTACTGTCCTCAAGGCCTGACATAAGCTACTCACCTTCCCTTCCCCCATCCCAGCCTTACCTCATGGTGAGAAATTATCCACATATGACGTTAAAAAAAGATCAAACAGACTTTCAAAGGCCACCTAGTTGGGGGGGGGGTCTATGTGTGGCAGGCAGGACATGAGGCAAGTGGGAACACAGCGGGTAGACTTCCAGGGCCATGACCTGTCTGCTCTCATCTGCTTCGAGGCAGGGAAGCAAAAGCAGCACCTGCCCAGGCTTTCGTGGGAGCCACATCGGTCTCTACTTCAGGGAAATAAATGAAGGAACAAAGCACAAGAGCTGTCCTCACTGTCCTGGTGGTCAGGTGGCTGAGGGCGGTTTTGCCAGAGCCTGGCTTTCCTGCTGTTCTGTCTATGGCCTCTGGCCTGAAATCTCTCCCTTCTTGCTAGCAGTTTATTCCAGCTCTGGGTACTGAGATTTTGACCAGACAAGTGTTCAGAACACTCTCAGGGGGAAGGACCCACCATCAGTTCTAAAGGGAAAAACACATGTTCATCATAACTCTTGGGTCCAGGTAGGAGGGAGGGTATGGATCATATTAGGAGGATGAATTGGCCTAGTGACTACGCAGAATCTACCCTAACACCTCCTGTCCACAGAGTTGCTGTGGAGAGATGCTTTTGGCTTTATTCTGCTGCGCCATCAAACATTCCTGTAGCTATTTCCTGATCTCAAGGACTAAATGAAGAAGAGAGAAGGAAAGAATGCTTCTAGGAAATGTAATCAAGTTGCTTCTTCTTAAGAAAAACTGAGCTGACATAATGTCTGGTGGAGGGCAGCAGTCTGACTTTTCAGTTCTCTATTTTATCAATTCATATTGTTTAAAAACAAACAAGTGGGCCCTCCCTGGTGGCGCCATGGGTTAAAGCACAGCACTATAAAGCTAGCCTCAGCCAGTTCATTGGCTGGATCCCCAGTCAGAGGGGTGACCCACATGGCATGGCAGACCTCTCCTGACCTGTCCACTGCTTCCCTCAGAGTGTACTTCACTGCTGTTCTGCACCCCACTCTGTCTCTGGTGAATCTTCTCACCATCCCTGCACCTCTGGCTTGTACTCCAGCTCTGTATGCATAAGTAAATAAATCTTAAAAGAAAAAAGAAAACAAATAAGCTAAGTCCTAGAAGTGATGTTGTGAAGTAAAGAGCTTCCATCCCTTCTCATATGCAAGCTTACTCCCCCAAGTTCTTTTCCATTGTTTAACAGCAGTTTCTTCAATAGTAGAAACAAGATACTAATATTCCCGTTTGTAAATGGATCGATTTTAGACAATATCTATTGATTCTCCTCGAGAACAGTAAGCAAGGGTTTGCTTCCAACTTTGCGTAGGCTGCTGTTAGGCGTGTAAGCCATCGGTGTCCCTTCCCTAGTTCCCTTTTGACTGTGCTCAGTCTCGCCTAGTCGCTCTTGGAGGTAAAGCTCTCACATGACTGTTCTTCCTTCTTCCACCTTTATATCTAACTTTTTGAGCTGAAATTGACTTTTCCAAAGTCAATGAGATGATTTTCACAAGATTAATCCACGAGAACAATGTAGAGAGGAACCTCCCCTCTTCCTTCTTGGGAAAACTTAGACTCATTCCATGATACAAATATCCTTTGAAATGCTCTGCAAACCATCTAGGGGTGTTTATGGCCTCCTCCTTCTACATGCCTGACTCTGGTTTACTCAGGCTGCATCCTTGTAATGATACTATGCATTTCTTTAAAACAAAGAAGGAATTCTCAAAGCAGGTTCTCCCATCCATAGTTAAATGCCAAGAGTAGTAACAGCTTTGTGATGCTACATCAGTCTTCCTTTCCCTTGACCCCTGAGACCAAGGGAGGCCTGAACGAGTTTTAATGTGGTTTCTGGAATGTGCTTAACTTTCAGAGAGGGAGCAGCTTAGCACTGGGCGAATTCCATTAATATAATTTTGCAATAGAAAAGCTTCCTATTGCCTAATCTCATTAGCTCTGTTTTATGTACAGTAAGTGGGTAAAAGCTGAGTTTGTGATTGGGTAATTGTGAATACATAATTTTTGAGTGCTTATAATATGGAATAAAGATGAGATATTTCTTTATGTGCAAAGAAAAGGACCAGAAAAGGCCACTTATTGGAATGAAATGGGGGTATGACTTATCTTTGAGCCACCATAAAATAACAGAGGGAAAAAGAGAGGAAGCAGTAACTTGATTCTTTTCTCCAGTCCTCCTAGTAAATAACACTTTGGTTTAAGTCAGTAGTGCTCCTTACTTATATTCCTGTTTTTTCTTAGCTTTGCTCCATCCCTCCATGCAACAAATATTAAGTGAGCCTGTAAAATGTGTCAGGTACTGTTCTAGGTATGAAGAATACAGTGTCGGACACAAGAAGTTAAGTCCTAGCTCACATAAAGCTTACATTAAAAACAGGCAGATAGATGATAAATATGTATATACTTTAACACATCAGGTAGTTTTAAATGCTATGAAGAAAAAAAATTAGGGGAAAGAGAAGAGTTGCTATTTGAGGCAGATGGTTTCTCTGAGTGAAGTGAAGGAATAAGAGATTCCGGGGATGGCCACCTTCTGGGACATTAGCAAAGGCAAAAGCAGCAGGAACAGCAGGAAGTCAGAGTAGCTGGAGAGAGGAAATGGGTCAGCAGTGTGGGTGGGGAAGCCCTGTAGGACCCTCAGACTAGGTTTTCTTTTCTTTTCTTTTTAAAAAAGATTTACTTATTTATGCATACAGGAACTGGGGTATAGGCCAGAGGTGTGGGGGGTGAGAGGATTTACCAGAGACAGATTGGGGAGCAGAACAGGAGAACCTACTGAAAAATACTGCTGAGAGGAGCAGTGGGTGGGAGCAGTGGGTGCTGTGTCATGTGGGTCACCTCCCTGGCTGGGGATTGAACTCCTGCTAAAGTGGCTGTGAGAGCATCATAGTGCTGGGACTTCACCCCTTGTGCCACCAGGGAGGACCCTTTTACTTTAAAATGTGACAGGCGGTCAGTGAAGGTTAGGGACAAGGAGTAGAGAGGGTGAACGTTATAAAAGGTTCAGCTCTGGCTGGATATGGTAACTGGACTGTAGAAGTAAAAGTGTTATGGGGTCAGTACACCAAAAAGAGTCAGATAGACTTTTCTCAGTAGGTCCACAGAAGGCTGCTTGTCACCTTGGTGTGAGGACCTGAGGTCACTTAAGAAAGCAGATTGTTTTGGGTTGAGACCAATAAGTACCCAGAAGACTAGGAGAAACATGTGTTCATGCCCAAGGTCTGTCCCCTCCTGAGTTGAAGAGATGGTGTGTTCCAAGCTTCTGCCCTTCCCCTAATCGAAGAATCAGTGATGGCTCCCCCTTTTGTGTCCTAGAAGAATGTAGTTTGGTGACCTCGCCCACTTCTAGTTTATCAGTAAACATGTGCTCTCTTTCCAAGCATCTCATCTTTCCAACTCAGAGTAAGGACGCGGACACCCTCTTCTTGATGAGGACACCCTCTCCTTGTCTGTCATGTGAGGTCTCCCCCCTCTTCCCTTCATGCTCCAGGTCCCAAAATACAGGACACATATTTCTGGTCCACTCCTTCATTCTTTAGCTATGTAAATTCTCCATACATATGTTATTAGAGGAGTCGTTTTTCTTTTGCTAACCTATCTGATGCTGAGAGAAGGAGAGAAAAATCAAAGATAATTCTGAAGTTTTGGGTCCATTTAAGTGAGTAGGACTCTACTGGAAAGGGGAAGCCTGTGGGAGAAACAGATTCTTTTGGAGAAACAGCAGTTTAGTTCTGGGTGTTTTAAAGTTTGAGCTGTCCATTAGGTGTCTAGGTGAGACAGTATAAGCGCCCGAGTGCAAGGGAGCAACTGGGCCTGGAAATCCATACAAGAGAGACTCTGACTGGGCTGGAAGTAGCAAAGAGAGGCAAGGGCTTCACATTAAAAAATTAAGCCGCGGGCTCTCCTCGGTGGTGCAACAGGTTAAAGCACCACATTATGGAGCTCTCTGAAGCCACTGCAGTGCAAATTCCATTCCCTGCCAGGGAGCTGACCCACATGGCGTGGCAGACCTCTCCTGACCTGCATGCTGCTCCCCTCAGCAGTGTACTTGGTCAATCTGCCTGTTCTGCTCCCCACTGTCTCTGGTGAATCCTCTCACCCACCACACCTCTGGCATGTACCCCAGTTCTGTAAGCATAAATAAATAAATCTTAAAAAAAAAAACAAAACAACCGAATAGCTATAAAAGAGATGTCTCAGCTGTGATTGTTTCTGGGCCTAAGTGGAAAGGATAGTGGTTAGACCCATTTTCATCATTCTGGACTTGAAGAAGCTTGGAGGTGGAGTATTTGAGGTGCATCTCTGTTTCTTCTCTCCAATCCTTTTTTTAAAAAGATTTATTTATTTATGCATACAGAACTGGGGTACAGGCCAGAGGTACAGGGGCAGTGAGAAGCTTCACCAGAGACAGGGTGGGGAGCAGAACAGGCAGGTGTACTGAAATACACTGCTGAGGGGAGCAGCAGGCGAGGTCGCTGTCCACATGGATCACCTCTGGGGTGGGGAATGGAACTCTCACTGAAGGGGCTGAGGCCAGCTTGCAGTGCTGCATGGCACCACTAGGGAGGGCCACCCACCCTCTTTTAACCTTTCTGAATGGCCCTTCCTCCTCTTTTTGCATTCCATCTCCCTCCTTTCCTTTCCTCTACCAGTCAGCAGAAGTGGCACTGAATATCAAGTGACTCCGGGCAGGAGGAAAGGGCTGCTAAGTTAGACACCTTTCCTTTCCAGGGCTCACACAGGTTGCCCTGGTGTAGGTCACAGGCAAGGTCAAGTTTCTTTAAACTTCCATCCCAAATGTTTCACTAATTGAAAATTCATTGAGGATTATAAAGTGTCAGAATTAAAATTCTCCTGAAAAGGGAATTTATTTGTTCTTCACAGTTCAGCATGAGTTACTTTAATCAGATAATCAGCTAATTTACCTCCTAACAGCCTGTTGAGATCAATCTGTGCTAATGTCCCCATTAAAAAACAACAACCACAAAAAACCTAAGAACATGGCAGAGATTCTCAAGCTTTATGATACATAAAAGTCCCTTGGGAAACTCATTCTTAACATGCAGACTCCTAGATTTCATCCCCAGAAATGCCTTTGTACCTCCAGATGATTCTGATGCAGGTGGCTTATGAACCACTCTGGGAAATCCTGCGGTACAGAGTACTGCACAGAAGTTTGGGGAGCCATAGGCTGTTTAAGTGGAGAGTATGCTTGGTAAGCTGCCCCAATGAAGACATCTGAACTGAAAGAGGACTACGACGATGTTCTCAGGGTGTCCCTGAGGAAGAAGAGAGGAAGGGGAGGGGGCGTGGGATGGACCCCATAAAAGAAGGGAATGGCAGGAAATTAACACCTCTGTGACATCAGTTGTTAGCCCCTACACCCACCCCATGACTTCCCATACTGAGGAACTGAGAGTTTATTAGAGAAGCACTAGGCAAGAGATGGGAGTAAGCACTTTCCAGGCACTATCACATTTAATTCTTACCACCTCCCTATGAGGTAGGTAGTCCCTGTTTGTGGACTAAAGTGGCCATAAAGACTTCAAGTGACAGCGACAGGTCAAGAGCCCTTTTCGGAGGGATTCCATGTCCGGGGCTCAAGCGACTGCTGCACTGCAGGAAGGCGCAGAGCGGGTTTGGAAGCTCAGAGGGCAGGCTGCTGAAGATTAGCCACGCCCGCTGAATGTCAGTGACTCAGCGAGGAGCACGGCCTCTGGGGATGAGCTGCTTTGATGCCCCCTGGTGGCCATTAAGCTGATGTGCTGAACGCGAATGAGCGTTTGCCAGGATGTAAATAGGAGTCTGAAAATAACGAGCCTTGCATCACACGAAGCATGCAAACCCTTTACTTGCAGTTTATGAGCGTTTTCAGGGAACTCCATGTTAGAGTTCTGAACCTCATCTTCTGCCTCAGCGACCCCTTACACATTAATTTCCAAATGATAAGCCACAGCCTTTTAACATTATCACAGCTACACACATCTTCCCTACAACGACTTAGGCTCAGGGAACCTGCTTCATTTTCATTAATCAGTAAGAAATGCTCCCTGACTTCTGTATTCTACTGAGTTGCTTCTATTTTTAACAGCTGTCTGCCAAAGCACTCTTGGGCTAAAAATAGACTTCCTTTTAATACAATTCATCATGTGCTCAGCTGCCAGAGGGAAACTTAATTGAAGCTTCATCCAGGATGAAATGTCCTTAAGAAACACATATTATTTCATGTAACTCTGATATAAATCCTTTGATACAGATCTTGGAAATAAGAGAATTTTTGTCAGACGTTGTGAAAATAGGTTTTAACAAAAGTGTTTCTGTATATAAAATGCTTTGGGAGTGCTTTTCCTTAACTCGGAACTCCTTTGGTCCCACTTTGTTTTTTAGTCTTAATTCTTGATTTGATGTTAATTTTGCTTCAACTTGGTCTAGGTGAATTGAATCATCTTGTAAAGCTAGAGTTGTCAGGTTTAGCAAATAAAAATACAGTAGGTCTACTTCAATTTTAGATGAACTTCGAACAGTTTAATGAAAAGATGTACCAAGTATTTCAAAGTTTGTCTAGCACTTTATCGATTTTTGTTCCAAGTTGTGGGTTAGCAACATCCTCAGTCTCAGGTAAAGAGGACAGTTTATCACCCTAATTCTAGGTATCTTACATAAATGAAATCATATATTACTTGGTCCTTTGGGTCTGGTTCCTTTCAGTTGGAACAAAGTTTTCAAAGTTCGGCCCTCTCTGGTGGTGCAATGGGTTAGGGTGCAGCATTGCAAGCTGGTCGCAGCTGCTTCGGTGTGAGTTCGATCCCCAATCCCTGAGGTGACCATATGGCACAGCAGACCTCTCCTGATTCGCCTGCTGCTCCCCTCAGCAGTGTAGTTTGTTGGTTTGCCTGTTTTGCTCCCCACTCTGTCTCTGTCAAATCCTCTCGCTGCCCCTGCCCCTCTGGCCTGTACCCCAGTTCTGTATGCATAAGTAAAGAAATCTTACAAAAAAAGGTTTGCAACAAATTTCATCCATGGTGTGGCATGTGTTGGTACTTCTTTTCTTTTTATTGCCGAATAATATTCTATTGTATGGATATTTTATTTATTCATTTTTCAGCTGATAATTATTTGCGTTGTTTCAATTTTTGCCTAGGACTAGAATTGCTTGGTCACACGGTGACTAGTTTTTGAGGAATGCCAAAGTGTGTGTACCATTTTCATTTTCATCAGTAAGATAGAAGGGTTTCATTTTTTCCTATATTGTCAACAACACTTGTTACTATCTTTTTGACTATTGTCATCTTAGTGGGTGAAAAATGGCATCTCGATGTAATTTTGACATGTGTTACCCTAATGACAAATGATGTTGAGTTATCTTTACATGCGCTTATCAGCCATCTGTATGTGTATCTTGTGTATGTATATCACTTGAGAAATGTCTATTGATTTTTTATTTTTTAAGATTAAAAAAAATTTATTTGTACATCCAGAACTGGGGTACAGGCAAGGGCAGTGAGAGGATTCATCAGAGACAGAGTGGGGAGCAGAACAGGCAGATTGATGTAGTACACTGCTGAGAGGAGCAGCAGGTGAGACAGGAGAGGTCTGCCGCATCCTGTGCATCACCTCTGGGGTGGGATCAAAGTCGCACAGGTGCACCCATGGCTAGCTTCTCGGTGCTGCGCTTTGACCAGCTGTGCCACCAGGGAGGGCCCAATGTCCATTGATATTTTCTGCTCATTTTTTAATTGGGTTCCTTGCCTTTTATTGTTAAGTCTTGAGAGTTACATATTTTAGATACAAGTTCCTTATCAGATATATTTTACACATATTTATTCCCATTTTGTGGTTTGTCTAAGAAACTTTTTTTTAAGATTTATTTATGCATACAGAACTGGGGTACAGGCCAGAGGCTCAGGGGCGGCAAGAGGCTTCACCAGGACAGAGTGGGGATCAGAACAGGCAGATGGACGACGAAGCACACTGCTGAGGGGAACAGCAGGTGGGCCAGGAGAGGTCTGCCACACCATGTGGTCACCTCCGGGGCAGGCGGGAATTGAACTCATGCGGAAGTGGCTTTAGCCTCTCAATGCTGTGCTTTAACCTGCTGCGTCACCAGAGAGGGCCTGTCTAAGAAATTTTTTAACCCAGTGTTCCTCAAATATTATTTGACTTTGTTACTTTCATTCCAATCATCTATTCAATACTGAGTTTACACTATCTGCTGGGTATTGGGGTTCCTAGGATGACATGACCTGCTCTAAGATGCTCATTAATATCATTAGACAATTAAGGTAACACCATCTGGTGGAAGAGAGAGAAGAACCCAAGCAAATGATTTTAGGGAGAGTGAGGAAGGAAAAGTTTTGTAAGTATACAGTGTATCTCCATCGATTTCTAGCTTTTGTTGCAGTGCAGGACAGAGTGGTGCCTGGAAAATATTTGAAATAAAGATTGCATCAGTAGAATAAACTGGGGATTGTCCTGTCTCTATTATGAATGTGAAGTTGTGATGTTTTGGTTTTACGTTTTATCATGTAGTGCAAGCAATTCTAAAAGACCCGGTGAGGTCTAAAAATAGCTTTATCTGCTACCAAAAACTAACATTTCTATCACTATTATGAAAGTCTAAGGCTTTGAAGGTCTTGGTTAAAATGAAGCTACATTATCTGCGATGCCTGGGAAGACTGTAAGACACTATCATCCATCAGATAGTTTCCTATGAGTTAATTCACCCAGATGGACTCTAACCATCTGCCAGGACTCAAGACCAGTACAATTTTGAAGGACTCAGGCCGTGGAGAGAAGAGCTGGCTAAGATATGGTAGGATAGAAACAGGGAAGGATGGCTCAATGTGTGAAGATCTGGGGGAGAGATGAGGAGACATAATTCCTGGGCGGGGGGTGAAGAAAGAAACATGGAGGAGCATCAAATAAAAATTTGACTTCACAATTGTGCCTAGGGACCTGCTCACTAATGGGATAAAAATATTGACCCTATAGAGAAGACAGTAAGTGTAAATTATTCTCTGCAATACTGCATCAAACTACAGAGTTTTAATGTCATGGGAAGAGGGCCATGAATAAGTTTGAATTAACATGTAGGTATTATAACTCTGAGAGCCTCTTGAAATCCAAGTTGTCTGTCAATAAGAATTACCAAAGCATAAGAATACTTCTTTTTAGACATTGAAAAATCGCTCCCATTTCTTTTTGTATAAGTCAAATATTAATTAAAGTCAATAAACTAGATTGCAATTAAGTGCAATTGTGAACTGTGATATTAAGAGGAAATGCTCTTCAGTAGTTAATTGGCATCAATTGTGATTTGTCCAAGTTAATTTAATATCCTGAGTGAGGTTAATATTTTGAGCATCCTAATAATAAAGAGAATTAGAGAAGTGTGATTAGAGCAGCTCCAGCTGTATATATGGATCAGATTTTTTGAAAGTCCTACCACAATCTATCCTCACCATCTCTTCACCCCAACATCAGTGTTCACGTCAGTGAGAGGAAACCCCATGGGCCATTTTTCATCAGGAATTGGCAAATGCTTCCCCACTTACTTACCGTCTCCCTAACAAATCACTATCAGATTTTAGCAGCTGCCATTTGTTTTGTCTTTGCAATGCATGACACAAACTCAGTGCTAAATGCCTTTGTCTATTTTTATCTCCAGATGTTCCCATTCCCATTCTATAGAAGTATAAGCAGTGGAGAGGGTCACTGGCTCATGTGGTCATAGGGTTGGTAAGCGGCAGGTCTGGGATTTGGTCTTGATCTGTGTGATACAAAACCCCGTGCCATTGTGTTCAAGGCTGTCTCTGCACACAGCTTTGGCACAGAGGCTACACCAGGCATGTCGCTGACCTAGTGAAGAATGGCTACAGTGTACGCTACCTTTGCACCAAGCCACTATCTAGGTACTTTATGAACATACCCACACACCACCATTCCAAGAGGTGGGTGTGATTACCCCTTTTACAGATGGAGAGGAGGCAGAGAGAGGTTATGAAATCTGTCCAAGGTTCTACTGCAGCAGGGGGTGGTCCTGGGGCCTTATCCGAGGCAGGTGGCTGGTTCTGGAGTCTATGTTGCCGATCACGACACATATTTCCTCTCGTGAATGAATGTCAGAGCTTGGGGATACTTTTGTTTTGCTTGTTTGTGGAGGTGTCTGTTGGTGTAAATGTGGGTTATTCTGGATGAGGTAACTATCCTGGGAACTTCCCCACCCCCTGCAGGTACGCTTACAACTTTTTCCTTTATGTTCTGAGCTAGGTTGGGTTCTTTGTCTTTCTAAGCAGGTAGTAGATGATTCCATCCATGTTATGTGAATAATTAAATACAACATGATCTTTCATGTCTTGATTGGGTAAGAAATCAGTTAAGAGGATAAAGGATGTTAAGAAGTAATTTTGGAGAGAAGGGAAATAACAACAGCTGGGAGGAAAGATGAAGATGTGACTATGAAGAAAAGAGTACTGAGGCCAAAAGTAAGCTTAAAAGTGGATACTGGTGCCCTCCCTCGTAGTGCAGCGGGTTAAAGCACACCACTGTGAAACTGGCAAGCTGGCCGTGGCTGCATCGGTTCAAGTTTGATCCCCTTCCCGGAGGTGACCCACATGGCATGGCAGACCTCTCCTGACTTGCCCACTGCTCCCCTCAGCAGAGTACTACATCAGTCTGCCTCTTCTGCTTCCCATTCTGTCTGGTGAATCCTCTCACCACTTCCACACCTCTGGCTTATATCCCAGTACTGTATGTATAAATAAATAAATCTTTTTAAAAAATAAAATAATGTTTAGAAAAAAGTGGAGTTTTTTTTTTTTTTTCCTTAGAAGAATACATCTGTCTCTTAGGATGACACCTGCTTAGCCAAATACGAGAGGCTTCTGCAGGGCTGCCTGCCAATCTGAAGGATTGATCTCAGCTTTTTGGAGTTCAGTGCCAGACTCCCTGGGGGTGAGACAGAGTGAGGAACAGGGCAAAAGGAAGAGAAATGGGCCTTTTATCAGGGAAAATGAGGTTCAAATCCTGACGCAGCCAGTGACTGGCTATGTGAGATGGCATGTCTCTGAGCCTGCACTGTCACCTTGACAATGAGGGCAACAAACCCCAGCCCGCAGGGCCAGCTCAGAACTCAGTGGTCATAACAGATGCAAAGTGCTGGCCTGCAGTGGGTGCTCAGCAAGATCGGCTGCCTTTCCTGCTGTAGGTTGCCATCTTGACTACAGCCACCTCGATGCAGCTCAGGGCATTTTCCAAGCAGATCCCAACTGAAGAGCAGCCAGTATATGAGACAAGACCCTAAAAACAAAGCACTTGGTTTTGAATGCTCAGTGAGCTTCTGATGTCACCGAAACACAGAGGCTTAACTGTACTGCACTATTTGTAATTGGTCAATAACTACAGTTGTGGACAGATGCTCTATAAGAATGGAGACAGGACAGCCAATTTTCTTTGGCCAGAATGAAATTCAATACACCCATAAGAATAAATCGAAATGCCTCCGAGCAGAAGATCAACCCCCTACCTCGTCAGTTTTGCGTGGTTTGCTTTATAGGATTTTGAGACAAAGAGCGATAAGTCAAATGGAGGTCAAGGAAAACCACCAAAAATATGATCTGGAATCAATAACACAAAGCCATTTCTATTCTTAAAGTCTTTTGGGGGTGGGGTTGGGGAGTCTAACTCCAAAAAGTAAGTCACATATGAAGGGCAACTAACATTGGGAGGTTGTTTACAGACACTCAGTTTCTCAGCTTTATGTCTCCCCACACTTCCAGTCCTGGGCCTGGGCAGTTCAAGCAGGCGGCCTCTTCTCCCAGCTCTGACACAGGCAGCTGTGTGTGTGTTTGTGCGTATGTGAGAGAGAAAGCTTTACTTCTTTGTCTCCCCGCCTTCCTCTGAGGTTGTACTAAGGCCAAGGGGAAGTGTGTATAAAACTCTTTGAAAGCTGGCCTCGGGCTGCTGCAGGTCCAAATCTCTGTTAGCTTTTGAGCTCTGCAGGGTAAGAGGCAGTTGGACCTGGTACCAAGTTGGAGACCCAGCAAGACCAGCTGCTTATTCACAGGCAGCTGCCCTCCTCCAAGCCACAAAGGCCAAAAACACTAAGCTGCCTTGAGGGATGTGGCTCTGTAAATGAGGCTTGCTCAGTTAGAGCAAACTGAGTTCAAATGGAGCCCTAATGAGGTGTGACCCTGGGAAATTGCTTAACATCCCAGAACTTCTTTTCTTATAAAAAATAAAATGGTGAGACTACCACTTATCTGAAAGATAAGCAGAGAAGGTTAAAGTTTTTAAATACCGAGCTCCTGGAGGTGTCAACATGTAGGAGCTCCTATGTCCCCTTCATGTTCATCCCTGAAGTTCATTTCATCTCATTCCACCAGTATTCAAATTCAGGGGCTAGAGGATTCTGAATCCAGGTCTGTAACTCCCAGTAAAAGGAAAGTGTCTGATTCTCTGGCTGGTAGACTATAAAGAATTTTGGGAAGTTGTATTTGAGGCTAAAATTGAAGGTGAAATTTAGTAGAGATCCTGAGTCTCTGTCTCTTTGCTGAAAACAAATGATTGGAAGATAGTAAAAGAGACATTACCTCTCACACACAGCATTACTTGCCCAGCGAGTTTTAACCTGCTGGCCCTAGGTCTCCTTGAACGAGAAGCACAGAGCTGTCATGATTGTCAGCTGAGCCCTACCATCGGCCCATCTGCTTCTCAGAGTTCTCTAATTCCTTCCTCAGTAATGTCACACCACAGATCTAGAGTAACCTCCAGATGTCTGCCCCGATCAAAGGGTTGTTTGATAGAAATGCTGCTTGGGGGAGATCTAAAAGGTGAACACCAGAGAGCTCAATGCCTGGACCATTACCTTAGCTTCTCTCAGGGCCACCCTCACTGAGTTCTATTTTAATACTGTTTTTTTTTTTTAAAGATTGATGTATTTATGCATATAATAACTGGGGTACAAGCCAGCGGTGTGGGGGGGGGAGGGGTGGGAATAGAGAAGATTCACCAGAGACAGAGTGGGGAGCAGAAGAGGCAGGTATACTAAAATACACTGCTGAGGGGAGCAGCTGGGGAGACAGGAGAGGTCTGCTGTGCCATGTGGGTCACCTCCTTGGTGGGGGATCAAACTCATGCTGTAGTGGCTACAGATTGTTTCATAGTGCTGAGAATTAACCACGTTCGCCACCAGGGAGGGCCCTACTATGTCTTAATATAAAGAAACAACCACGGAAAACATTCCTTTGTCTTAATTCTAAAACTAGTGTCAAGGATACTGTCTATTATGTCCCTTGGTGTCTAAAGGAAGTTTCCTCCATAGGAAATTTATTATAGAGTTAAATTCTAGTAGCATTTCCCTATACCCCCCTGAGGAAATATGTTGCTTCTTTTTTGATATTAGGAATTGTGAACTTACTGATGCGAAGCTTAGAATCAAATCCGATGTTAGGTCATATCGACTATAGTAACTTTTATGATTAGCATATATGAATAATCCTCCATTCTTTGGCTCTGATTTTTTCTCTTTTATGTATTTCTTTTCTCTTTTATGTAACTATATGTATCTTTTGTTGTATTATATGCTCTTTTTTTATAAATAATGCATAGATTGGCATAAATCTACATACACATGTATTTTAAAGTAGATTCAAATCCTTTTCTAGAGATGTAATTTCCTGTCTGATGATGATAACATTGAAGATCCACTAATTTACTCAAAGAGTTTATCTTTAAATAATGTTTCTTCATTTGTATTTCTGGAGCATCTCACAAATCTAATGAATCTGGGTTATAGCTTCGGTTTTTCTAGGTCTTTGAAAAACCATTTACTCTCTTAACCTTAGTATAATACTACTTGCTCCATTTACCTAACTAAGTGCTCTGAGGATCAAATAAAATAATGATTGTCCTTTGAACTGAACCTTTTTTGAAAAGGTATAAGAGTGCTTAAAGCATTTCCAAGTTACAGATCAGAGTTACCTGCTGAGGGAAATGCAACAGGAAGCAATGGGGAAGACCAAATTTGAGTAAGCACTTTGCATGATATTTTCTGGTTTGCTCCCCTGAACCCCTTCTCCAGGTCTGTGTCCCAGGAGGTTGACTGTATCACCCTGTCTCCTCTGCCCTCTGGCTTAGCTGACAGAAAACACTGGGAAGGTGGCTTCAGCTATGCTTCCTGTTTTTAGTAACCACTCCCTGGGGTGATGCTTGTTATTATTATTTTTTTAAAGGATACTCTACAAAGGATTAAAGAACTTCTCCTGTTTTCTAAATTTCAAAATTTAAAAAAGATCACTAAAGGCCCTTCCTGGTGGCGCAGCGGGGTAAAGCACAGCACTAAGAAGCTTAAGGACACTTTTGCATGAGTTCGATCCCCGCCTGCCCCGAGGAGATCCACATGGCGTGGCAGACCTCTCCTGACCCGCCCGCTGCTCCCCTCAGCAGTGTACTTCGTCGATCTGCCTGTTCTGCTCCCCACTCTTGTCTCTGGTGAATACTCTCACCCTCCGCATCTCTGGCCTGTACCCCAGTTCTGTATAAATAACTAAATCTTTAAAAAAAAAAAGATCACTAAAGGTTTTATTTTCTATGGTTGAAGGTGCAGACGTTGGCTTTTCAACGTCAGTGTTATACGCTGAGTTCGATTCTAGACAGAAACACATAATTAAGGAACGCAGTGATGGAAGAGATTAGAAGAGAAGCTGGAATTTCCATACCCACTGGACGTGGAAACCTCTCCTGGTGACCAACTAGCTACCCCAAAAGTCCTTTCCATGTTCTGCAGCTCCTCACTGGCGTGTGTTGAATCAGTATCTTGCAGTGCCCCCTACTGGCGGTGAGTAAATGGAGCTATAAGAGACTGATTAACCTGGGAGTCCCTTGAGAACAAGGTCAAAGGATGAAATTTAGGTATATTCAAGGTCCTTTCTGAATGCCCACTAATTTTGCTATAGATTTGCCTTGAATGTGGTGTCCTGAAAGGAAGTCAGTACTGATGGCCTGAATCTGTTAAATTGACAAGGATACTCTCTTCCTTACTTTAGATAGTTTATTTAAAAAAAATTTATTTATGCATACAAGAGCTGGGGTGTAGGCCAGAGGTGAAGGATGTGTGTGTGTGTGTGTGTGACAGGATTCACCAGAGACAGAATGCGTAGCAGAACAGGCAAATCTACTGAAATACACTGCTGAGGGAAGCAGTGAGTGAGACAAGAGAGGTTTGCTACACCATGTGGGTCATCTCCCTGGCTGGGGATCGAACTCATGCTACAGTGGCTGGTGATAGCTTGTTAGGGCTGAGACTTTAACCCCTGTGCTACCAGGGAAGACTGGATTTACCAACTTATTTTAACTAGACTTTAACTGCCACAGTTAAACCACATGTCTATTTTTCTCTGCAAAACTTGCAGCTAGAAATCTCCCTGCTACTTTTTGGTCATAGTTTTTGTTCTTTATTATTAGGTATTAATTACAAGGGAGGACTGGTTTGTGAGTCCAGTAACTTTTACAAATATTTGAGGAGATAGAGATTGAAAGTAACACATTGAAAGCTGTTAAAAAAGAAACAAACTATAATTTTCCAGATAGCATGACAAAGAGAACTCAGTTCCACATTTACTTTCCCAAGTGGTTTTCCTTAAGAATAACTATACTGATTGTTACTTTGACATCACAACAATTCAGAGGAGTTGGAAACTGCCTTTCTTGAGAAAACTTAGAAAGACAGGTCAGAGAGCTAAATGTCTTCAAGATTGCACAAAAAAGAAGGGCGGGGAGGTTTCTGAGTTCTAATTCTGGACTTTCTATCTGAATGAATGTCTTAGTATTTGGGAGCTTCTGGAGGCACAGTTATACACCTTATATCCCCAAATCTGATATAGATGTGTGCCTCATGGACTTACTATAGAATGAATCAATATTGGAATAGAAATGAGCTATAGTTGGTAAAACAAATATTCACATTGGACAGCATTACTGCCTGGTTTCAGCCTTATGGGAGAAAGGGAAACTATTGTGACAGTGGAATAGGGATAAATAAGAGCTTGTATTCTCAAAAGACTGCTGGCAATAAGTCCTGCCCTACTACTAGCTAGTCAGATAGCCTCACTGAGTTTATAGTATTCTCTATAAAATGAGGACAATATGCTTGTACCTACTTCATAGATTATACTGAGGATGACGGGAGATAACAGACAAAGCTCTTGGTATACAGCAAAATCACAATAATGCCAGGAAGTTGGGAATCCCCTACTTATTATTATTCCTATCATTATTACCTCTTCCCAGTTCTCCCAGATTCACTTCTCCTCCTTCTCTTGTGGTCTGAGTTTGCATAAGTACTTCTATACCCAGCACACTCGTGGGGAAGCACTGGTGGTCACTAATGGCTACAGCACACCTTCGATGCACACATTTCAAAAGAATGACTTTTGAAAGACATTTGGTCTCAACTTCTGGGAACTACAAAACTTACAAATTAGTCTAAACAAGTGATTTAAAAATTCTCACATGTACAGTAGAACTGTTGGGTCCTCAGGTTTTGAAAACAACACAACTCACTGAAATTAATCAAGTGTCTGGAGGTCAGTGGAGGTCAAATTTGACAACATAAGATCTCCTGCTTAACTAAAATATTCCAAAGAACCAAACTGGTGGTTCTAGGAAGAGTGCAAGTATCAGAATGTAATTCCTGGTGGTCCTGATGCAGCACTTTAGGTGTTTTAAAGGCCCTCATTGAGAAGTTGTAGGGGTTACTAAAAAGATGATGGTTGCACCTCTAAATAAAGATGTTTTTATTCTTTTATTTTTAGGTTTACTTTTCCTCCAGTGGGTGAAAGAATACTGGGACTGTATTTACCTCCAGCCACAGGTTGGCTGGGAGGATCTGGTGTCCAGCAAGCAAGGACATGCTTAAAGCTTTGCCATAAAGATCTAGACACTTGGACACCCTATAAGCCTGAAAACATCCAGAGAGGCGATTCTTTGGATGCGTTAAGCTGGGAGCCTATCTGTTTCTCAGTCTGACATTTCAGGAGGACTGTATTTTGGGTTTCAGGATTAAAGGAAGAAATACTGAAATACTGTACAATGCCATTATAAATAATTCAAAATCCAAGAGAGCTTAATATGAGCCACAAGAATATGACCTGCAGGCACACTCCAAGTCCAAGAAGAATGCATCTATATCAGCCTTGAAAGTACATTACTAGGAAATAAATGCTAGGCTTGTCAACCTGCAGGAAGATGTTTCTAAGTAATTCTGATTTTTCTAAGGCACAAAACTCCTGCCAGAGTCTGGTCTCTACCTGTAACCTCTGAAACACCAGGTGGTGCTACATGGTATCACCCTCCCCTCCTCACTAATCTGCTGTTATAAATGTTGCCTTGAAAGGGACTTAGGATTTGATTATTAATCAGAACAAATTTAACAGGCTGTTGATGCCAGGAATGAATTTTTTTTCTATGTGCAAAGCTGGGATAAGCTGATCAAAGAGAATGGCAAGAATTCATAGAGGAAATACATTAAGCTTCCCACGCCTGCCTGGAGAGCTTACCCATGTTCACGAGAATGCAGGGGAAGGTGTGTTTGGGTGGATACATTACTAGTAGATGGAGAGCAATCAAAAGGAATTTATGAAATACAGCATGCTTCAGCTTGATCAAGTTTTCTTCACCTGGAAGGGTCACCTTGCCATGCTCTCTCTTTGAATACCATTTAAAAGGTAGACCCACAGATTTTACTTAGACAAATTCTGCTATGGACATGGTATTTGTTGCACTTAACTTTGTTTTATTCTCTCTCTTTTTTTTTCATACTAAAGCCTCGAGAGGCTACAAGCTTATTAATTATCTCTTGGGGCACCAGACTTTAGACAGGAGGTGATAAATGACCCAAGTCATTTGCAATATGCTGGAAATAGAGATAATCTCTGTTAAATTTGAGAAGCTGTGCTCTTAAAGAGAGTCTCTTTTAATTAAAGACTTGACCTCACCATGGAACGCTCTGTACTTCTACTGGTAACTGAAAAATGTGGTACGTTGCTCATTTAAATGCAAGAATTGCTGTGTTCTTTCACTTTTAGGTTTTCCTGTTTTTTTTTTTTTTTTTTCCTCCCATGGGTGAATGGAATCTAAGAATTAAATTACCTTCAGTCACAGATTGGAAACATCCCTCTCTAACCCCTCCAGGATTAGAATTTCACCTCTAACACTGTGTATGATTTACTGTGGTCATCTCCCTTTCATAGGAAGACTGAGAACAGCCAAGACCAGCTAGGAAATTTGCCAGCTCAATGTTAGATGAAAACTGTTCAAAAGCAGAAGAAAGTACTATTATAGTTATTACAAATACAAGCTTTTTTTGGGTGGTGTTCTCCATCTCAACCTTGTCAGGGTGTTCTTTTTTTTTATTGTGGTAAAATACACATACTATAAAATTGACAGCATTAGTAATTTTTAAACGCACAGCTCAATAAATACCTTCACATTCTTGTGTAACCATCATAGTCACAATGCTTTTGATTTGCTATTTTTACTTTTGAGTACAAAGTCCTGTTCAGTCCCGTTTGTTTATTGATGCTTTTGTTTCCCTTGCCACTGGGACTATGTCCCAAATCTATCTCTGCAGTTGACATCAGGGAATGTATCATCCAAACCTTTCTTAAGTCTTCTATGGTTTCAGGTCTTATATCCAAGTCTTTAGTAATCTGTTTTGAATTAACTTTTGTGTGTAGAGTTAAGATTGGTTTCACTTTTTGCATGTGGCTATTCAAGTTTCCCAACACACATGTTAAAGAAGCTTTCCTTTTCCATTGTAAAGGACTGACAATAATATTTGAGAGGCAGAAAAGGGATATGTACAAAAAAATTTACTATTTGAAGTCCTTCTAAAAAGTAAAAATTGAATATCTAAATTATTGGCGTGAGCTTTACCTTCCTTTTTACATTGCTCTATGCCGATCTTAAATGCAAATATCAGAGTGTTTATCTTATTTGTGCAATCACTGACATCACACAATTTGTATATTGTCTCTGGAGGATGCCTGGAGCTGGCCAGAAAAGACCAGGTCAGGAGGGCTGGGGAAGAAAAAGGGGTTCTCCTAGCCTTGGAGTGTGCTGGACTTTGGGACCCGCAAAAGCATCCAAGAGTCCAGGCCTTGCATTGTTCCTTGGTTGGGGGTGGTCCCAGGGAATCTTACCTTCCCAATGATGGCAGACAGGTGACTCCCCAGGGGGGTTTAAATTTTGTACTAGGTAACGGGCCCGTTGTGGGCAGCAGACCCACTCACATTGAGTTGTGACCTCTTGCCTGACATCCACCAGATCCGGCCAGCACTGCCAGCCCTGCGTGGGGTGGGTGGCAACTGCTAAGCTTGGCCCTAAAAGGCTGCAGCATGGATGCACCTGCTGGGACCCTCCTCACCTGTGTTCAGACTCTTGCCTAGCATACAGGGTGGTGTTGGTGCCTGGGTAGCACTGGGAAGAGAGGTGGGAGGGGCACAATTTCCACAGGCCAAAGGCTGAAGATTCATTTCAGGGATGGGGGGGACCCGTGATTGGGGTAAGAGCGGACACAGCAGAAAGCAAGATACCACAAGCAGTCTCCAGTGCTCAACTAGCCCATCAGATTTCACTCATAGCACACAATTTCAAGGTGCAGAGCACTTAAGCTCTGAGCACGGGGTCCTGCGCACGGTACCCTGTGGACTGCTCTGCTCATACAACCTAGGAGTTAACTCTGATGACCAAAGCCAGTGCTTCCACCAGCAAGGCCAGTCCTGCCCACTCCCAGCTCCCAAACAGGCTCCCTGCTCCAGGGTACCTCTGTATGAACAGAAGCTTTGACTTCTGAACTGAACCTTCTCTTGGCTGTGGCCACACTACTGCTGCCCTCTTTCCTCTCCTTCCTCTGCTCCTCACTGGCATGCACCAGACCCCACCACTGCAGACTCAGCTTCTGGACACTGAGTTGGATTAAAATTTAGCCTCATCTGTGACTGGATTTCCCTTTGCTTCTCTTTCCCCTGTCTGAATAGAGAGGGTAAATCTGTTAATTCAGTTATACAGTAAACGAAGGTGGATGGATTCCTTGGCCAGCAGGATGCATGTGGCTTGAGTTGGTGAGGCTCTCTGGGTTTGCTTTTCAGGACTGTGGGCATATTAATAAGAAGAAAGGAGAGAGGGAGAGAAAATGCCAGTGCAAGTCATGAAAGGATAGACAATATAGGCATGGGAGCATTTGATAGAGGAAGGGGGGTATGAAAAATTGATAAAGAAGATAGAGAGAAGGCACAAGGCAAGGCAGGAGAAAAGGAAAATGGAGGCAGGGATCCAGCTTTTCTTCACTCTGCAACAGGACCTCGCAATGCTGCCTCTCTAGGTCTGATGCCTGGACGCTGCTGAGACTGCAGGGGGCGACAGGAGCCTCAGCGCTGAGTCAGCCAGTGTCCTGTCAGGCTCTTGCCAATGGGACTCTGCTTATTCTTCTGGGAGAACATCCCAGTGAATTAGTGCCCAGAGAATGTGTGGGCGCTCTGAGAAGACCCTGAGGCAGGGGAGGTGTGAAAAGAACTGTAGGAGGGCTTAGATGAGACTGAAGAAAAACAATAGCAAATTCCTGCTGGAGATCACAGTGGGGTCCAAAGTTGTGTGCATAGGAATGCAGACTTTGCATTCAAGAATCTTCACAAAAATGATCTCTCTTTTTTGGGGGTGATCAATGCAGAGGCTGCACAGTCAAGCGTACTTAAAATTTTAACTTTTGAAAACCCTTTCTGCACAGTAGTATTTTAATGAGCTAGGCTCTTGGGTCCTGTTGGGAAATCACTACTAAATCTCTAATTATTCAAGAAGGGAGAAGAAAGGGAAACCTGCTGTCTAGAGGATTCACAGCCCAGACATGACACATGCCTCTTGGGCTGGCTCTTGTAGATCCAGACTCACAAGAAGCCACCGGCTTCCCGTTCTGCCTGTTCTCTATGTAATTGATATCTACCCAGAGGAAGCCTTCACCTTTGGAATATTGATACATACTCACTGAGATGTTCCTCAGAGTGGCAGCAAAAACTAATTTGTTAAGGGAACAATGTGCCATTCCTAACACCTGAGTACTTTGATATACTTACTGAGATATATGAATATATCTCAATGAGCTACAGGACAATACTAACTTTTAATTCAAGAAAGGATACTAATCTAAATTGGACTAGCAAAGATGGTCTTGCTCTTTCTAGAGCAGAATTTATCAAAAATGGTTGCCTTTGCATTTCCCATATCAGAACTGCAGGGAAGAGAAGAATGGTTTAAGAAATCATATTTCTGTATCTCTACCAGCAAATCTCTGGCATAGCATCTCTCTCTCTCTCTCTGTGTGTGTGTTGGGGGGCAGAACCTACATTTTAAATAAGTTGAGAGTTTGTAAACCAGTATATACAGACTCTTGATTAATGCTTGCAGCAGTGGGGGTGGGAGGGCTTGTAAAAACAGATGGCTGGTCCACACTGCCAGGATTCTGCTTGAATAGGTCTGGGGCAGAAGCTGGGAACCTGCATCTTCCACAAGTTCCTGGGTGATATTGATGTTGCCAGTCTGGGAACCACATTTTGCCAGCCACTGATTTAGAACAATTAAAACAATTTAGTTTTGTGTCAGTCATGAGTAACCTACTTACTGTTCTCAGGAAGACCTGAGGATCACAGTGTGGGCGGGAGGGAGGGAAGAGGGCTCTTTTCTCTCTCTCTGGGAAGTGATGTCAGGGGAAGCAATTCAGGCCCCAGGCTCCCTGGAGCCATTACTGGTCTATGCAGGGAATTTGCCTTCAGGGAGCAAATGGTGTGCAAGTCAGATAATCAGGTTGATTCTTCAGACTGTGAGGAGCTCAGTTTGATTTCAAGTAAAAACAGGGTTACAGGCTTGTTCTAGGGCAAGACATGAAAAACTGGTCAAATCTAGCACTCCACAGTAAATCCCAAAAGTAAGCTGGAATAATTAAAAGCACAAAAGAATAATTAACAAGTCAAAAGACTGGAAAAGACTGGCTGTTTTATGGGGCATATTCAACAAGCAACAGGCCACCAGTCCTATGGAGTCTTAAGCCACAAGTACTACCTTCCTTCCACTTACAAAGTGTTTGCAGGCTAAGACCTCCACAGACCACTGTGGGCCCTTCTTGGCTTTGGGTTAGGGGCTGCCCATCATGATACCTTGGATTTCTAGTCTCTGACAGCTGCAGTTACCAATATGGCCACTAGGGGTCTCAGCAGGACAATGAGTTTTCTAGTACTGGGCCAAAAGGACGTGGCTGAACCTAAAAAGCCCTCCCACCCCTCTGACTGACTTGTGTTGGGGGTTCTCTGGCAAAGGGAAATGTAAGATGAAGAACTCATGATGTCAGTCTCTGTCCAGCATCCTCAACATGAGGATACTGTGTGGCTGTCCAAGGAAGTGATTTTCCTCCCTAAACAGCGTTACAGTTGTGTACCAGGAGAAGGAATGGTAACACCAGGGAAATGACGTTTGAAGAAGGGGCTGGCAGGCCTTTGCCATCATTTCCAACAACTTCCCTCTCCAAGTGACATGTTCCAGTGGTCAAATGCCATGTCAACATGGCCTTTTTGAAATTTTATATGACATGCCTTGAAAATGAAACTTTAAAAGTTCCCTTGTACAAACGATCCAGCCTAAAGTCCTGACTTCACCAAAATTCTGAGCTGAAACTCTATGTCAGTATGACTTTCTGAGGTCACCAAGCTCCTCGCATGACTATTTTGTCCAGCCTATTAGAAATAACCGAAGAAATGCACACATTTTCCACTTCTGTGATTCCCCCTATCTCCCCATATTCTGTTCTGCTCTTCCCACTTTGAATCAACATCAAATTTCAGGAAGGCTGCAGCAGACGAGATGGGCTATTATAAAAACGTTACATTTTAAGCTGAATCTGATATGTGGAGTGAAAATGGTCCAAAATGTTAGGTCAAGTGAGGACTCCTTGCTTTATTAAAATAATTCCTCAGGCGGCCTCCCTGGTGGCCAAAGGGGTTAAGTCTCAGCACTATCAAGTTATCGCCAGTCATTGAGAAATGAGTTCGATCTCCAGCGGGGGAGTTGACCCATGTGGGCAGCAGACCTCTCCTGGCTCGCTGGCTGCTTCCCTTGCAGGAAATCTGCCTGTTCTGCTCCCCACTCTGTCTCTGCTGAATCCTCTCACCCCCCCTGAACCTCTGAAAACACCCTAGTTCTATGCAAAAATAATAGCATTGCATATATGATTAATATGTATGTTTCCACAATTTTATGTAAACAAGGGGTACATCTCCAATCTATGCTAGAAACACATGTGTGGGCCTCTTGCCCTTAAGGTCTCATTAAGACAGCCTCAGAACCTTGTCTAACCCTGTAAACTCAAAGCAATACACTGAAAAGTCACAATTTCATTTACTACTGGTTCTTCTTAAGTTCTAGGACTTTAGTCAGTGGGTTCTTGGGAAGGGCAAAAGCAGATACAAGTGGGTTAACCACAAATTGCAGAAATTGGCATATATGTGTGACCAAACCTGCAGTTGGCCTCGCCCACCTGTCTCACAGACCCATGTACGGGGTAGCAGGCTACTGGCTTCCCTTCTGTACCTTCTCGCTCCTGCTCTTGTCCTGATGTATAACAGAGACAGACAGGGTTCTTATTCCCTTAGGATGCCCCATTCACACTACCTGACTATAATTTTTTCCATAATCCGATGGTGAGAAATAAACACTGGTGCGATGAAACTGCATGAACAACAGCCCAAGGTTAGTGAGCAAACTTAGCATTATGAACATTTTGAAATCAGCTATGCACCAATCCATTTTATAGATGAGAAGTTTAAGGTCCAAAAGCATAGCAATTTTCCTAAGTTCTTAGATACCCTGGGGCCTGTTCTTTTGATATAGACCCCTTTACTTTCACTCCTCAAAAGCTCTTCTGGCTATGCCCAGAGTTGTCTCCCCAGGAAAAATGAGCAGGGACACTACCATAACAGATACTTTAATGGAAAAGGGAGCACTGGGGTTTAATCCAGGCTCTGCTCCATGCTGTGCTTTATTTCCCCTTTGGAGGCCTCAGTCATTTTCTATGAATTAAAGGATTTGGTGTGGATGATCCATTTCCAAGGACTTCAGCTCCAGAAATCTGTGCATCTAAGTGATGTGTGGGGGTAGGGGGATGGGAGACATCAATACCACAGAGGGCGGAATAGTGCTCAGTTATAGCTCATAGAAGGCCCTTCAATTTAAAACTCTCATCATCACAGTCAGGTAGAGGAAGGCTGTACATTGGTAAAATGGCCATATTCTCTGTGTTCCCAGTGCGTTCTTTGGTAGGCGAAAATTCCTTCTCTCCCATTTACTTATTCTTTAAATCTAATTGATCACTTATTGAATTCACTCAAAGTGGACAGTTTACACAGAGTCAAGAAATATCAAAAAAGATGTGTGTGTGTGTGTGTGTGTGTGTGTAAACAGTAAAAGGCCATTATAGACAGCATTTGACTTACCAATCAGTATCCTTTTCACTATTTTTGGGTCTATTCAGTATATGTATGTGTGAGTGTCATATGCACATCCACAGAGAAAATAATCAATAAATGAGGTTACCCCTCCTCCGCCACCTGTCATCTTGGCTTTCAGTGCACAATGGTATCTATTTTCACATAGTGCCTATTCTTACAAAGACTCTGGAGCAATAATCTGTTGAGGCTGCTGGCTCCAGGATAGCCCAGGTGCACACAGGTGGCCAGGGTCTGCAGAGAGAGGCCCACGCACGTTTCCACACCTTGGCGTGGTCTGTAGCAGTGAGATGTGGACACGTGCCTAGAATCCTAAAAGCTGACCCTCTGAGGGCTCATTGTTGGAGAACAAGAACAGAATGCCTTCCCCGGCTCCTTCCCCGACAGCTGCTCTGGCTCTTACCCATGTTGCCGAGATCGTGGGAGAAAGAAGCACAAATATAAAATCAGGAACAAAGACATAAGATCTATGGCTTAAAAGTGACGGTTCATGCGGCGCAAGAGCCAAGCGGCGGAAGCGGGAATCAGAGAAGAGCAGAGCAAACATGCGGGAATGGTGGGCGGAAGCGCACAGCATAGCGGCACCCATGGGGGCCATGCTCACACTTACATGGTGTGGTCTCACACTACCTCAGGTTAAGCATTTCCATCATCTGAGAGTTTGGGAGGGAAAAACAGAATGGTTAAAGGTAAAACAAATTAAATTGAGAGTTCACACTTTAGTTTTAAAGATTGAAAATAACAATGCGGTGGCGCAATGGGTTAAAGCACAGCACTAAGAAGCTAAGCCACTTCAGTACGAGTTTGATCTCGAGTTCGATCCCCAGTCCCGGCGGTGACCCACATGGCGCGGCAGACCTCTCCCGACCCGCCTGCTGCTCTTCTCAGTAGTGTACATCATCTATCTGCCTGTTCTGCTCCCCACAGTCTCTGGTGAATCCTCTCATCACCCCTGCACCTCTGACCTGTACCCCAGTTCTGTATGCATAAATAAATAAATCTAAAAAAAGAAAATAACAATGTCATTCCTGGGCATCTCACTCACAATGTGCAGAGAGATGCTTGCTGGCTCAGTGACAAAAAGCACAGCCCTGAGGGTTAGCCTGAAGGGTCATAGCTGGTTCTGCCACTAAATAGCTGTGTGACCCTGGACAAGTATCTCCTCATTCTGTGTCTGAGTTTCCCCATCTGTAAGTAGGTCTAACAGCAGCACTTACCTCATGATATTGCGGCAAGAATGGAGTGATTTGTACAGGTGAAATACTTGGAATGGTCTTTTCTAATGGCAAGCACAATGGATACCACTGTCTTTACTATTACAGTTATCTATGGTTTCCTTAGGCAGTAGCACCCAGACTAAATGTGCCAACATTTACAGAAAGTCAAAGGCTCAAAGAAATGTCTAGATCTTCAATAAGAAAAGTTGTAAAAGAAAGTCAAACTACTCAGGAAAAAAAAGACAAAGTTAGAAATACATGACTGAGCAGTAGTTCCATGTGTGGTTATAATTCTTTCAGGACATTGTTTGAAATTCCAAAGCAGCTCAGAGTAGCGTTTTAAGAGCAATAAATAAGAATCAATTATGCACACAGATCCATTAGAACCCAGAGGCCTGGTTCATGCTGGACAGTTTCAGGCTGTGTACACATTGTCAGGTATTAGTGTTTGGACTGATGTCATCTTACATTTTCTAACTTGCTTTCACCCAGAGAATTGCAAAAAGGTCTGGGTAGGCATTAGCTATCAAGCAGTTTCCCATGTCACCTGGAGGACAGACTGCTCTTCTCCATTGTTTTTCAGAACCATTCCATCAGCCTTGATCTCACTTAAATGATGTAGAAAAGCAGGAAAACAATGGCATCTTAGTCTCAAAGAGACCTCCAAATGAAGCACCTCATGGCTGACCTGAGCTGATCCCATTCTGTCTCTGGTTGGGTAATACCAGTCCCTAGTTAATTTTTCACTAGCAAATCATACCCACCACCTCCCAGTGGTGATTTGCTCATATAGTTGTATTAAGACAAGTCTTATTTTATAATGTGGCATTCTATGAACTCCGAATTAATGTGCTATCCTTTCTATCTGACTCTGGGAAACCCAATCCCTTCTCCTCTAATGCCTTATATCTGATTTCATAGTCTCTGGTTTCCTACTTGCCATTTGGTCTCTTCCTCTATTAGCTGTCACCTGAGTAAGTCACTTCTGATTCTTACCAGCTTGAGAATGTTTCAGGATGGAAGCTCTAGGCCTTTTCTCTGTAACTGTAATGTTCCTCATTCCTTTCTCATGCTTCCAAATACATGAAGGAGTGTGTTGGTGCTCTTTGAGAGGTGGGCATTTGGCTGAAGTGATTATAAAGTTAGAAAGTTGGGTACTAAAAGCATCATTTCAGTAAAAACCCATAAGTAACATTGGAAATCTTTTTAGGTGGTAGGATAGAGGAGGGAAGATTAACATCAAACACAAGAGCCTGTTTAGTAGCCTGGCTTACCTGACCTTTGCTGGAGAGGCTGCATCACACAGCTGCATCTGCGGGGAGCCCACTGGCCCCCTGAAGCAGAACCCACCTGGGTGCATGTTCCTACCAAGCAGGTATGTGTTGTGGGCAACCCAGCAGGCTGCTATGTCCTGAGAAGGCCTCTGTTTTGAACACAGGTTTAACCTGAATATTATACTAATTTGGGCATGTGCCCCTGAGTTGAATTTCCCTGCTGCCAGTTAGGCTGCAGCTCCTGGAGGCTGAGCTTGGGCTCTTCTTTCTCAGGCAGCCTCTTACTCTGTCAAGAACAGCAGACCCCACCAACAGCAGCTAGGATTTCCAGTGACCAGTGCTTTATTTGCCTGGTAGGGGGGCTACCTTTTCTTTAAAATATATTTATTTCATCAGCCTCCATTTTTGTACAATGTATGGTTTCCCCGTGAAATTCCTACCACCAATTCCTTCGTGTACCTGCACCATGGTCCCTGCTGCTCTTCCCACCCTGTCCTGGTCCTTCTCCCTTCGCCTCCCCTATAGAATGTCTCTGATGACTAGTTGACTGATGACTTTGATTTTTACTTTATTATAGTTACTCCCCTGCACCTACACCCCAATTCCTCACTTGGTTTTTCTACATTCCTCCTAGAAGAGGCTGACTTTTTAAAGACACAGTCATAGATCTTTCCCAAATGCAGAAACTGTTTCAAGGACACAGATTACAGAACTTGGTCTCTGGAACAGAGAGACAATGTGCTGAATACTTTTTTGAAGGAATGCTATTTATGTCATCAGAATGTCATTCAGACCAAAGTATGAATGGGAGACAGGGCAGAGGACACTCAAGAGAAAAAAAGAAAATACTAACTAGAAAAAGCAGGTTTACTGAACTGTTTAAATGGAGACATTTAAATGGAATTATTAAACAATTAGCCAAATTGTAACCAGGGTGGGAAATACAAGATGATTGCAAGGGAAATCATTTCAAGTAATTTATTCTCTTGCCTTCATTCCACATCAGCCATTGTTATTGTTGTGACAGAAGAGAGAAAATCAATCATGTATTTTTGTGTGTGGATGGGACAGTAATGCCACTTCTCTGGGGGTCCAGGAGCTCACCAGGCCACAGGGCTAGAGCCTTTGATGTAGTGAAGCCAGTCATGTGTTATCCTGTATGGTGTGAGTTTTAGGAGGGAGCTCAGTTGTCAATGGTTACTGAGTTCTGCTCTGGTTCCCAGGACCCATATCTCTACTGAAGCAGGAATGACATTACAGGCAAGTAGTCAGACTAAGTTTTTGTGGGTAGCCCATAAAGGAAGAAAGTTCAAAAGAATATGCTCTATCATTAGATGAGAGGCTGATGCCTGAGTAATCATTAGAGTATTTGGATGTTCTATACTCAACTCAATTATTTTTATTTTTTGAAAAGATTTATTTATGCATGCATGCAGAACTGGGGTGCAGGCCAGAGGTGCAGGGGCGGTAAGAGGATTCACCAGAGACAGAGAGGGGAGCAGAACAGACTGATCCACGAAGTACACTGCTGAGAGGGCAGCGGGCGGGTCAGGAGAGGTCTGCCGCGCCATGTGGGTCATCTCCGGTGGGGAGATCGAACTCATGCTGAAGTGGCTTTAGCTTCTTAGTGCTGTGTTTTAACCCGCTGCGCCACCAGGGAGCGCCCTCAACTCATATTTTTAAAGGATTGTGTGTGCTGGGGAGAAAAATTTGGTGAGAAGTAACATGGTGGTCATTGGTAGTTGGCAAGAATTACCGAACGGATTTTAATACACTATAAAAATAACACTTGGGAAGATTTGAAATATTCATGGTGGGAGAAGCGAGAAAGTGTAGAGGTACAGGAGAAGAGGTGAACAGTGAGCTTGTGCAAGGACAGGCTAGGCGAGGCTCCCACTGAAAGCAGCATGATGGATAAAGGCTGGCTGCCCTGCTGGCTCTCTTCTTGCTTTCTCTGGCATTCAGGAGGGAGGGAAATATTGGCCTCGAGATCTAGTGGTGCAATAGAGGTGGTCAATGAGGACCACATCCATAAAGTATAATTCAAGGGAACATAAACCACCCTACTCACCCTTTTCAAATTAATAAGGGAGAACACAAGACTTGAGCGAATGGGTGCAAGATTATTTAAAAGTTCTTTCATTGTGCAAATCCTTCATTTTTATTTCTTTGTCTTAGGTGGGGAAGGAGATGTGACGGCCCAAAGTCACAGGCTCACAGAGCACATGACATTGTAATACTACATCTGAGATTTCTGCTTATTGATGTCATTATTGTTCCATTTCCCACGATTTCTTTTAAAATTCTCTGTTGCATAATCATAAGTATAGGAGCAAGTGAGGATGCAATGTCTTAATCTGTGCCCCAAGGATGAAGAAAATGTCAGGCTGAAGATGGTTCGTACAGAACGTGGAATGTAAACCTCTAAGGAAATTTCTATTTTTGCTACATAGTTAGGTCTCGAGGCAAATCTTTTCTGGATTCCTCTGGCCTCTGAGAATTATCCCTCAAACAATAGATTATCATACGAAAATCAAGGCTGATGCACTGGGACATACTTTGCATCTTCCCATGGTTTGGAAGAGGATTCCTTAGGGAAAAGGAACGGCACTAGACCTCTCCTTCCCATCAAAGGCAGCCGTGGCCTAGTGGCTCCACATACCTGTGTGTGCATGTTACCCTCTCTGCTATGAGTCTAGAGACAGACCTGAGAGTGTCACTGCTTGTATCAGACACATTTGACTCTTCAGAGGACTCACTAAATACACGAGTTGCTCTTATAGTGGTAGATCAGCTAACAGGCTGAGATTCCACTCAATGAATAATTTGATTTAAAACACTCAAGGCATAAGAACAGACACAGCCTTTATACTTTAATTTGGTTTACTCACAATTGAGTAATCAGCTGTCTTATTCATTAGAAACTTGAACAAACCACCCAAAATGTCCTTCTTAGTATTTCCTTCATAACTGGGTCATCTGGGAATTTAGTTTTCTAGTTTAATTTTCCACTTCCTAGATGGTAGTGGACAATAGGTGGCATGTTAAGTGTTGACTGATTTTTCCTTCCATGAAGCACCTCCTGGTGGAGAGTGACAATGAAAAGAACAGAAATAGAGTTCTACTGAGAATAATTTCAGTTCAGAGGCCTTTTGGAGAAGAAATATAAGATGGCACTAGAAGGTGTTAGAGTCAAAGAAATCTAGGCTGATGTGACCCTGGTGATTACTTATCCAGTGCACTGCACTGCCTAATATTACAGGCAAGGAAACAAAAGCTTGACAGGACAATGTGAGAGTAGGGATCAGCTGTAGACCCCCTGACTCAGGACGGGGCACCACCCCATAGCCATGCTGCTTCTTGTTGTCAGAAGGAAAGCAACATTGTCTAAGTAATGACACTCACTGGGGAATATAACATGAGTACTAGGGAAACCCAGCACATCGCACGAGTAATTAGGGAGGACAGCATATCTCGCTAACCCTCTGAGTTTAGAAAGGTTTAATCTCTTCATAAGGGAGCTACAGGCAAAGTTAGGAAACTGCTTTTACTCTTAAAAAGGTAAAAATTAAATGGTGTGTGGTCTGCCTCTGTCACTAATGCCCACATATGAATGCACTAGAGACTCCTTGAAAGGAAAATAATCCTCTAAGACTAATGATATGTTTTCTTAACCAGTATTTGAAACATTTACTAAGGAAGCTAAAATCTCATTTTTTGAATATGATTTTCAGTTGAGAATTCTCACTGAGAAAGGACAAATTTTATCTTTATAATTGGTGAAATGAAAGCACAAAACTTAAGTGTCCTCATTAAACTCAAAGATGACACCTCCCCCCCACCCCCAAATACATCCTTGACATCCAATGCGAGAAACCTTGTCCTAGTTCAGAATTTGCCTCAGCTCCCTTCTTTGGATGTATTTCCCCAAATACATCCTTGACATCCAATGCGAGAAACGTTGTCCTAGTTCAGAATTTGCCTCAGCTCCCTTCTTTGGGACCATTACTGAACTTTTCCAGTTTCTATACTGCTTTATCTTTTTTCCCCTACAGCAGCAACTGTACATTCCTACAAATTCCTACAGTGATTTTTTTCTTTAAGTTCACATTTTTCAATGACTCTTGTATGTCCCACATTCCTATTATCCCACTGCTCTATCTCCCTCTTTGAATTCTGGGTTTTGTGATTTTCCTAATATTTGCTTTAGATGAAAATTAGGAATAAATCTGACGCTTACGGAGTGGATTTGGGTTTTGATTCTGCCACAAAAGAGGCAAAGGGGTGAATGCCAATCAGTTAAAATGTGCTTTAAACACCGTGGCTTGCCTTGTGCAGTAAATTCCGTTTTACAATCTCACCAATTGAACATGGCCATCGTGTCCTCCTTCTGGGGTGACAAGTGCCTAAAAACACTTCCATTTAGATTTCCTCTGAGGAGGAATTTCTCTCTCCTTCACAGTCTCTCTGTTCCTTGTCTCCCAACCTATCAGGAGTTTGCCAGGGAGCTCCCCTCGGGAATGTCTCTTTCCTGCCTACCTGCTTTCAGCTACTCTGGATGAGAATCTTCTTTTTTTGTTAAGGAGCCATCCCCTAAAGGAAATGTACACATGCTAGTATTTCTTTTTGGTGCTTATGGTGGTACTCTTTTTGTTTTGGATTTTATGGGATGTGATTTAAAAAAAAATGGAATGGGTCTAGTTCTACATTCTGTGTTAAAAAAAGGAAAGGATGTTTCTCTATACTAGTTGCATATTCTAATATGGTAGTCAGGAGATTGACATGGTTATTCAATTTAGATTAATTTAAATGAAGTACAAAGAAAAGTTTAGGTTCTCAGTCATACTAGCTAATTAAGAGCTCAAAAACTACATGTATTGGACAGAACAGATATAGAAGATTTCTATCATTATCTGTGGGACAGTGCTGTTCTGTAACATTTATGATGTTTTCACAAGTAAAGCTTGGATGGAAACTATATACTGTACTTATAAAGTTATATTCTGAAAAGATACAGTGAAATATAAATAGGTATCATCTTTACACAAAAGCCATATGTAAAAGGTAGATGATAATTAAAAAAAAAAAAGATTTATTTATTTATGCATATAAGAGCTGGAGTATAGGCCAGAGGTGTGGGAGGGTGAGAGTGTTCACCAGAGACAGAATGGGAAGCAGAAGAGTTGGATCTACTGCAATACACTGCTGACACTGTTAACACACACAACCCAGTAGGCCTCTCCTGTCTCACCCACTGCTCCCCTCAGCATTGTAGTTCAGTAAATCCACCTAGTCTTCTCCCCATTGTCATTGGTAACCCCCCTTCCCTACCCCTCACACCTCTGGCTTTAGTGACTCCAGTACTGTTAAAGAGTATATATAGCTTAGTGAGGAAGATAAACTAATTTAAACTGTATATTCCTCCTCATTTAGAGGTAGCTGATAAGAAATCTGATAATAAAATAGTGTTAAAAAAGGCCCTCCCTGGTGGCGCAGCGGGTTAAAGCACAGCACTGAGAAGCTAAAGGCACTTCTGCACGAGTTCGATTCCCGGCTACCCGGGAGGTGACCACATGGTGCGGCAGACCTCTCCTGGCCTGCCCGCTGCTCCCCTCAGCAGTGTACTTCGTCGATCTGCCTGTTCTGCTCTTCTCTCTGTCTCTGGTGAATCCTCTCACCTTCCACATCTCTGGCCTGTACCCCAGTTCCATATGAATAAATAAATCTTTAAAAAAAAAAGTGCTAAAAAAGTGAAAGCTGTAGGTTTAAACCCCTTTGTGCTCCAGTCAGTTTGGGACAGATCAGATGCTTTGTCCTTAGCCTGCCATCTCACAAACATGGGCCACTCAGAAATGAGGATGATGGCACATGGACAATCAAATGTGGGACTTGAGAATGATTTAAGACACAGTTAGTTTAAATTCCCCTTTCAGAGATGATCAAACTGAGGTTTGGAGTCAAAGTACTTTGCCAAAATTTAAAGAAACACATTGGTGGCATAGCTGAGACTTTATCCAGGGTGCCTGATTCCCTGCCTGGTGCTTGTTGTATACATACTGATAGTCTCCTAATGATGAAATAAATCTTCATCACTATGAAATATTAGGGAAGATGGTTAACGTACTATTTTTGGGTCACTGAATTATCTCCAAACACACATGCATTTGTTTCAGAACCTAGACACCAGACTGGGTGCAATTTCCATTTGTTTGCAGAGGTAAATCAACGTCCTGTGGGACATTGCTTCTAGGAGAGACTCTGATGACTCAAAATCCACAACAGCCAAGATCTCTCATGATCTAGTCTATAGCATATTCCAGAATTTAACCTGGTTGTCTGCTACTCTGCAGGGGTAAACCAATTCTCTCTGGGATATGGGAATGACTAGAAAGCAGAGCGAACTCATGAAGACAGGGTGTGGAAATAGGATTCAACTTCATGCTCACCACAGCCCTGATACTGTTTTTCTTAGTCTTCAGTTCTCTGGACTCATGGTCAGATTCTTGCTTTTATCAATGCTCTTATTTTGTGTCCTTATGAAGCACATGGGGAAGATGCTCCCTCTTCCTTGGGCTCCATCATAACGCTGAATAGTCTTCTCTCCCTCTCGAATCCACCATGCCATGCGGAATGGAGTGTGCAGCTGTGTGTTGTGCTGATTAACTGGCTGATAGAACATGTGAAGTCCATCAGCTAAGTCTTCCTTGTGTCCACCTCCCACTGGTGCCAGTGTTTGTCTCCCCTTGACAGTTATACTTGCTATAACTCAGCATCTGAATTTGCCACTTTGGTCCCGCTTGTTCGGCCAGAAGGCACCAATATGTAATAGGCCTACACAGATTTCAGGGAGCTACAGAATGTTTAATATTGGGAAACAAATGCACTGGTAATGTCCATGGGCATCTTGGATGAGAAGAGTGAATGAGCTAAGGATTTAGGAAAAGTTTGAGGCTGGGTCCTGACTGAATACAAAACCAGGAAAGTCCTCTGAGGACTTATTTATTCTGACCATCTGGTCTGACCTTTACATCAAGTTGAAATAATAAATAGAAAGACTCTAAGACAAGGTGGTGAGCTACGGCAGGGAAAGAACTTTTTGAGGTGGATGAAAGTGTACTCTAAATGAGAAATAACAGAGTAGAAGAAATGCTTTAGAACTCAATTTGCTAGGTTAAATATCTTTTACAAGAGTATTACTCTGTGACACATTTGGATAGAATGAACATTGGTTATGAAGAAAATTCTCTCTTCAGATATATACATTCAAGCTCTATGAACTAAAAGTCATTCAATGCATAGCTGGGAGCAAAATCTGGTCCTTCATAGTTACCCATTTAATGCTAAATGGAAGATGTAATGCTACGGGTACTAACATCACTCAATGGAAGGACGGACAATGCAACTGACTAGCTTTTCCCACCATAAATAGCCAATGATAATTATCTGCTGCATTTAAAACCCCAAATATTTCCAATACCCTAGTCTATTTTTTGCACCATGCTACTGTATCAGAGTTGAAAACAGCAAATGACAATGCTGATTTCTCTAAATTTCATTCTATTTTAAAATGTTCTCATTGTTCTACTTGACCTTCACCAATACACATGGGAAAGGCAAAACACGGAAAAATAGAAGTCAGGGGTCTGGAAAGATATACATTGTACAAACATTACTAGACCTCAAACAACTGAAGGGCCAATTGAGGAAAGGGACTGGATATTCTAGTATCCCACACCTGTTGGACAGACCTCAGAAACATCTTTTGCAGATACATCTAAGGTTTTCTATGAGATATTAGCTCATTAATCTTCATAATCTTTTTGTGGTGAAGGAAAATCCCTATTGCCTCTTTGCGTTTCAAATGAGAAGACTGTACTGGAGGGAGGCTGTCAGAGAACATGGAAATCGTATGGGTGTCTGGTGCTTTGGGGTAAATGTAGACATGGGATTGCAAATGTGAAAGGAATGGGGTGAGAGACCTTTGCAGGAGAAGGTGCTGCAGGACACCCTCCCACAGTGGAGGTGGTTACCCTCCATTTCCTTGCTGATGTGGGGACATGGCTATAGTAGGTTGACAAATAGCTGCAGGCTCTAAATGTTGCTCCTTGCTTGATCTTTTAATTCTTTTTTCCTTCAAAAGAAACAAACTCAGTTTTTTTTTTTTTTTTAGGAAAAAAAGTGCTTTCAAGTACAGGAAGGTTTTGAGGGCAGGATCACTTTCTCTTTAAAGCTCTCTTTACGTAAGTTGGGACTGCCTGAATTGAATTTTCCAGCAATCAGGGGAATAAAAAACTGCATAGATTGTGCTTTCATTAAAACTCTCTTGTTATTTTCAGCATCACCATTATGCATGGGTAATTTTTTTATTAAAAGTACAGCTTGATGACATACTACTTTGATTAAGTTAACTTAGCTTGGATAAGAATATAATTTTTAATTTATATTAAGGTGAATATGGTCACATGGAAAAACAACCTATTATTAGCTATAAATGTTATGAGTTGTAGGAGCATAGTTATCAAAAGAATGATATTTTATTTTCTCTACTTCTCCAAAATATAGCCATTATCATTTGTTCTTCTAGTTGGTCAATTTTAAGAGAAAAAGGGGTGCAATTAATAATCATGTCAGCTGAGGAAGCATAAACAGAGACAGACTCAGGAAAATCAGATGGATACTTGTCCTGTTCAAAGGAAAACCATGTCTTCTATATTTGATTTCAATATATTCCATGAGAAGCTCCGAAATCCATAACATAAAAGGCACCGTGACTGCTAACACTCTCTATTGCAGAGTCCTGTTATTTTTTTTCTACTTTCTTCCTTTCTATTTCTTCACTTCTTCTCACTTTTGATGGTGGGCAAACCAGGCTGTGGATTTGGTCAGTGAGAGTGGGACCCTTGGGGAGGCTCTCAATGGGGTGTCCTCATCTCCCCTGGAGGTGAGGGTTGGGTCCTAGGACCAGGAACTTGGAGCAAACTACCACATGGGCCTTGTAAGCATGAACTTTTGAGAGTTGGCCTATTTTGGGGGCTCCTTTACTTCTGACTATCACTTAAGCCATCTGTCTGGCTAACCGCTCCAGCTGCTCTGGCCTGGGGACACTTCATCTCCTCTGTGATGGCAGCACAGGAATCCCGCCTGGGAAGGACTGTCAAGTTACTATCCCTGGGACAGAGTCCTGGACCTCCAGGGCCCTCTCCTTCACTGAATGTTATCTGGGTTTCATGGTTTCTGGGTTTCAGGTGAAAGGGAAGACTTGAGTTACTCAGTTCTTGGCTTATTTAGACAGGGGTCTCTCCTTCCCAACCTGTGGGGCAGTCCCTCGACAGTTGAAATTCAGTCCAAATTTACTGCTAATTCAGTGAGCAGGTAGTCCTCCTGCGGGTCTCAGGAGGGTAAAGGTGGTGGGGCCAGAGCATCTCTGCTCTGAGGGTATGAGAGTCCAGGAAGGTCAAAAGAGGCCATTTCAGAGCCTCTGCTGAAAGAGTTACCCAGGACAGATTTATTAACTGCAAGGAAAAGGCCTAAAACTAGGGAACTGACAGGCCTTTTCTCTTTCTCTATGAGTTGCCCATACCTGGATCGTTACATTCTGATATGAGAGCCATAGCTAAAGAGAGCTCTGGTTCAGGGAAGAATGTTCAGGATCTGACAATGCTGTCTGACTTGAAGGGCCTGTGTGTGGGCATTGTGGGACTGAGAGGTCTAAGTATCCTCATGAGCACAGGACAGCTGATTTACTATATGCAAAGGGCTATGGCCTAGAAGGTCAACCTTCCTTGTGAGGTCCCCAAAGAAGGCCTCTGAGAGCTGGACTAGCTCCAAAGATGGGAGAGACCTCCTAAAGGAGTCAGCCTGGTGAGACAGAACAAGCACTTCTAAAATAGCTTTAAGAACAACTTAAACCTCCCTGGTGGTGCAATGATAGCACTATGAAGCTATCACAGGCACTGCAGTATGAGTTCAATCCCCTGCCCAGGAGGTGACCCACATGGTGTGGCAGACCTCTCCTGACCCGTCCACAGCTCCCCTCAGCAATGTACATCTGCCTGCTCTGCTCCCTACTCTGTCTCTGATAAATCCTCTCACCCCTGACACTTCTGGCCTGCACCCCAGTTCAGTTCTGTATGTATAAATAAATTAATTTTTTAAAAAAGAATAACTTAAACCAAAAAAGGAAAACCACTATTATTTATTAAACACCTTCCATTTGCTAGGTACTTTACACACCAGGAGTGAGAGTATTAAATAATTATTCTACATTTACATTCCAGTTTTGCCTTAACCCCCTATTATAGCTGGGGATAGGAATGTGTCCAGTTATAATTTTAATTTCGTCTTTCTTGGAGAAATGATGGCTAGTGAATTATAAATAAAAGTTGTTAGGTGGGCATCTAGAAAGACTCTTTAAAGACTCAGCTGGGAGAGAAACTTCTTTTGGTTTTTCCTTTTTCCTGTCTAAATGCAAATGTGATGGCTGGAATTGTAGCAAGCATGTTTGATCACAAAATAATCTCAAAATTTTATGCTAAAGATACTACTATAAAATAAAGAAGAAAACAGGGACATTTTTACATTATTTATATTATGGGGCTCCTTTGCAACCTGGAAATGCTGCCACTAAGATTTATATTATACGAAGGAAATTAGGGCATTGTTATTTGGGTTGTCTGCTACATGCAGTTGACTTAATCCTGAAGCATGCAAAATTTCATTTAATCCTCATAATCAATCTGGATCATAGGTTTCATTCAATCCATTTTATCCAAAGGAAATAGAGTCTCCAAGAGGGTAAGTAAATTGCTCACAAGCACGTATCTAGAGAGTAGTAAACCTAATAGTTGATCCTGGGCCAATCTGACCCCAAGTCCATGCTCTTTCCATGTTGTTTCTCTTTTCTTCAAGCAGTTAATGGGTGACGGTAAATTCTGCACCAAACAATTTCCCAGACTACTCTTATTGTCTAGATATGCTTTAGTTTATAGCGTTTATTGTTGCTATGCCTGGCCCATGTCAACTTGAGTAGGGAAAATGATCTAGTGTTGTCTTCTGTCCTCAGTTCCTGTTCCTTCTATCACTCTCCCACCTTAACACAAACTCTTTCTCTCATTCATGCTTGAAATAGATAATTAATTAATTAATTAATTAAGGCTAGTGCTGTCCTGTCTTGAGTTATTGGACCCATTGTGACCAATGTCATGCCCTCCCACGCCCTCTTTGTGTCTCTAGACATCACCCAAGTCATGTGACCAGAAGTATTGTACGGAGTCAAGTCACAGCTGGGTGTTTTTCAAATTCCTAAATTTTATTCGAATAGTCTATTAACCATCTCTCTTTTTCCAGCTTAGTGGCCATATCAGCAAATGTGGATGTTGATTTACAGTTTGTACACTGTGTACTTTCTGAAGTAGATGGAAAAATTGAAAGGCTTATGTCAAGCCTACTCATTCACAGACAGGTTCAAGATCAAACTAATTTTAAAGCACTTATAGGCTTTTTAATGTTTTCTGAGTTTGCCTTAGAAATCTATAGTGATCTTAGGAATCTATAGTGATTCCAAGTTGCAGACTTGGAAACACAATTTTTTTAAAAACATAAAACATTCCAGGATGGAAAGTGCCATAGGATGAGAAGTTCAGCTCAAAATAGATAAATCTGAAACTGCTTAATAAATACAATCACCTGGAGACAATGACCCAAAAAGAGTGAAGGAATGTTGTTACTGGAGAGGCTCATGGGATCCCCTGGGCCAGTCCTATAATTTTAGAGGTGGGAAAAGTAAGGTCTACAGCAAATACATCTGTCATAGGGCACATAAGGCAAGACCAGACCTAGAAGCTGGCCATACAAACTCTTCATTAAGATGAAATTTACTTATTAAATTAAAAGTTTTGGCATGACATAAAAAAAAAAAAAACCTCATTGTCTTTATCTGAAATGATTAACCTAGGGAGTTGTTAAAAACATTCGACACAGGCCCTCCCTAGTGGCGCAGCGGGTTAAAGCACAGCACTAAGAAGCTTAAGCCACTTCCGAATGAGTTCGATTCCCACCTTCCCTGGAGGTGACCACATGGTGCGGCAGACCTCTCCTGGCCTGCCCGCTGCTCCCCTCAGCAGTGTACTTTGTTGATCTGCCTGTTCTGCTCTGGCTATGTCTCTGGTGAATCCTCTCACCCTCCGCCTCTCTGGCCTGTACCCCAGTTCTATATGAATGAATAAATAAATCTTAAAAAAAAACACAAACATTCGACACAAACTTCTTCCTTATGTCCTGGTGGATCTGTCTGTTCTGCTCCCCGTCCTGCCTCTGATGAGCACATATAGCACATATAGCAGATCCACCAACATCATTTGCCCTAACATTGACAAGCAAAAGAAAATCCCAGCAGACACTGAATGAAATGACATTATTATATCTAACTTTCATTAGGTAGTTAGTGAGGACTTATGGTGCTAGCATATCAGTATTTTTTGTGTCACACAGTATGCATTCTATTCCTACTGGTGGGCATGTCCATACTCAATTCAGGGCCTAGGAATCATGTTACTTTGGTTCTGTATCCCTTATAAGAAATTTCGCTAAGCCAGTCACTTAGTAGATAATCAACAAAACTTCTTTGTAAAATTAACAATGAAAGCAAGTCATATTTGGATATCAGCCCCCGTCTTTTAAAATTCTAGCTTTACTTTTAGCCTCTGACACATGTCTTTTCGCTCTGCAGAACAGTTTTTGCTAGAGGCCGAAGTCATTTTGAGCCTCTGTTTCATCCAGCATCCCCTCAAGCTGACATGGCATACTTGGTCTTAGGGTGGACACGTAGAGGTTTGCTAACAAACTACTGCCAGCCCATAAGGTGCCTTTCCCTCACCAAAGATTTATTTAGTTATGCACACAGAACTGGGGTACAGGCCAGAAGTGCAGGAGTGGTGAGAGTGTTCACCAGAGGCAGGATGGGGAACAGAACAGGCAGATCCACGAGGGGATCTGCTGAGGGGAGCAGTGGGTGGGTTAGAATAGGTCTGCCGTGCCATGTGGGCCACCTCCCTGGTCAGGGATGGAACTTGCAGTGAAGATGCTGCCAGGAGCTTCATGGTGCTGTGGTTTAACCTGCTGCGCCACCAGGGAGGGCTCCATTAGGTGCCTTTGTATGAATCATAAAAAGTCACTCTTTCCTCTGGGTCAGTGGTTCTCAACAAGAGGAAATTATGGATCTCGGTGGGCAATTGACCATGATGAGAGACCCATCTCTGCCTTAAAGAGATAATACTCATGTATAATCTTTGGGTATGAATCACTGAAAGACCCTCTCCTGCTCCTTCTCCAGGTGATATTGTCACCAAACTCGTAAGTTACAGCTCCATATGCTTTACTAAATAAGTCCTTTCTCTCTCTGATACTGATGATTTCTTAGCATATTATAGGCTGTTATCATCTACACTCTACGATTCAGGGGCACTAAGTAACTCTCTAACACTATTGGTAAATTTATCAGCCTTTGATTATAGTACTTAATCTGTGTTTGCCAACTACTTCAGTTAGAGTCTTATTTTTGTAGTTTATTATACTTAAGTGAAGTTTTTTTAGTTGGAATTGGGAAAACTGGTTATTTCATTCATTTCTCTAACCTCCTACTTTTGTAAATTGCTCTGGATCCATTACTTTACACCTTGAAAGAGGGTAAAACAAGATTATAGGGCACACCCTGGTGGTGTAATGGTTTCAAGCACCACACTATGAAGCTCTTCAAAACCACCACAGCCGGAGTTCAATCCCCGGCCAGGGAGCTGACCCACATGGCATGGCAGAGCTCTCCTGAGCGGCCTGCTGCTCCTCTCAGCAGTGTATTTCAGTTGGCCTGCCTGTTCTGTTCCCCACTCTGTCTCTGGTGAATCCTCTAACCCTCCATACCTCTATAGCCTGTACCCCAGTTCTGTATATATCAATCAATAAATCTTAAAAACAAACAAACAAAAAGACTATAAAATAGTGTGTTGAAGTGGTCACACTATAGGCTCAATCATTGCCCGCAGTCTGTCCCACCACTTACATCACATGGCATGCCTTTTAAAGAATGTATGTTTTTATCTCCAGAAGATAACTATGGGACCTCAAGGTTATAACTCTTGGAACTTGAGTTTCTGGCTTCTTCCGAAGAACAGGGCCAGATAAATGTACTTAGGTAATAATTCAGAACCATGAGAATGTGCATCACCTCATTCTCACTTCAGAGTGAATCTGCATTAAATCGCCTCTCACCCACAGCTGCATGTGCTTTTGAGTCAGAACTCTTCCCTTCCCTGTCTCTCCTCAGGCAGAGGCAGCCCTGTCACACCATGAGGCGGATGCTCCTAGCAGGGGGCCCACGCTGCTCAGAAAGAGTTCACAGAGCTTTGGTGGCAGAGGAAGCCCGCTGAGCCCTGCCTTTTCCATGTCCTCACCACTGTAACTCACGCTAAAACCCAGGAAATGAACTTTCTCGGGCAGGTGTGCCCCATAACATTTATTTAAATATTCAACAGCACATACTGCTTTTTTTTTGAAGGCAGAAAACAAGCAATTAAGCATAATCTTGGTATCCAGAAGGAATGATATTAGTAAAATCATTGAATGTGTGCATCCCTTCTTAATAACAAACATTTGGCTTCTATTCATGGACAAAAGTGCCTGGGCAGGTAGGGATTCAGGTAGGAGATAAGGAAACTCTGGTGCAGGCTGAGAATGAAGACAGCAGTTTTGAGACAGGCTGTATCCGGAGAGCTGACTTGCCAGAAGTTTTGTCACCAAGGAACTTGGGAGAGTCTCATCATCCACTTGTGTGGTGACTAACAGCCATACAGACTGCTGGCCCTGACAGCGTATGGACCCTGAAGTGCCCTGTGAACTGGCTCTAGTTACTTTCAAGTAGGATCTAGGAGTCACTAGTGAACACTGCCAGAGAATCATTTGTGTACGAGGAAGAATTTGTGTGAGTACAGGTTTCGAAAGAAGAAATTCCAGCACACCATTGGAGCAAAGAAAAATTCAAGGTTGGATCTAGTGGAGTGGTGGGACAGCCTACAGCCAAGAGAATCCTTCTCCAGCTGTGATTTCTCCTGCGGGGGAGGTGAATGTGTGTGAGTAAGCATCTGGTTTCTCCAGCTCTGCAGGACATTAGAGAGAGGCACATTTCTCTTTCTGAGTTGTGAGCAGCTGAGTAGGGGGCTAGGACATTATCAAGGGGATGCAGACCCTACTAACCACATTAGGGGGTGCCTTCATGAGTCACATCTCACATGAAGGTTGCCCCAGTTGGCTCACAGGTCAACCTAGTGCTCTGTGTGCATCATGTATACATCCTACCCTATGGCTGACTTGCTGTGTATATTCCCAATAATGCAGAAAATGAGCTTTTCCCCTAATTAACTTGTGCTTTAAAAGTACATTTAAAAAAGTTAAATATGGGCCCTCCCTGGTGGCGCAGCGGGTTAAAGCACAGCACTGAGAATCTAAAGCCGCTTCCGCACAAGTTCGATCCCCGCCTGCCCCAGAGGTGACCACATGGCGCGGCAGACCTCTCCTGACCCGCCCGCTGCTCCCCTCAGCAGTGTACTTCGTCGATCTGCCTGTTCTGTTCCCCGCTCTGTCTCTGGTGAAGCCTCTCGCCGCCCCTAAGCCTCTGGCCTGTACCCCAGTTCTGTATACACAAATAAATAAATCTTTAAAAAAAAAAAAGTTAAATAAGCTGTATACAACTCAATAGTAAAAAACACAAACAATAAAAATTGTTGACCTGAGTTACACATTTTCCCAAAGAAGATAGACAAATAGCCAAGCAAGTACATGAAAAGATGTTCAATATCACTAATCAACAGAAAAATGCACAAGGGAAATGTTTTAAAACCATGAGGCACTATTACCTCATGGATGTTAGAATGGTTATCAAACAGACAGAAGATTTAAAAAAAAAAAACAAACAAACACCCAAGAGATTACAAGAGTTGGAGTTTGGAGAAAAGGGACCTCTTACACATGTTGGTGGGAATATAAATTAGTAGAGCCACTAAGGAAAACAGTAGTGTGACTCATCAAAAATTTCCAAATAGAACTATCATATGACTCAGCAATCCCCCTGCTAGGTGTATTTCCAAAGGGAGAGAAATCAAGATCACAAAGTGATATCTGCATTACCATGTTTATTGCAACATACTCAAAACAGCCTGTCTAAGGAGTCAACATAGCCTCTTGTCTCCAGATGAATGGATAAAGAATGTGTGGTGTATATATAACAGTGAAATATTATTCATCCCTGAGAAATAAGTAAATTCTGACATTTGGGATAACACAAATGAAACTCAAGGTCATTAGGCTAAATGAAGTCAGGCAAAGAAAGACAAATATTGTATGGTTTCACTTAGATATGGAATCTAAAAATGCAAAACTCATGGAAACTGAGAACAGAAACTCATGGTGGCAGCCAAGTTCTGGGGTGTAGGGAAGATGAAGAGTCAAAGGGCACAAACTTCTGGCTAGAAGATTAGCAGTGCACACCATGTTCAGCATGGCGATGACAGGTAACAACAGTGTAGTATATACTTGGAAGTTTCTAAGCAAACATATGTTAAATACTCTCATATACACACTCATACACACTCACACAAGTATGTGAGGTTATTAACTAATACAATTTTGGCAATCAGTTTGCAATAGATAAGTGTACTAAATCATCATATTATTTACCTTAAATGTACATAATGTCAAAAGTCTATTGTCTCAAAGTTAGAAAAAAAGAAAACAAATTAAAGAGATTAATTGTGATGATGCTTTGAAGGTTCTATTTTGTTAATTAGAAACATAAGTGTTAATGAAAGGAAGAAGGTATCTGGGAAGCATTTGAAAGTCCCAAGTTTAAGGGGGAAATCCCGGGAATAACCTTCGGGTACTGTATGGGATCAGATTCCAAACTTTTCTGAAAAGGTTTCAAAATCACTGTCAGAACACACTGGCTGAGATATTAACTGTATTGTTTTTCCTTAGCAGTAGACTCACTGCAAAAGAGTGGGAGGAATTTCCATTTCCTCTGGAAGCATGTAGCTAGGACCTTACAGTGCTGAGTGGGAATTAAGTTGTCTTGCCTGAGTCTGTGCCCCTGAAAAATAAATGTCAGGCTGGCTGAGAGTAAAGCACGTTGCATGACTGGAGGGAGAGATGGGTCCTACACGATGCTGTGAAGAGGCTGGTGCTGCAGCCACATGGGGTGGGCCTCCGTGCCCTGCTCGTGAAGTGAAGAGCACTGAACATGAGATGGGTTGCTTGGGAGCCTCAGCAAAGATCCCTGGAAACACCAATTCTTCTGCGTCATGATTTTGCCAAAGGCTTCATTCCGCCTGGCAGCAATCCTTGCCAGCATTATTTCTTCTACCGGTTTGACAAGGTGTGGTTGGCTTATGAAAATGTATCCTGTGCATGCAGCTCACATTTCTTTGAGTATTTTCCTTTTCCTAATCAAAACCTAGAGAAGCATTTCAGCTTCTCAGATACTGAGCAGAAAAATTGACACTTTAATCTGGAGCTGTGGTACGTTATTAACACTCCGCTCATCCTTTCATTCATTTGCTTCCCTTGCAGAAGCCGCCTGCACACTTTTTTCACTGAGAATGATAAATGGGTTTGGCGTTTCCCACTCTCATTTTTTTGGATGGTCTGTGAATGCACTTGCATTTTCCAATTTTCAGATATAACATGTCCAGATATGTATGAATAAGAAGGTGCAAATGTCCCAACAAGTCCAATTTTCCTGGAGAGAATAATTCTACAGTAATGTCAGTATGAACCCAAATTGTTAAACACACAGGCGCTAGAACAGAGACAGCTTTCTCTCTCTCAGTGCAGAATGAAAAATCAGCTCATTTTTGTACATTGCTTTGATCCTAGTTCTCCTTCCAATAGGGGCATGGTAACAGTGGGGGACTGTGGTGGTAGATGATGCTTCTCTAAAGCTATGTTTGTCTCTTTGTAATAAAAAAAAATCTGACTGTTCCTGGACAAACTGCCAACGTGCTTTCAAAAGTACAGGCTGCAGTGGTGGGTTTGTAAAGATGGTGTGGAATCCTTATTACAGTATGCAAATATCAGTGAGCTCTAATATAGAACGACTGGAATCCAGAGTGGTCATGACTACTTTTGAGCAAAAGGCCTCCTGGTGAGCAGCATTTAAAGTGACTAAAATGCTGTGACTCGGGGTAGTAATGCTGACAGACATACACTTTATAGTATATAAAACCACTGCTTTTTATGAGAGAAGAAGAAAAAAAGTACAGGCTTCCTACTGCAAACATTTTTCTGCTGGTATACTGAGAAATCATTCAGAAGCTGGGGTCAGAGTTTTTTAAGTATAATCATGTAGGAGGTTCCCATTCAAGGCTGACTGTATAGTCTAGAGAGCAGGTTTTCTTATTGTTTTTGTTTTGGTTTTTTTCACCCAGTCCAAATGGACAACAGGAATGCATTCTTTTAAAGATGGATAAAAGGCAGTACAAGATGTTTGCATAAAACTGAGCCGTGATGAGCCATGGTGGCTTCCTAGTGGTGACGTGTTAATTGTGGTGGTTGTAAATAGGGACCATCTGTTTCAGAATTATTATTAGATATGCAAGCAATTCCCTATCAATCATGTGATTTACTACTTTCTTAGCAGGATTAAGATGAAAAATTTCCAGTTGCATTTACAGGGATCAAATTAAGCTAATAGTAAATCCATTTAGTAACGCTGGGAATGGTTTGGGGCTTTGCCTAATGTTTAAAGGCAAGCAAAATAAACATTATGAATAGTGACAGGGACCATGATATATTTTCTCTTAAAATTCTGTATAGCTATAAATTGTACAAGCAAGTTTTTTTTCTATGTAGCAGACAACTGATGAGAGTAGAGAATCTTAGTATCAGTGATAGCAATATCAGAGATTGAGAGGAAGAATCCTAAAAAACCTGCACTTAAAGTTGATATCTTAAAATCTTGAGTTTGTATAGAAACTTTAAAAGTTTTTATTGAGTGAGAGATAGAAAGGACTTATAAAAACAAGCAGATAATAAACACTCAATTCATGTAAATAACACCATTTTAGAAAAGTGAAGCATCTGTTTTTCTGACATTGTGCCATTTTGTTCCTCTTTGACTACTTATGAACCCATGAAATTTTGGTTATTCAGTATTTTACTTACAGAGTCCATAATAATATGCTTACCCTAGGATCAAGTACAAAAGAATCTCAGTGGAGTAAACATAAAAAAAAATCAAGATGCTAAATATTTAAAGATGCACATATTTTGGACTCTACAGGTCAGCTGCCTTAGGCAGGCAAGGAATTTGGAAAATAAGGTTAGTCTTTTAATGAGAACTTCTTGCCTGTATAGATTGTGACACAATCTAGAAGGCGGGAAAAAGGTTCTTTTTGAAATTGATAGAAAATAAAATAGAACAGGAATATGAGTATTCAGAGGAGCTTAGTCACACTCATCCTTAAGAGCTCTGAAATGAACTAATGACCTCTGGCTGGTTCAATAAATCCTTCTCCTGTTTTCTCATCACTTGTCTTTCTTGCTCATGTTAGTACTGTTCAATAGGATTTTCTGTGATGCCAGAAATGTTCTGTGCTGTGCTGTGTGATATATTAGCCACTAGCTCTATACATGGCTTTCGATTATTTGAAATTTAGTGCAAAGGAGAAAATGATTTGCATTTAATTGTAATTAATTTAAATTTAATCAGCCAGCACAGGTCTAAGTGCTTGGCATTGGACTGAAGTTTTTTTTTTAATAATTTTTTTAGAGATTTTTTTATTTATGCATACATAATTGGGGTACAGGCCAGAGGTGCAGGGGTAGTGAGAAGATTCACCAGAGACAGAATAGGGAGCAGAACAGGTAGACTGACAAAGTACATTGCTGAGGGGAGCATCGGGCATGTTGGGAGAGGTCTGGTGGGCCATGTGGGTCAGCTCCCTGGCCGGGGAATGAACTCATGCTACAGCTTCATAGTGCTTCACTTTAACCTGTTGTGCCACCAAGGAGAGCCCTGGACTGAAGTTTTATCTAAAGAATTTATAATGGGCAAGCAATTGGAGGGTAAGCAATTTATAATGGGTAAGCAGTTGATGATGTGGTGTGAGGGAGGCAATATTCAGAGTGAAGGGTGTAACACTGTGACTAAGGGGCTCATAAGGGATTAGAATGAGTGAAATGGCACAATCTGAAATGGACAGTCTAAAACTGTCCATCAGTGAATCAGGGAAGGTCTGAAGTCCCAGGACCATATCATAAAGGTCAGGCACAGTTTTTGCCCTCAGGATTCTCTTAGACTAATAAAAAGATGTAAAGGAGTAAAGAATATATTATTGGCCTAACCACATGCAATTAAGAATTGCACAAGATTGGGAAAAGGATGATTTCCAAAGATTGTGTTGGAAAGTAAGTGTGTTTTTAAAAGGAAGCATTTGTATTTAAGATTATTATCTTATTATATGAGAAACCTTCCTGGGAAACAAAAGACTCACGCTCCCTTCTGCTTTGGGGTTGGGTTGGGTTAATACAGTGCTTAGAGAAGGTGAATCAGGTGAGGAAGCAAAGGCAAAACCCATGTGGGTTGAATGAAGATTATGGGGTGGGGTTAAAAAATTTAAAGTTTTTACTCAACATGCCCATATTAAATGTCTAACACTGAATACAATCCTTTGTGAATCCAAAATATTGGGCAGGGTTGTACCCTCACAGCAGTCATAACACAGACTGGCAAATTAGCCCCATCTAAGCAGAGATAAGTATCAGTACTTGGGTTGGGGATGCTTTGGTGGTGGGTGTGGTAAGGTGACAAGCACCTAGTTGGTCGTATGCCTTTGAAATACAAGTAGTGTGAATAAACCACAAAAAATTTGAAACCACAAAATTTCAAATAGCAAAAACAAGCAAAAAACCAAGCAGAAGTCCAATGAGGAGCCTCTGCAAAGACAGGGAACTTCCAACTTCAGAGCAGCGAGAGATCTTGTGTACTGGGATAGCCAGGACATGATGATGCTTGGACTGGGCCTTGAAGAATTCGGGTGGAAAGTGAAGGAAGAAGGGGAAACTCTCGGAGAGAGAGCTGAGGGTGACTGGAGGAGCTGGCTGTTTGGAAATGTCTGACTTGGAGGATTCTGGCCCAAAGAAGACAAAGGGTCAATGAGGCTAGGTTATAAAATGCAATGGTAGTAAAACATCCAGAAGTTGGGGGGCCTTTGGGGAGAAGGTAACTGGAGGAAGGTGATGGGTTTCCACACCTGGGCAAAGGCTGTTTATGCCTGAGCCTTCTGCCAAGTTGAATAGTATGGAAATGAAAGTGCTCAGCTCTGACAGCTCCTGTCTGCCTTTAAAAGCCAGGACTGGAGTTCATTTTATGAGTTGCCACCCAGACCAGTGCAGGCATTTCAGATGGGGCTTAAGAGATTAAACCCAACATCTCCTTTATGTAAGCGCTCATAGTAATTGAAAGACGGATTCTGAAACCATGGTTACCACAGAAGACTAAAATTAAGATCAAAGGTGATAGTTTCAAATCCAAGGAAACAAAATAGGTTCAACCCAGAGTGCACATTTATGCTTTGTATAGTCTATCTGATTATCTTTGGCAAATTCATCCTTTTATGAAGCAATCTCAGGAGGCGGTGGAGTGGCCCATGAAGCTAGAAGCTTAGTGCAGACCATGAAATCCTGGGCAGCAGAATGGTATCCTGCTAGGCTGAAAGGAAACTAGGTTTGTAAAAGGAATCAAATTTTTAGACATGATTTTCATCCAGGCTGCTGATTCTTGCTGTTCCTAATGGACCCAGTTGGGGAAAAGATAGGATCTACTAGACAGGTGTTGCTGTAAGGAATATTTTCTGAGGAGATTTAAGAATATTTTCCTGTAGGGTTCAGTTCTTTAAATTGTCCTTTTAGGCAGGAATCTTCATCTAATATCTAAAGGAGGGTCAAGACTGTTGGAGAGTGACCTCAAACAGGTGACAGAAAGTACAATATGGTGCCCGTTCTCAAGGTGAAAGGGCATGCTGGCTTGCATGGAATGCTTCTTCATTTTGAATGAGCAAAGAATTTCATTGCATCCACCCTTTGTTATTCAAAGAGGGATACACTGATAAAACTGTAAGGTAAATGAGAAGACGGTACACACTATTTCTTTCCCCCAATAATGCTATGAGGCATTATGCCATTTTATCTGGGTCCCACAATAGCCATACCTGCAGCCTGCCGAGGGGGAACTGTCCTTTTGTTAGAAATCAATGGAGGTCCAAGGAATGAGACTACAGTGGGCAGGATTGAGGGGCAGAGGACAGTTGAGTTGACTGAAAGTAGAGGGCTCGCTGAGGGAGGGAGACAGCTTTAGAGGAGAGTTCTAATGGAAATAGGAAAATCTAGAACTGGAACTTTAAAAGGGACAGATTTAGGTCCCCACATATGACTACTCAAGTAGTCTATCTTAAAAAAAAAAAAAAACTTCTAAAAAAAAAAACAACTTCTTTTTGTGAAGTAAACTTCACATTCAGAGATGTGCATAAAATACAAATGCAAACACTAACAAATAATTATAAAGAGAAGGGTGGCATAACAATAAAATATAGGACATTGTAAGCATTTTGAAAGCCCCACACATCTCCCCAATCATATGTTCTTTCACTACTCCCTCGGATGACACTAATCTGATTTTTATGACAATCACATTCTTGCTTTTCTTTATGGGGTTATCAGCCACAAATTTATCCCAACAATATTCTAAATCCAATCCTGTATGTCTTTTTTCATATTTTCATTCTTTCTTTCCTTCACTTGACTTTGTGCATTGTAAGGTTCATCCATGTTGATGTGGTAACTCTGGTTCTTTTATTTCCATTGTTACATAGTATTCCACTGCTAAGAATTCATTCACTTTGTTAGGGATGGTCATTTGGGATGTCTCCTTTTCTTTTTGGAAATTATAACTTTCTCAGCAGCTGCTGGCTCTCTGACAGCACTTGTCATGCCAAAAGAATAATTAATTGACATTCAAATGGAGACATTTTAGAATGTAATGAAGATCAGTCACTAAGAAAGTGTTATCAATCTCTTTGCAAGTAAAACAGCATGTACAATAAATAGAAAGACTTATGGGGGCTTGGACGCTGAGAGAAATCTGAGTCTACACACTGGCAACTCTTGAATTTTCACTTGCTGCAATTTTGTCAGCATTAGAAAAATCTTACTGCAATGAGGTTTACAAATTATGAAATAATAATTTAAGTAAACTGGTATTGTTTGTGGGACATATTATTCTCTAGACTTATTACCTAAATCCTTTATTATTGTGTGCATTCTCTAAAATAGCTTTCTCTTACAATGATATAATCAGTTAGTAGGTGACAGCAGTAAATGTCTTCATGTTATTTCAGGCTTAGCCTTCAAAATGAGAATGAACTAAAAGTGGAAAGAACTTTAATATATGCATTAATTTATTCTTGTGTTGACAAAGACGGATGCTTACCATCAGGGTGGCATCTGTCATAATAATAATGATAATTGCTAATGATTACAACAACCATAGCAACAACATGCTGTCATCCAGATAGAAAATGATGCCACTAATCCAGAGTCAGCAGACTTTTTTCCTTTCCAGGCTCGTGAATATATGTGTATTCATTCAACCTTGTCCTCTTAACTGACCCCTATTAAAAACTCTGCTCTTAGGCAACTTGCCTTTGACCTAACATTCATCCTTCCTAACTCTAACTTCAAGCTGGAGACAGTTCTCCTAGGCACATGCAGGCATATTCCTATACCACCTGATAGGAGATCTGCTGGAAAAGGACAGAGCAACAGTCCTGAGTCAGTTTAATTTCACATTGACAATGACAACTGTCATAAAATATGTCTTGGTTAAATGCCATAAAGCAAAAAGTAAGAAACAACTTCCTTAATTGTTTTCCTGGTGGAAAATCCTTCAGTCAAGAATTTCGCTTTGAGCTGAGAAATATATATTTACTGTCTATTTTACATTTTCACTTAAATAATTCCAGCTTCGCTATGTCTCCATATGGAAATACTATATTGCCAAGCACAACCAGCTTGTATTATCCTAATAGCCACTGATAGAATCTTCTTTTATTTTCAGATGTGTGCCCCTTTGGACAATAAATGACATGGCCACTCACCCAGAAGAGACACGTGTCATTCTACCCTCCCTCTGTGTCTCAACTACCACTCCACTGAGGTGTCTTTTTTCAGTTACTGGTACTATCACCTCAAAGCAAAGTAGAGACAACCCTCCCTGGCCAAGCGGTTACCTTTGAAACTGCTCTCCAACTAAGCACTTTTCTCCCTCTTCCTGCCACTGCCTTCATACACCATCACCACTCTACCTGCCCTATTTCATGAAGCCTCTTCGCTGTCCTCTTTCTCTAGCCTCCCTACTTTGCAACATGATCTTCACCCTTTGAAGGACAAGTCTGCTTAAATCCCTGCAATGTCTTCTCATTTTCCTTGGATGAATGCGGTGCTTTCAGCGTTGTTAGCCCTCTTCTTTTGCTACTCCGCATGTTATTCTTTCCCTTTCAGGCATTCAGGTGTTAGGAAGCAGTGTGCCTTCTCTCTCTGAGTTGCAGCACAAAAGTCTCTTGGGTTGGCACACTTCTCCCCCTTAGCTGGCTGGTTGCTTCAGATTTCAGTTCAGTTGTCACTTGCTCCAAGAAAACTTCTTTGACCCTTCTAGACTAGGTTCAGCACTCCTGCGAGGGACTGTCCTCAGCTTCCTTGTCAGCATACCTACCACAGTTTATTCTAATTGCTCTCTTATTGACTACATGGTCCAAGTGACTAGGACCTATGTTCATCAGATATCCCCTGCTCCTGGCTCAGTATATGGCACATCACTGGTGCTCAGAAAAGATCCACCAACAGACACTCTCAGATTCAGGGTATCTGAGTCACAGTAGAATGAACTTTCCTCTGTGCAGCTTGGTTCAGATGCTTATCTTTTATAACAAGGTCCTTAAGCTATTAATTTGGTACTGAATATAAGAATCAGGTTATAGTACTATTTATAGGAAATGTAATTTGTCAACAATTCAAAATTAAAAATGTTACTGTGAGAACACTAATAATATATTTTACGCAAAAGCGTATCAAGAATGAGTAAATATGGTTGACCTTGGATCAAGGGCTTTCGAATTTTTCCTAAAAGAAAACCTGTCCTTGTGTCTGAACTCAGTCCCTCAAGGGTAGATGTGGAGGATCCTTTTAGTGCCCACTGCAACTTACACTAATCTGTTCGCCTAAGTGGAAATTGGAAAGAGCTTTTCACATTTTGTTCACTCTCTTCAGCATACATACTAAGAAAAGAAACCTCTTGCTTCAGGAACCTGACATTTAGGAAAAAATGTTAAAAAATTTATAAGCTTCTGGATAGCTCCAGGATGAAAGACCTGTACTTTAATTTTTTAATCTTTTTCTTTCCCCTTTCTTTAGTGAGATATAACTGACATAGAACATTGTGTAAGTTTCAGGTGTGCATTGTTAATCGACACACTTACATATTGCAAAATAATTACCATATTCCCATTAGTTAGTTGCTGTATTGTATCACATAATTATCTATTTTTTTAATGGTTATGACATTAAGTTCTACTCCCTTAGCATCCAATAACATAATACAGTATTATTATATATAGTAATACTACAAATAGTAGTTACCAAGTTGTACACTAGATTTCCAGATCTTATTAATCTCGTAACTGGAAGTTTGTACATTTCAACAAACATCTTACCATTTCCCCAACTCCCAGTCTCTGACAACTACCATCGTTTGCTGTGTTTCCACAAGTTTAACTTTTTTAAAAAAGATTTATTTATTTATGCATACAAGAACTGGGGTACAGGCCAGAGGTGCAGGGATGGCTAAGAGGATTCACCAGAGACGGAGTGGGGAGCAGAGCAGGTAGACTGTGACAAAGTACACTGCTGAACGGAGCAGCAGGCGAGACAGGAGAGGTCTGCCACGCCATGTGGGTCACCACCCTGACCAGGGAGAGAACTTGTGCGTGGGGATGGAACTCATGCGGGAGTGGCTGCTGATAGCTTCACAGTGCTGTGCTTTAACCTGTTGGGTCACCAAGGAGGGCCCAAGTTTGGCTTTTATATTCCACATATAAAAGTCCTAACATAGTATCTGTCTTTCTCTAAGATATGCCCTTTAAACTTGTTTCTATACCCCTTGCAAAATGACCGAAGACCCACACAGTATTTGTATAAGAAAGCAAATGACTAAATAGTGATTAATGAAGTAAGTGTTTAATGAGAGTATCCTAAAATCAAGAGATAGTACAAAGATAATCTTTTTTGTTGTTGTTATTTACTGTTTTTTAGGACTTAGTAGCCTTAAGGTTATCCAATCAGTATTGTCTAAAATGATGAATATTTATCTTTCAATATTCAGAGTTGGGGCCTTGAGTTTGTCTTTGTTTCTTCCAATAGTGGAGAATATACACCATGTTGTGGAAAGAACAGCCTTTCAAGTAATGCAGGCCACAAATAGCTTATCGAGCTATCTACTGTGCACCAGGAACCATTGCAGAGGCTGTGTGCTAAGCAGGCTAGTCAAGAAACCATAGGTTCTAGTCTTAGCTCTGCAACTGCCCATTTCAATGAGCTTGGCAATCTAGCCACCTATGAAATGAGTAATCTTTGAAATTGGAATAATAGTTCCTTCATGCTGCAAGTGGGGACTAGCAGGATTAACTGGAATAATAAATATGAAGTATATGCCTAATAGTGCTCTGAGTACCTACCATTTCAGATAATCTAGGCACTCTATTTCTTGTAAGAAGTGGGTATCATCTGTTACTATTATTATTTTTTTTGAGAAGAAAATATTATTTATTTATTTATTTATT
>NW_004567106.1:43631638-43655218 GCF_000260355.1 Condylura cristata | reverse complement strand
GGGTTTCCCATCACCAAATCACCCATGTGCCCTCACCATAGTCTAGTGCATTTCCCTCCCCCCACTGTTTTTGATACCATTCCCCGCTCCACTCCCACAAAATGTCTCTGGTATGTAGTTGTTCATCATTATCATTATTTTCTCGCCTGTTCCATTATATTCCTGCTATGAGAGAAACCATCCAGTATTTTTCCTTTTCTTTCTCGCTTATTTCACTAAGCATGATCTTGTCCAGCTCCATTCATGTTGCTGCAAAAATCATTTGTTATTTTATGCCTTCACATCTCTACTAGAGGAAGAATGTGGTTGAGGGGAAAAGAGCAGGTTTAGAGTCAGACACTGTTACTTAAATTGTAGTTCTAGTCCTTATGAACATATCATGGTGTCTTTTTTTCTTCTATCAAATGCAGTCTAGTGTTGGCCAATGATACTGAGTTCCAGACCACCTAACCACAAATAAATCCTTGTGTTGAGTGCAACTATGATTTCCTCTCAAGGGTAGACATTTATGATAAATACAGCATCTACAAATATATATAATGAGCACCAATGTTCAGAAAATTCAATAATGAGTCTACCTTATCAATCACCACTGGGTGGGAGCTTGGGAGAAGTATCACAATCAAAAGATATCTACCTGGCTGAGACTGTTTACATCTTTTGTATTTCACAAAGGAAAGTCAGGCTCAGTTAATTAATTCTCTTCCTCTCTTTCCTCTGTCCATCTTCCTCCTGCTTCTTTTTTTTGCTTCCCCTTCTGCTACTTCGTTAGCATCATTATAATTGTCATCAGCCACAGCAGTAGCAGTATCACTAACTGTGAGGGGTAGGCATTGGGCTAAATAAGCCCATGAACGTGAGAAGCCTATGTATCCTAGCCAACCAGGCAGATTACAAGTGCGTTTTGACTGGAAGTAGCAATTTTGGAGAGGGATAGATATCAGTTGCCAGAGCTGCCAGAACAAAGCACCTTAGTTAGAGCAAACTGTTCAAATAACAGAAATTTATTGGTTCAGAGAATGGAGCCTAGAAGTCTAGGATCAAAGTGCTGGGAGGTTTCATTTCTTCTGAGGCTTGTGAGGAAGAATCTGTTCCATGCTTCTCTCCCAGCCTCGAGTGATTTGCTTCCAATCTTTCGTATTCCTTGGCTTCTAGACGCATCACCCCATCTCTGCCTTTATCTTCACCTGGCATTCTTTCTCCCTGTGTGTGTGCCAACTGGTGTGTCCCAATTTCCCTTTTCTAAGGGCATTAGTCACACTGGGTGAGAGCCCACTCTCTGACTGCAATTTATCTTTAATACCTCTGGAAACACCATTATTTCTGAATCAGGTCACATTCTAAGATCCTGAGGGTTAGGGCTCCAAGGCTTTCTCGACCCACAGCAGGATTATGGGAGTAAGTTAAGTTATTAGGGAGAACATACAGAAAGAAGTGAAAACTAAGAAAAGGCAAAGAGAATTTGCAAAATTAATGTGTAGCACCCAAGAGAATTATGAGTGAGAGGAGGTCACTGACAGTTGGTAGGTAGGTGAGGGCAGAGGCAGACCTCAGGCATGACCCAGCAGGACTTTGACGGAAGCATCTTCCTCCTTCCAGGTCCCAGTCCTACAGGAGTTTGATAGATATTCTACTCACAATGAACGAAGGCAAAAGGACACACATGCACTAACAAATCACATTCACTGGAAATTATTTTTCATGTTGGAAATATTCAGATGATGCTTAGGTCAAAGGACATAATGGACAAACATCTTGAAAGATCCCAAGTGCTCTTCATTGTAGTGGACACTCCAAATATCTATATTTACCAACATGCTTCATCACTGGAAAGAAATTTTGATATTCTGGTCCCCAGAATCCAGAACTGATATTAAAAAAAAACTTGTGGGGTCATGAAATTCTTTTATTGATGTAGGAATCTGCAGAGACCAAGAGCCATTTGAAGGTACTTAGGATAAACTGTCATAGAGAAATTTCCCCTAACAGAATGAGTTTTATCTTGAATTAATAATTCAAAAGATGTAATGCATCTCTAAACAATCTATGAATAACTCAGTCCTGAACTAATTGAAACTTCAGTTTGAATGAATTGTTATGCTGTGTGGCATAAAGCATCAGAACTTTGGGGAGAAAAATAACAAACCCAAAGCAAAACAATACTCAGAACCCCCATGTGATTATGACCTAAAACACGTAAATGTCCATTAGAAAAAAATAATCGGTGGCTTTTCCTCCCTAATTTTGCTCTTTGTCTGAAAGCTTTCATGGAGCAGCAGCCACGTGACAGGCAGAGCTGCTTCTTCACCCAGGATGCTATAATTCCTGCGCTGTCAGTCTTATGCATTGTAACACAGCCTGCGGCAGGCTTTAATTACCCGTAAATGCACCACCTGTCGCGTTTTTTAGTGCAAAAGCAGGAAAGCAGATCATGGTTTACTATGCAGTGTGGTTGAAATACTACAGAGTTGCAGAATCACAGAATCCACAAAAGAAAAAGTCCAGGTTTAGAAAAAGCAACGTGATGAGGGTATACTTGGTGTAACCTATTGCCTGAGCGGTGCGGCACCCAGTGTAAAAATAGTGGATCGAATTGAGAGACAGGTGTGTGTGTACAGGCTTTTGGGATTTCACTAAAAAAATTCCCCAGAAAAGAGGAAAATAACTTTCCACATAGGAAAGCGGTTCTCCTAAGAGCTGGGAGACTGAAGGGGTGGCTTTGTGCACTGGTGGCTAGAGGCTTTTGTACAGACCTGTGAATCCTCTCTCAGTGCAACTGTGCTATGGGCTCTTAGGGCTGCAGCTGTGCATCCCTGGAAAGCATGAAAGAGGCAGGCGAAGAGGAAGGAACTGACGACAGAAACAAGGCTGGTGTTGAACCAGCTAGGTTAGCTCTGGCCATTCATGCTGACTCCAGAGAGGACAGCACTGGAGAACAGTCACAGGAGAACAGTCACAGCTGATTGTTGCCCACATTATCACGGGCAGCCATGACCCACCAGTAAGGAGGATTATGTTTTCATTTGAGTTATTTCTCTCTCAAGGAGCACTTACTTTGGGGTCCAAAGTGGCTCCATGCCCTTTAGCTCTGCTTGCTCACATTATGTGTAGAGCTGATTTGATAGGTGAACTTAAGGGATACCAGAAGAACCACAAAAATCATCAATGAAACATGTCTCTGAATGTTCTGTCCATTTGGTTAAGACCTGAGGAACCAGTAATAATTGGCCTGGTCAGCTACTTTGTCTGAACTAGATAGTGCATAAATGAATGAGGGAAATGAATGTGTGCAGGAAGTGTGCAGGTATATAAGCCCTTTGGCTGCTCAAGATTGGCTCTGAGTGCTGCGTGGGTTGACCAGGACAGCTCTGGGAGAGCTTCAAGCAGGGCTGTGGGAGGGGAAAGGAAGTGCATTGGTTACCTATGGCTGCGTAACAGTAACTATAAACTATAAACCTCTATAACTAGGGCTTAAAACAGCACATATTTGTCTATGGTGATGGCATATGGGTGATATGGTGATGGGAAGCCTATGGGGATTATAAGACTGGTGGCCTCATAGGCCAAGGGTATATCTACTCTGAGGCTTTAGAACTTATCTGGAGCTTCTGTTGCACTCCACTTCCTGTCCTGGTTTTGGTCTCAGACTTGGGGTGTGTGTAGGAATTCTAGCATCTCAACTCCTACTCCTTGCTCCAGCTCTATCCTCCCACACTATTTCTCTGCCTGGCAAGGAAAGGAACTAGATCACTGAGGAACACTCAAAGAGGCATTTGGGTGAGTAGGTTGGTGATAGAGGAGTCAAAGGTTTGGTGAGAAGAATTAGACAAAGTTTAGACAGGTTGCGTTTGAGCTAGCTAAGGTATTACAAGACATCCTGCATTTGGTAATTGGAAATGGGATTTGGAGATCAAGAGTGGTTGTGACCACAGCTGCCGGTATGAGTGGTTAAAGAAGTAGGGATGAATGACCTTAAGGAGCGCACAAGGAAGAGGACAGAGGGGAAGTTTTAGGAGGAGGAGCTTGAAGGAACCTGGGGAGAAGAAGGCAGGAACACAGAATCCCCACTGTCTCTTAAGAATAGAAATCTGAGCTATCACAGACAGATCCCATAGAGCTTGAGGCTCTTGGACAGCTCACAAAACCTCACTTATATAGCAATACTTAAAGTTCATTTTGTCTTTCAAGTAAGAGAGAAGTCTGTTCGGTGAGCTGAGATGTAAACTCAGCTATGGAAGAAGTAGATTTCCAAAGGACAGCAGCCCCTTCATGACAAGCCTTTGTACCGACTTAAAATTTCAGCTCACTTACACAACAGCAACAAACGACAAAGCCTTGATGGGCTTCTTGCGCTTGCAGAAAGGGAGGTTACCTGGAAGAACAGAACACCAACGGACCTTAGCTCAGAAGGCTGTCAACCTAAGAGTCCGAAAAGAAGATGGAAAACAAGTCCCACAGATCAGGACAGCCGAGTTTAGACTGGGCAGTGGTTGCAGGGTGAAGTCGTGGGAAGGAAAACTTATGAAGGGCATTGACTAAAGTAAAAGCAAAAGGAAAAGAGGTGCTTTGGGGTACAGTGTGTGGGAAGCAACAGTGTGAGAGAAATCACAGGAGTGAGGCCCAAACAAACTCATCTCATAGTCCCCTGCCAAGCAGGCTCTTTGTCAGCAGAGTCTGCAGTTCTAGCACCTAAGGTGGCCCTGAGAGGCCAGGTGCTGAAGTTCTGTGCCCCAGGGTGATCCTGGGAGAGGATGCCTTTGCCCTATCATGTCATGATGCAGAGGGAGACCAGGTTGTGGGGCCTTTGGGATGTTTTTCTCCTAGGATTGACTGTTAGTAGGGGGTAGGGTGAGCTGTGGGCAACACTGGAACTTGTTCTCTCCTTATGGGCCATTTGTCAAAGGAAGGGGAATTTCAAGGTGAGGCTGGCATGGCTGTCTGGACGTGCATGTGTGGCACACTGCCCATCAGCAAGTGCCCAGATTCCACTCGTGTCCAGACCCCTATGGCAAGAGTATCAGCCACACAGGACCAGAACGCAGAATTCAGGACTTCTGACTCCTGGGCATGAGCCTTTCACAAGACAGAAAAAACCACTGAAAAACAATTTCAGTGGCTTTGCCATTTATATATATAAAGGCAAAGTAGGGAATTATGACTGCAATTTGGACCAGGACTAAAAAGTATGAAAATTGAGCATCTTGTCACTATGCAATTGTAACATGTTTTGAAGATTATGGCCTAATCAAAATTACCCACATATTCTGTTCTGGAAGCTCTCAACAACCAGACAGGATGTTTTTGAATGCAGTAATAAATATTATCTAGAGGAGAAAAAACTCACTGAATCTTAAATATGACTCTCAGGGAGAAAAAAGCTTCACATCATTCTCAAGATGTACCAAGGAATCCCACACAATTCATTCTTATTAAGGTAGCTAAAAACTTTTTTTTACAATGTATACAGGTCAGTGTCATTAAAACAAGCAAAAAAGCAGCAAAGAGGGAAGTAAGTTTTTAAAAAAATACACTTGAGTATATGGGAGAGGCATTTTAACTACTAATCACTAAAAAATTCAAGACTTCTGTTTTATTTCCATTTGAGAATTAGGTTTTCAAAACCCAAAACATATCCAAAGGCTTTATAGCATTTATTTTCTTAGTGTTAAAGTACTCAGGTGATTTATGTCATATATAATTAGCTTTAAGAAAAGTGTCATTTTAGGAAATTGTACCACATTCTGATAAACATTCTATATGTGTAGTTATATATACACAGATATGAATGATAACTTGTAGACTTCAAATGCATTTCAAAACCTAAAATTTGGCCCTCCCTGGTGGCGCAGCGGGTTAAAGCACAGCACTGAGAATCTGAGGCCGCTTCCGCATGAGTTTGATTCCCACCTGCCCCGGAGGTGACCACATGGCGCGGCAGACCTCTCCTGACCCGCCCGCTGCTCCCCTCAGCAGTGTACTTCGTTGATCTGCCTGTTCTGTTCCCCACTCTGTCTCTGGTGAGGCCTCTCACCACCCCTGAGCCTCTGTCCTTGTACCCCAGTTCTGTATGCACAAATAAATAAATCTTAAAAAAAAAAAACCTAAAATTTATTTTAATAAATGTGAGACTTAATATTTTTGTTTTCTTCTTCATAGGTTATATTTTCCAGGAATATATTTCTGATCCTAAGTAACTGTTTACACCAATTCAGATTTTCTTGATCTGGGTATTACTTTTCAAAAATTTTGGGCAATTTCTTTAATTAAAAAGTATTTAATTCAGGGACCTCCCTGGTGTAGCAAGGGGTTAAGTCTCACCACTATGAACTATGTGCAGCCACTGCATCACTCACTACATCCCCGGCCAGGGAAGTGACCACCTGCCCGTTGCTCCACTCAGCAGTTTATTTCAGTCATTCTGCATGTTCAGTTCCCCACTCTTGTTTCTGGTGAAACATCTCTCAATCCCCCACCTCAATTCCTATATGCATAAATAAATAAATCTTTAAAAAAATAGTTTAAAAAGTATTTAGTACAAAATTAAGTTCCTTATGCCAGACACGTGTCTATGTCCTTGTGTTCATTTAAATGATCATTTAAAAGAGAAATTTAGAATTCATTTTTCCTGAGAACAGGAACCATAGGAGGCAGCACTGTCCATAAGAAGGAATTCTCAGGAGAAGACTTTTTCTGGCTCTAGTATCTACCTGCTCACCATGTCTATATATGTCCAGGAAGGTATGTGACATTGGTATTTACCTTATGTGGTCTCCCCAGCCAGGACAAGATGCCAAATTCTAGCATCAACTGTTAAAATGGATGTTATTTGGAGTGATGTCAAGGGTAGACTAGGATGTCAGTAAAAAAAGGTCTCATTGAATTTTAACAACCAAAGTTTGTCTCATGCTCATGTCCCTCAGGTAAGCTAGGGCCAAGCACAATGTCTCCCCTGTACCGATAGAGTAGCCACCATCCTGAGCCTTCAGTTATCTTTAAAGTATTAAAGATTGGCGTGGACGCCTCCTACCGGCGATTAGTTTCTGTGTGGTAGTGACTTGGGCCAGGTCTGTGCTACGCTAAATGACTGCAAAAAGTACCTTCTTGTATGTAGCCCAACCACCAGGAATAGGGAAGTATAATCCCCTCATGTGCCAGGATGGTGGAAAATACCTTCAAGTTGCAGAAATACTTGCGGATGAGCACTGCTGATTATGATTGTCACTCAAGCTGTGGAAATCTCCTCTTTCACCTTCTAGGAGAAGGCTTTGGTTAATTATCTGTCCCTTTTCCATACTATTAAGTTAGGTAAACTGACTCTCCTTCCTATTCCAGGAATGGACCTTGCTGTATTTAAGCCAATCAAACCATCTGAACCTGGCAGTAACTGATTCAGGAAGGAACATGAGACAACTATGGTCAATAAAAGTTTATTTTCTTACTTGTCAGGTAGCTGCTGGGAGAAGTCCTTTGCTTTTGCTGGACTTCCAAGCTGGGGAAAAGCATGTGATTATTTGCAGCCAGTTTCAGGAGAGGTGGTATCACATGGCAGAACAGAGAAAAAGAAAAATGGTGGGTCTTTGACAAAGTGATTGACTGCTGATAAGCCAAACTGAAGGTCTATCCTATCTTTGGATTTCCAATTATCCTTGCCAGAAAAAGTCCTTATTATTGAAACTACTTTGAGTTGGATTTTCTGTTACTAGCAGCCAAAAACCTTCAAGTTGACACACACGTTTAACTAGGTTTACTGTCAAGTTCTTCCTTCTTGATTTAACCCTGGAACTCCACCTTGGCCTCTGCTCACATCACTTGGATATAGAATTATTAATTTGCCTCAAATAACGCAGGGTCATGTGCATTCCTCCCTTTGCTTACTGACTTCATTATTTTCACATATGGCTTGCTAATCATTTATTTTCTGCTTCTAACTACGTGGACCATTTCTGACCTGCCTTGATTAGTAATCCCACACCAACCCTAAGAAAGAGATTGGTTTCTCAAGGGCAGTTTTACTTCTTGAAAACATATCCTTTGTGTTGTTAAATTATATCTTGCCCACTCAATGGTTGGAACTAAAGCAGCTCACATAGTCAAATTGATGAAATACAAGAGGTCAGTGTAAACCTGACACAACCCTCCACTGTGTCAGCTGCACATACTAACACAGAGTTGTGAGCTTCATGATTTAATGACTTGCATGAATTTTAAATTGGGCTGCACTAATGAAGCCTCAGCAAGCTGATTTAAAGCTGTCATTGAAGCATCCCATCACATCTATTCGTGAGCTGAAGAGAACAGTAGAAACCATTTCTGTGAGACTTGTCACATCAAATGGCAGAAACCCCAGCAGGAAAGTGGACAGGGGTGTACTTTTTAGATCCCCTTTGATAATAGGCATTTTTAAAGTGAATTCTAATGAGCATGAAGTGTACACATTTTGTGTATCTCCCAACCTGGTAAATGGCTCATTTACCATTATAAATATGAGAAGCTATGTCAAATTAACTTAACTCAAGCGGTTTGGGAGAAGTCAGGGGCAAGGCAAAGCTGTGAGTAATCAAAGAAACAAATATTCTAGGAGCTGTGTTGATTGAAAGCATAGTGTTACTGATTTAAGTAGACATGTGGAATCTGAGTTGATCCTATTCTGAATTATTAATACTTCCAAAGATGATAACATGGAAGATCTGGACCTTTGAGATTTACTGTTCTAAGTAGCTAACAGGGATGATTGCAGAGAGATTTCTGGGAGGTTCTAGGAAAATAATTCTAAGACTGACAGTTGCTTTGGGGAATAGAGACAGCATGTGTCTGCTTTCTTCCCCTGTCTAATTCCTTTCCTTTAGCTCATTTTATCAAGTCACGCATAGCTTTCACTAATACAATGGAGGCTTACAAACTGTTAGAAGAATCGTTGTCTTAATGAACATCATTTAAGGAAGAGAGGGAGAAAGAAAAAAGGCAAGGGATGGGGAGAGAGAACAGAAGGCTGTTATCTAGCTGGTTTGGCTTCCTCTCATCCAGAAGGCTGACTTTCCGGCAGTGGGAAGGAGATGGGTCAAATTATGGTAATTAGGAACTTATGTGGCAGCTCCTGATTTGCATTTCCTTCATTTCATTGTTTCCCTTCATGTTTGTTGGAAGACTAAATAATACACTTCTATGTTTATACCAAAGGATTATTCTTGGGGTTCAGAAGAGGGATGACCATTAGAGAGCCATTCTGGCCTGGTTTTCTGGGGGATGAAGGCAGGTGGTACAGTAGGATCAGGTGGCCTTCCTTTTTAAAGACTTTGGAAAAGGGTCTTAAGATATTAAGAATTTCCCTGTGGATCTATTATCCAAGGGCTCACTACCTACTTCAGGAAATGGCTTATCCAAATCATTTCTTCCCCTTCTACTTTCTGCAGAACATATTTGCCTTCTGAGAGATTCAACTTGTAGGAAAAGCCCACAGGGAATTAGGTATTGCTCATTTCATCAGATGAAGGTTGTAGTAATTTCTCCTATGAGCGGAAAATGCCTTCTAGCCCAGGTTCTGGACTTTTCCCATTCACTGTGAGATGTGATTGGCAACTTCTCACTGATGATAGAGATGCTGATTTTCCCTAGCTGCCAATCAGCCACTGTAAACTTCATCTTTAAGTTCACTTTAAACTGAACAATAAAAGAAAACAACTGCTGTAAACACTGTACTGTGGGATTGGTTGGAAGTTTTTGTAACACATTTTAATAGTCATAAATTCCAGCATCTATTTTTGAGAAGAAACTATTAGTGAAACATTAACTCTCAAATTTTATGTGATCACACATATCACTAGCTGGGTGACAAACATCTGTTTTTAAGTAAGAGACCTCACTGACAGTCACACTAATCCTACTGCTTTGCTATCAACCTGAACTGTGTAGTTCCAATGATTCTACATCATTTTCCACATTGCAGATTTATAAAGTCTAAAGTTCATTACCTTTTCTGGGAAGACCTGTGGTAACTTTGGGCATGTTCTGATTTTTATTTGAGTCATTAATAGCAATAATTATTGGTAGGCATTCATCATATACCAGCAAGAAGCTTCAGGGTTGGGACGACCATCTGGCTGAACTTCTCATTTTGTAGGTGAAACTAGGCTCAAGTGACTCTTCCCAAATCTGTTGGCTATTTAGAGCAGATTTGGCAAAAGAATGCAAAGTTTTTAAAAATATAAATATTTTGCTGAAGTATGATACATATTATATTTTTGTAGTCCATATACAGAAAAGTATGTAAATCATACATCCAACTGTAAGGCACTCACCAAGTGGAACACTTGTCTAAACAGTACCAGACTCAAGAAGCACATCAGTAGCTTTATGCTCCCTTCTCAGCAGCACCATGCCCCTTATGGTGACCCCACCATGGTTTCTGATACCTTAGACTAATTTTGCCTACATTCATTCTTTATATTAATGGAACTAAAAATCTTTACATTAGTCCTTCTTCCTCCACCATCACAGTTTCTCAGAACAGCCCACTTCCCTAAAGAGTCTAAACAGGAATTTAGCAGCTTCAAAAATAAAAGTGAAAGGAGAGTCAAATTCTATTTTGTTGTCAGATTTCCATCACACTCAAGTTGGCAGCTCTATAATCCGTCACAGTAGGGACAAGACCATTTTGTTGTAGTCAAGCTGCGAAAAAACCCAAACAAAATAAACAGTCTTGGTCAGCTGGGCATGCAGTGTCACCTAGTTGACTTGGCTCCCCTGATGATAGTTACATGCTGTAAGTGTGAATTCAAACAATCTTTAGAAAAATGTTATTCCTTTTTGGTGGATGATGCTACTGATGTTCATCCTGACATATTACTATCCTTGCAGATGCTGCTGCTTTTTATCACTGACATCTTAGTCGATTCAGAGACAGATAAATCACTGTGGTGTTTTCTAAATTTCTTCACAATGAATAACCCACTTCGTACATTTCATTCCCTATACTGCAATGGTAGTCTTTCTGTTTGTTTTCATTTTGACTGAAATAATTCATTTTTTTTTGTGACAGACATTTGCTTCTCTGTTTTTCTCTTTTTCTCTAGGAGGGAATGTAAATCTACATGATTCATTTACCATCCAGTTGTGCAGATGACTGCATTTTACAAATGCTAATAAACAGCAGGATCCACTATGGACTAATGGTTAACTTGCAGGAGAGCTGTGAGATTTGCATCATTTGGTCACATATCCCTCTTTGCACAGCCAGACACTTTCCAGATAATTTTTTTTAATGTGTTAAACTATAAATGAATTTAGAATTAGGTCTACTAGCTGTCCAAACTTTTTCAGGATATCCATAGGTCATCTTATGTTTTTGCTCTATAAATTAGTGAATACGTGTAAAATAGAGTAGATTTAGTATTAAATGAAAGGTTAACATTACAATAGTAAAAGCTTCAAGACACAGGAACAGAATGTTTGGATTTGCTCCCCAGAGTGCATTTTATACAGCCTGTGCCTTCTTCCCTAGAGTTAGAATTTTCTTGACATATGAATCTTGAACTCCAAGAACCAATAGTGAGAAAGCTATTTAGTCATGGATAGTGCCATGTCAAAGTGAACTGAAATAAGTAGCCATGGCAAAAGTGATTAATTCATCTGTAATAGAGTTTGGACTCACAGAGTGGTTTTTGAATTCAAATGGGAAAGACATATGTTGGAAAGAAGTTGACCAGAAAGAGATCTTTTCTGTCTTTCTGAATTCTTACAGATTGCCCACATTCTAGCTAGCGAGGAGCTAGAGGCTTCTATGTATTGTCCTTCCTGAGGTCTACGGAATGTCTCTTTCCCCCACTGAATGGTTGTAGGCAGTAAGTCTCTGCCTTTGTAGGGTGAGGGAAATGGAGAAAAGTGGTAGAGAGGACAGGCATGACACTTTGATTTTGAATGTGAATGCGCTGTTTCCCTCCATCACTAATATTGAAACTTTGTTATTTTGAACTTCTTTAAGATCTAGTATCTCTCCCTAATTCATGGCAAAACTTGGAGTAAGGTCTGTCAGGCAATCTCTCAGATTCTTGGGAGCACAGTATTTCACAAAAGAAAATCTGAGTCATCCTGCATCCACGATCAAAGTTTGCTTAAAAGTTGCCAGAGACCCTCCCCGGTGGCGCAGCGGGTTAAAGCACAGCACTGAGAATCTAAAGCCGCTTCCGCAAGAGTTCGATCCCCGCCTGCCCCTGAGGTGACCCACATGGCGTGGCAGACCTCTCCTGATGCGCCCGCTGCACCCCTCAGCAGTGTACTTCGTCATCTGCTTGTTCTGTTCCACACTCTGTCTCTGGTGAATCCTCTCACCGCCCCTGAACCTCTGGCCTGTACCCAGTTCTGTATGAATGAATGAATGAATGAATCTTTTTTTTTTAAAGTTGCCAGATGGTTTTTTTTTTTTTGGAGAGACCAGATGGATCAAGACCAACTTGCCTTGGAATCTAAGACTACAAAGATCCTGATGGAAGATTATTTATAACCTGGGAGGAAATGCACCTCTCAGAACACTTGAAAGTCACAATATATCTCTATTATCTTTGATTGTCAGAACTGGCAGTAGCCCAACAAATTGAGAGTCCCAAAGAGGGAAGGCAATTAGCAGTTCCAGCTACGTTCCCCAAAATGCAGGCTGGAGGGAAGGAGAGGAGTGGGGAGATCTCTGACTTGTAGATAGTAAAGGAAGGGCAGGGAACTTAAAATCTCACCACAAGAATATAAGGCTGTCAGGAATCCTTTTTATGTACTTAACTCTATGATTAATTAAACTCTTTAATTATGCCAGAATTAGTCCTGTTAATGGAAATGTTGTCCACAGGCTTGGTTCCCAGCCTTTGAAATTTCCTTTGTACTTTTGTGTTTGTCTTGTGAGCAATCGGAAAGTTTTTCCTGAAAGCCACAGAAGACTGAGCCAAAGAAATTCTCTTTTCTCCGTAGTTCAGAGTCCATAATGGTGATAGCTTGTTTATGGTAAAGGAATCAGCTCAGAGAGACAATTCCAACTATAACAACAAGTGTGAAGAAAAGGGGGCAGGTTATGGAAACAATATGCAATGATAGAGTGTTGAAAACAATGATAATGCCTCAAATTTCTGGAAGATCTTCTATCCATATTCTTTATTGTAAGGAAAGATATGATGACTTAATAATAAAATCATCCACATGTCTAGTATCTTATAGATATGAATTGCTTTTGCTTATCCTCTCTTGTTTGATGCTTATTTGAGTCAGAGAAATAGGAAGATACATCACAGATCATTTTTTTCCCCAAAGAAAATGAAGCTTCAAAAGGTGTAATTTGTCCAAAATCTTGAATGATTGGGACTTGGGTTATTAGCAACTGGTGAGATTCACTAGAATTCCCCGTTTGATATAATTCAGTGGGTGAATTCTGGAAGATGGGCTTGGTTGGCATCTGGACATAAATAGTATGCTTACTACAGCCTCCCTTAGAAGGACTGTAGACTTCAGAAGAAAAGTACAATGTTGATGCTATCCAGAAGTGTGCAATCTGGTTGGGGAGAGTGGCTCTGAAATCAGGAATACACAAGACACTGCAAAACTGGATAGTATCAACCACCTCCCTCCCCCCCCTCAAAAAAAAAATAGTGTGTGCAAGTTTCAAAAAGAAGATAAATGTATGGCCAGGCAATACTGGAAAGTTTTCAGACAGGAGGTAGGAACCACATGAGTTGAAGAGAAGCAGGCTCCACTGGAGGGAGAGCAGTAGGATGTATGAATCTGACCAAAGAAGCAAGTGGCAATTTGGGAAACATGTATTTTAGTTATGTACAAGGAGACTAGGGAATCTGAGAATAGTCCTGAGTGATGGACTATTCTCAGGCTCTGAGGACACAAAATATATAAATCTTCAGAATAAATTTGAACGCTTGGAATTGCAGCTATAAGCAACCAGGTAGCCAAACAAGAATACAGAGCCCCAGTGAACATACATTGCCCATCTGGCTTACACCACTCAGCAAACTGCTGCCAGAGGCTTTCTCCTGTCTTGCAAAGCAGGTTTCAATAAAAATCCTAGCAGGATAAATCAGGACATTCAGAAACCTAGAGACAAATTGGCTAGCAAATTCTTCAACATGTAACATTAATTTAGTGCCATTATTATATATTAGAGAAAGAAAAAAAAAACTCCTAGAAAAAGCTAAGATCTATAATTAGTCTGAAAAAAAAAGTCTTATCAAAGGCTTGACCTCTCCATAGAGATGTGAACAGAGAGAAATTCTGTCAAAGAGCAGCTGAATCAGCCACATGAGTGCAGGGCTGGTGATAGTCAATGCTGAGGGCAAGTAATGGATGGGAAAAATCACGGTGTATGAATGGATGCCATGTCAGGCTATTTTCTCAGCTTTCTACTATTCTTTAAGTTATTCAAGCCCATTTTACACATGGATTTAGTAGAAATTGGGGTCAAGCATGATTGATGCTTGAAAATGGAAACCAATGTCTCTTATATAGTATGTTGGGTATTAGGACAAGAATCTGTAATTTACGTTAATTTTGTTTACTTCATGGTGTCTTTCTGTGCAGAATGCTGAAGGTTGGAATATGGAATATCCCAGAAATCTGACCCACTTGAAGATGATCGCTTAGTATTCCTCTCAACTCCAAGAACCTATTTGGAGTTAAAGTCCTTAAAACTAGCTTAGTCCTTGACCACTGTCCCAGAACTAATTTAGTTTCTCTCCAAACATTAACCGAGAACAACTTGTATTTATCAAGGTATAGTATGAAAAAGGGGAAGAGGAAGAGGTGTGTGTGTGTGTGTGTGTGTGTGTGTGTGTGTGAGAGGGAGAGAGAGAGAGAGAAAGAGAGAGAGAGTGAGAGAGAAAAAGAGAGGGAAAGGAAGAGAGAAGGAGAATGTAAGTAGTACTTCTGGTTACTGCACTTGTGTTGCAGTGATAGAAGGTAAGCTGTCAGCATGTGAAAGCGGTTATGAATTCCATTCTTCATTCAATGTTTCTCAGTTCCTGTGCTTTCCACACTGTGAGCATCTTGCTGTACTGTGTATTTCAGAGTTTAAAGATTATTATTATTTTTTTAAAAGCAGTCTATAAATGCAAGAATGGCAACCAAGAAGCAGCCATTGTGTTCAGCACTGATAAGAGAGTAGGTTTGATGTTCTGGTCTTAGGAAAATATAGAGGTACTTTTTATAAAAAGATTCTGGTTATACATAATTTTTGCCCTGCCACTGACTTTAAACCCCCAGCTTGTGGGTAAACACAGTATTGTCAAGCAATGATATATGGAATTCAGGGAGGAGAAAAGAAAGACAATGTGGTCAGTGAGATTTGGATAAACACCTCAGGAAAACGTATCCTTGCCCATGATTGGTCACCTGTGCCATTGTAGATGGTGCATTTCTCAGACTCTGCTGTTTCTTCTGTCTTTTCTATGGGGAATAAACAAGAAAGGCATGGTAGTGACTGGCCTCAGAGGTAAAGCATTATATTTTGAACTTCAGACTCAATTTATCTTCTTACCTGTGTAACTTAGAGTTAACAGAATAGAGTATATTTTGGTAATGCAAGAACAAAAGTAACAGAAAAAGAGTTCACTAGCTCAACTGAAGGAAGCCATACAATAGACAGGATACATAAAGTATGAAACAGTATATGAGAAAATGAGTTATATGAACAGAGAAGTTGATTTGAAAACCTATAGCTGACAGGATTCAGGAAGGAGCTTCATAGATGCCTTCTACAGAACAAGTCTTCAGTATTCCATTCATATTCCTTGTTACACATGTGCTGAGCTTCCCAAGAGTAGGCTGGAGTGATTCTGTTCTGCATATTAGATTATAAATTAGTTGACCTACATCATGTGTCAGAGATTATCAGAACAGAACAAGGAAATCTGCTGACAATTCCCTTCATGAAGAATTGTTTTCTTTGCGTTGTGAACTGAAAGAAATGGTTTTGACTCTTCTTATGCTACTATATACAATTTATAAAGTGGCCATTAGGGGCGGTGGACTTGCACAGGTTTTAAAAATTTCATGAAGAACAATGCAAGGAAGGTAACTACACCAAATCTATTGTTTTCATGCCTTCTAATGTTTTAGGAGATAGCACGAACTACATTGGAGTGAGCTAACATTACTTTTTGGTTTCACAGCTGCTCTATTTCAACAAGTCACCAAATTTCCTCCACGTGAAGACTGCAAATCATACACTGAGTAACATGAAACTTCAGGGATGACACCAGGAGTGTTCCTGGAAGGTTTACATTCCTGAAAGGTTTACGTTCCTAAAAGGTTTCTGTTCCTGAAAGGTTTCCGATGCAACTGTGGGAACAGGTCCATTTAGAAGTGGAAGAATATCTGCCACAATTTCCAATGATGGAAACTGTCACAAAGCATCAAAATGAAACAAAGCATAAAGGAGTTTGCAATAGCAAAGATGTAGCATAATAATTAAATGTTGCAAGTAGGTCTAGTCATACACAGCATAAACTTCTCAATGAGCGAGATTTTTAGAAATCTCTCATTGGTTCATGCAACAATACAGGGCTTTTAGCAAATATAGCACATGGTTTCTTTAAAATTTATTTTTTCTAATAATAAAAAGGTGTTCATATGATGTGGGTAATTAAACCTAATTGTGTAATTAGAACAAATGAGCAGAATTAGATTGCAGTAACCATATGTAACCACATTATTAGGTATATAAATCTTTGTTTCAAGTTTTATATGGAACACACATATACCCATGAGCGTGCACACACACAGAGTAGTTTTACCCAATAGAACCATGAACTTTCATTTTACTGTGCTGTTTAGGATGACAGCTATTATTGCAATCCCTCTTACTCTTCTGTCTACAGAGAATTCTATAGTGTCACTGCAGAAGTTAGTGAGGTCTATTAGTGAGAACATATACTTAAATAGCAGACTGCAAAAGTTGATTCTATGATAATCATAATAGTTGCCATTTATTAAGCATTATAGTAAGCTAATCACTTTATATATCATATCATTCAAAATTTGACAATTCTATGGGGTAGGAATTCTTACCCTTTTGTGACAAGTGAAGAAGCTGAGAAAATAGTAACCTAACTACAGGTAATTCCAAAGCTCAACAAATACCCATTTACTAGCCTGGTGCTGTTGAAATTGCCTATCAAATACCACCAGCCAAATCTTTCTCTCTCCGTTTTTATGTCTTTCTTTGAGGATAGCTGGACCTTGTATCAACATTTCAGTAGTTAATCTGGATGGACCATTGTGCTGAGGTGGAAAAATTTTCAAGCTGAAATTATTTCCTTCAGTGCTTTCCTGCTCCTAAGATAGGACTACATGAGTTGTTTACTGAAAGGGAAATTGGGGGTGGTGGAGAATCTGCACACTTGGAGGGTCTGGTATGGGCAGAAATGTGACTTTACAGAGGCCTGGTGCACAAGGGGAGACATGTGAGCAATGTGGGAGGGTTGGGGTCAGGGATGGAGACTGGCAGAAGAGAACACAGGGTGGAGGGGCTGAATCAATGCCTGTGCAATAAACTCTGGAGGAGATGGCAGTCAATAAAGGTGCTAGTGGGGTTGAAGCTTAAGCAACAGTAGGAGATTTGTCCTTTAGAAAGAAAAATACAGAATGAATGTGGAGAATAAACTTTTTGGAGGGCCACTGGAAATGGAGAAAGCTGTGGTGGTAGTAGAGTCAGGAGAAGATTAGGCCCTGGGCAAGGAGAGAAGTGACCAGGTTCTCAAGACATTTCTAGTTGCAAGACCAACAGTGTTTAGTTTTACTTATTTATTTAAAAAATATTTATTTATTTTTGCATACAGAACTGGAATATAGGCCAGAGGTGCAGGGGAGGTCAGAGGATTCACCAGAGACAGAGTGGGGAGCAGAACAGTCAGATTGACGAACACACCGCTGAGGGCAGCAGTGGACAATACAGGAGCAGTCTGCTGTGCCATGTGGGTCACCTCCGGGCGGGGCTGGGGATTGAACTTAAACTGAAGCAGCTGCAGCTTGCTTGCTGCGTGCTAACCCATTGCGCCACCAGGGAGGGCCCCATCAACTATATTTAGACAATGAAAGCAGTTTGGAAGAATGGACAATATTAACCATGAGGAAGAGCTTTTTAATTTCCTCAAGGAAAGGCTAACTACATAAACATTTGGATATGTTGAATTTGAGAGAACCTCAAGGCAATCAGTTAGAGGTGTTTGGAGAGATGATGGAACATATAGTTGTGGAATTGGTTGGGGTTAGAGATCTAGATATTCATTTTCTTAACAGATTTATTGAGTGTCTATATGTTTTGACCCTATTTTATTTATTTTCTAGCTTTTGTTTTCATATCTTGTTGTATACAAAGGGAACAGTCTGGCTCTAGTTTAGGGGTTTGGAGTATAAACAGTGAACAATCATCAACATGCAAGTGGCTGGTAAAAACAGGAGTGACTGACGTCTTCAGGGGCATCTTCAGGGGCGTGAGACTAAGAAGTCGGGGTGGCTGAGGCAGCATCTGAGGAAGCTGGACAGCCAAAAGTAGGAGGGGGAGGGAGTGAAGAGGGCTGAGAGCGAGAGGCAAGCAGGACAGTACACATTTTAGAGGGAATAAAAATGAGGGAATTGGGTTCACTTTAAAAAAAATTAATTTTATTTTAGTTCTGGTGAGAAGGACATAACCTAAAATATCACCATTTTAGTCATCTTTAAGTATATATAATAGTTTTCAGTGGAGGTTAAGTATATTCACATTTTTGTATAATAGAATTTTAGAATTTTTTTGTTTCTATAAAACTGAAACTCAGTTGTCATTAAATAGCTCACTACTTATCCCTCCCACATCTCCTGAAAGCCAAAATTCAAATTTCTTTTTTTCTCCCCCGCGATAACATTGGCTTACAACACTGTCTGTGATTTAGGGGACTAGATTCACACTCCTCAGATGTTTGTCACTACTGCACATGCATCATCAAAGCACCCATAATCTTATGTTCAACTTTCTATTCTGTAAGTTTGACTACTTACGGAATGTAAGTTGTTGTGACTGACATTTTAGTTAGCAAAGGATTGAATTAATATGTTTTGTGATTGACATTTTACTTAGCTAAGGATTACATGTTCTCAAGGTACATCCATGTTGTGGTAGGTGACAGGTTTTCTTTCCTTTTTGAGGCTGAATAATATTCTACGGCATGTGTACCATATTTTGTTACTCCATTCATCCTTTTATCTACTGATGGACATTTGGTTTGTGCCTAGTACATGGCCATTGTGAATAACATTGTTATAAACACAGTTGTGCAAATATCACTTTGAGATCCTACTTTCAATTCTTTTGGGTATATACCCATAAATAGGGTTGTTGGATCATATGATAGTTCTATCTTTAATGTTTTGAGGAACTACCATACTGTTTTCTGCAGTCTACCTGATATTTGATATCACTGTCCAATTCTGCCTGAGATGGGCAAAAATGATAATTATCTTGCATATTATCTTTACATTGAACAGGACATGGACATTATCTTATTTCATTCTCAAAACAACATTCTGGGGGTATATGGTGACAAACATGAGTAATAATACTTATCATATTTTGCAGGTGAAGTCCAGAAAGATGAAGTAGATTACAGAGCTAGTTAGGACGTGGGGCTTGAATTCAGGTCTCTCCTGATTTTCAGATGTGACAATTTTGACATTTTATTTCTAATGAAACAGGTCATTTTCCCATGTTCTCAAGCAACTCATGAAATGTTTTTCAAAATATGGAGAGTATTTTGTGAACTCAAGGTTACATTTAAGAGGATTGAGAGTCAGTAATTATATTGCCACTCTGATAATTCTGGCCCCAATTTCTTAGTCATGTCTTTCTGTGCAGAAAATAGAAGCAGTTCATTCCATCTATCACCAATAGCCCTCAGGTTAGCACTGCACTGAGCCTCTCATCTTCTGCTTGATGTCTGCATTGTGCCTGGTTGCTGTTATTGTTCAGAATTAATGAATAGTTTGCAAACTAGCATCACTTCTGTGAAAGTTGATGGACATGTTAATTATACCTTATTTAGATTTCACAGTTGCATGACCTAGATTCTTCTTTTCTGTCAAATTTCCAAAGATCCAGTGGCATTTTAGAAACTCCAGTAAACATAGTCAGTATATTAACATGCAAGCAATGGAGAAACTGGCCATGCAAAAATGGGAAGATGAACTTGGTTTACCTGATTTCAGAGCTAGCGTAGTATCAATCAGGTGGTTCATTTTAGGGTTTTAGATTGACTCAACAATGCATCTCTTTCCCCTCTGGGGTTTTATTAATATCTCTGTAGTCAAGAGTCCTGTATCTACTTAGTGGCTCCTCTCTATTATGCAAGCATCAAAGACTTTACTTCAAGGTTGATACTATCTGCTGATTACAAATATCCCCAGTGCATAAAGTCTTGCTTTTGGTGTTCCATGATTTATTTTTTTTAGAAGAACCTTGAATTCACCCCTTCTATTTGCACATTATATAGATGCTGGGGATACAGAAATAGACAAGATATAGTACCTGTATGTGGGAACTCAGAGAGAGTCCACTAGGGGTAAAGAAGTAATAAAATCATGTTAAACAGTTATAGGGATGTGATCAAGGGAAGAATGAGGGAATGAGAAAATACACATAGAAGAGATTTTTATCCCAGTAGTTGGATGGATGGTTAGAAAAGCTGCCTGGAGTATCTGTTGTCTAAACCAGTGATTATTAGGTTTCAGCCTGTACCATAGTCACTTGGAAGGGCTGTTAAAATAGATTTTTCAGCAAAACAGTGGAGGCAGAGGTAAAAGTAAGTCTGTCAAGAAACTTCATGATGAAGTTAAAGGGTAGATCTGGGGATATGAGCTAAGGGTTTTATTTTGAAGTTATCAGACTTGAGCATACTTCAGTGCTGATGGGAAAATACCAAGCGTAGGGAGAGGTTGAATGTTGGAGACCCTGTAGGCATGAGGTGCTAGGATAAGAAGAATGTAGGGGTCATGACTAGAAGACTGGTCAACATGGGCTGGAAGACTGGGCTGTGTCCAGACCATGTCCTTCTTGTGTCAGCAAAGCTACACCTGAGAAACAGGTAAGATTAGAAAGGGAACAGAGTATACCTGATATTGCAGAATGCCAGTGGTGAATGTGCACCTGGACAAGGCTAAATGCTAAGAGAATGATTCATTGTCAAGTAACTAACAGGGCAGGTGGTTTGTATCAATAAAAATGAGTTGTTCTGGGCATGCAGAATGCTTGAGCCCAGAATGAAAACTTTTGATACCCTGGGCTCCTTTTTTCTTAAGCTCTATTTTGTGTTTGTCCATTACTTCCAAATTCTTTCAGTTCCCTTTCCTCAACCCTGTTCACCAGAGCTGGTCCTGGCAGGAGAGGAGAGGTAATGGGGCAAATGGATACTGTGAGAATTTGCAGAGGCTGAGTGGTTGTGTTCCAGGGCACAAAAGAGGGATTTTCTAGGGACAGAAGGTACAACCCCTCTTTTACTGTGACATGAATGAATGGGAACATGATGATGTAGACAAAGAAAAATTTGTAGCTGCATAGTGACTGTACCTGGTGGTATCTATTTCTCCTGTAAAGTTGAAGACAAGATTGTATGATTAGATTGGGCACAGGAAGTTGAGTCTTTGAGCAGAAAGGAGAAGATTTGAAATAGCCCTAGTGGAGACAGTGGGAACCAAGAAAAGAACATAAAGAGATTGCATTGTTGGCAATGATTGCATATTTCTGTGGTACATGATTTTCTTTTCCCATTGGTTCTATAAAGTTCAGGAATAGATGCAAGGAAAGCAGGCAGCTGAGTTAATTTAGGATTGGAGTCTGGGTATTCATTAGCATGTAAAGGTAACAAATCAAAGGATTTGAGGGTGTTGGAAAAGAAGGATTAAAGTGAGGGTGGACTAGTGAGAAAGCAAACAATGACAGGGGAAGAAAGTCAAGTTTAAGGGACCACGGTCTTGATCAACTTGAAGGAAAGAGAATGAACACCTGATTTTAGTTTTTTCTGAGATACTAGGTAATGGTGGAATTGAGGCTGTAGACTGGAAGGGTGGAGAGGAGAGGAAGGAATGGAAGCAGAAGAGATCAAAGAACCGAGAGTTCCTGCGGATGGTCATGAGGTGGTCTGTGCAGAGATGGTATGTTTGCTGGCGGAGAAGCACTGGGTGGGGCAACTGACAAAGCGCTCAGAGAGTGTGCAGGCCCAGGGTGTGTGTTATACAGCACATGATGAGACACTGATGGAGCTGTAGCCTAGTGACATGAATTTCACCTCTGAGATTAATTCCCCCACTTCTTTAACCTAGATATGACCTGAAAGTAGTACTGGAAGTCAAGGGACACACTTTTATTACCACCTTAAAAAGCTCTGGGATGGTGATCTACTTTCTATAGACAGGGCTATAGAAAGGAGTCTTCAGGGCAGGATGATGTTTTAGATTAGGAATTGAGGTGAGAGGAAAATTCAGGGAGGAGGTTGAGGATTTGGAGAATTTATTCACTACAGTACAGGGGTGCCAATGGCAACAAGATCCCTGACCTGGCCTTTCCTCTCCCAGGGTTCTTGGTTCTTGGTTCCCATGAAGGAAAGTGAGGCTCTGTGCCAGCACTCGGGCAAGAGCTGGAAGCAGCCACCAGTGTGTGGGGTGGGGTCCTGTTGCTGTGGATGTGGGATGTCTTGTCTAAAGATGGAGCCACACCGGGAGATACTCGCATGAGAGGAGGAACCACTGAGGAATGAAGGAATATATGCACACATTCCAACCATCCTTCTTACACTTAAGGGTGTAATTATAAGTTTTAATGCAGAATTATTGAAAAAAAAAAAAAAGCGAATGTGGGTATGTCTGGTGGCGCAAGGGGCCAGGACACAGCACTGCAAGCTAGCCCTAGTCAGGACACAGCACTGCAAGCTAGCCACAGCCGCTTCAGTATGAGTTTCATCCCCGGCCCTGAGGTGATCCGCATATCACAGCAGACCTCTCCTGTTTCACCGGCTGCTCTCCTCAACAGTGTACTTAGTAGATCTGTCTATTTTGCTCCCCACTCTATCTCTAGTGAATGCTCTCACCGCTCCTGCACCTCTGTACCCCAGTTGTCTATGCATAAAAAAAAAAAGGAAAGCACACGCTATTTAAAAGAGTTTAAATTGGAGCTTTTAACCATGAAGCTATGCTCCAGGGGCAGAGTTTTGCAGATGGATCAGTTATAGTAAGAAGTTTACAGACTGCCATTGAGTCGTACTTGCTGCACATCATCTATGGAGACTGCCAGAGGCCAGTGCATATCAGTGCTGAATCCATGAATCCACATTTGAGAGAATGGAAGAAAGGAAAGAAATCAAAAGGAGAGGCTAGGAGTCCTGGACTCTGTAAGGTTCAGGCACCAGCCAAACACAGGCACATGGAAGAAGCAGCTGCCCCAAGCAGAAGCAGATATTGGAAGCGACAACCTCATGACTTGTCTGTCACCACCTTGTTTGTCACCACAGGTTAAGGCAAATCCTGGCAGAAAAATAAGTTCCAGTTCCTTGTCAAAATTTTCCACCTGGGGTTTCT
>NW_004567106.1:43559552-43631398 GCF_000260355.1 Condylura cristata | reverse complement strand
TGCTGAGGAGAGCAGCAGGCGGGTCAGAAGAGGTCTGCCACGCCATGTGGTCGCCTCTGGGGCAGGCGGGAATTGAACTCATGCGGAAGTGGCTTTTACTTCTTTGTGCTGTGCTTTAACCTGCTGTGCCACCAGGGAGGGTCACCTACTTTTGGTTTTACTGATCTTGCCATCTCTGCTTCCTCCTTACTGTGCTGAACCTTTCAGATTCTTGCCAAATTACAAGGTAGGTAGGAAAGATACAAAAAATAAATAAGGCAGCATCCTGACCTGCATGCTGCATGCTTGTATGTATGACTTGCCTGCTCCCTTCTATTACTCTCTGCATGAACTCTGTTACTGTCTCCATTACACAGAGGAGAAAACCCAGCATGGAGATCAGAGCCAGATCTTGAACCCCGCTAGGCAGGCTGCTCTGCATCATGAGGCTGCCTTTTATTACAATATATGAAAAATACTACTGAAGCCTCATGTACAGGGAGCAAAAGAGGGAAGGACAGGTTTCTAGAGGATGTATGGCATTGGAATCTGCTCTTGAATAATAGCTCATGTTTAGTTCTTATGGGAAGCACTCTATATAAAATACTTTCATTAAACTTAAATCTCCAGAGGCCCTCTGTGGTAGCTCTGTTATCATCAACCCTACTTTAGAGAAGAGAACCCTGAAATACAGAAAGGTTTAGCAGTGCTGTTAGCATTGTGGCAGAGTTTGAGTTGAAGCCTGGATTTAGCTGAGACAATCTGGTGCCAGCCTGGGGGGTCCCTAACCACTACACCATAGGTGCTCTAAGCTAGGAGCTCCTGGGGTGAAATGGCAAAATGGGTGGTGGGAGGTGACTGTGGAAGTGAGTGTTGGCCAAAGTGGAGGAGGTGTGTGTGGGAAATATAGTGAATATTTTGGGGCTCAGGGAGTTCTTGTATAATACACGTCACTGCTGGAAAATTAGAGGAATCCAGAGTTAGAGATTTTAATTTTATTTGGGAATCAGGACAATTGTTCTATTCACGTGACTATGTAGGCCTCAGGTACTTCAAGAGTACCTTTGCGAGGTGGTCAAGTCCATTGTTGGCTTTGTCATGGTCAGGTCTGCCATGGACTTGCCTCCCCTCTCCCTGCATCATATATACATTCCAAGCTCCATAGGACTCAGTCATTCTGACAGTCAACTGATTCTGGCTAAGTGCGGCAATGGCTGATGAAGGCATTAAGGCTCCAAGCTATAGTACTCATCTTTGCACAAAGTTGTGGCAGAATGAGCCAATTCATGGCAGAGCCAGGTTTTATATTAGTCAAGGAAGTAGGCACCATTGGGAGCCCATAGTGGCAAATCTGCACCCCATTCAGTCTCTGGTTATCAAAGTGCATGAAAGTATTGACAAATGTCCAGGGCTCTGGATCTTCACAGCCATAGCACCTAGAGTCAGTCTGTCACCCTGATGGCACCAGATCTGGTTCCTCCTCAGTTCTTTCCTTCATCTAAGGCAGGGCTTAGCCTAGCTTTCCATGGCAGAGCTTGGGGCAAAACTCTCCTAGACATCAAATCTTGAGCAGGCCAACAAATAGCTGGTGAAAAAGGTGGGCAAAATGACTCCCTATGAGGGATCTTTGTCCTTCCTTTTCCTTGAAGAATTTGTCCTAAGGATGTGATTTCAATTGAATTTTCATTCCAATTCAGTTGATCAGATAGGAAAGGAGAGAAAACAAGTGATTAATCTAAGGCAAATGAGTCAAATACCAGCCAGCTAGAGAGAAATGGTCTTCCTTTTTTTCCTGTGGAGTAATTAAAGACAGGAATTTTCTTTCAAGAGCTAGTGATTGGGCACTGGGGACTGCTGGGAATGTTGTTGCCTTTGGGGGCTTGGATCAGGCCAAGGGAATAATTAGCTGTAAAGGGAAATGAAAAACTGCAGACACAGCAGTCATGAGGTATCCTCAGGAAAGTTGGCGGCTCCTTATTCAGATTTCTGGCTGCACAGTATCACCTGACTCTGTTGTGGTAGCAACAGAATCAGGACTGATGGGCCACAGAGGGGTGTCTATCCAGAGACTTTCACCTTCAAACATATCAAAGAATGTGCAGACACCCATTTAAAACCGATTCTGGAACACAGTCCTTTGAGATGTTGTTGGGGGAATAATGTCATAGTATTGCTATGGTTCAAGGCAGAAAATGAAGACAAGATGGTGGCTTATTTTCTCTCAGGCCACACCATCATCTTTGGGGCTGTAGTTGAGCAGCCTGCATTTCTTTCCATGGCCCAGACAGCTCGAGACTCCTAGGGTTCAGGATACTCAGATACAGCCACCACTGTGCTCTCCAGATGCGGCTGGAACATGATTATCCTCCCCTTTGAGCTGTTACTGAGCATCATTTTACTTCTTTAGTAGGGCTTTCTGCAGTTGAATGGGGGAGGGGTGTTTAGCAATATATATATAGTTACATTTGTTTTCTGGTTAGAAAGTCTGCCACACTTTTTTTACAATGTGGGATTAGATACCCTTTAGTACAACAGCCCACTCATACAATGTAATTCTCACAGTTTTACATGTTACAAAACAGGAAACCAAACACAGGAGAACTATGCAGTGAAAATAAAACATTGACAAGTCAGTATAAATATTTAGGATATTAAAATGGCACTTTTTTAAAAACAGAATTTTTATTGTTTAAACATGTTATTTCTAGTCTTCTAGTTTATAGGTTGAAAATCCGATATATACAGAAATTAAAAGGTTATCATCTTGGAAGAGGTAGTAAAGTGCCATGGAAAAGTTCCCGGCTTCCACAGAAATCCATCTTTGAATACTAACACATTCATCTGCCATGTGACTTCTGATTTGCTTAATTTTTACTGAACATAGCTCCTATCTCTCTCTTTAAAAACAAAATCATTTATTCATATAGAATTGGGGTACAGGCCAGAGGTACAGGGGCGGTGAGAGGATTCACCAGAGACAGAGTGGGGTGTAGAACAGACAGATCAGCCAAGTGCACTGCTAAGGGGAGCAATGGGTGGGTCAGGAGAGGTCTGCCACGCCATGTGGTCACCTCCCTGGCAGGGATCAAACTCGCGCGGAAGTGGCTTTAGCTTCTTAGTGCTGTGCTTTCACCCACTGCGCCACCAGGGAGGGCCCAGCTCTTATGTCTTACATAATTTTTGTAATACTTATAAACAGTATTGAATGTAATAAATAGTAGCTGGTGATAAAAAGGATAAGGAAAAAATGGCATTTTTCACTTAGTTTAAGACCAGAGGTTCTCAAAGTGTGGCTGTGGCACCAGCACATTCATGGGAATGAGGAGGCTGCCAGAAAGGCACATTCCTGGGCCTCACCCCAGATCTTAGAATCAGATTCTCTGCAGGTGGGCCCGGGCATAGGTGGAGGTTTGGCAGGTGATTCTGTACACACTGCCGGTGACAACCATTGGCTGAGACTGACCTGGGTGACAGAGGGAGCAGTCAGAGGTTATTTTGCACGGCTCAGGACTTCAGGGTATTTCACACACAGGATACCTTCAGTAGTGCTTGGGGGGAAAATTTGAGGCGAGGTCTGACTGGATTGGTAGTGGGGGCAAGGACCCAAGGTTCCTGGGTAGCATCTAAATTTGGAGAATGATTTTAAAAATTTTCTCTATTTGGCATTATAATAATGCCAAACATATGTTTTTCTGACCATTGTAGGCATTTAATTTTAGTTGTAGACAAGATGACTTTGAACTCACCGCAGTGATTCACTTCCTAGTCCTTTGTATCTATGATTTACCACAGTGAAGCTTTGGTATTGTTAGGTTTACATGAAATTTATTACCACTGGCTCTATGCCCCAATTTGGCTTTGGTCTGGAACCAGTCAAAGTAGAAAATATGGACATGGGTTGTTTTTGGAACTACATTTTCCTCTTTTCTTCTAAACAATGCACTCCAAAATTGATACAAATTGGATGAATTTCAGAGGACACATGGAAAATCAAGATTTATGAAGAATATTAACATGCACCTTTTATGTTCTGATAAGTTGAGAAGGAAAGATAGAAGGGAAAGTTCAGAGAATTTGGAAGAAGAAACCATGAAGAATAAACCTTTTAGCTAGGAAGAAAGATTGTTAGTTGTTGGCTACATTGAGAAGATTTGCATTTTTAAAGTTAATGACTAATGTAATAAAAGGTTCCGGGTAAATTATTACCGTTGTCTGCTTGCTTCAGGGCAGGCAAAAAAACGTATGAGGTTTTAAGTCACATTCTTCAGTTTGGCAAGAGAGAGTATTTTAAACTCCTTCAAACTATTTCTTTATTTTTGTAACTTTTCTCCATTTGACCTGTAATTCTCACACACCTGGCAGGAAAATGAAAGAATACTTTTTGTGCAAAACTAGTTGGTATTGAGTACAAATAGGTAAAATTAAGAAAGTAGAGTTTTCCTGGGCATATCATTTGGTTAGTAACCTATAAAAACAGTAGTAGCTATATTTAGTTATCTGAAATGTGTCTTATTTTGGTTATCCTATTTTTGAGCCTTGGTGTGATTCAGCCATTTGACATGTGCATTGACAATGGGGTAGAACCCTTGAAATCAAACCTGCTCCCGAAAAGCTAGTAATTTTCTGTAACACCAGTGCTGATGGTTTAGCATCTGCCTTGAATCAAAGAGGCAGGGCAAGTGGAAATTTTACAGTTTGGTTCTGCTCTAATGTATAAAGATGCTAAGACTCATATATTTGCTTTCTGAATGAGGGCTTTAATCCAGCATGCTCTTTCTACCGCAAACAGAAATCCTCAGAGCAAAACTCCATAAAAGAGACATGATCAGAAAAAACTGAATATACAAAAAGTACTTGAACAAAATGGACTGAATCTTGATGCCAAGAATATAAGTAATCAAAGTTCTCTTTTTCTGTAAAAACTTCTGGAAAAACACAGAGGCATAGTGATAAGCATTTGTTTAGAGGCTTTACTGGGGCTTAAGTCCTGGAAAACCTAAAGGCTTTGTTTGCCCTCATATTGCAAAGACTCTCTTCACAATATCTAAATAAAATAAAGAAGTGTATGGAGGAGAGATTGGGCTCTGGAGACTGGCTGCTTGGGACCAAATCCTGGCTCCATTACTTCTTAGCTGAGTGACATTGGACAACTCATCTAAAAAACCTTCTGCATAATGAGAATAACACTAATATCTCACTCATCATAGGGGCAGGTGCCATATATAAAATGCTTAGAACCATGCCTGGCATTATTGCAAGTGCTCACCAAATTCAGCTACTATTACCAATATAAGTTGGTAATAACAATAATATTGACAAGGGCTCTATAAGAAGAGGCAGAGAAGACAAAGTACCACTTTTTTCCTATCTCCTTCCCTCTTCTGTTCCTCCCATCACCTGTCTCCCTTCCCATTTCTACTTCTTTAGCACATTCCAAAAGGGATCTGAAGCTTATGGTAGTGAACACTGAGCAGTTTTTATGTTATGAGGTAGACAGAGCTCTGTTCTAAAGGTCAGGAGACTTGAACCCCCATCCCTGTTTCACCATTACCTGTGTGACTATAGGGAAGTTCTCTTCCCTCTGTATTAGATTTCTGGGGTTGCCTTAATCTGCATGGCAGAAAACCACCAAATTTACTGTTTCACATTCCAGCAGGCTGTTAGTCTGAATTAAGGTGTCCACAAGGCTGTTTTCTTCTGAGGCCTGTCAGGGAAAATCTTTTCTATGCCTCTTGGCTAGCTTCTGGGTGTTTGAGGGCAATTTTGGCTTTCCTTGTCTTACAGAAGCATCACTCTGCAATCTGCTGTTATGGTCACCTGGTGTTTTCCCTGTGTGGGTGTTTGTGGGCATATTTCCCCTGTTTTATAAGAACCAGAGAAGGGGCTCATCCTACTCCAGGGTAACTTGGATAAAACTAATTTTATCTTTTACATCTATTCCAGATAAGGTTACATCCTGAGTACTAGGAGTAAGAACTTCAACATATACATTGAGGGTGGAGGTGAGGGACACACAATTCAACCCATAACACCAAGGGACAGTTTTCAGAGTCTTCTAGATACTGCTGTGCTTTGCAAGAGGAGAATAAAGTGTGTGTCATTTCTCAAGATTATAAAACATAAATGAGAGAATTTTGTCCTGCTGTGGGGGAATTTTGACAACTTGTTGCAAAGACGATGGTCTTCTGGGAGTGCTAAAGGGGCCATGACTTCCCTACATTGGACAGTCAGGACTGAATATTCTGTCCAGGTATGGGACAACCTTCCTCTCAGGACAGAGTCTACCCCAGCTCTCCCGCAGTGGCTCCCTAGCAGTCTTGACTTAGCTTGTTGGGGTGATGGTTTAAGTCAAATTAGGGCCCTCACTGTTCTGTCAGTTCTGGCCCCCCCCTCATTCTCTCTTCCCAGAGAACTGCAGGTAGCCTCTCTGGCTCAGTAGCAGCTAGTGTGGAACACAGGGAAGCTGGGCAACTGCATTTACATATAAGCAGCTAATAAACTAAAAGGTAAGTCCACCAGGGAGAAAATGACTTACTAATAAAACTTAATAAATAGGTTAAAAGAAAAATTTAATAAATAGGTTAAAAGAAAAACTTGCCTCAGCTTCTCTTTGTGTTGCTGTCAGCAAGCTCATCTCTCTTAGCAAGCTGACGTTTTTGTCCACAGTGCTGTTAACAGCACTCCGAAGAAGGTAATTACCCAATAAAGTCAATGTTAGCCAAATTGCACAGAACTTGAATTAAAAATATATCTGATTGCAGAATTGAAGCCTGAGTCATGTGCCTTACCCATTGAATATGTGGTTTGCTTGCCTGGTGAGTAGGAAATGTCACGGGAAGGAGGCTGCCATTTATATTCTGAAGGTGAACCAACTCTGAAGGAGGAGCCCTGAGGATGCTTTCTTCTCTACCTCGAGGCAGCAAGAGAATGAGATTTCAGCTTTTTCCTTTATCACTGCATGATGTTTCTGTTCACTTTGCAGGACAGCAGTGCAGTTTAGCACAGCTTGTCCTTCCCTGGTGAATAAAGTGAGCTGAGGGGGCCTCGGAAGAGGCTCTCGCTGGCATTGTTGCCACATTCCCGTGTCCTTGGAGGGTTGGTGCAAGGAGGCAGTCTGAGCTCGCCTGTCTGCATGATCTGGAGGGCCTGACTGCAAGACAGCTCACACAAAGGCCACTGGGCTTGAGCAGAAAGAACGCAGGGCCCAGGGTCAAAAGAATCAAGTTCCAATAGTCAGTGGGTCATTAGCTAACTGAAGGATTTTCAGCCATGCAGTGTCCTTCTTTACATCTCATTTTTCTTATCTGTCAAATGGACCTAACAAAATTCATTCTATTCCTCCAGGGTGAGAGAATAAAAAAGACAAATAGACATGGATGTAACCTGCATATACACAGTTGTTATTAACCTTAAATGATTGGTTAGAGGGAAGTTGTCATTTTAGGATATTAAAAGCACAAGACAAGACAAAACAAATAAAAATAAAACATAACAGTAAGGGTGGATTCTGGATGGGGGTGGAGGGAATACAATCTCTTATTTTTTTCAGAGAGAAGTAGAGTAAGCAATCACTCAGTGGGGAGGGTTATGATGACATGAATGGTATTAACCAGCAACTACAAAATAGAGTCAAGCTATCAGTATACTGGGCTAAAAGATGAAAGTTTCCTTTTAAGAATATTTAGTGAAGTACTCAAAATATAACTACAATGATGTAACTAGTATATATTTTCAAAGCCTGTAGACTAGGAGATTTGAATATATTCTTAACTGAAGCAAATAACATTTCAAATGGCAGCATTATGCAGTGGAAAGAGCACTGAGAAGATGGAAGGATGCTACCTCTGACATGAACGGATCATGAGAAAACCTTTGTTCTCTCACCTAAAAGATGGCAATAACTCCTGTCCTTTCAGCTCATGGGTTGAATGAAATAATGTATACCTGAAGAGATGAAAGCACCACACACCTGTGAGAGGCCATTATTTTAATTATTTGGTCAGTTTTGTGTTCTTATTCTAACTTAATTCAAAAAACATGAATTGAGGGTCTACATCTACAGGCTGTGTGGTAAGGGCCACATAGTGTCACTATAAGAAGCAAGAGGAGAAATAAGTAACTTCAGAGTGGAAGGGCTGTGCAAGTATGTGGGAGTATGATCTTCCCCTGAAAATAGTGAACAAGAAACATTCACTCATTCATACTTCTGTGTAAGCACTACTATAGGAACTTAGGAGTTCATCAGTGTATACAGAAGGAAGATCCCTACACTTAAGGAAATCATACTCCAGTAGGGGAGGTTGAAGATGGAAGTTGTAAGGGCAGGAGAGATAATCTAGGAAAAGAGCAGCATCAGCAAAGACACAAAGTGTGTGTGTGGGGAACTCAAAAGGGACCGTGAAAAATGGTCCCTTTTATATTCCAGACTACATGGTAATGGCTGCCTACAATCTATGTTCTGGAAGATTCTGCATCTTCCTTCTGGTTCAGAAGAGTACCAGGATCAATAATGATGGCTGTGAAAAGTGTGGAAGGTTAAGCCAGGAATATGTGACCCAGATACTGCTCACTCCTAAAAAAAAACCAGGTGACTAGATCTCCTACCTGTGCCATTACAGTCTGTGCTCTTCTGTTCTGAGGCTCAATAAGCAAGAATTAAGTACAGCATCCATGATACATGAAAGATCATCTGGATTTTCTCAAAGAAGCATTCTTCTGCATAAATGCTAGTGTTATTGGTCTGCATCTCTAATCTTCTATTTCCTCTACACTGAGACCACAAATAGTCATGCAACTCAGCCATGCTTTTAGAACTTGTTTCTGCTCCTGACATTATTTCTTTGTCTCCTTTTGCTCAACTCAAAGTGAGTGTTAAGTCTCTTAGAATCTCAGCGTTTCTAGCTGCTTATTTGCTATTTTTTAAAAAAGATTTATTTATTAGTGCATACAGAACTGAGATACAGGCCAGAGGCTCAGGGGTGGCGAGAGGCTTCACCAGAGACAGAGTGGGGGGCAGAACATGCAGATCGACAAAGTACACTGCTGAGGGAAGCAGCGGGCAGGTCAGGAGAAGTCTGCCGCGCCATGTGGTCACCTCCGGGGCAGGCGGGAATGGAACTCATGCGGAAGTGGCTGTAGCTTCTTAGTGCTGTGCTTTAACCCGCTGCGCCACCAGGGAGGGCCCTTATTTACTATTTTAATTTCTTGTTAGGAGTCATCTAATTCATCCTTCTCACAGCATTTTAGAAAAAACAATGATCGGCCTCCTTCCTGTAAGTCTCCTGAGGAAATGATAGCCCTCCTTGTTGACTTTTCTTTGTCTTATCTCTCTTCCAATGTATTGAGTCCTGAGTATCTCATGCTGGGCTGATTCCTGCTTTCTGGCTGAGCCTTAAAGGTAGGTGGAGATTTGAGAGGGTCTCTCACACTCAATTCTTGACATGGTAAATACATTTAGAAAGTCCTCTGTCTGTTGAGATTGTGTTGCTTTTCAGCCATGTCTTTAAGTAAAATTCTATTTTGCATGTCATTATCTAAATTGCTAAGTTCCCCCCTTATATCGAACTATAGGAAATTGCCATCTTTTAGGTCAAAAATGCAGACTGGAAATTTCCCCTTGTTTCAACCTAGTATTTATACACCTTCCTGAATAATCCTAACCATGAGGGACTGTCTGTTTAAGAAGCAGGTCTTGCACTTAGACAAAAGAAACATGAATTTTAGTATTTTGTTTAAACATTTCTATCTTCGAAGTCCATTCTTTCTGTTCCCTCCTTTAATGACAGTCAGAAACTCTCCTCAAAGAATTTTTTCTTTAACTTGAGGAGCTGGACACACTTCAACTCAGCTTTTATTTATGACATAAAGTCAGAGGACAGCTGGTCCCCTTTAGTATTCACCAGTTGGATTGAAAAAGAAGTATTTCATCAGAAACTCTTGAGACGTTTGAAGTGATATCTATACCTCTACTTGTTTCCCAACTGACTTGAGGGTAAACAGGTTCTGGATTAACTATTGTACAGCAGCCTCTATTTACTAAAGATGAAACTTTGTAGGAATACTAGTCTGGTGTTCAGAAGAGTTTTGTAAAGGTATCACATTTTGTTTCCTTCATGTAGTCCAACAGCTGTGTGAGCATGCAGGTATGGAAGTACCCAAGTAATCTGATTAATATTTGTATGAAAGGTTGCAGTTCTTTTAAAAAATTTTAATAAAGATTTATTTATTTATGTGTACAGAGCTGGGGTACAGGCCAGTGGTGTAGGGGGTGAGAGGATTCAACAGAGACAGAGTGAGAAACTGAACAGGCAAATGTACTGAAAAACACAGATGAGGGAGCAGTGGGCAAGACAGGAGAGGTCTGCTGCACCATGTGGGTCACCTCCCTGGCTGGGAATCAAACTCATGGTGCAGTGGTTGTGATAGCTTCATATGCTGCACTTTAACTCGTTGAACCACCAGGGAGGACCTGAAAGGTTACAGTTCTACAGAATTGGCAAGTTGGGGAAAGGACTGTGTCAGTCTGATAGAAGGTGGCAACAGACCCAGCTTCTAAAAGGGGATGCTCGGGAGTAGATTCTGTTTCTGGAAATAAAAATCAAACTAATCTCTTGGTGCCAGAAGGTTTGCTCACTGGACCTACTTCTCACCATATGAAAACTGACAGTTATAGAAATAATGCAACCAGAGGCTAACTATCAGGGACCCTGCTGCCAGGAAGAGGAGCAGCTATAGATGACACAGGGACAGTTGGAGACCTTGGTGCTGCTACCTTTCCACACAGACTGTTTAGTCACATAGCATCTCTAGCTATGCTGAAGAGCAGACTCAAACATGGCAATACTGAGCAGATTTCCGTCCCCCCCCTCAAAGATTGCAGTGGGCAGTGGGTTCACAAAAGGCCAGTGAGAGTTTATCCTCTGCTGTCAGCTTTTTCTCACTGAGCCAAAAGACTGGTTACTGTACTTAAAGACAATAGGGAACATGAACATGTAACTGGAAATCCAAGATCTTTACAATAAGACAAAGGGAGGGGCATTGTTTCCACCATTTATCCCCCTCATCACAAGTGTCACAAGTATCACAGATGTGTATTTCAGCTTTTCATGATGATTTTCCTTGGAGAGGGATGTGGAATAAGTCAATAGTTTTTTTTTTCTTTGATGAAGGAGTTGTTATCACAGAACTTTAGGGAGTAGAAAACTAGGGATGCCATATTGGGGGGATGAGAGGATAGAAAATAGAATCTAGGAGTATTTTTTTCTTTTTTTTTTGCTTTTAGACAAAGATTAAGTCACATTTCTATTTATCTCTGTCTACCAATTCCTTAAAGGTCATGTCACATGAAGAAAATGTAAATGAAATTATCCTCTGAGAAGGAAAAAGCCCAAATCGGATGGTATGATAGTTAGAAGAGGGAGTCAGAAACCATTTGATTCTGGGTTTTTATTCTCAAAATAATCCCATGGTGTTGGTTGTATACTTTGGTGAATCTGTCTGACTTGCAAAATTTTCAAAACATCATTCCCCACCTCACATAGAAATTGTTAATTTAATTGGAGTGACTTTGAGAAGTTAGTTTAATGGAGTGACTTTGGGAAGCGCCAAATGAAAGAAGTTTCAATTGGAAAGGTACAGAGAAATTCAAGGTAGTGTAGCAGTATGCTGAGAACACCTTATTAAAGAGGTGAAAATTAGGGTACCTAAATCTCATTTAGAAGGAGCTGAAATGTGAACTGTACACAGTGACAACATAAAAAGCCGCTAGAGAGAATCAGATCAGCTTCCATAGGTCTCATAATATCAGAGATGGGGTGATTCTATTTTCCTTTCCCTCTGGACACCTACTTACCTTCTTAGAAGGTATCTGAACTTCTAGTTCTTCTCTTGGGTATCCTGTCTCTGACAGAAACAATCTGCTAGATTGTACCTCTGGGTGCACAGACCTTCCAGCATCCACAATTCATCTTCCGGAGCTCACACCCTGATTGCAGGGCCAAGTGGCCTCTCTCACCTCCATCTAATCCAAGGCACTATGGCTCTAACACTGTTTATTCAATCACTACTCCTAAGGGTACTAAACTGCAAGATTGCAGAGCCTGCAGATGATGGTTAGCTTGACAAATAACTTGAGGGAGCACCATATTATTCCATGTGATCAGAACTTTAACCTTTACTTATTGAGTCGGATTATAACTTCATCATTCAAAATTTAGAAACGCTTAGGGATTTCTTTTTAACTTATTACAAAGAAAGGCTAAGTTTCTTAAGCCAAAGACAGGTCATGATAATAAACTCTGTTCAGTGCAAACAATAATGGGAAAAAAAGTATAAATTTTGTATGCAAACCAAGGTTAAGCTATTTTGGGTTTGGTATCAATCAGATATATTGACTGGAAACACGTGAAGTGGGGTTCCTTTGTCATTTTATGTTTTTTCAGCATGACCTTTTTGGGAGCCTGATTTGGCTGCCAAATCCACAGTTTGAACTTTGACATCACTGCTAGAATGATAGAGAACTTGAGTAGGAAAATAGAAGAAACAAAAAAAAAACAGGAGTAGGAGATCTGAGAGCAAATGCAAGTAGAAAGGCACATTTGCTCTATTTCCCACCCTTTAATATCAAACTCATGCCAATCATAGGACGGGGCCAGAATCAGAAGGCCAGAAACAAAGGTAGAAATAGGGCAATGTTTTTCAACTGTATACTAAGGAAGGTCAGACTCATAAATAGGTTCTCTCCCTATTTCCTCAGATCTTACATTGCCTTGCCAGCAAAATGGAATAACAAGAAAGACAAGTAGTTTTCCAGATAAAATTAAACCGGTTTAATATTTTAGTTTTAAGATCCATGTAATAATAAAGTGAACAAGGTGAGAAAACTAGCAAAAATCAGAAACATCTTCTATGTTCCTGGCCCATGCCTCACAAACTTGGATTTACTAAGTTGAGGGTCTCATTAAACAGGGTGTTCCTCACACTGGCCAAAACCTTGGTCCTGTGGCATTCATACTCCCTAGAAGATGCAATTCAGCTTTTGATCATCTTATTGATCCATGTCCAGATTGTTTCCTAATTATCTTATATTGTCTAGAAAGCCAAGATAACCAGTCAAGCCTGCCATCACAGAAATTATTGTAGGGTCATTCCAGATAAACATGGATTTCTGTGCTAACTAAGAATAGAGAATTTTGTTACACAATGATGATATAGTAGCAAAGATACTAAAATAATCCATAGAGTGAGATTTAAAGGATTATTAGAGCTGACTTTAAAATAGGGGAGAACATGCTGGAGTTTTAAAACAGTTCCCAAGTAGTGGTCAGAAGGGCAATTGGGTGAATTGAACCTGATGTTGATCATGAATGAATTACCAGATATTTCCCAAAGAAAGGCAGGCTTTCTGCCCAAGAGAGTGGAGCCTGAACTTGAATCATTGTGCCACAAAGTAATCAGACATCTGCATTGCACATAAACGGTGGGGAGTGGAAATGCCTGCTGAATGTTCTGCTGCGAGAGAATGACAATAATTGAAATTCTATCATCGGCCTCTGCCCTGCTGCCACAAGGTCATCGTGGGAGAAATAAGCCAGCGGCTTGCAAAAACCTTGAAATGTTGGTCCTTTGCATACCCTGGACTGAACTTTGTACATGACAGCAGCTCAATAACTGTCAAGGATGGCGCAGAAAATGCCTTTGTAATTTCTCTTGGGAAATGTCTTTCTTTGCAAAAGTTAGGTTGAAAGGAAAGCATAACCACTTCTAAAAGTGATGATAAGAAGCAAGATTGAGTCCTTTATGCTAATGTTGTCCCTCCCAAACAGAAAACATTTTCAAGGTATATTAAAATGGAAAGGTCATGTAGGTGTCTCTTTGAAGTATGGAATAGCAACATCTTTGGTCATACACTGAGCTCAGTAGCACTCTGTGGTCCATACTGATGTTTAAATTACAAAGAAAGTCATCTAATTCCTATTTTAGATGTGTTATCAGCACCTTAGTAACCTGCTAGTGTCATAATCTTCCTTATTGTGCTAAGGAGGGAGTGGAGGAGACTCTTCCTTGTAGCTGGACTGGAGTTGAACCCTTTCCCTTAAAATTGACATTTGTTTAGATTATCAGAATATTAATGTCCAAAGGAATTCCCCCCAATCAAGTGATCAAAACAAAACAAAAACATCATTTTCTGGTTGCTTCTTAGAATCCATGATGAGAAATGACTTTGAAGAATCAGATCTGATATCCTATGAGACTGAGCTCCATTTATATTTTGGCACCCACTACCTCACCCAACATTAACTCCAGTATGAATCAGAAGATGGAGGCTTGAACTTTGGCACAATCTTTTATAAAACATATGACTGCGAGCCAGTCCTCTAACTTCTACTATTGTCAATTTTTTTTTTTTGTCTGAAAGACAGGACACACAACACTGGGATTATTGGAAGGATCAAATGAGATAGATGACACAAAAACACTGTACATTTTAAGTATTTCACAGGTATCATTATAAATATTATAGAGTCAGTGATGGTATAGTTAAACAAGCAACAGAACTGAAGACAGAAGACATGGCAAGAATCCTGAATTCTCTGGATAACATTTGTGTGACTGGTGGCAAATCACACAGGTAAGATCAATTTCACCTCAGATATTTGCTTAATTGAAGCAGTAATGCCCACCATAGGTGTTTGTGAGAATTATGTAAGATAGTAAATGCAGAGCCCTTTGCAATAGTAACTGGTGCCCAGACCATGCATATTAAACATCAACTTCTTTAGAGATGAATTTTTGCATCTGTGGCTTCAACCAGGTTTTCTGAAGCTTCCCTCTTGGTAAGTGAATCCTTGTCTTAATGGCTTCAATTTGAGTTTGTGTCTCAGTTCCTCACCACCTTCTTGCCCAGACCCAATTTTTCCTTTCTCTCACACTTCCTCTGCTTTTTTTGTTTTATGGCTAGACATTTGCTACTCAGCTGCCTGACCACACAGTTACCTACCTGATAGTGTCAGATTCCCCATTTCACTGATCATGGCATCCCAGACTGCTACTGCTTACCTGAGTTACCACCTGCTATTTGCCCATTACTCCCTGGGTGCTTTTCTCTTGTACTTATAGTAGGATACTTCTTGCTATTTTTTTCTTTCTTGCTACTTGCATCCTCTTTTTTCTCATCTGACTCCAGTAAATACATCCAGTCTCAGATCCTAGACATTAGCCCTCTCCAGCTAGGTAGTATTTTCAGATATGAAACCGAGTTGTAGGTCCTTGTTGCTTAAATGGTGGGGCACTGGCATTGTTGAACATTTTGAATCAGAATCTTCATTTTAATAAGATACTTAGGTGATTCATAGGCACAGTAACATTTAAGAAGTACCATGCTATCACAAGGAAATGCAACTAGGTCAGAAAATCTTTAGGTGGTGTCTGACAAAAGTCAGTAACCTTCTTTTCTGTGATGTTATAGAGACAACCTGTGTTTCTTAATACAGCTTGCTGGTAACTCTATCGGAAAAGACTGCAATATCCAGGGCATAGGCTTTGTGTTCTAAGGATGAATTCAGGCTTGTGACAAGATGCACTCAACTGAAAATTATTGTGGGTTTGGTATTTGAAGATCACTTTAAGGCAGTTCTACTTGCCTCTGAATCAAATCAAAAGATGGGACTCTGCAATTATGAACTGCACTCTGTAAAGAGAAAGAACTCCTAGAGTTCATATTTTATCTCATTGTTTTTCCCTTATTCTACTCCAGTCATTCCCAAACTTTTCCTTCATTAGTCCTTGGAAATAGTACCTAAGTACAGAGGAACACATTTGATGTGTACATGAAGGAAGTGGCAGAGGAAAGCTTTGAGAAATGGAAGGTACTCAGGGTGACAGGACTGAACTGGCCACATTTCCTCCTCACTTTTATTTCTGTTCACAGCATATCTTTTTTTAAAAAATATTTATTTTTTATTTATAGGTGTATAAGAACTGAAGTGTAGGCCAATGGTGTGTGTGTGTCTTGGGGAGTGGGGGGTAGGTTAAGAGGATCTACCAGAGAGGGAGTGTGGAGGGCTGCTGTACCATGTGGGTCACCTCCCAGGCAGGGAATGGAACTGATGCTACAGTGGCTGGTGATAGCTTGATAATACTGGACTTTTAAACGTGTATGACCAGGGAGGCCCGCTTTTATTATTTCTCATTTATTTAGATACAGCAGAACCCCACTCTTTTCCTTCTAAAAGTTATAAGTGCCACAGGATGAGCTATCCTCAGATGAAAAAACAAATCTTAGTCAATCAATCCACATTCAGATACAGAAATAAGAGGAAAGCATCAGTTATAAAAGGCTAGTCAGTGAGTGACACTGAGAGACAAGTGGTTTCTCCAGCCTGACTGTCCCACACCACCTCACTTTCATTTATGTGGTCATTTGATGTGGAGAAAAAAAGCACAGTTGACTTCTTTTTGCCTGTTTTTTGTTTTGTTTTGAACACACCAATGTTGCCCATCTTTGGGAGAAATAACTTCTATTCTTGGTGCTGTTATAAGTTTGACCTGGTCCTACCCAGTCAGCATACCAGGTCTGTTGTCATTTTGTGAAAAAGATGGGCTCCATAAAATGTAAAAGGTAATTTGTTGTTTTTCTTCGGATATAACAGATTTTGGAAGTTGGGGTAGAATAGAGGGCTTAAAGGCATTAAAAATAAGTGAGAGCAATGGAAAGAGCCCTCCCTTTGCAAGGGTAGAAGGGTCTAGAGGTCAATGACTAGAAAGATTGAAAGTGCCCCGAAAGTCACTTAATAAATCAAGAGTTGGTGGAAGTAGGTAGAAAGGAAAGGATTTCTTTATGAGCACAGCAATGGTTGTAAACAACACAGTATAGTTAAATTTGGCTCAGGGTTTTTTTTTTTTAAAGCTGGGAATACAGTGGCGATCACTTGTCTTTAAAATATGCTAACAGGAAGCTATTTGATGATGTGGGCACATATTAAATAAAAGACACTGCATGAATTTTTCAAAAAGGAAATAGTGACCCCACTTCAAAGTATAAGTACTTTAGAAAAGACTACCCAACGTTTACAGGGTACGGCACCCACATGCATCATTTCCACACCCCTGGGGAACTGAGAGAAGTGAATGTTCCCTGACTTGCAATAAAGTACTTAGTTCAATGGTTAATGATAAAGGAACAACTGTTTCATAATGAGTGGACCCTTCCCAGTTCATACTACACAGTAGGCAACTTTAGCCTCATAAACAAACAAAGTGGACAAATTTATAAATAAAAAGCACAGGGGAGCTTCATGATTAGCTTATGATAGATGGACCTCATCAAACCCTTCTGTACAGCAGAGATTCTCAGTGTGGTCGCTGGACCAGGCAGCAGCAGCACAGCATTTTCTGGGAACTTGGTAGAAATATAAATTCTCAGACACCAACTTGACCTTTGGAAACAGAGACTCTGAAGGTAGAGCCATGGAACCAGTGTTTTAACCAGACCCCCAGGTGATGTGGATGCTTATTGTTTTGCGAACTACTACCAAGTGATGTCTGATCCAAGAACACCATACAGAGGAAACAGCCAGAGTTCTGGAACTGAGTCTGAACTCTTCCCAGCTTGTCAGCATCAACTTTGTGAACTTGGCAAGTAGTTGGCCTCCCTGAATCTTGAATTTTTCCTCTGCAAAATAAAGATCATCTCCTTTTCTCATAGGTCTGTGTGGGGCAAGCGAGACAGCCTTAGTCTTTGTTATACAGAAGGAGCTCAGAAAACACTGGTGCTTTTTCTCTTTATTTCCCTGAATTTGAGTTCCTGCTGGCAATCCATGATCTAAAATTCATCAATCATTATGGAAATTTAAGAGCATGTTTCTCATACTTATGAACACTTCCCAATGAAAGTCAGACATTTTATATAAGTGGGCTCTCTGGGCTGTGCCGGCCTAGTGTGGTCACTATGCACTTGAAATGCGGATCATCTGAATTGAGAGGGGCTGCAAGTAGAAAACACACACTGGGCTAAAAGACTTGCAATCATAGAATACATAAAAGAAAACATAGATAATATCTTCCTAGATATCAGCCTTAGATATTTTAGGAACCTTTCATTTGGGGACCCAAGTTCAACTTCAACTGCAGCAAGGGAAAAAAGAGAAATAAATGGGACTATAGTAAACGAAAAAGCTTTTACACAGCAAAAGAAACATGCATCAAAATGAAAAGATGTCCTACTGAAGATATGTGCATGCCACATGTCAGATAAGGGACTACTAAACAAATTGTACAAGAACACATAAAACCCAACAATTGTAAAAAAAAAAAAAAGCAACAACAAAAACCTGATTTAAAAATGGGCAGCGAATCTGAATAGACACTTCTCCATAGAACGTAGGATGATCATTTCCTTTCCTCACAGATCTGTCCTGGAGCAAATGAGACAATCTAAGTTGTCTCATCACCTCTTATTATTAGTGAAATGCAAGTCAAAAAAAAAAAAAGATTAGATATCACCTTGCACCTTTAAGAATGAGAATATAAATGCAGCCATTATGGAAAGCAGTATGCAGGACCCTTAAAAAATTAAAAATATAAATTTCATACAATCCAGTTATTGTACTTCTGGGTACTTATACCAAGTGAAAAATAAAAACCCCACTAATTGGAAGAGATATGCACCCCCATGGTTACTGCAGCACTATGATAATGGCCAATAACTGGAAACAATCTAAGTGCCCAGTAACAGATGAAAGGATAAAGAAATGAGGTGAATATACACAATGGAGCACTATTCAGCTATAAAAACATGAAATCCTGCCTTTTGCAATAACAGTGATGGACCTTAGAGAAACAAGCCAGATGGAAAAAGACAAACACCATATGATTTCACTCATATGTGGTATATAGAGGAAACAAACAGACAGATGGACTAAATAAAACAAAAATAAACATTTGAACTATAAGACCAATTAGTGGTTTACCCGAAGGTAAGGAGAGGTGGGGGTTAAATTGGGACACAAGGGACATTGTATGCTGAAGAATAGAACTGGGCTTACAGTGATAAACTCAAAGTAACACATAACTCATATATTGTTATAAAGCAATGTTTCTTCAATAAAAGAGGAACTAATAAAATACACACTAAATTTCTGACAGCACAAAATGTAAATATTTAACTTGTATTGATTGCATGTTGAAATGAAAATTGAGATATGCTGGCTTAAATAAAATATATTCTTAAAACGAATTTCACCTTCTTCAAAAACTAAAAAATATGCTTTCAAGGAGACCTGAAAGCACACTGTGGCTCACATAGCATTTCTGTTGGACAGTGCTGGTCTAGGCCCCCTGGGTCGTTGCATCATCTTCATGCCAGCTCGAGGGAGCAAGGAAAGAGCCTTCTGATAAAAATTGCTTGTTAGCTTCTTGGCTACAAAATTTATGATTTCTGTGGGGTTGTTTCTCATTATCATCTTTGAAACAATTTGTAGTTGCAAAGGATTCTACAATCTTTTCATCAGTTATTCTTCACAGTCTACTCTGTTAGGGAGCTCCCTGCTAAATTATCAATACGAAACTCATTACAGTGATCTCCGTCATCCAAAGGTCAGAGGAGACCTCCATAGACATACACCCCCACATGGTGGTGAAATGAGATTGCCACGGAATGACAGGACCGGAGAGCTGAAGCTAGGGTGCGGAGAACATGCAAGCAGATGGCTGAACACCATGGGCTTTTAAGAATGTCTGTCCCTAAGGAAAGCTCGCTGAGAGGGTACTGTCCATATCTTCCAGCACCCCGACCTCTATCCTACCATCTTTTCTTACAGGCAGAGTCTTGATTAACCCTTCAGACATTTTTAAGAGTCAGTTTTCAGGATATGAAAGTTCTCTAAGCATCAGTCCACTCGATCTTCTCTTATTTAATGAAAGATAGTGAGAGGCAATTCCTTCAGTTTGACTTAACAGCAGTTCAGGAAATCATGTCAATCAAGTATTTTAGAGAGAGAAACATCATGGAATGACTTGAATTGAGGTCTTTTCAAATGCCACCTTTGTATTTGCACCTCTTAAATTATTCAAGACAACACAAACCTGCTTCAGTCTTTAAAAATATTTTAGGAGTAAGAAAACTTGGTACTCTGTATTTTGAATATATTCAGTCTGATGTTAAGAAACTGAGTCTTAAAGGAGACTGAAAGAACATCCTAACAACAGAAAATGAGCCTCAGAGTGAGTGCCTAGGATGGATGGTCTCATCTTTCTTATAGCTCTTTGGGGTGGCATTTACCTGGGAAAAGCAACTAATGACATGAGGACTGAGCCTGGTGGTAAAGACAAATGACCTTATACTATCTTGCATTTTGGATTTTCCTTGATGGGGTACAAAAGTTTTCAGTTCAGTTAAGTTCAAACAAACGAACTAATTAACAAACAAACACAGGACATCTGCTCTATGCCAGGCACTCAGGGTATAGAACTGAAAGAGACACAGTTCTTCTTTCAATCTGGGCTTAGATAGATATTTCAATTCCCTCTACCATGATTATAATTTTATTGAATTTCAAGTATAGGACTTGCAGCTTTCTTTTCTTTTCTTTTCTTTTCTTTTTGCTTGGAGTGTACCATTCTAGGTATTCAGCTCTTGGTCCAACAATGCCACATTTTTTAAATATAAAAGGAATATTTAAATTTAATTATAGCAGCATAAAGAGGGATATTTTATGGAGAGTACTGAAAAACAGTCTTTAGAACTTGTAGGTATTCAAACTAAGAATGCCTTTTTGAATGAATAAATGCTTCTTTGAAAAGTAAAGCCATTGTGATTTTGTTTTTATTGTGAGAATTGAATTTATTATGTGATATGAAACACCTTTCATATTGTTTAAGCAGAACTTCCACAACTGAGACAAAGAATTTTTTTTTCTTAAGTGAGACTAGTGGCTACTCATGTATTTCATGAGAAAAATGACAATTTTGCATTTAAATGTTATATCCACCAGACTGTAGCTTCTGATAATCACACAAACATCAACATTAGGCCATGGTGTTAAGTCTAACAAGGGTCAGGGCAAAGTATGATTTACTTAAAGGTTAGGAACAAACTTTATGAAACCCGTGATATCATCTGAAATCCCAAGTTAACACTTTCCCATTTGGTTGGATTAAAGAAAGTTATTTTTTTTTTAATATACCAAACAGTACCATCAAGTTTGTACTCTTTAGGAATAAACTTCCATTCCCCAGCTTCTCCCACACCCAGAGCCAAGTGTGGACTTACTTATCCTTAGTACTAAAATACTGCCATTTGTGCTTCTGCCATAATGCGGGTGGGTCTTGCTTGCCTGGGCCTCTTTTTCATATCATGTGGCATTCAACAGTTTTCCTGCTCTCCCAGGTAGGCTGTGTCCCCTTTCACTTGACACTCATATGTGTTGATTGCCATCTGATTGCCCAATTTTCACCCTTTCCTAACCGTTGTTTTGTCATGTTGCTGTGTTCTCCACTTATGGGTGGATGTAGTTCCTCACCAGTAGAACCATAACATTTCAGTGGGATGTTAGAGGTGACAGAGAAGAGGTTGCAAAAGTTTTTGTGCTGGTAAGCTTGGTTTCTGTCTGCCCCTGACATCACCAGGGGAAGGAGACCCTCACCTTCTAGTTCCAGGAGGAGAATGAGAGACATTTGGAGTAGAACCATTCCTGGACGGATCTAACCCAGATGCTCCAATCCACAGGTAATGCACAGACTTGTAAGGACTAATGAATGATGCTTTCTTAGACATGAGTGCTGGGATGGTTTTGTGGACAGCAATAACTAACAGCTCCTTCTTGCTTATCACTACAGGGTCCAGATTCACCAGGCTCATCCTGTTCCTGCCTCAATTCTACCATTTCTTTTCTCCCCAAGCCTATATTTCTTTCTTCTTCTTCTTTTTTTTTTTTAAGATTTATTTATTTATACATACAGAACTGGGGAGGAGGGGTGGTGAGAGAATCTACCAGAGACAGAGTGGAGAGCAGAACAGGCAGACTAACAAAGTACACTGCTGAGGGGAGCAGGGGGTGGGTCAGGAGAGGTCTGTCTCACCATGTGGATCACCTCCTGGGCTGGGGATCTAACTAGGCACTGAAGTGGTTGCGGCTAGCTTGCAGTGCTGCGCTTTAACCTGTTGCACCACGAGGGAGGGCCCCAAGCCTATATTTCTTTTTCTTTTTTTTTTAAGCCTATATTTCTTAACTTTAATTTTCATGTACCTATAGTAGGGTGAGGTTTTATTGTAATTATTTCTTACATTTACTGAACAGTACTGAGCTACATGCTTTAATCTGATTATATCTCTCAAATCTCACTATGATGTGTTTAAAATGAACTACATGTTTAAATTGAACTACATATTTACACATGAAGTTTAAGAGAAATTAAACCATTTGCTCAAGATCTACAGCTAGTAATAGTGAGACTAGTCCAGGCAGTCTGATGTCAAAGTCATAATCTCTACCCCTACAGCACTCTCTTGTTGAAGCTCCTCATCCCTGTTTCCTACCGTAATTCTTCTCTACAGCACCCTCCGCTACCCAACTCTGCAATCATTGCATGTATTTATATTTGACTATATCTTTGGCAACGTGCATGGTTATTTGGTATGCATTTTTTACGTTATACGAATAATATTTTATAACCTTCCTTATTCGGTTAATTCTTTTTTTCTAAGGGTCAGCCATGTTGTTTTGTGTTCATTTAACTTGTTGTCTCTGATCTGCTGTATAGTCTATGGTTTCTATTCCTCCCAAATTATAGGCTCTGCCAAAATGAACTTCCAAATTTTTTCAAGTTCCCCACTACAAATAATACCTCATTGAGCATGCCCATACAGTCCTTTATAGCCCTACTGATAATTTTAAATATAAATCTAGGAGAATAAATGTTAGGTTAGAGGATAAGTTAAACAACTGAACTAGACAGGTTTCCAGGATGGCAACTCCAGTCTGTGCTCCCAATGGCAGAGTAGAGAGACAATTTCCTGCCTGTTACCTTGTCTAAATTCTGCCAGCCCTTCCACCAGAAGGAGAAAGATAAATACCAGATGTGTCACTGATATGTGGAATATAAAGTAAGTAAATTAATAGTCAGATAAAGACAAGATTGAAGACTAACCCGTGATAGCTGACTACACAACTGAAGGACCCAAGGGAGAAGAGGCAGAGGAGGGAAAGAGCAGAAAGGGAAGGCATTGCAGTGGTTCACCGGAATGGTTATGGGTGAGCAGGTGGCGGCTGCACTATGCTGTAATACCAGATGGGGGTAGTATTGCATTACTTAATTAATTAAAAAAAAATCTTGCCAGGGCCCTCCCTAGTGGTGCAGTGGGTTAAAGCACAGCACTAAGAAGCTAAAGCCACTTCAGCAAGAGTTCGATTCCTGCCTGCCCCGGAGGAAACCCACATGGCGAGGCAGACCTCTTCAGACCCACCCGCTGCTCCCCTCAGCAGTGTACTTGGTCAATTGGCCTGTTCTGCTCCCCACTCTGTCTCTGGTGAATCCTCTCACCCTCCGCATCTCTGGCCTGTACCCCAGTTCTGTATGAATAAATAAATCTTTAAAAAAAAATCTTGCCAGCCTAAAAGGTGAAAATTTCTATTTATATTGTTTTAATTTCTATTTCTCTACTTGCCAGTGATCTGAGACACGTCTTATGCCAGTTCATTTTGTTTTTGTGTTTTTTTTCTTCAAACTTCTCTACAAATTTCCAATTCATAATAGTAGCTCACTTTGCAAGTGAGTTTTAAATGTGATTACTATAATAACCTTGTTCTGTACTATTCTGATAATACTAAGTTTTGTAAGGCAGGTCCAAGAATCTGATCATTGTATATACATCAATTGTTTCTTTCAAAGTATATAATCTGAGTTTCAAAACACCAATCTAAAAGCAAATGTTTGGAATCGAGTCTATTTACTCATTGAAATTTGCTGGGACATTTAAGAATAGTAACTCTAAGGTAAAAATACTTATCTGGCCTAATACCACAATATCATAATTGCATTGTTAATCTAATTACAAATGACCAAAAGCAACATTAGTATCTTCCAATCAATCACATTGTACTTACTTGAATGCACCTACTAAAAACAAATATTCCATTTGCCAAAGCCAAATGTACAACACTAAGTTTGAACCCTAATGTAAACTATGGGCTTCAGTTGATAATAATGTTCAATGTTAGTTCGCTGACTGTCATAACTGATCACATCAATGTTGGGAAGGCTGTTTGTATGGGGGAAAGGGTATGAGGAACTCTGTACTTTCTGTTCAATTTGCCATAAACCTAATCCTACTCTAAAAAATGAAGCTTATTAATTAAAAAAAATCAGAGTTACATTTTAGATAAGAATTTCATTTCATTAAAAATAAGCACCCCTGGTAAATATTCCAGGTAATTTTATTCCATTTAAAAATGGATCCCAGGTAAATATTATGTTCATAGAAATTCACAATTGCTACTAAAATTATTACTCCAATAGTAATAATGATAAGACTTGCTACCGCTATTACCTAGCAGGTATGAATTAGTTTCAGAGTATCTCAGTAGTGGCAGCCAGAGAGAAATGGGTTTCTGAGTGATGGGGAAGTGTCTCCCACAATTTAACATCTAATAAAAATTTTATTACTTATTTTTGTTTGAAACATGGATTTTATTTTCCATGTTTATGGTGAAAAAAAATAAAGATGTGCTCTGACCAAAACTCATGTCCTTGCTAGCTTAGTAGCACTAAATTTTTATCACCTTGTGGAAGAACTAAAGTAACTATATTCTCTACGTCCAGGGGATTCTTTTCTTTATTATGTCTACTGCTTGGCTGGAACACCTTCCAACCATCACTCACAGACATTTTCAATACCTTGGGTTTGTCCCTCATCTGTTCAGCAATGCATGGCAGAATTCTTAGCTGGATTGAAAATGGGTAACATTGTAAAGAACGAGTCACATTTCAATCAAGGGGGCGTGGGTTATAGGCTCTCCTTGGTGATAAGTTACTAGATTTACAGAGGCAGCTATAGAGTTTCAGCCTATTGGATGACAAATGTAAAAGAATAAGCTCTCTCCACCCTCCAAAGTTGTGGCTGTCCATAGGGAAATGACAACAAAACAAGACTTCCAACCAACCAACAAACTAACTCTCAGCAATCTTATTAAAAATACTTGTTGGCCCTCCCTGGTGGCGCAGCGGGTTAAAGCACAGCACTGAGAATCTGAAGCCGCTTCCGCATGAGTTCGATTCCCGCCTGCCCCGGAGGTGACCACATGGTGTGGCAGACCTCTCCTGACCCGCCCGCTGCTCCCCTCAGCAGTGTACTTCGTTGATCTGTCTGTTCTGCTCCCCACTCTGTCTCTGGTGAGGCCTCTCGCCGCCCCTGAGCCTCTGGCCTGTACCCCAGTTCTGTATGCATAAATAAATAAATCTTTAAAAAAAAATACTTGTAAAGCTATCCGTTTAAAAAAATCATTTTTAAGCACATGGAGGAAGCAATCTCTAGACGTTAATGAGTTGCATTATAACAAAGTTGCTAGGATCCAAGGGAGATATCAGGACAACAGGCCTCCAACGTGAGTTCTGCACAGCACAAACTGTCATATAGTAAACACGATACATGTGTTTGTCAGGTAAAAGCAAAGCTGGGAAACAGTGATAGGAATCGGAAGTTATTACAGTTTACATGCATTATCTCATTTTATTTTTACAAAACCACTATGAAACAGGTTCTATTAGTGTGCTTACAGATGAGGACTAAGAGAAGCTTGCCCAAGTGCACAGAACAAGCAGGTAGCATAAATGAGTTTCCTGTCTGGTATGGCACTATGTTTCCAAAAAGGCAGCAATGGAACCAGCTTGGAGAGATGATTCTTTAGACTACTGTGAATGAAACCTGACTGAATGTCATGGATTACCTACTGATTTCTAATTATAATAATTCAAACTGATCAAATGTTCTCTATTTCCTTCTCTTTATCTGAGCTTCCTCAGCTGTAAAATGAGGGAGTTGGGTAAACCAATTGTTCCTCCACCCTAGCTACACATTAGACCCTCCAAGGGAGTTCTTCATACCCACATTATGCCAAATGAACTAGAATCTCTGTGGTGGGTCCCTGGCACTGGAATATTTTTTTAAACTCCCTAGGTGATTGTAAAGAATGGAGTGATTTTTGGCTGTAAATGTCTCATTCTGCAATTGTATTTTAACACTCCCTTAGCTGGTTCATCAATAGAGGAGAGGAGCGAGAGGTGATTACCACCTCACATCTGAAGAGTTATTAAACCCATCACTAAGATTTTCCCCTAGGCTGACCCAAAAATAAATAAAACAGGATGGCTATGACATCAAACTTCACTAAAATTCCTTAAAATTAATGAAAACTAAGGATTCAGCTTTTAGAACCTAATATTGTGAATTTACCAACTGTGTTACATTGACTAATTTGGTGCAATTTCTAAGTTATGGAAAGTTATTTTATCTTATGAACAATTAATCTTTTCACTAATTTGGTGTATTTCCTATACTTTATATTTCATGTGTCAATCTTATAATAAAATATTATAAATGAAAACCAAACCGAACCAAAACAAACCAGGACAGTTGCTCATGAATTTAGAAGATTTTCCTGAAAAAAGAACTTTAAGACATCTTCATCTGCCACCATGTACAGATCCACATAGCATCTTTGCATCCCGCCCCCCCCCTTACTAAGGTGTGGAAAGGGTTTTATTTTATAAAATGCATGAGCATGAGGCGAAGTTCCCAGAGACACTTGGATTTCTCCTGTCTGGACAGTCAGAGGACATCTTGTTGGATTTGTATGGTGAACAGTCTCTGGTGAGGAACTATCAGAACAGCAAGTGAGATTTGTTCATGTGACTTCTGGGTTTGTCACCTTCCTTGGGATAAGGGACAGCTATTTTAGTTTTTACGCTCACCTGCTCTATGATGGCCCTGCCTGGGCTTCTCTCCAGTCACCGGCATTTAGTGGCTCTGATTGAACATAAGTTGGGGTGGCTGACACTAGCCCACAGCCGCCTCTCTTCCTGGTTGAATTCTGCCCTCCAGGTCTCTGGACGATGTGATCACTCTCAATTTTGTGGGTTTTGACAGCATATCAACTTGCAAACAACATGGCATGGGAGTTGTCAGAATTCAAACTTTCCCTGCTGATTATTCCAGGCACATCATCAAAGGTGACATAGTCAATTTGGGGAGATGATATCTACTTAGACAAACTGATTTTTCTCCCCTTCAAATTTGAGGCCAACATTATGTGTGCAGTAAAGAAGAAAAAGTCAGTGAAGTGCACAAATATAGCACTTGCTGAGTATCAGCTGGCCGACTGACTGTGAAGACATGGTTCAAGAGTGATAGAGCTGGCACTTACAAAGTGACTCTCTCCCAAAGCAGTTTTTGCAGTTTAGATTTTAAATAGACTGCTCTAAAATTAATGCTGTAGCAAAAGAGAAACCGCCTCATCTCACCCATCATTCTTGCTTGTCCCTCCTCTGTAGCATATCTACTATATTTTTCATTTCTTCACAGTTGGGCTGTCTTTTGTTTTATTTAATACTAATAGACTTACTGATGTTTTTCCACAAGTTGATTTTTTAAAGCCTCTCAGCAGATGAAACCCTGTACATCAAATTGCCCTTGAGAAATCTCTGCTTATGATAGCATCATCTTTCACTGGTGCTGGAGTAAACTGGCTGTCAGGGCAGGGAATTCACTCGTTTTATTTAGAGATGACACCAACAAAGGGTCCTTATGAAGTTATAGGTGTCAGGACTGGACCTCAGGAATATAACTTAGCACTGATCATACTCAATGTCCTCCCCAAAGAGACTTAGGACAAAACCTCTCCCACTTGTTTTTGAACCTACCTGTGTATCACTAGACTTGACACACATGAGACGTGTGCATTATGTTTAGACTTTTGCCCATTGCTTGGGCAACATAGTAAATGCACAGTACATCTTTTGGTGGCTGTTGAATAAGGTCCAAAAAGGTGCAGTGATTTACTAAATTGACATTTATAGTACTTTCTCTTAACCTACTACTCCTTGATTCTTTAAAAATATTTGTGTGTAGGCCCTCCCTGGTGGCACAGCGGGTTAAAGCACAGCACTAAGAAGCTAAGGCCACTTCCACATGAGTTCAATTCCCGCCTGCCCCGGAGGTGACCACATGGCGTGGCAGACCTCTCCTGACCCGCCCGCTGCTCCCCTCAGCAGTGTACTTCGTCGATCTGCCTGTTCTGCTCCCCACTCTGTCTCTGGTGAAGCCTCTCACCGCCCCTGAGCCTCTGGCCTGTACCCCAGTTCTGTATGCATAAATAAATAAATCTTTAAAAAAAATATTTGTGTGTAATATTCAGGGAGATTTATTTTCTTTGCAATCAGTGAAATAAGGGATAATCTGCTTCATGTACAGAAGACATGCTACGTGAGGAGATTATTCATTTACAATTTTTTAAAGATTTATTTGTGCACACAAAAACTGGGATCTAGGCCTGAAATGTGTGTGTGTGGGGAGGGAGGGAGTGACGGTGGTCGGAGGATTTACCAGAGACAGAGTGGGGAACAGAACAGGCAGACCCACTGAAATACACTGCTGAGGACAAAATAGGAGATGTCTCCTGCACCACATGGGTCAGCAACCTGGCTGGGGATGGAATTCATGCTGCAGTAGCTGGTGATAGCTTGATAGCACTGAGGCTTTAACTCTTGTGCTACCAGGGAGGCCCTCATTTATAATTTTTTTTAATGAATTGATTCAACAAAATCAATGATAACAAGTGGTGAAATTTATTAAACACTCACCCTCTCCCAGGAACTGTGACATTAGGGATAACAGATAAATAAAACTTATTCTTAAATCAGATAGACTTAGTCTCAAGAAACCTAGAGCAAAAACTGAAATGCACAGATTTGGGGGGGTGTTGTATTTTGCGAAGTACTAACAGAGACAGACATGTCAGCAAGTAATCTCAACATCTATCTCAGCAGTATTTTGGTTGGCAGTGTGTTCTTACCCACCCTTCCAGATGTTAAGAACCTCTATTCTTCTTTGCAAGGGGAAAATTAAGTGACAGGTGACATTTTCATTGTATTCTTTACCTCACAACAGAAATCACTGAATTTGTATCAAGTAAGCATGTGGCCTGCCAAAATAAGTTTTACTATCTTAAAAAAATAAACCTGAGTAGTCAAGAATACTAACACTTCATTTAGTGCCTGTTCTTTCCACAGGAACATGGAAAAGAACTAGACTTCAGAATGGGTAACAGAGAAGACAGAGGGGCTTGTTGCTGGGAGACTAAAGAGATAAGCAGGAAGGAAAAAGACAAACAAACTACTTTTGGCATATTTATAAGGGAGAAAAACTTCAGAAATATATTTGTGGTCTAAAAGTAGAAATGTATAGATGAAAAGACGGGGGGAAAAAAAGTGCCCTGTAATAGAGCAGTTTACTTTAATCAATGAGTATGCATTACATGTTAAAATAAAAAAAACAGCCAATTTAGAAAGAGATGATCATAAATTAACTTCAGATACTGAGGTGCCTACCAGTATCTGTCCAGAGTTCATAGATCTGAAACTAGATTCAGCCTTTAAAGGAAAATAGAATTAGTATCAGATCAGTAACTTAGAAGAAATAGAATCCATACACTTGGATTGTATCTCATGAAGGCACAATGCACCACATTTTCAGCTCTCATGACGCTACTATCAAATGGGAGATGGCCTGGGTGAGTGGGGAGCAAGGGTGGTGAACTGGTGAGTTTTAACCTAACTAGAAGAGTTTATTTAAAATTATGCTGCAAAGTTGATTGGAATTGTACTGGGAGAGCTACACCTTGGGCATTCTGACTTTGTTGTATAAGGTTTCCTTTTATTCCTTTCTTCTTTTCTTCTAGTGGATTTGATATTTACCCAGAGAGCCTTTCTCAGAGACTGAAAAGATCAGTCTTTATCTCAGGAATTGAAAAGATCATTGAAATGTCAAAATTATTCTGGCTATTGGAATAGAGTGGATAATGATGAAGCATGTGACAGTCATTCAAACTTAGTCCTGCCTTTGTCCTCAGATTCACAAACTACTTCTGACTATAAGTCCACTAACTGGAGAAGGCTGAGTGGCAGATACCAACTCTGCGGGTAAAATTTGAAGATGGATACAGATGAAAATAAAAGCTCCATCTTCCAGCACACTATAGTATATTTGTGACCTCAATGTCTATTTACTAGATCAGAATCAATCTTGAAAGCTCAGGTGTTCTGCAAGTTACCTCTAGGCATGAGGATAAACTGAAGGAGACAATCTCCAGCAATATGTTCCAGAGTGAGTCTGTGAGTTCCTTCCACCATACATTTGGATGTCCTTTCTCTTTTCCCGACCAAAGGTGGTATTCTGCTCAGGTTCTTTGTGTGAGAAGTAAGCTGTACTGACAACATGGATGGTTCCAGATGCCCAGGAAGACCTGGAGCATTATGCCTCTTGGCATGTGTGTAAATTTAACCATTAAAGACACAATTGTTCTTAAGTTGCTAGTTAAGAGTAGTCGAGGGAGGAGCAATGAGCAGGCATTATAATGAGGCATATTTCAACTTAAAAAGAACAAAAACTTTCTAAAGATCTATGCAACAATAAAATGAACTTGTAAGATAGAGATTAGAACTCATTCATTCAGTCAACAATTTTCTCATTCAACAAGTAATTACTCAGGGCCTATATAAGTCAGACTCTATTCTAGGCACTGGGAATATATTCATGAATGAGAGACAAAAATCCCTTCCCTTATTAAGTTCTTCTGGAAGCAGACAGGCCATAATAAGAAAAGGTGGTAAATAAGCAATGGATTAGATGAAATATTTGTGCATGTGAAATTTTAGAATATGTTGGTCAGGTTGGCCATGGAATACAATACCTCACTGATAAAGTGACATCTTGGTAAAACTTGAAAAAGGTAATAGTATGTGGAATGTGGTTTTGAGGAAGAAATTTTTTTTTGAATATTAGGTATTTTATTATGTTCCTGTAAAGTTAGATATTTCTCTTTTCAATAGAATAACATTGATTAAAAAAGAAACTCATTTTAGCAAGAGGGTGTTTTGAATGTATTTATTGCTTTCTAATACCAAAACAAAATATAAACTGCACCTTTCCTCATCAAAAGTTATTTTCTAAAAGGAGGTGGTTGAGAAAGAAAATTTTTAAGCAGAGGCTTTGAGATGGGACTGTCCTGGGTACATCTGAAAAACAAGAAGGAAGTCTGTGTCTGGAGCAGAAGAAGTAAAAGGGAAAAACAGAGAGCTCAGAGTGGCAAAGATCGATCTGTATGGTCCAGTAGACCTTGTAAAGGAATTGGCTTTAACTCAGAGCAAAATCATCTAGTCAATGCAGGATGTTGAACTGAAGAGGCCACAATTCAGCATTTCTTTCCTAAGGTTTTTGTTCAAAGCTCTTGAGGATACTTATCCCTGGGCTTTCTGGTCTAACCTCACTAGGTTACATAGCCAAGTAAAAGGATCCATTTTAAAGGCTTTTCTCCATTTTTAGTGTACCAAATTTTTCTTTAAAAGACTATCTATAAGCTACCAAATAAAAATAACACTTTACTTGCACAGGGCTGACTAGTCAAGGTGAAAAGAATTGAATCAGCATCTGTGAAGAATTGATTACATCACATTGAGAAATATAAAGAAGGTGAATGAACACCTGAGTAAATGATATGCATTTGAGCCTGGACCTATTACTTTCTAGTGAAAAATTAGACAAGATATTTAACTTTTCTGAGCCTTTGTTTTTGATGTGTAAAACTAGGATGATAGCTATCTCACAGGTTTTGCAAAGATCAAGTAAAATGTTGTATGGGAAAAGATTAGTAACAAGAAGGCTTATGTAGATATTTATTACAAATTGCTTCCACTCATATGCCTTTATTTGATAGCCCCAGTCCTCTGGAGGAGGCACAGCCGGGCATTATTATTGTTTCCATTTTGCGGAAGGTGAGATTGAGACTCTGAAATGACCCTTCCCCTTTATCTTTATCTTTATCTTGTCGTAGTTCGCTTTGCTAGCAAGTCCGTAAATGAGACTTCAGTGTGTTCACTGCTCTGAGGGTACTCTCAGACACTCTCAGAAACCTTTGAAAGTGTCCCCAGAATTAGAATATTTTTAGAGCTGTAAGAAATCTCAGATGCCATTTAGACGAGTCTACATTTTATGGATGAAGAAGCTTCACTTCTGAACTATTAAGTGAACTGTGCAAGAACCTTGGTTCACGCTGCGCAGCACCAGCTCTAGGCAGAGCACACTGCTCTTCACAATACTCTGCTGCTGCTTGCATATGATCATGAGCATGGTATGGGAGGGACCCCAAATCAAACATCTAGGACTTCCTCAATTAGTTATTTAACTAAAATGAAATTATTCTAGTCCCCTCTATTATAGCATTTAAAAAAGCAAACACCTGGAGGTTCATCAAACTGCTTAACATGGAGCTTCCATACAACCCAGCAATCCCACTCCTAGATATCTACCCCAAAGACACAAAAACACCGATTCAAAAAGATACCTGCACCCCCATGTTTATTGCTGCTTTATTTACAATTGGAAAGACATGGAAGCAGCCCAAATGCCCAAAAGTAGATGACTGGATTAAAAAGATGTGGTACATATACACAATGGAATATTACTCAGCAACCAAAAAAAAAAAAAACCACACACACATACGTGTCTTTTGCAGCAACTTGGATGGAGCTGGAAAAGATCATGCTTAGTGAGATAAGCCAGAAAGAAAAGGAAAAATACCAGATGGTTTCGCTCATAGCTGGAGTATAAAGGAAAAATACCAGATGGTTTCACGCATAGCAGGTGAGAAAATTATACCACTAATAATGAACAGTTATATACCAGAGACAATTTATGGGGGTGGAGTGGGGAATGGGATAAAAAACAGTCAAGGGAGGGAAATGTGCTGGACTATGGTGATGGCACATGGGTGACTTGGTGATGGGAAACCCACGGGGATAATTGAGATGAAAAAAAAATGTACAAAATTATGTAAAAATAAACTATTGTATTATTTAAAAAAAAAAGCAAATGCCACTTACTAAATATATGGTAACTGAAGTCATCTCTTGATAGATAATCATGTTTTCTCATTTGCAATGTTATTGCTAGAAGACAAAGTAACTTTAAAACTGCTTATGAGAGGACCCAATTATCTGATAAGCAATTCTAAAGACCATATACACAAATGCAGAAGCAGGCTCTTTTATGAATGGTGTCAGACAAGGAAAGAGATATTTGTGGCATAGGAGCTCTGGCAAATGTAATTATTTATCCTTTCACAATTAATGAAAGAAATTGAAAATGAAGCTTTCATTTCAAATCCTTTTTATCTGGATGAAACTTTAATTTTACATAATTAAATTGACTTCACAGTTCAATGTGTTAAAATATGCAATTAAGTAGCATATCAAGGTTAAATGCCTACTGTTGTTGGCTCATTTAGAAATCATGCTGCTGAACTCCCAAACAAGAATAAACACCTGCCCGTTTGCTATTATGCCCAGAGATGGGGACACACGGGGCTTGCAGCACTGACTCCCCAGTAACAGAGCAGGCCAGTTGAATTTTCTAGCATGCACCAAATCATGAATAAAGTCATGGATATCTCAGGAGTTTTCACTTCTGTTTCTGTGGGGCTTCATTTTTTGCTTTTCATGAAAAAGATAATCTGGGACTTTGATGGGGATTCATAGACAATTAACTTTATCTTTTATGGAAGTCACCTCTCAGACAACACTTGCAGTTTCAAAGTTGTCTTCTGTTTGTTGAAAGTATGTTAAAACTCCTTTATTACACTTTTGTCATTTCACAATTTGTAACACATTTCAGTTGGGGAACTCTTTCAAATTATATTTGCACTCCAGGGAAAGGAGGGGCTTAACGTGGAAGGTGGGACACAGAAATTGGAATTGGGGTGATCCACTGGCAACCTTTCTCAAGAGGCATAAGCAGGCTATAAAGTGGAGACATTCACTTGTGTGCTTGCTCTGTTTTCCCTTTAAATAGCACCTTTGTGTGGTTAATGTATGGCTTACTAGTATCGTCTATTCCCTTTCATCTTAAGACTGGATGGAAGATGGCTCAAAAATAGCACAGTGAGTTTCCTGCTTCAGTGCACTCTATCGAGTTCATGCAGTAGTGATTGTGTTTCAACCACTGGTATGTTTATTGAGAAGGACTCACAGTTCTAAGTATATGCCTACTTGGAAAAACTGAACCTAGTTGGTCATTTTTTTCTAGATAAATGGGGGAAGTGTATTACCAGATTAGTAACAATAACCATGAAAAGAATGATCAAATTTAGGGCATGTGCTACATTTGGTGGTTTATTCTTTCTCTAATGTTCCTGCTATTAACTTAGGATAATGGATGATCAGAAGGCCATGAAACTAGAAGTATACTGTAAAAGATGCTGTATGTACAGTGATACATGTATATCAGAACATATGACTGTTCTTACTCTTGAATCAAACTTGAGTATGGTACTGTCTGTTTTCATTATATCAGAATGCATCATGGAGTTAAAAATTCTTTAAAATCCCATAAAGCCAGACTTGCCCCTAGTTGCTTTGCCTTGGAAACCAAAAGTTGCCTTGACCACTAAGGAGTACTGGTAGTTCAACCAGAAAAAAAAAATTAAGAGTTAAAAGAATGGAAAAGTTTTATCATGCATTTATACAAGTGATAAAAGTACCCATTTATATATTTACCAATTTTATAATTGTAATTATTCTTATTGGATCTCTCTTCCCTTAGAATCTAAGGGTCACATGTTGTGACACTTGAGAATGACTTAACTATGGTAGTAAAACTATGTTACCATATATGAAACTATGTTCATATACAAACATACAAAATCACAGATTGGGCTTCCCTCAGACAAACCTAACTTTGCAAGATTCATCACTGAACCACTGTTTATGTAATGCTAAACAATAAAAGTTACTTTGTACAATTGTAAATCTGGTACCATTTCCTAGAAACTTGCAGGTTTAACCTTATTTTCTAAGGAACTTAGAAATGGCTTGCATAGTAGAGATCTTGATACTTTTTTGAAATAAAAAGATGGTACAATTGATATGTTTCTTCAGGATTGCTTCTGCTACCTTGTTGGATCTATCTGATTTGATAGAGGTGAACTTCTACAGATTTTAGTGCTTCAGAACCAGGTGGAAGAAACTCTAGACACGTGCAAATATGATACATGTCAATGGAGTTGGTGAACACAGGAAAATCATACACGACCCCTAAACTTAATATTGGTCTTGTCCAAAATTCCCATCACTATGTTTACCAAGGTGTTCCTAGGTATCAATATCTAACTGAATCAGAAGAAAAGATTTTAAAAGCTGGAGAATGTTATTCTATAACTCTAGCTGCTCCTTTCTGAAGTAGGAATTCAGAATTGCTCTCACTTATATGGCTATCAGTTAGAACTTCCAAATGCCAGTTAAAAATACCCTGGGTTTGTTATTATTTTTTTCTGAATTTCCTTCCATTTTTTCTGTGGTCAAAAGATGTCTCAGCAGGCTAACGGTTCTCAATATAACAGAACTTTATAATAAATATGTAGCATTTTAGCACATTATTGGGTGGTGGTGGTGAAAACCAAGAGTTTACAAAAGAAAGTATTTTATTTAATTCATTCTTTAGGGAAAGGGGACTTAGTCTAATATTGAACTATCTTTACTATGAAATTTGAAGTGAGGTTAACCAGATAGAGACCAACAAGGGCATCAAATTAATGAATGCATTAAAAGCACTTTAAATCTCAACATGCTTTATGAAGAGTACTTAATCTCTTCCTATCATCCTTTTCATCTACAACTCTAAGAGGGAAGTAGTTGTGTTTTCAGGAAGTCTTAGCACCACTTCTCTGAGGAAGGACTATCTTTGTGTTTAGAATATTCTTGAGAGAATCAAGTTAAATAACATATTCTGTCTGTAAAGCAGGGAGAGAAAGTGTTCATGCATGAGTGCTGTTCTCTTGGATTTTTCATTGTTGTCTCTATAGTTCACAGTTTCTAAGCAAAACAGTGATGATCTAAATATAAAGCTTGAGACATTATCATTACGTATGACATTCATGTAGATATTAATATATGCTTATATTGGGAGCTGAGAAGCATTTCTGAAGTTAGCAACTACTTGAAATAATAAGCTAAATTTCATAATTCAAGGATGGACTTAATTCCCAATTAAAAATAAAAATGAAAAAAAGAAACCACTCAATTGAAGTTGCAAATATAATCCCCAAATAAAAGATAACACAAAGATAAAACACTTAAATGAATCTAATTCTATAATAACATAGACAGTAAAATTCTATCTCTAGAAATTAGTTTAGAAATCTGGAAAGAAAATTAAAACAATCATCTTGAATAACAACTTACTGTCTTTATGACCTACTGTAATAAGCCTGTAATAAGCCTGGCATTTGCCAGCTAATAGCCTTATTTTGTAACCTTGATTTTTGTGTGTTTCAGCATTTTCTTTTTGGAAAAAAAAATCTGAAGTCTTCTGATTATCCAGATAATATTCAAAATCCACCTAGCTAGGTAACTTGAAATTTCTAACTGTCATTCTCTGGTACTGTATCACTACCTCTCTCTAAGAGGGTAAGTCTGGATTAAAATGATTGTGGGCAGTTTCATAGAGATACTTAGAGATGATTTTCTGAGCTGCCTCAGGCATTTGTTTCAACTCGGGAAAAAGCTGAATAGGGGAAAAGAAACACTATTCACTTAGTTAAATAAAAAAAGTGTCATCATTAAACTTGGAGCAAAAAATCAGCTGAAAAAACTGTATTTAAATAATAAACTCAGAAAACTCCAGAAGGAAAAGTATCAAAATACCACGTTAACTGTGTAAACTTCTTGAGGCTAGTAACTACACAGCATGAAAAGATACAGCAAATTAGACTCACAGGGGGAACAGTGATACTTGATGTGAAAGATGAACACAATCACATTTTTGGCTTGACGCATCAATGTAAGAGCTCTCCAGAGCAGTCTTACCTTTGTTTTCTGCCTTCAGTTCCTCTGCCATCAAGCTGTCTTGTCGGTTACCAAGGACAAATGCCAGAAATGAGAGGATCAGGGCATCCAGTATCCCAATAATAGCCAGGATGTATGCCCAGCGGACTGAACAAGCCCCAAGAGTATACTTGTCTGTCTTTTCTCCACACATCCGTTTTACTTCATCTGAATCCCAGCCATCAGGAAAAATCATACAGCCAAGTACAAGGCAGGCAGCTTAGAGAAAGAAAGAAAAAAACAGGAGTTAATGTAAGTATTATTTTAGCAGATATCACTACTGTTTGTCAAATCATTTTATCATCCTTGATTTAACGAACAGCAAATCTCATTGCTGTTCTTCCCTGGCTAACTTAAAAACAGTCCAGCACTCTGTTGCAACGGGAGCTCTGGGAGTGAACTGTATAGCAAACCTGAGCATTCTGAGAAAATTTAAGTTTTGTTAATCTGTAAGAAAATACTAAAAAACTATAATAGTGGTGTGCACTTGCGGGGAAGGTTTCCCCATTGTGAGTAGGACATAAGGAATCATAGACCTGCTGAATCACCATTTTAATGATGATTTTGAGAAGCTATGAAAGTAGCTAGATAAGAAAGGATAAAATGGAAAAATGTCAGAGCATACTGACTGGGTCACATGTTGTGGCCTCCTATACATACACACCTTGCAGACCAGCACACTGAAAACTTTCTGGAGAGTATACTTAACCCATGCAATGCATGTGGATATTTCCTATACTGTCCTCCACTTTATTTTTTTAAAGATTTATTTATTTATGCATATAGAACTGGGGTACAGGCCAGAGATGCGGAGGGTGAGAGGATTCACCAGAGACAGAGTGGGGAGCAGAACGGGCAGGTCGAGGAAGTACACTGCTGAGGGGAGCAGCGGGCGGATCAGGAGAGGTCTGCCTCACCATGTGGATCTCCTCCCGGGCAGTCGGGAATCGAACTCATGCGGAAGTGGCTTAAGCTTCTTAGCGCTGTGCTTTAACCCGCTGCGCCACCAGGGAGGGCCCCACTTTATTTTTTTACAGGCTGACAAATATTGCACTAGTGTGGCACCACACAGCTCTTACTGAAATTCAGAAATTCACGGGGAATATTTTATATTCTATTCCCAAATATCTCAGTGAGAATTATGTCTAATTTTTATAGAAATGTGTTTAATATGAAAATGAAAGAAGGTAATTAATTGGCTTTTATTGCTACTCTCATTACATTTAAATAAATCATTTAGTGGTTAAGTGATGATAGTTTTAGACTGTATAGAGCTTACTGCATAGTTGGGTTCATTCATTAATTCACTAATTCATTCACTCATTTACTCATTTGATGACTACATTTAAGTCTCTCCCCTAGGGAGTACCAGACACAGTTTGTGGTGTTCAGAATCCAGTGACCAGAAAGAGACATGATCTATGTTGTAATCTAGTTTATGTTTATTAGGAAAAGAGGCAAAACAAAACAAAAAAGAGAGAGAATACACGCAGATACAATTAAGTTATAATAAGTGGTAGATAGGAGAAAAACAAAGAACTTAGAGAATATGGATGGGAGCTTCTTCAGAGAAGGTGGTTAGGTAAGAACTCTTAAGAGAGTCTTCATGGGGTATAAGCTAAGGCAGAAAACCAGAGGAGGCACTGGACATGTGGAGTTGATGGGAAAATGTTCTAGGCAATAATATAATAATAAAGACCCTGATGTTAGAAAAAAACTTGGTGTGTCTGAGGAGTTACAAGGAATCAGTGACTGGGATGAAGAAAGTGATTATGCTGAAATGGCAAAGGAGGCAAGAGCCAAGCACCCGGGCAGATTATTGTTTCCAAGGCATGTGACTTAAAAGACTATGATGGAAGAACATGATGGCACAACCAGACTAGAGGTCTCATCACCAAGTTACACATTTGGGTAGGCTTAAGGCACATCGCTGAAAAGGACACTAGTGGAAATTAGTGAAATGGTGACATCCACAGAGACATCTTTCATCAGGGTTTTTCTATGAGTGTAGACTGACAATCTTAAAACTGGAAAATGGAGCGACAAATTTGAATAAACAGAGCAGAGGCAGAGTTAACACTCTGAAACTAAATATCATTGTAAAATATGAACTATACCCCATTGTTTTCTGTCTTTAAGGAATGTGATTTCCTCAACCAAGTTTTAAGTGAAGAGGGAGTATAGATGATATAACACACAATTGTGCTTCACTTAATGGCATGGGGATTTTGCTGAAAGTTACAAAAATAGGCTTTTTGAAATGTAAATTTCAACAGTCAAAGGATTATTTGGCCATTCAGAGAAATTTTAAGACAAAAATATTTATTTTTTTGTAGTTTCTTTTTTTGTATTTCTTTTTTGTGATTAATTTTTTCATTACTATAACAGTTTATTTTTGCATCATCTTGTGCCTTTTAATCTCCAAAGACTTCCCATCACCAAATCACCAGTGCCATCACTATAGTCCAGTGCATTTCCCACCCCACCGTTTTTTATCCTATTCCTCACTCCACCCCCATAAAATGTCTCTAGCATATAGTTGTTCATTATTATTATTTTCCCTCCTAGTCCTTTATGCTTCTGCTATGAGTGAAATCATCTGGTATTTTTCTTTTTCTTTCTGGCTTATTTCAATAAGCACGATGCCTTTGAGCTCCACCCATGTTGCTACAAAAAGGCATGATTTTATCTTTATCACTGAGCAATATTCCACTGGGTATATTGACCAAATCTTTTTACTCCAGTCATCTACTTTTGGGCATTTGTGTTGATTCCATGTCTTTCCTATTATAAACAAAGCAGCAATAAACATGGGGATGGTGCAGGTGTCTTTTGAATCAGTGTTTTTGTGTCTTTTGAGTAGATATCTATGAGTGGGATTGCTAGTCATATGGAAGCTCCACAAGATCAGGTTTTGGTTTTCTGGGGAAAATATCTAGGACCCCCTCACCCCCAAGAAAAGTGTACTCCAGGTGTCCTTCAGGCTATGAGGTGGTGGGATATAATCATTGTGTAAGTGAAATTTATTTACTTATGCATACAGAACTGGGATAGAGGGCAGAGGTGCAGGGGCAGTGAGACGATTCACCAGAGACAAAGTGGGGAGCAGAACAGGCAGCTTGATAAAGTACACTGCTTAGGGGAGCAGGGGGTGGGTCAGGAGAGGTCTGCCAAACCCTGTGGATCATCTCTGGGGCTGGGGATTAAACTCACACTGAAGAGGTCACAGCATTCTTGCAGTGCTGTGCTTTAACCTTTTGCACCACCAGGGAGGGCCTGAAAGCTGCAATTCTTGATTACCATTGCATACCAACAATTTTATTTTCTGACAAGTATTGTCAAGACACATATTTTCTATTCCTCAATCTAAAATTTCCCTACTTGTTTTAGTTTATTTTTGCAAAACCCCTTGAAAGTTATAGTGAATTTACATAAAGATTAATTTATACCATTAAAAAACCAAATTTTAATCTGTTGGCTTCTTTGTAAAGGTATGATTATTACTTTCTGCATTAATGCTTGAATATCATAGTTAGTTTTATTTCTTGGCATTCTACTAAGGAGAACCTTATTAACCTGCATGATTTGTATAGCCACTGGAAATCAGCAGCTGCTCCTAATGCTGCTAAGTAGTACCTGTAAGGTCCTAGGCTACTGTCTTGAAAGATTAAGTCATATTTCTCTTGGCTTTATAATTATTTCTAATTCTTTACAAATTTTTGATCCTGTAAGATGTAGCACCATCACTCCACTAAACATTAGAGTATACAAGGCACCAGAACATTTGATTAATTTGGACAGGCTATTTCTCAACCCTCAGGGATAGTGGAGAATTAGCTCCAGTTGAGTTATTATCCAAAACTGGGTTTCTTATTAGAATGTCACCTAAGATATGACTAAGTTCTTCAGTTTTTAAATTCCCTCATTTCAGCAGCAGGCTTCCTGGAAATATATCAAGGAAACATTCTGGACTGTTTAAAAGCTGGAGATGGGAAGAGAAGAATGATGAAAAGAAACCCATGTCTCCATTGCCTAGCATCACGGTGTTGTCTAATCTGGAATGTATAATAAAGGCGTCCTTGTGAGGGTGTGACAGCTCTATTTCAACTTTAAGCATATTCCAATTGGTTAAGAAGCATTCACCTTCTAAAAGGAAGCTCTGTGTAGAGGCAATGATGCCCACAATGGGTTCTTCTGAAATAGTACACAAACAGTTAGTGGTCCTCAGAGCCACTAATTGCCTTGGCATTTTTCTTGCCAAAGAGATGAATATAATCTCTGTGAAGGAAACATCCTTAGAATACCCCACCAATGTTCTTAATTGGGTCTTTCTCCAAATGAAAATGAAGCAAGATGAAAAAGACAATAGGGGGGTCTATGATTTGGGTCACTTGCTCCTGCTGACATTGCTGGTCCAACCTTCCTAATGAGGACTTAAGTTTTCGAAGCTGAGAAGAGCTTGTTTTTTGGACAGGAAGGGAAAGTCTAAATTCATTCTTTAAAAAGTCTATGCACTGTTGCACAAAAAGCATGATAAATTGCCTCATGTTGCTGAAGCACTCAAGGGGAACTTAGTGGAAAAAGGGAAACTGCATTCACTTAACTCTATCAATTATTCAGGCATACGGTAATTGAAGAAAGTGATGCCTGCAGAGCTCCAGGCCAGGCACTGGGGATGGGGACTTTCCTGAGGAATGCCACACTGAACACCTGCGAAAGATACACATGACTCATCCTCTAGCTTCTTCACCAGCACATGGCCCATCAGCCTGAGCTATGACCTTTATATCTAGGAAAGAACTGTTTGCAAATCTTCATTTACCTCTAGAAAACGGAGTCACTAGACAATCAAGAGCATGGCGTTTAGAGTCTGGAGGAGAAAACAAATGATCTCAAATAGTTTGGTTTCAAACCCAGGATAATCTTAAGGGTTACAGCACAAAAGAAAATTACAACATTTGTTGAAAGGGGGAGTTTGCGTGTACACGCAAACTCTGGGCTCTCAAAGAGAAGAGTTAGAAAACTGTGTACTGTGGTGAGACAAGCTTCTCCGCCCTACCCAGACACTCAGCACTAATTCACCTGAGTAAAGGGGTCCACGTGTGCTTCATGCTGAGTCCGCAGTGAAAGCACCACCACGGTGCAGATAGGGTAAGCAGGAGCTCTCGCTCCCATCTGCATTTATAAGCTACACAGTAGAAAAATAGCTTCGATAGAATATGATAGCAGACATGAGGCAAAACACTTAATTGTACAACATCATTTGCTAACTTTCCCAAAACTTGAGGGCTGTCAGCCAAATAAAATACAAATCAGAACTTAGAACTTAAAAATACAATGCAGTTTTGACCACTAGAATGCTACTAGATGGTTTTTGATTTATATCTTGGATCCAAACAAATGTGAAATCGCATAAGAACTGTTAATAATGTACACTGTGATAACTAGGTTTACTCTGCGCTCACCAGGAGTGTGGGGCACTCTTCACATGCATCGTCTCAGTTAATTCTTATACAAAACTAAGTGAGACATGAGAACATTTCTTCCTGGCTCCTCAATGAAGACTTTCCACGAAGAAGGATTTTCCTGAAATATCCTTGGTCCCTTATTCCAGCCCCTACTCCTGCCCTTATTCCTCTTCATGGAGATGGAGGTCCCTGAGGAGTGTGTGGAGAAGAACTGTCCTAGTGCCTTCCTCCCCTTATCTTAGTAACTGCTTGCCCACATAAAGCATGTTTCCACCCCTCTGTGCTGTGAATTTTACACTGTGGAAGTTGGATGATGCTGTTGGGAAGTGGAAGATAAGAATGGCCAACTCTAGGGGTGTAGACTAGAAAGTCTTTTTGGCTAAGAGGGGCAGAGCCATGTTCTTCAGCCTAATCTTTCTCTTAGTGAAAGAAATATTTTGGTTTCCACCTTCCAGCTCCTTATGTCTCACTTGCTTTCGAGTTCAGGAGGATCTCACAGTCCTGGAGGCTGAAAATTTGAGATGGGAGCATAGCATGGCTGGATTTGGGTAGCATAGTCTCTAGGTTGCAAATAGTCCGACTCGGGCTGTATTTTTACATGATAGAAAATAAACAAGCTTGCTGCTTCCTGGCTATGTGGCACTTTTAAAAGGGGCACTTTTAAAGGGCTCCATGCTCATGACCTAATAATCTCTCAAAGTCTCCACCTTCTATCCCACCAGGCTGGGTCTAGGGTTTCAACATGGACTTTGAGAGACATATTCTGTTCATTGCCAAGGTGTAATGGAGGGTTGTGATTCATTGCTTCTATGCAAACCTCAACACTACTGTTTTCTTTTTTTTAAATGCAAGGAAACTGATGGAAATTTCATAAAGCTTGTTCAAGGTCGTACAAAATCCACAGTGGTAGAATTTGAATTCAGATAGTGTAACTTTGAAATCTATGTTCTTAATACCATTTATGCTATTATCCTTTATATATCAACAATAATGATACATGTACAATCACTTTAAGGCTCTAGTTTCCATACCAAAAAGACTTTTAGAATCTTGGCAGTGCTGAACATATTTATAATTAGACATTTATTCTCTGAGTACTAAAATGATGCCTAGAAACTGTTAGCTTTTACATATATAAATATTTTTTTGGTTTATACTAGTATTCTACCTAATCAGAATTTCATCTATATAATGCCAAGAACATTACAGTAATGATAAATTCTAAGTGTGTGGAATGGAAATTAATGAGATTTTATTGCATAAATATGTGTATATTTGGTTCTATGCACATTTCATATGAAAAGCTATCCTTTTTTTGGGCTAGTTATTTTGACTTGATATTTTAGGTTGACAATGTGTTAGCCCAACATTTTTATATTTTTAAAAGGTATCCATGCCTTTTCAAGATTACACATATATGTATGTATCTGTGTGTATATGACTGTGAGTTCATATACATCTTGTTGATTTATACACTTACATTTTTTATAGAATAATTTCTGCTTCAGGTGAAAATAAAGACATGAATCAACTAGGTTTTTATTTGAGTCTTTTTTTTGGATTTCAGTTGGCACAATTTTTTTCTGATCTCTTCATTTTTCATGCATGCATGCATGCATGTATGTGATATATGTAGATCACACTACATATGACCTAGCGGGTGTGTGGCATCACCCCACCCCACCCCCGATCCACCCATAGTCTTCATGATCGTCCATTGGGCTCTCTCTCCACTCTATTCCCATCTCCAAACTCCCCTTTATTGTAGCTTCAATTCTGCAGTTAGATTTTAGGGCTTGGTTTAAGTTTTTAGCCATAGTTTTTTTTTTTTTTTTTTAAGATTTATTTATGAATACAGAACTGGGGTACAAGTCAGAGGTGCAGGGGTGGTGAGAGGATTCACCAGAGACAGAGTGGGGAGCAGAACAGGCTGACTGATGAAGTATACACTGCTGAGGGGAGCAGTGGGCGGGTCAGGAGAGGTCTGCCTTGCCAAGTGGGTCACCTCTGGGGCAGGGGATCAAACTCATGCTGAAGTGGCTTTTTCTAGTGCTGTGCTTTAACCCGCTGCACCACCAGAGAGGGCCCTAGACATACTGTTTTAGCAAATGCTTCAATAAACACAAAACTAAACACGCTGGTAGGTCATACATAACATGTCTGAAATTTGCAGGAGAGCCCCGACTCAGCCAGCATTTTCATGTTCTAAGCTCTATGGTGCATTTCAGATACAGGGCCTGAAAAAGAAGAAAACTTCATCTTTTTCTGAGGCCATGTGAAGAGGACCCTGAGCAGTCATCTATCACATCTTCCACTAGCAAAATCTGCTTTAGTCAAGAAAACACCCAAAGCAAGGCAACATTTACCAGTGGCTCCCTGCTAGCAGTAGCTCTTTGTGCCAAGGCTCTTTTATGTTTAGATCAGAGAGACCAGGTCTAGATTATTGAGTAGCTACCTACCATTTACCTTATATTATGTATATCTAGCAATATATTTGTATTTACTTGATACTCTATACCACATGAATGATAGGAAATAAGTGCACTTGGAGAAGCAAATCATTGAACTGACTTCCTGTCCTCCTGCACAGCAGGAGGAGGAAGGAGCACTTTCTAACTTGGCCCTGACTCACGATGGGACTCTGGAAAGTTGTCATTGCCTGAGGTTAGACAAAGTCAGGGATCCTGTGCCAGTCTGCTACCCTACATTTCATTTTTCAGTACAAGGGATGACCTGAGGGGCAATGAAATTTCTTTGCAATGAGGATATATCCCAAGCCTGCCAGAGTCCTTGATAACAGGGTACTGATTTCTAGATATTTTCCTAAAGCTGAGATCTGCACCAATACAGCTTTATGCAGTGAACTTTTCTTTTACCCAGAGTGCTCATGTTTTATTTTCTAGAAACAAAAGTTTCATACTTGAGAGACTGCTAATGGCAAAAATTAATTGTCAAAGAAAACATGTGAAAAAAACAAGTACTGTATACTAAAAGTGTCAGCATGTGAGAATCAAGTTTAAGTAAAATAAGTGCTTTTCCAACCATCCTTCATACAGAAGTAAATTACTTTCAGGGTGCCATCAGAGGGACCCATTTACACCCTTCTCAGTGGGCTCCTAAGTAACTAATTTGTTCTCTCCCTTCTCACTGTCTCTGTCTCGCTTCTGTTATAAAATTTAAAACAGTTGAATAAACTATGTTGTCCTCCTTGCAGAGAGGATGTGTAACATTACTCAGAACACACATGATCTAGACTTAGCACTGAATTAATTTTTCACCACATTGAAAGGACAGAACAGCACCACGTCTGTGTAACAAAATCTTGCAGATGACTGTTTAAGTCTGTTCTCCTCTTTAATGTCATTTCCTTTCTCCAATTGCTAAACCTCTCCGAATGCTTAAGATTAAGTGAACTTTGAGAGACTAACTTATAGAGACTGACTTTAGTTGTAGCTTTAAAACATTTGTCCCTAGAGAAACTGAATAGGAATTAGCAATTGGTGTCCAAAAAAGTGTAAAACAAAAGCCAGGTCAAGAAAGGGCAAAAGAAGTCAGTGTGTCAAATAGCCTGTCAAGAGTTTTTTGTATATCTTTCAAATTCAAATCTAAAAGCAAGAGCCAAAAGTTTATAGGTAAACCTTGATCCCTTTGACATTTGACAAACAATGCCTGAATCAGAACAAAGCCTTCCCTTAACTAAAATGGGTTTTAGCCAAATCTTAATCTGCCAGTGAAATGCCTAGAGGTAGCTTTGCTTTGAGACTGTGCTACAGTGGCCCAGAGGGGAAGTTCTGGAACCTAGCTGGGAGTCTTTTCTCTCTGCCTTTGGGGATTTTCTCTTCCCTAGGGCTCTATACTTATAACCTTTAACCACAACCCCAGTTCCTACTTGGCATTGAAAACATTTAATTTGACCCATATGCTACTCATAACCAAGAGTGGGTATGCTGATGGGATTTGGGTACTGGAATGATTGAAAGTATTTTAAAATCTGGAGTGATGATCACTGTGAATTACTCATAAACTCTGCTAGTTAGAGACACCTACTAAAATGGTAAGATGGTATACTTGTTCCAATATGTTTTACTTAAAAATTCCTTGTTCTAGGTTGAGGAAAGACCCTGTTACAGGTATACTCTGGTGACTACACCAGAAGGGAGAGATCCTACATTTTCAAAATACAAAAAATGGGTGATCAACACTGAGTGACTGATGCTGTAGAGTGAAAGTTCTACATGCAAGTTTCCTGAAATTTCTGTCATTAGACACTTAGAAGTTTGAACAAGAGTGGCTCTACCTCTTTATCTCTTAGGAACTCATGTATTCAATCTGTGGGCTCAATCTTTGCACCTATAAGCTGATTTTTATGAAGACAGGCAACATATTGCTGGGTCCAAGTGTTACTGCATGAAATATTTATGGACCTGTGTGTAGGATGAGCTCAATACTTCAATTCTTATCCATTGTTCCTATCTTATCAATGATAACCTCTAGATAATTAATGGTACTATATTTGGCTACATTTTTTTTCGACTTTTTAATTACACAATAAAGAATACAACACTACCTGAATCATACTTTAAAGATTCACAGGTTGACAGACCATACATTACAGTCTAACTAAGGAAAAAAGGAAAAACAAGATACCACACTTCAGACATAGTAGTCTTAAAACTCAAGAGTATGCTGACAAAAGCATGATGCCTAGACCCCACCCCCAGTGTTAGTCTACCATTAACTTGTGGTACATGTCTGAATTAAGTATTGCACAACTTTAATTTTCACAATGTCACAGAACCCAAAATAATATTTAGGTGTCTGAGAGTCCAGAATCCTTAGAGTGGTTAGTAATTTGAACAAATGTTTAAGGAAATGAAAAATATGCTTGGGAAATTGGAGAAAAATATAGGAAATTGTATTTTCCAAAAATATTCAGATAATGTAAAAACAGAACTAAGATTACAGAACACTTAGATACTCTCCTATGTGAATCAACTCACATAATCCTCATTCACTCTATTGTTACCCTATTTTATGGGAGATGAAGCAAGAATAAAAAACCTGCAAATATGTGAAATAACTTGAAAAATGTCACAGGTAGTAAGTGAGGTACCAGAGTTGACATTTTAGATAGTCTGAGTGTGCTTCCATCTCTTAACCATTATATAATCATGGAGTTTATTTTTGACCATTTCAGGAAAATATAAAACTTTCCTCTGACAGCAAATTAGAATGCTGAAAACAAAGGAGATCCATCTAACAAGTGATCAGATAGGCTGTACATAATTTGACAAATGACCAGTCTGTAACTTAATCAAATAGTGTCAACAATTAAGGTCGAAGCAGGATAGAAAAAATACAAAAATTGCACTCACCAACAAATATTTGTAATTAGTACATGGCTCACAGTCAATTACAGAAAAATGGAACAATATTAGAGTTCCCATGAACTTTAACAAATGGATCAACTTATCTTAAAATATTGGCATTCTGAGCTGTCAGAATGACATTCTTAGAAAAAACTAGCCACACGATCTCAGTAAATTAAAATGCAGGAGCTTTGTTGATTTTTGTTGTTGTTAAACTTTAGAGCAATATATTCCCTGTTAAGGGAGGTCTTGTCATTGTTGATGAGAGTCTTATGAGGTACCATTCTGGAATGACCAGACATTACATATCCCTTGCAAATAGCCTCTTCAGTTAGGCAACTATTATTTATTCCCCAGGTCTGGTGACATTGGAGATTAAGACAAATCTAATTTCATCTCCCCAAGGATGAAAAGGTACCCAGTTTAATTGCTGTAGTGTGTAACTAAGGGGGGGGGCGGTAAAGGGAAACAGGGGCTACTGACCATAATGAACACATAACCTTATATCTCCAGCCTTTGCTTTGGAATTTCAAAGTTTATTGAAAGGTGAAATTTAGATTTTTAGTCCTGGACTATTATTCTTTCAATCAGATCCAAAATTTGAAAGAGGATTGTATGCAGAGGACTACAGTTGGAGGAGGGGAGGAAAACTATGTGTGTAAGTATATGTTTGTGAGAAGAGGCAAGGTTATTTAATGATAGTATATAAATATTATTAAAGAGGTATACATATATCTATTAAGATAGGAAAGTCACCAGCATCTACATTCAGTAGAGCTGATTACCAGGGAGGAAAAAAGGGATTTTTAGAAAGCCAATGATTCCACTAAAAGAAATGTGAGATAGGCTGAGGAGATCAGGAGATGTTTGTTATATATTACAGTAAGGTTTAAATTCACACTGCCTGCATCAATAGTTATAAGGGTGTTGATGGCATGTTCATAACTTCTACAAGAAGTATAGTAAATATCAGAAGTGGATATTTCCAGTGTAAAAGTTATGTTTCCTTTAAGGAACCTAAATGACAGGGCAAATATTTACCATCCTCATATTGTGAATAGGGACATGTCATATCTTTTTTGTTGTTTTCAGTGCCAGATCCTAGGATGTTGCCTAGAAGTATGAGTGATCTATCTATGCACTGTAAAAGCTGATAGCCACCTCACTCTTGGGTCTTTCTGTATGGTGATGGAGGCTTGGTCCTTTCTGCCAGTCCTTCAAGCTAGTTCTTGAGTAGAAAAGGAAAAAAGAGTTCTAGATACTCAGATCCATGCTCTTCCCTTCCCTTTTCTTTATTTCTGACATATTTCAAGGCCATATTCTTTGGTCTTTCTGATGTTCCTTTAGACTTCCTTTTTGTTTTTTTAATTTTTGGAATTAAGACTGGTTTTGAAGGGCATGGCTGAATGTCCCTTAAAACTTTTTATCCAGGGCTTCCCTGATGGCACAGGGGTTAAAGACAGTACTATTAAGCTATTTGCACAAGTTCTATCCCAGCCCTGGAGCTGACCCACATGGCTCAACAGACTTCTCCTGTCTCACTCACTGCTCCCCTCAGCATTGTGCTTCTGTAGATCAACCTATTCTGCTCCCCACTCTGTCTGGTGAATCATCTTACCTCCCACACCTTTGGTCTATACCCAAGTTCTTGTATGCATAAATAAATAAAATTTTAAGACAAACAAAAAACAAAAAACCTTACTCTTTCTTTTCATGCATTCTCCTTCCCATGCTGGGTAGGGAATCACATTGGTTAGTTTCTGCAGGAAGTATTTTCTGTCATGCACATGCAATTAGTGGAGAACTCAGTGTGATCTTTATAAGCCAGGATGGAGCTAGTATACAGAAAATTCTTTAAAAAGTACTAGAGAAAATAGAAAAGGCATAATTCTGTATCTAGGAACAGAGAGAGAAAGAATATCCTGTAGTCCCAGCAGGTCCTCTATCGGGGATGGTTACGTTTCTTATGGTAATTGAGTTTCCTTCAGGTTCCTGCAGACATGTGGCTATTGTCTATCAGTCTTCTGGGGACAGCAATCGTTGCAACATAATAATTTACTCTCATCTAGTTGGTGGTCAGTGCATTCCCCTGCTTCCTAAAGGTTTCAAATTTTTTAGGTCACTTTGGCTAGGAAGTTTTTACACCTGTGTCTATGTGTGTATGTGCATGTGCTTATTTTATTCTTGTCAGACTGACATAATCCTAAATTTAACAGAATATGCTTTCAGTGAACTGGCTGTTTAGAAAACATAAGCTCTGGTTCTTCCTTGACTGAGCACTTTATACCCTGGGAAATGATGGGATCTGGAGTGAATAAAGTCTAATGGAGCATAAACTTAGGGCTTCATCCATCTGCCATCAGGCACATTCATATATTGGGTTTGACTTGAGATGGTGCTTGAGATTTGGCTGAGGGATGATGCAACTGTTTCTTGGCACACCCAGGATGTTGAATGTTTGGTGTCAAATTTAGAATGAAGATCTAAGTCTTCTTTTTGTTTTAAAATCATCATGTACTAAGGGACCAGAATATTGGTCAGCATCAGATCTTGTAGGTTATCACCCTCCCACACTTCCCCAATCCTTCCCTATAGCCTCAAAATTGCTACTCATCCTTAACTTTTGTCTTTCTTTTTTTTTTTAAAGATTTATTTATTTATTTATACAGAACTGGGGTACAGGCCAGAGATGCGGAGAGTGAGAGGATTCACCAGGAACAGAGTGGGGAGCAGAACAGGCAGATCGACGAAGCACACTGCTGAGGGGAGCAGCGGGCGGGTCAGGAGAGGTCTGCCACGCCATGTGGTCACCTCAGGGGCAGGCGGGAATCGAACTCATGCGGAAGTGGCTTAAGCTTCTCAGTGCTGCGCTTTAACCCGCTGCGCCACCAGGGAGGGCCTGTCTTTTTTTTTTTTTTTATTTTTTAAAGATGTTGCTAAAGATGAGAAATGTACAGAGTCACTTAATCTGGGCTATTAACATCAATGTTGACCATTGAATTCTCATTACTCATCTCTTTTCCCACATATTTGACCAGCAATGACCTTTCTACTATTTGAACTTTAATAAAGGAGGAAGTCATTGGGGGCCTTTTGTACCAACTTGAAAACTGACTTACAGCAAATAGTTGATACTTAATTTTTACCACCTTAATGTAGAAACCTCACACAACTTCAAACAATGGGTTCTGGGATACAATTAAAAATTTAATTTGTATTGAGGTAACATTTGTTTACAATATTGAATGTGATTTAGGGATGTAGGTTCACACCTCTTCAGCTATATGTTAACACATCATGCCCACCACCAAACATCAGTAATTCATGTTCATTATATGTTACAGAGGTCTGAAACATGACATATACTCAGGAGTATAATATCCCTGAACTAAAATTTGGAAGCTCCAGCTAACATAGTGGAAGCAGAAATGCAGTGAATACTGGTAAATGATTCTATAATAAAGGATAAAAAAAATAATGTCCTGTATTGTAATGCTTGCCATATTCCTACCATAGCCCATTTCAAGTTATCAAGATAATGTCACCAGATACAGATTTGGGATGAACTATAAACTAGAGTAAGAATACTACTATAGATAAGTATATGGTAGAAAGGACTATAACAAATTAAAAATATCACCTTTGTGGAATGCTGGATGAGTAGACAAAGAAAATGTCTTGGTGGAAGGACATTTTTAATTCTGATATTATTAATGTCTATTAATACCTGTATTAATACCTGTATTTGTCTAAATACAGGTATGTTTACAGCTGTTGGGTTGAGAAGGTAAGACTTAGAAAAACTGAAAAAAATTAGTTAACAGAGAAAAAGAGGTATTGGTGAGAGAACTCAACAAGCCAGAAAAGTAAGGAGATGGACTTCTGGTTTTCTGTACATCATATAAGAAACTTGGAAGTCAGCACCCCATTCTAGATATCATTAAAAAAACTTAGCAAACTAAAAAGTAAACAACTCACCTGAGAACTGTCAGGGAGTGAGGTGGCAGGTAAAATGGCTGTTTCAAGATTGGGTGACAGACAGGTGGAGCAAACACTGCATCAGGAACTAATATTGTGGTAGGAAAACTTCAAGTGTGATTGATGAGTAGCTGGGGGCTCAGACTGGACAAGTCTGAGAGTTAACTATTTCAGGGAACTTAGTCATAGGGCAGTGCTCACACTTTTGAGGTTCACCTCTTGGAATTCTACCAGGTCTTCACAATGAAAATGGGAGAAAAATTCCCTAGTGCCTCCCTCAGAGACAAGGTTAAAGGAACCATTTTTGAAATACGTCAGAACACTGTGTTCTTCTTAACAAGGCCTGCCCTGAAAGGACACTATTTGACTAGAGCCTACCCTACTGGGATTTTACTAAAGCTTTATCAACCTAGAAAAAGGACAACACACACCTCTAGTCCCCTAGCCATTCTGACCCAGCTAAGGCTGGGGGAAACTGAGAAGCATTTGTGAGGAAAACTATGCAGAGTGGAAAAAGAAGAAAAAAGTGAAATATATTAAACATCAAATCTAAAATAAATGGAAGAAATAACATAGAATAGAGATCATCAATTGAGAAAAGTCTGAAGTTCCCCATGAAAATACAGTGTTATTCAGTTAGAGAAAATCCAATTCCTGTGTTAATAAGAATTATAGCTAAACAGACAAAGGAAGATTGAAAATAAGAGTATAGACAAAGATAAACCTTGTTTATACAAAGGAGCAAGAGTAACAAAATTCCAAGTCAAAATGTTTGATGGAGCAAAGAAATTTCTGTGCCACCAAAAGATTATATTCAGAAGAAAAATAAGCCATAGACCTTTATTCACAAAGTTATGTACAGACAAATGCATTAGGCAAAATTGCTCACCATTTGAAAAGAAAGTGATAAAATCAAAGTAGGTCATTTTAATAAACTACTTTTGGAATGTGGCAGAAAAATAGTGTAAAAATAAACTAAAGGATTTGAATAACATAATCAACAAGGTCAAGTTAATTGACATTTGTAATATTTTGATCTACATATAGAATAGAAATCTGAGTCCTTGGAACACTTATAAACATCAATTTGATGATAAAGAACCTAAATATGTTCACCAAAACCTAAGTACGTTTTAAAGTTATCTTTTAATTAAAAAGACCAGAAATCAACAACAAAAGGATGTCCAGAAAAACTGCTGAGAAACTAGACATCAGAAGTTAAAACAATCTAGATAAAATGGAAAGGAGTCTTTATATGAAAATCTATAGGACAAAGGTTTCTTTCAAGATATTTAACTAATGACACTGTCCTGTCATTGTTCTAATGAGATTCTAATAAGTCGACAATAAAGGGGAAAAATGATACAATCTCATAATAAACTAGAGAGTATATGGCAGGAGACCATTATTGGTAGCAGAGAACTTCCAGAATTTTATGGGAGCAGATGAAGGAGTAGTGAATAATTAAGTAAATTGGAAGAGGCTACAATTTGCACTATGAGATGCAGGGATAGGGCCAAGGAGAATCCTCTATGTTAGGATACTGGAAATGCCAGGTCAAACTGAGGAGGAGAAGTAGAAAGTAGGGATTAATTGAAAAGTTATATGGAAATAGTTGGTCCCATTCCCTTCCCAGTTTCATTAAGTTTATCAGTGAGAAGTTATCTATGCAAAATAATTAGGGAATTTCCTCTAAAGAAACTGAACTACTGGGGGAAGACTAAGGCATCTGGCATGGGAATTGGCTTTTACAAAGAAAAGAACTTCCTGTTCTGGTATTTTTGTTTCATAGTCCAAAGGTTAGTTTACTATCTGCTCATCCTAAAGTGATGTCCAACAGTTAATATTCACCAATTACATATGCAGGATTCACAGTGAACTTGTTTTTGCCTCATTCTTAATTGTGAATGTAAAATTAAGGATTAGTAGATATTTGAGCAAAGTCTATGACATGAGTGAGAAAAAGAAAATAAAGAGAACAATGACACTGAAAATATGAGAAATAATGTAGAGAAAGAACAGATTTCTGTAAAAAAAACAAAAGAATTCACCACTTCTAACACTCACAAAAATTGCTAGTTAATATCATTTAAATAATAAGGCTAAGGTGCCATTAAAAAAATAAGGAGGGTTTAGACATATAGAATGCCCCAAAGCTAAAAGATGTGAATTTCTGGTTTGGAAAAAACTCATTAAATCCTGGATGCAGGATGAGTGAATTGAAATAACATTTCATTTGAAAACACAGAATAAGAAATCAAAGCCAGAAACAAGGAAACACTGTTAACTACTTCTAGAGAGAAAAATGGTCACCTATTAAAGACAAGAATCATGTAGACATCAGGCTTATCAGAAACACTAAATGCTTGATATCATTACAACAATCCTGAAAAATTCTAAGCGGAAAGATGTTCATCCCAGTAAGAATTCCATATCCAAATTACTCATCAAGTGTAGAACAGAGTAAACAGAGATACTTATAGGCATAGAAAGACTAGAAGTTTACCACCTACATATATCCTTAGGAGTTGAGAACACACCCCAGCACAATGACAATGTAAACAAAGAAAGAGGAAGACATGGGATCCCAAAGCAGTAGATTCAAACCAAGAAACCAGATTATTAAAAGTACATCAGTCTGGGAGACAAACTAATACAGATTGGATAGGGGCAAGAAGTTAAAAAAAAAAAAAAAAGGATTTGAAAGAATAGAAAATATGATGAGTATTTGGGGAAAAGATGGAGAACATAATAAAGTCAACTAATGCAAGACAAAAGGCAATTAAAGCTAGAAAAGTCAAAACTGTAAACTAAAATATGGAATGAATTTTAACAACTGATAGAACATAATAAAAATGAATCAATTAACCTCAATGCCAAAAATACTCTCTTTTGAGTCACCCAAAGATGAAAGAAATATAATCAAACACACCATGCGATTCAAGACAGAAACACATTTGCAAGTCATATTAATATGAAGACAGTTGAGACATTTTTAACTTTTAGAGTCAAGCAATGCACAAAATACAAAGTGCTAGTGCTTGTAGAATATGTTATTCCCTCCCACCTGGGGAGGGAAAAGAGAGCCCTTCATACAGGTGAGATCAGGAGAGGGACAAATTTGTGGACAGTGTATAAAATTGAATGAAGGCCCTGACAGGGTTCTTTTGAACCCAGTAGCTGCATCAGTCTGGGCTGGGTGGGTGGGGTGGGTGGAGAAATGATGGTAAACTCTAGTGGACTAAGAAGAAAACCAATAACAGAGGGGACAAGTACTTTCTCTGCTAATCATATTTAAATTAATATTGGAAAGCAACAAGAGAAAATGAAATAGTGGTATATTGATATCAAGGAGGGGATCAAGGCAGCTCTTACTGATTCTCTATAACCTGTAGACCCTGCATGGCTCTCCTACGTGGGGGATTTGGATAATGCCTAAAAAGGATGAGTGGTCAATGGGCTGTGTACTGCAGCAAAGAGTGAAGTGACTTTGTAGTCAAGAAATGAGGGATAGAGATCCAGAAATGGGGAACAAAAAAGATGGTAAATGACTCCAGGGAATATCTGAAACCTGATGGCTGACATGGAAATCAACTCATCAGAGGAAGAGAGCAAACTTCCTAGGAACACAGATCAAAGATGTAACACTGGAGGCAATATGGCCAGAGTTTCCTTGGGTCATGACACAATGTCAGCAGGCAAGCCAAGGTTCTTGCGCTAGTCCTATGAGGACACCTACAATCTAGGAAGAAGCAGCCAGGAGAAGCCTGGAATGTGGGAAAACTGCTCTCACTAGCTTTTTAAATTGTAGTAAAATGTACAGAATATAAGATTTTAACCATTCAGTTGTGGGGCATTAAGCACATTCACACTGTTGTGCAAACATCGCCATCATTCGTCTCCAGCCCTTTTTACTTTCTCAAGCTTCAAGGCTGTACCGTCACACACTATTTCCCCAGTTCCCACAGACACTGGCAATGACCATCCTATTTGCTATAAATTTGACTACTCTAAGACTTTCTTATAACATGAATCATATGATATTTGTTCTGTGATGGGTTTATTTCACTTTGAATACTGTATTCAAGGTTCATTCACATTGTACAACTGAAGTGTCAAATTCCCTTTCTTTTGACATTTCAGTGTATCCTTTTTGTTTATCCTTCCTCTGTCAATGGACACTAGGGGCCCTTCTACCTTTTGGCTGTTGTGGATAATGCTACTTTAAATATAAGTGCACGGTTCTTTGCTCAAGCCTCTGATTTCATTTTTTGATAGACACCTAGAATTGGAACTGTTAGTTCATATGATAATTACAAATTTAATTTTTTTATGTGTGGAAAACAATGCCATTTTCCACTGCAGTTTCATCTTTTACATTTCTACCAGCTATGGCAAGGATTCCAATTTCTTCACATCCCCATCACCACTTAATATTTTCTTTTTTAAGAAAGATTTATTTATTTATACATACAAGAACTGGAGTATAGACCAGAAGTATGGAGGGGTCTGGTGACTGGTGTCACCAATAACAGAGTGGGTGGGGGTGGGCAGAACAGGCGGATCTACTGAAATACACTGCTGAAGGGAGCAGGGGTGAGAAAGGAGAGGTCTGCTGCACCATGTGGGTTACTCCTTGGTGGCTTGGGGATTAAACTCATGCTGCAGTGGATGGCCATACTTTGATAACACTGTGTCTTTAACCCCTAGGCATCCAAATGGGGGTGAGGTGATATTGTGGTTTTGATTTTTATTTTCTTGATGACTAAAGATATTGAGCATATTGTCATAAGCTTATTGGCAATTTGCACAGCTTCTGTGGAGAAATAGCTATTAAAGTACTAAATCCACATTTAGTTGTTTTTTTTTCAGTTGTAGAAATTCAATTCTTTGTTTATTGTTGATATTCTTTTTTTAAAAATATTTATTTATTTATGCATACAGAACTGGGTACAGGCCAGAGGTGCGGGGGGCAGTGAGAGGATTCACCCAAGACAGAGTGGGGAGCAGAACAGGCAATGGACGAAGTACACTGCTGAGGGGAGCTGTGGTGGGTGCATGTGGTCACTATCCGTGCCATGTGGTCACCTCTGGGGCGGGCGGGGATCAAACTCGTGCTGAAGTGGCCTTAGCTTTTTAGTGCTGTGCTTTAACCCACTGTGCCACCAGGGAGGGCCTGATAATTTTTTTTATTTTTAAAGATGTATGTTATTTATTTATTCATACAAGAACTGGGGTGAAGGCCAGATATGTGAGTGGTGAGCGGATTCACTAGAGACAGTGTGGGGAGCAGAACAGGCAAATCTACTGAAATACACTGCTGAGGGGAGCAGTGGGTGAGACAAGAGTGGTCTGCTGTGCCATGTGGATCAGTTCCCTGGTCAGAGGTCAAATTCATGCCACAGTGACTAGCTATAGCTTGATAGTGATGAGACTAAATCCTGCACAACCAGGGAAGCCCATATTGTTGACATTCTTTATATATATTCTGGATATCAAAATTATATACTCTCTTTCATTTTGTGGACTGTTTCACTTTATTGATAATATCAATTAAGGCATAAGTATTTTAAATTTTGATGAAGTCCAACATACCTATCTTTTCTTTTGTTGCTGTGATTTTGGTCCTTATAGGTTTTAAAGGCACTATAGGTCCTTAGAGGCTTTAATTAACTAAGATCTAAAAAAGTCTGTGAACCCCTCCAAAGTTTAATGAACAGAAAGAGACATGGTTAAATTTGATTGGTAGTTTATGCCTTTTCTTTGCTAGTAGGCATGAAATGATCCATTATAGAAAATTGACTTTTTTTGTTGTTTTTGCACATCTCAAATTGATTGTTTATACATTTTTGGTCCTTACTCATGGCAGAAAATCCAGAAGTAAAATGTCACAGAAAGCCCCTGAAAACTTTGATAGAATACTAACCCACCCAAGAGCCTGCCTGGAATAAGGTCTGTCCAGTGAGTACATTGTTTATCACTTTGAGATTAGTATTTTGAAATTTATACTAAAGTCCCATGATGTTGAATGAAGATTTGAAAGTTATTTAGTTTAGTGTGTTTTTCTTTGTCAAGAACATGAAACCCATCACCCTGGGAGTAACAAACCCATAATACAACCATGGTAAAGATGGGAATTTAAATTGAAAGTCATAAAAGGCAAAACAAAATTTCGGAAGGAATCAGTACACTGTTGTAACCATTGCTTTGCCACCAGATCCTCAGGATGAGAATTTATTGTCTTGGCATTCTCGTGTTTTCCTCTTCATATTTAAGAGCATTAATATTGCACCAGCAGTAACAGAGTAAAAAAAAAATGAGTAAAACTCAATTACAAAGACAGGGTAGAAGGAAAGCTCAAAATAAAAGCTCTGCTTTATAGTTTTCCTGTACTTCTGAATTCAGGCACGGAGAAATGGTTTCAATTTGAAAACTCAAATGAATTATTGTTCTTTCATTCTTTGATCTAATCTACAGCAAACCTGATTTTTGTCCTGTTGGTGCTTCTAAGAAGGGTAAAAACCACTTTTGGTAGAAAATGGTACCTTATTTTATTTATTATTAAATCATGGTTTATTAATACTCCTGGGTAGTATATTTACTCCATCCTTATTTATAGATTCTTGCAACATATAAATTAAATGACCCTTCTCATATATTTGCCAGTTTGAAATAAATTGCAGGTTTTCAGATAGATTGTTCAAGCACTGACACCATTTTATTTTATTTTTTTTTTAAAGATTTATTTATTTGTACATACAGAACTGGGGTACAGGCCAGAGACTCAGGGGCAGTGAGAGACTTCACCAGAGACAGAGTGGGGAGCAGAACAGGCAGATCGAGGAAGTACACTGCTGAGGGGAGCAGCGGGCGGGTCAGGAGAGGTCTGCCACGCCATGTGGTCTCCTCCGGGGCAGGCGGGAATCAAACTCATGCGGAAGTGGCTTTAGCTTCTCAGTGCAGTGCTTTAACCCGCTGCGCCACCAGGGAGGGCCGACCATTTTATTTTTTATTTTTTAATTTATTTTTACATCATTCTTCATTTTGTGCCTTTTTCCATCTCGGTTGTAATCCCCATGGACTTCCCACTACCAGTTCACCCATGTGCCATCACCACTGTCTTGTGGAGGGACCAGGGGGGAAAAAAGAAATTGTAATAAAGAAAAAACAATAACCAAGAGCAACTATATGCCAGAGACATTTTACAGGGTGGAGTGGGGAATGGCCTCAGATTTATTTCTTATGGGTCATTCGTACTTGTCTATTTTTTGGAGGATATTTTCCTGCCCATTGCCCAGAGGGTCTTCCTGAATCTCTTTCCTTGTTGTAGGAAATGAACCCTTGGTTGTACTACAGTGAAATCCTACCCAGAATGATTTGATTTGATTTGATTCCCTACTCTTCCATGGCTTATTGATAGAAATAGTTTCCAATAAAGGATAACATAATGGCTAATTTCATTTTTATTTTACCAGTTAATGTAGCTTAGACCACATATATTTTTCTGTATGGTTCCTTTTTCCTTCAGGTGCCTTTTGTAATTATTGGCATTTCACAAGTTGATTTCTGTGTAATGAGACCTCTTTCCAATGAGTGTGTCTGCTGGCCTTATACCCCAATGCAAAGTATTTAATTCATAGAAAGTGCTTCAAACATTGATGTTTCAAACACTGACACCCCAAAACAAATTTCTGGCTTAGAATTCAGCAAGGACACTCATTTTACCATGTGCTCAAAAATCATCAGAATCATCAATTTCTTTCATCTTTTGTGGCATGACCTTGAATTTTTTAGTTCTTCCTAGATTAGTGCTTTTCTTTTGTGAAGGTGAAGAATGGGCTTACACTCATTTATATGTTTCCTTCTAAGACATTTTCTCTTCACCTCTTCAGGTACTAGCTAAATTAACAGATATTCACAGTATCTTTCATAAAGTGAACTTAGATATATTTTACAAAGTAAACACACACTATCGCTTTGTCTCATCCTTTTAACCATCAACACATATCTTGATTTAAATTCCCACTCACTGAGCACGCTTATTAGACACTAGTACTTTCTAGCTCATGTATTCTCACTTAATACCCAAGAGAGTCTTGCATGTAGGGATTAATCTTGGTTTATAAATGAGAACTTTGAGGCTCAGAATTCAAATCATCTGGCATAAGGGCACATATTCTTTAGAAAAGGGGAGGCAAGGATGTGAGTCCAATTCTGTTTTCTCTTTCTACTAAGCTATTACTGCTTAATATCTGTGGTTCTGTAAAATGTCCAGGCTTTCTGCTCATTGCTTGCTGCCCTTTTTTATCTAAGCTAGATACATACTAGACTTAGTAAATGGTTTGCTAATGCTTGAGAGCCCCCTTGGGTAGGTGGGACTTACTGGAGTTAAAACAAGGGTTTACTGGAATTACTGTATCACTGAACCCACAGAGGCCCCCACAGCAAGATGACTTTCCTCACTAAATTTCCTTTGTTTTCCATTTCTCCTGTCATCCACAGAGATATCACAGCAGAAACAATGTGAATCTTACAGATCTGAAATACTCAGAGTTCTTGTCTTAGTTTCAGCACAATTTGGTCTTATTTGCAAATTAGGATGTTTGCTTCTGTTCATCTAACATTTTTTGCCAGCTAATTGTTCTTACCAGCACATTGAACATTGAAAAAACTAGGAGATGCAAAGGAAAAGTCATACCTTTTTGATAAGCATCTTGTCTGTTTTCTTCCTTCTTTGTGCCTTTTATTGTTTCACTCAGTTTTGGTTAAATAGGGATGGTTCATCCATGGCAAGTACATTTAGTTAACATAATTAATTCATTTCCTTATTTAATGAAAAACGTAACTACTCCCTTTTGGGTGGGGAGGAATGGTAGCAGTAGACATCCATAGAAAGCTGAGTATTTTACTATGTTTTGACTTTGTATTGATTTTTGTATAAGTTTTATCACTGTCATTTCAACTAAAGAAAAGGAAAAAAAGGGTTTACTGGGGTTATTGGATTCCTGAACTTACAGAGACCCGCAGAGCAAAATGACTTTATGAGGGTCTGTAGGCCTTCTCTCACCTTCATTAAGTAGCATTTTTATACATTTTTTTCCTACTTGCCTCTCCTAAAAAACTTTACTACCAAGATGTATTATACGTCTGTTTATGTACTACAGCCCTTTGGGGTGGGGTAGTCACAAACCATTGTAAACTGTACCATCCCCATTAAGAATATATGACTAGAACAGCAAGGTAAATTCTATGACACATCAGTTAGCTGTTAAAAAATTCTAGAACACTTTTATGGTCCTTACTACTTCTGAATAGGGAAGGAGAGACAAACTCTTTGGATTCATAAAGTGAACATAGATATAGTAGTAAGGACCATAAAAGCAAACACTCTCCTTCAGTAGACCAAGCTAGATTCTAGTTTATACAAAGCATAAATTCCTAATTATGTGTGTGTTTATTAAGAATCCCAGACTACAAATTCAGGTGTGCAAAAAACCAACACTATTGTATATTCCAGAAACTAAAGTTTTAAAATTAATCCTGGCATTTTATTTACTATAGGACAAATATGTATCCCTAAGTATAGATGTGTCTTTTCTTAAATGTCAGAGAGAATTGGTTCTTGATTAATGAGAGTAGCACATTTACTACAGCAAACCAAAAAAGTCTTTTTTGATAAAAGTATTTAATTTGAGTAAGTGGAAAGGAACATCAAGTTCCTGGCTAATAACACCAAATATTTTAAAAATGTTAATTCTTCCCAAATTAAAAAGATGTGGAATTTTGACTGTTGCTTTTGAAACTTAATGAAAATGAAGTTTACCAGAAACAAAGACTGAAAATCGAATGAGGGTTGCCAGAAACAAAGAATGAAAATCAAATCAGATAACCACCACTATATTAATCAATAAATTTAAAAAGAAACTAACTCAGCATTATTTGGCTTTAGATTTAGATTTAGTACCTAAGACTGTTTTGGCATAGTCTTTCTAGAAACTGACATTATGTATTAAAATAAAAATATCAGTTACCTTTGATTCAGTAAATTTGGAGGGAATCAACACTTAGAAATCCTCTATTGGGCCCTCCCTGGTGGCACAGTGGGTAAATGCAGCACTAAGAAGCTAAAGCCACTTCAGCACTGGTTTGATCCCCACCCCGAAAGTGACCCACATGGTGCAGCAGACCTCTCCTGACCTGCCCGCTGCTCCTCAGAAGTGTACTTTGTCAGTTGACCTGTTCTACTCCCCACTCTCTCTGGTGTTTCTGGTCTTCCTGAAAGCTTCCTTCTACCACCTCTGCACCTCTGGCCTGCACCCCAGTTCTGTATGCATAAATAAAGAAAGAAATAAAGAAGTCCTCAATCATGGAAAAAGACTTATAAAGAGGAATGTTGATCATAACATGATTTAAATAGTAAGCAAATGAGAAAGTCCATTTTTTTAAAGGTAGGTGTGGTTAAATTTTGATAAAGCCATAAAGTTGAATAATAGAGATCTATGTAATTATCTTCAAATTATGTAACATAGGAGTGTTTAGTACAAGTAAAAAAATCAGGTCACAAAATTCACCAGTGTAGTCCCACTTTTCCTTTAAATTAAGGCTGGTAAGGAGCACATACATCAATAGCTATGGTTTGTGTTTTCTAACTTGTCTGTAAGAATCATATATTGCTTTTATAGTCAGATATAAATAACTACCATAGGGAGGAAAAATTCCACCTGAACTAAATATGCTCTTGAATTCAAACTGTTGCATATTAAAATTAATGTCAAAGCACATGACTCAATCAAGACTTAACAAGGGCTCAGTAGTTGAGAGGATAAAAATAAACTTGCAAATACACCTTAGTGCAGACATAGGCACCATAGTTATGCCCAAATACTTGCTTTTCTAGTCGGCACAGTCCCATTCCAGGTCCATGTAAATCCAGACCCTCATCTTGGCGCTGCAGTGCCAGAACACTTGGGTCTTCCTGAAAGCTTCAAGGTTACTCTTGGGGGTCGGGACACAAGGAACAATATTCTATTGGGCAGGGCCAGGCACTGTGTGGGCACTTTGATTCCCATGTTTTACTGAAGCCACTGCGGCTTACAGCTGTTTCTCAAAGTTAATTTATGACTGAGTCACTGAGAGGAGGATCTTAAAAAGCAGAGGTGGAGGGTGAGATTCTTCATTCCTCACATCCTCTCGGGGAGTCTAGTCACTGCCTAACACTTTGAGGAGGGTGTACAGACGAAGGAGTTGAGTTGCAAAATCACACAGCTGTAAAACATGGGTGTGGAAGTAGCTTTCTACTTTTTTTTTTTAATAAAATGAATTAAGTTTGAAAAATGGATAAGTAAAACATTAGCTTCCTCAGGATGCCTACTGAATGCTTTCCGTAACTAGTCAGGCTTCTAATAATAGTGCTCGACAATTTTCTGTAGTCCATTGCTTAGGAAGGCTTTTAAAAACTGCCATTAATTTCTAACCTACTAAATTACCTTGAAGATAAACTTTATCACCTGTGCTCAATGGTACACAGACTCTCCAGCCTACTTTACAGTGGGATGATGGTAACATCTAGATTTAACTTGAGCTACTGAAGTATTAAGCACAGATGAGATATGTATGAAAATCTAAACTAGAACCATGTATGTAGGATCTGGTCTTTATGTGCCTAGTGTTGTCTTTCTAAGGCAAAGAGAAAGCTATTTGTGGCAATAAAGTGCTTTCACACTTGTTTAGGCAGCTCACCAAATCTGTGTAAGTCTCCATACCCTCATAGGGAAAACAGCAACAAGAAGGCTCATTTTCCTTTTTGATGCAGTATTTTGATTCTGAAGTAGAATTCATGCTATTGAAGCAACTGCTAAACTTCCCTTCTTTTCTTCTTTCATCACCATCAACTATGTGCTTTTTGGTCATTCTAAGCCATTATCTCTTCTAAGCAAGATCTCTTAGACATGATAGTAAACATCTCACATTAAATTGCCCTTGCGAATGTGTACCTGCTCATAAAGATCTCATATGAAACTGCCCTCACTAATATAGTCTTTCATGTATAGCCATAGAGCAAACCTTACAAAAATTATTTGGGACCAAGGGACTTGAACACTATGGGCCTTCCAAAAGGAGTTGTTTTTAAGGTTCTCGAGGCATAAATTATATGGTGATAGGCAAAAAATGTGATAAGATTTGATAGGGAGATATTTTTGATATTCAAAAGACTTCAGGTACCCTAAAATCACATCACAAGCATACTTGCTCATCTTGCCCATACAATCCTAGGCATAAAATATTAATGAGTAATCTCCTCTGCTGGCAAATATTTCCACAGCAGTGAGGGATGATGAATGCTGTCACATAAATGCCATGACATCCAAATAGGGGAAATCTGTTTTCAGCTTGGAGATAACCAGGGAATCTGTTTTGCTGCCACAGAAGTGGGATACAAATTCCATCTCCTCTGCATCAGCATAACTGATGGGGAGGCAGGCATCATCACATGGGCAGAAACAGCCCATTCTCTGGGGGAGCAACCAGCCTTCCAGTGTTCTGTGTGTGCATCTCACTACCTTTTTCATTCCTGTGAGTCTGAAAGAAATAGTCTACTAGTGGCTGTAAGAAGTCAATTAATCATCCCAACAAAGATGTTGAGAGGGCAGCTGAAGATTAGGGAGAGGACAGGCCTGGAGATAAAAATTTGAACTTTGCTGAGCTTCATGAGATCACCCAGGAAAAGAAAGCAGACAGGAAAAAGCAGAGGACTGGGAGTTAAGTAGAATGTCTCCATCTGTTAAAGCCAAGCTTCAGAAGGCTCACCATTTTACTTCTCTCCCTCTTCCATTCAGAGTTTAGAAACCACTTGAGTTTTCTTTGAGCTCATAATGAACATAGTAAAAATCTTGGAAACCAGCGAGTATTTGGGGAATAGCACACATTTTTTTGACTTTTGATGCCATAAAACTACATTCTTATAAAAAAAAAAAGCATTGAGTATGAAATTTCAATTACTGTCTAACAGAAATCAATGAGACAAGGGAGGAAAATATATTAAATCTGACATGGAGCTATGAACCTCAGAATAAAGTTCTATTCAACTTCCATATACGGCTTTCTCTTCTCCTACTTGACTATAATATAGTAAAATAAACATAGGCCAATTGAATTAGTCCATATATATATATATTTTTTTCATATATATTTTGATTTAAAATAAGTGAACATGTTCCTTAATAAAAAGCCTTATGACTTTCAAGAGGTGGAGTCTCATCTACCTCTTAACTCTTTGCATTGTCTGCTTGGTTTTATCATCATAGTTTTTGTTAAAGCAACATTGTAGGGCCCTCCCTGGTGACACAGCAGGTAAATGCAGCACTAAGAAGCTAAAGCCACTTCAGCATGAGTTTGATCTCTGTCCCAGAGGTGACCCACATGGCACAGCAGACCTCTCCTGACTCCCGCTGCTCCCCTCAGCAGTGTACTTCGTCAGTCAGTCTGTTCTGCTCCCCACTCTGTCTCTGGTGAATCCTTTCACCACTGCTGCATCTCTGGTCTATATCCCAATTCTGTACACATAAATAAATAAATCTTTTTTTAAAAAGTAACATTGCGGGGGGGAGGGGGTGGGAAATGCATGGGATTATGGTGATGGCACACCGGTGACTTGGTGATGGGAAACCCGCGGGGATTACAATTGAGATGGAAAAAAAATGTACAAAATGATGTAAAAATAAACTTGTAATAATAAAAAAAAAGTAACATTGCATTATAACATTATGTGAGCTTGAGATAGGCATAATTATAAGTTAGCAACTGTTCATATTACATTAAGTTCACCATTAAAAGTCCAGTTTTGGGGCCCTCCCTGGTGGTGCAGTGGGTTAAAGCATAGTACTAAGAAGCTAAAGCCACTTCAGCATGAGCTTGATCCCTGGCCCGGAGGTGATCCACATGGCGTGGCAGACCTCTCCTGACCCACCCACTGCTCCCTTCAGCAGTGTACTTCATTGATCTGCCTGTTCTGCTCCCCAATCTGTCTCGGGTGAAGCCTCTCACCATCCCCGCACCTCTGGCCTGTACCCTAGTTCTGTGTGCATAAATAAATAAATCTTTAAAAAATAAAAAAGTCCAGTTTTATCCTTCACCATACAACAGACCCCTTCAGCATAATTTATCCAACTTGAATCCCAAGTCTTGGACTGAACTTAGAGACTTTCTTCTAATGAATAAATTAAGGCAGAAGCATGGACATGTAATGGTTATGTTGGGCCATAAAAGACTGAAGCTTTAGATTTTCTCTTTAGGATTCCAAATCTGGGTGAAGTCAGTTGTCATGTAATGTGGATACTACATACCCTGAGGGGAGTGTGCATGTGTTGAGGCCTCTTTCTCCCATCATTCATAAGGAACTGGTGCTTCCTGCCAGCAACCATAATGGAAGCGGATCTTCCATAGTTAAGGCTTTAGATAACTGTAGCCTTGGTAGACAGTTTGACTGCAATCTCACAAAAGACCTTGAAACAAACCCTCCCAGTAAAGCTGCTCTAGGATTTCTCTCCATCAGAAATTGTGTGACTGATGACTGATAGATACACTTTTAAGTTGTGAAGTCTTGGATTAATTTGCCACAGATCAATATATAACACAATGTGTAATCATAATAATTTGAAAAAAATACCTTTTTTTAACTTTTTGCTTACTTCAAAAAAAGCTTATTTTTTCCAGTACTCTCAAACTAATGAGAATAAATGAATTTCTTTTCATATTTTATTTTCAAAAGTAAGAAACAAGTGAAACCTCTGGCCACACTAATGTTAGTGTTCAAATGCAGAGTTAATTGCAATGTAATGAAAGTCTAATTGAAACTTTTATTATGGCTATATAATTATATCTAAATGACTCTGCCATAATTTCATTATTTTAAAAACATTATTCTCCCATCAGAGTATAATAGTTACATTACCTTAAGTGCTATACGATTTAATAATCCTGGTTAAGAAGAAATAAGAATTGTCTTTTTTCCATTTTAAAAACAGTAGATTTTAGAGCTTTTAAGCACATTAACCAGAATAAAATAGCTCTTAAAACATCAGTCATAAAATACCAGAACGCAATGATTTTTTTCATCCTCTTTTTAGTCCTTCATATATTACACTAACATGTAATAGCTGCAAATAGAAATAAGTCTACTTAAAAAGCATCATTTTAAAGGATTACTGTTTACTTCCTCTGGGCATCAGAATCTTGCCTGTAATATTAGGGCAGTATTCTCCCTATCCAGAATTCTGTTTTTTTAAACCAGGATCTAGAAGAACTTAATAATGCTAAAAGAATTCTTAACAATAAATGTTATGGCAAGTATCAAAAAAAAAAAAAAAAACACCTGCATCATGAAATGAAAGTATGGCTTATCTTACAGTTAGTTTATACCTAATTGCATCCAATTATGTATTTTGTTTCTGTGTACCCTTTTATGTATAACAACAACTATTATGTGGATTCTACATACTGGTGTTGGAAATAAAACTCTCAGTTCTCCTAGGAAAGTGATGGAGGTCTTTACTCCATTGGGATCAATAGTCTCAGATCTGGCCTAGTCCAGAACTTTTCCACTGAACAAGGTCTGCTAATTCCTTCTTCAGTGGTCCATACCAATGCCCCCACAGATTTCAATGGTTCAACATAGAAGCCACTATCTGAATGTGGTTCTGTAATTTAAGTTTAATTAAAAAGGAAAAATCAGTTCTTCAGTTCTACTAGCTATATTTCAAATCCTCAATAGCCATGAATGGCTACTGCATTAGACACACACAGACATAGAACATTCCCACCATTGCAGAAAGCTCCCCTTGATGAGGTGCCCTAGAATATTGCTTCTGTGCTATTTTTGTAAAAAATTCCTAGTCGGGGCTCTCCTTGGTGGTGCAGCAGGTTAAAGCACTGCACTATGAAGCTCTTAGAAGCCACTGCAGCATGAGTTCAACCTCCAGCCAGGGAGCTGACCCACATGGCACAGCAGACCTCTCCTGTCTCAACTGCTGCTCCCCTCAGCAGTGCACTTCCTCAATTTGCCTGTTCCACTCCCCACTCTGTCTCAGCTGAATCCTCTCACCCACAATACCTCTGGCCTGTAGCCCAGTTCTGTAAGCATAAATAAATAAATCTTTTAAAAAATAATTCCTAGTCTTTTTTTCCTGTGATTGCTTCATGTGCAAGGTTATTAATGAATGTATGGTAGAAAATTTGAAACAGGCAAATCTAATAAAATTAAAAAATTTTTTCCGGGCCCTCCCTGGTGGCTCATTGGGTTAAAGCACTGCACTAAGAAGCTTAAGCCAATTCGCATGAGTTCGATCCCTGCCAGCCCCAGAGGAGATCCACATAGCATGGCAGACCTCTCCTGACCCGCCCACTGCTCCCCTCAGCAGTGTACTTCGTCCATCTGCCTATTCTGCTCCCTACTCTGTTCCTGGTGAATCCTCTCACCCTCTGACCTGTATGAATACATAAATAAATCTTAAAAAAAATAATTTATCCGATAGTGCCCAGAGATGAATACAATGTTTTGGTTTATTTTCTTACATTTAGTTTTCTAGGAACATGTGAATAGAAATAGGTCACACAATTTCTCTATATTAGAAACAATTTTTATGTCATCACTTCCATGACATCATTTTAAATTGCTCATAGTATTTTATCATATAAAAAGTTCTGTAATGTTTATGTTGTTTCCAACTTTTCACCCCATCAAATATGGATATGTTAAAGTTCTTGTAGTTAAGTCTTTACTCATATTAATTATTTTGGATACATCATTTTAGAACCATTTATCTAAGGGTAGGACTGTTGAGTCAAAAGTAATCCATGTTTTCAGGCTTTTGATACAAATGGAGACATTGTACTTCAGAAAATGAGTACCAATTTACAAGCTCACCAACATTGTTTCAGAAAGACCATTTCTGTATCTCCTAGCCAATACTGAGATTTCTATTTTACACTCCTTTGCCATTTTGATAAGGGGAACATTATATTGTGCTTATATGTGTTTATTTGTAATGGTTAAGTACCTCCAAATATTTCCAGTGTTATTTATAATTAGATTTATTTCATCTAATATGATTAATAGATAAGTTTTGGAGATAGCATGTGCGCTTAATAAATTATTGTCTACTACAACAGAATATGTGCATTGTAAGCACATGATATGGGAAATTTATGGCGATATATTTATTACATCTTTACTTTTAGGCTAGATTGCATATTTAAAACATTCTAACTTATGCCTGTCTGGTAGCATAGGGGTTAACTCTCAGTATTATCACTGCCACAATCTGATTTTTGATTCCCAGCCAGGGAACTAACCCATATGGTGCAACAGACCTCTCCTGTGTTGCCCTCTGCTCCCCTCAGCAGCGCATTTTAGTAAATCCACCTGTTTTGTTCCTCACTCTCTCTCACCCCTACCTCTAGCCTACAGCCCAATTCGTCAGTGCAAAAATAAATAAATAAATAAATAAAAAAACCGGAAATAGGAGCCTTCCCTGGTGGCGCAGCAGGTTAAAGCACAGCACTAATAGGCTAAAGCCACCTCAGCATGAGTTTGATCCCCGCCTACCCCAGAGGTGACCACATGGTGCGCCAGACCTCTCCTGACCCGCCTACTGCTCCCCTCAGCAGTGTGCTTCTGCCTGTTCTGCTCCCCATTCTGTCTCTGGTGAATCCTTTCACCATCCCTGCACCTCTGGCCTATACCCCAGTTCTGTATATACAAACAAATAAATCTTTAAAAAAAAAACAACAAAATAGTATACATTTCATGTCTTTGGAAGTCAAAGTAAAAGCAAAATGATGCTAAACATTAAGCCTATGTGATTTCCTGACCTCATCCTTGTTCATGTGTGTACTCTTTTTCACCACTGAAATGTAGTGTTTCTTTTAGAGATTTTTGAATTTGTTATGTACCAGTTATAAACCTTCATTCAAAAATCTCCTGATCTTGTTTTTTGCCTTTAGAATTAATATGCGGAGTCCTTAAAAGTAGAGGGCACTTTATTAAGCATTAAATGACTAGGTGAGCATAAGAGCAATAGAGACAATTATGAAAAAAATTTCACTTGTCTTTTGGTGGTGGGTGTGGGGCATTAACATACATCTGAGGAGGTGTGAACCTACACCCCTAAATCATAGTGCTGTAAAACTATGCTACCTCAACAAAATCATACTACTACTAATTTGACATATATGATTAAATGAACTTTATACTCTTCTATCCTTCTCAGTCTCGTTGCTGGGTCCTTATCAGCTGGACTCTAAATGTTGGGGTGGCTCAGGCTTAGCCTCAGACAACTGCTTTCACTACCTCTTCAGCCTCTCCCTAAAAATAATCTCACCTGATCTCTAACTGGAAGACAGCCATCTGGTGAAGACTCCCAATGTCTATCGTTAGTTCCAACCTCTTCTCTGAACCCCTGTCTCATATATGCAACAACTCAGGTGGTACATGTCTAAAAGGGAACTCCTGGGTTTTCTTCCCAAAACAGTTGGCCTAACATAGAATGGCTAAAGGCACTGTGTTTTCATTTCATTCCCTTGTTTAACTAAGGTTCTAACTCCAAAAAAGGAAGCATCTGCCATTCTTCATTCTTCTCATTCAATCCTGAGTTCTTGCCACCAACTGAGGATGTCCTGACTTTAGGACATCAGATCCATAACTGACAGTGGGATATGCTTCTAAAATCACACATAACTCACTGTTTCTATCAGGCAATTTTGCCTTCCATCCTTTCCCTTCTTCTTTACTGTTGTTTTCACCTGCATGTCTTAGTTCTCCAAAGAAAGACTAATTGCTCTTTTCCTTCATTTAATGCATTTTGGAAAACTCAGAAAGCATCACATTTGACTTGATTTGAGCTAAGAGTTCATACAGTTCATGTAGCAAAATGCAAAGACAAGTAGTTACTACCAGGCAGAAATTCTCTGCATATCACCTTGATCACACAGGTCTTAGATCATGCATCAACCATTTGAATCACAAGATTACATATATAAGATCAATGACCCTGTAATAAGTATTATGAGAAGATATAGCATAGATAAAAGCAAATAGTTTTATACTTAATATTCCATTTTGAAACTTCTTAGACAAATCAGCAAAATAATCCCAATTTCTTGTTTATCAAGATCTTCATATGATGTGTGGCTAAGTCACCCAGGATCTGAATGACAATATAGATCTAACAGAGAGGGCAGAATGTGAACCTAAAGGGAGTTTCTTGGATGTCATAATAGTTTTACATACAAATGGAAATTAATAGGTTGTGAACTATAGCTGTGAAGGATAAACAGCTAAGGGTAAGTTAAGGGGTGAGGTCATTATTTTATCTGGATTAGAAATAAAGAACTTTATACTCTTGTCTTGGGAGAGTCATGCAGAGAAATGAGTATAAAGATACTGAGTGGGTACAGAAAAGATGCAAGAGCACTCAGACACTCTCAAGAGGAGAGCAGGGATGGCACCATCCCTGGCACTGACCAACATGATGGCGAGGCAAACAGGTGAAGGAAAACTGCAGGGACTCCTCAAGGGCTGAGGATAAATTAAAAATCTATGCTTTTCTTCAGTCAACAATACCAATATATTAAGCTATGATTCAAAAATAAAGGTTAAGGACTGAGATACTTAATACATCTGTAAAAAAGGAGAAAAAACAAACAATTGAGTTTTCGCTGAGTGGAAGGCATATCTGTGATCTGATGTTAATTCCTTTACCAGCTACATAAAATGCAGAGCAAGGAGTCAGAGCTGGCACTGCCATTTTTTAGCAGCTGACCTTAAAGAGATTATTCTTTTCTCTGAAGTTTAGTTTTATGTCACTCTTCCTTCCTTCCTTCCTTTCTTCCTTTCTTCCTTTCTTCCTTTCTT
>NW_004567106.1:43414852-43559362 GCF_000260355.1 Condylura cristata | reverse complement strand
ACTTATTTGTGCATACAGAACTGGGGTACAGGCCAGAGGCTCAGGGGTAGCGAGAGGCTTCACCAGAGACAGAGTGGGGAGCAGAACAGGCAAATCTACGAAGTACACTGCTGAGGGGAGCAGTGGGCAGGTCAGGAGAGGTCTGCCTGCCATGTGGTTACCTCCGGGGCAGGAGGGAATGGAACTCATGCAGAAGTGACTTTAGCTTCTTTGTGCTGTGCTTTAACCTGCTGCGCCAGCAGGTAGGGCCCATAACTCACTCTTTAATCACTTATTCATTCATCCAAAAATTTTTTGATCACATCCACTGTGCCAACCACTGAGTTTGGAGCTGAGAAGACAAGATGAATTGGGATATGAATGCCATCTCCAAGAAATCTTCACTTTTGACAAGAGAAACACACATCTAGCAGAATAGATTATTAAAGAAGAAAGTTAGGGTAACTAGACAAGAGAGACTATGTGAGCCCAGATCATTGGTTCTGGATGACACTAAAAATATTTCATATTTCAGTTAATATGGTACTGATGAATTTGAAGGGATGCAGCCATTAAAAAACCACCAATCAGCCACTATGAGCCAATGACTTCAGCCCTTGTTGGGCTTACTGTCTGAATGTCAGCTGTGCAGACAGTCCAGTACCTAGGAAGTTTGCATGAGTAACCACAGCAGCAGCAGGGACAACAAAAGATACACTCGGAAATTAAAGTGAATTTTCTAAGAAGGGAAGAGACATTAAAAAGAAAATTAAATACTTTGCTACTTTCCTGTATCAACAGGTATACAGTACTACTATCACAATCTATGAAAGTAATGCAAGGAAAGGATGATTCTTTTGAAAGAAGCAGAGACATTGATAATATCAGAGAAACAGAACTTTAAATCCAATTTTCCAAGTAAATTATAAAATGCATATAATAGCCCCTTACTGGATTGTTATTTGAAGTAAATGAAGTAATAGACATCTTGGGGCAACCATTTCAGTGCTTAGTATTTAGAGGGTCCTGGGCAAATGGGGACTATTAGTTTTTTTTAAAGATGAGAAAAATGAGACTCAAAGAGACTACGTTAAGTAATTTGTTCAAGTTCACACAACTGGTTAGAGTTGAACATAATTTGATTATCACTATATGACCATATAATAGAAGAGTCCATAATTTTTCTTTTTGTTTTTGAATTACTCCTAGAAGTTATAAACTGAAAATATATTGGTGTGTTAACTGTAGTTATTATTTTCCCTTAGCTGTTTTAACAAGTTCAATGTTGTGCACTAAATACATAACTAATATTGTTATGCTGATACTAGATCCAATTACGAGGATTTCCAGTAAGATTGGCTAATCTAACCAGAAGGTTCATCACTCAAATGACAGCAATCCTGTTGGGGTAACTAATTTAAATTAGAGGTAAAAGCACCCTGGAGGATAGAAGGAACCACTGGTTTGTGAGCCTTGAAAAGTCAAATCTATAAAGTGACAGCAATGGCCCATAGCAGGTCCTGTTTCATACATGCAGAGTTTGAAAGTGATTTGTGATTACAAGAATGTGGGCATAGCCACGATAAAACACCTTTATGTGCTCATATGGAGCAGATGCTATGTAAGTCAGCTGAAGGTTTTTTTTCCCTGCACACCAAAAAGGATAATTACAGGAGAGAATATTTGCATTGGGAATTTGTACCTTTTTTTTTTTTTAATAAAAGAGGTTTCACCAAGAATTATGTAGAGGCTGTAATGGAATGTTTTAAGTAGGATTTGTAAGGTAAATTCTTACAGTGAGTTTGGAGTTTGTGGCTTTATGCCCAGAAAAAGTGTGAGTGGGAGACAGAAGAGATTGGCAGCAGAAGAACTTGCTACCTCACATCAAATCCGAGTTTTCTCCAGCAGCTAAGAGATCCTATATAAAGACACCTGTCAATCAAGAAACTGGAAAAAGTAAAAAAGAGAAGAGATCAATTCTTTCTCATCTACAAGTCTATTAGAGATAGGTCATTCTTGATTTATTTGAAGTAACTCACATTTGAGCAGATATAAAACATGTGTAAAGCTTTGCCGAGAAATCACATTTTCTCTTAGACAAGTTCTGAACAAGGGATACATGTGAATTAGGGTGTCTACCACTATAGCTCTTGCTGCCTTGGATACAACTCTGTCTTGAAATAATTGCTCTGTGGCTATGAAAAGACAACTGATGCACATAGAAGAGACAAAGTAACCGTAGAAACTGCAGCTTAGAAATTCCTGGAATTTCTTTCACAACTAAAAAGAAAGTATGGTTGTATTTTAAAATTTAATGGACTAATGTAATTAGAAATTGGTTTTTTAATCTCTGCAACACATTTTCCTCATCTTCTGGGAAAAAAAAAAAACACTTCAACTACAGAAAGAATTCAGTGTCTGATGCATATGGATGGATCCACCTGCTGAGTATTCTGATGAAAACTACACAGAAAGCTAATAGGTAATTATAGGTACACAAAAACCATCACTTTCCATGAGGTGCTACATTTGTAGATAACAACAGTTCAATAGAACCATGATTTATTTACAACACAGACAAAGTATCTCTTTAAAACTAGTTCTAGTTCTAGGCCAAAAGAAATATCATAACCAGAAAATTAATGATTAAGTAAAAAATTCATTTCCATGAATAGCACTGATTTTTAACAAATCTGAAATACATCATGCATTACTTTTAGAGGACCAGCAGGATAACTTTTTTATGTGTGACATTCCTATGGTTAAGATTCCTAAATGTCTACCAAGTACTTGTATTTCTCTTCCATGAAGTTCCTTCCAGTGAGAGACTACCTTTCACAGTCACCTCGGGTTCTGAGGGAAGCCATGACAGTACCTTCTTCCTGTGGCAATGATGTATGGCACTTTCAGGGCAAAGTGGTTCAGAATATGTGTCTAGTATTTCTTTTCATGGTGGGCAAATGATCCTGAGGTCCAAGGGCAGTGGTCAGCAAATTATAGTCTGGGACAATTCTAGCCTACCAGCTGTTTTTGTAAAGAAAGTTATATTGAAGGGTAGCCATGCTTAGTCATCTAGAACTGCTTCTTGCACTGCAGCTAACAGAATTGAAGAATTACCATGTGTCCTGCAAAGATTAAAATATACTTCCTGGCATTTTAAAGAAAAGGTTTGCCAGCTTCTCCATACGGGGTAACGGAGATGAGTATGGACGAAGCTTGAATTTTTGAATTAACACCAGAGGAAAAGTGCTTGATCAGAAATCCACATTTTTAATATAAAGGAATGAAAAAACAAGCAAACAAACATCTACATTTGAAGCATCTTTACAAGTTTTTAAAAGTATATTTTTCTAAGCTGGGATTACATCAAACTAAAAAGTTTTGTACAGCAAAAGAGACATTAACCAAAGCAAAGAGACACCTTACTGATTGGGAGAAAAATTTGCATATGATACAACTGATAAAGGGCTGATCACAGTGGGCCTCCCTGGTGGTGCAATGGATTAAAGAATAGCATTGCAAGTTAGCAGTGCAAGTTGGGTCCCCAGCCCAAGAAGTGACCCACATGGCACAGCAGACCTTTCCTGACTCATCTGCTGCTCCTCTCAGCAGTGTACTTCATCAATCTGCCTGTTCTACTCCCTACTCTGTCCCTGGTGAATCCTCCTTCTGCCCCTGAATCTCTGGCCTGTACCCCAGTTCTGCATGCATAGATAAATACATCTTTTAAAAAAAAAGAGACTGATCATAAAGATTTACAAAGAGCTGACCTGACTCAATAAAAATTAAACAATCCAGTCAAAAAATGGGTAGAAGAGCCAAAGACACTTCTTTAAAGAAGAAATGCAAATAACCAATAGGTATATGAAAAAAATGTTCAACATCACTTGTAATCAGGGAAATGCAAATAAAACTCACAATGAGATACCACCTTACATCAGTGAGAATGGCACATCTTAAAAAAAAAAAACAGGAAACAAAAACAATAAATGTTGGTGAGGAGGCTGAGAAAAAGCTACTCTCCTACACTGCTGGTTGGAATGCAAACTGGCCCAACCACTATGTAAAACTGTATGGAGGCTTCTCAAACTACTAAAAATGGACTGCTATATGACCCAGCAATTCCACACTTGATAATTTACCCAAAGGGCACACAAACATTAATTCAAAAGGATACTTGCACCCCCTATCTTTCTTGCACTATTCACAATAGGCAAGTTATGGAAACAACCCAAATGCCCCAAAAATAGATGACTGGATTGAGAAGAAGTTGTACATACACAATGGGATATTGCTCAGCAATCAAAAAAGATGAACCCACGCCATTCCCAGCAATATGGATGGAGCTGGAAGGGGTTATGTTCAATGTAAAAAGCCAGAAAGAAAAAGAAAAATATTGGATGGTCTTACAGGAGGAATGTGGAGGGGACCAAATAAGAGATCAGGAAAAAATAATTATAATAAATTATAAAACAAAATCAACAACCAACTATACATCAGAGACATTCTACATGGGAAGGGGATCAAAACAGGGTTGGGAAGAACAAGGTGATGGTGCATGGGTAAACTGGTGGTGGGAATTTTATAGGGACTACACCTGAGAGGAGAAAGCACACATTGTATAAAAATGAGGATTCATGTAAAATATATATAGAACAAAATTTTTTAAAAATATATTGTTCTAGCATGTATTAAAAGGGAACTGGAGGGTCAAAGATTTTATAATGACTGAAAGAAAGAATACTTGAATAAAACTGTACCAATTAGGTACAAAACTGGCTGAACTCCCAAGGTAATAAAATGTAATCTTTGAATTATCTTTTTTACAAGACAAAATTGGAGACAAAAATTATTTCTGTCCCTTATAGACAATATTCACTGGATTACTATGAGATAAGGATCATTTCTATCACTATCATTTTCCAGAATCATTATCTATTTACTAATCAATAGTGATAGCAAATCATATTAAGCAAAACACTCATAGAGAATCAGAAATTCCTTGGCAGTTCTTTGAGTATGAATGCTTCCTGGTACTACAAATACATGCAGTAGTATCTTGTCTGTTTCAAAGTTGTCATGTGAGTAAACATGGGTTAAGTAATCAATTGAGCACCCAACTCTAAAGACTTCTTATTTACATGAACCCAATTCTAAAAATCAAGGGATTTATGAGAGCCACTTATATTTATAAATTAAACTACCTTTCTGCCTTGGTAGTTTCCCAAACCTACTCTCCCACAGGGTGAACAGGAAATTTTGGCAGATGTGCCAAATTTGTTTTTTTTTTTTTTTTTTAGATTTTATTTATTTGTGCATATAGAACTGGAGTACAGGCCAGAGATGCAGGGGCTGTGAGAGAATTCACCAGAGACAGAGTGGGGAACAGAACAGGCCGACTGATGAAGTACACTGCTGAGGGAAGCAATGCTTAGGGGGTCAGGAGAGGTCTGCTGTGCCATGTGGATCACTTCCAGGGCCAGGAATCAAACTCTCACTAAAGCGGTCAAGGCCAGCTTCAGAGTGCAGTGCTCCAACCCATTGTACCACCTGGGAGGGCCGTGGCTCCTTGTATAATCAAGATAGAAAAGCTGCTTACAACTCTTTACAACTGTGCATGTTGTCTATGTATTCTCCATCCAGATGGTATAGCCACGTTTCATTTTGTAATCAGCAACCTGGATCTATCCTTGGTGAAGGATGAGAGAACCTTGGCTTCTCCTGCAGGTGGGGAGTTCTGGTCAGAATTGATGTATGGTGCTTTTCAGCTGAATCCCTCTAGAAAAAAGTGCAATTCCTCTTGGACTGGAATGCTAACACTGGATGCTCAAAAATGCTGGGGGAAAAAAAAAGAATCCACAAAGATTTTCTTTACATGTTATCTAGCTGTTACTGCTGATGTGTTTTTCTCCCTCAGTGTGAGCTGGTCTGTAGGCATGTAGTTAAAATAATTATCATTAAGGGGCCCTCCCTGGTGGTGCAGCGGGTTAAAGCACTGCACTAGGAAGCTTAAGCCAATTCCCCATGAGTTTGATCCCCGCCTGCCCCAGAGGAGATCCACATGGCGCGGCAGACCTCCTCTGACCCGCCGGCAGCTCCCCTCAGCAGTGTACTTCATCCATCCTGTTCTGCTCCCCACTCTGTTCCTGGTGAATCCTCTCACCCTCCACATCTCTGGCCTGTACCCAAGTTCTGTATGAATAAATAAAATAAATCTTTTAAAAAAATTTATCATTAAAAATCCACAAAAACATTTCAGATTCAAACCCACATGCACAGTAAACAAGCTTGAGTATAAGACTTTCAAGTAGTCAAGTTCCCAATTTTGTGATCAAGACTTAAGTTAAAGTGAGAAGCAGAACAGGCAGACTGACAAAGTACTCTGCTGAGGGGAGCAGCACGCGATACAGGAGAGGTCTGTTGCACCAAAGCAGCCAAGACCGTGGCCAGCTTTGCAGTGCTGCACTTTAACCGGCTGCGCTACCAGGAAAGGCCACATAATATTCTCTATCAATGGTTACTACTCCAGCATTCCTTTTTCTTCTTTGCAAGCTGGTTAAAGATTTCATTTGTTTGTGCAATTCAATAAACCAACATCCATTAAATGTCTGTATACCATGTGTATCTCACTTCTTAAAGCTACAATACCCCATGGAGAACACAGGTAAAGGAAGTTAACTTTACAACCAAACTGCCTGACTTTGATGCTTGGTACTTCAATTTATTATCTGTATTACTCTGAGCAAGTATTAACAGTTGTCATGCCATCTTCATCTGCAAAATGAAGTTAATAATAGTATATACATCACTGAATCTTTGGGAGGACAAAATGAGATAACCTATAAAAATGCCTGAACCAATGATAGTAATTAGTGAGTACTAATAGGAGAATACAGAGTACTTCTGCTATGATAGTTACTTGTAAGATGGTTCATTCAAATATTTCACCAGAACCGAACCATAAAATATAGCTATAAATTGTGTCCTGCTGTCAAAGTTATTAGTGTCAATATGTTATGATGGAAATACACTTTGTATCTGTTAAGTAATTTTGTTTGTTCCCCTACAAAAATAACATAAAATATCTTTTTACCTCCTCAAATAAGTAGTCTATGACAAGTATCAGAACACAGTCATTTTCAGTTCAATATTTAACTGCCTGTAGCTCAGAGAACAGCTGCCATTTCAGGTGTCCTGCTTTCTCAGTTCAGCAAGTTAGTAATATCACCCTAGACAGTGTAACTACTGGGAAAAATCACTCCAGGAAAGAGATGCAGGGTGAAGTGGATTGGACAGCCGCTTCCCATTCCTTATTCAACAGAGCAACAATTTTAGAGGTCAATGAGATTTCTGCATGCAGTTCACATCAACATATGAGGCTGCTGCCATTACCACCTTTGGGGGCCTAAATTCCCTTTGACACTATCTCAATTAAAATCATTGTGATCTGAATCCAGAAACCTCAAGGGTCATTATTACACTATTATTGCACGATTCCCTAAGCCTGACATCAGTGCTCACACAATCTTAATATAGAGGCATCCACCTCATTAAGAACAATAGTTGTGCTACTAATAGAAGTCCCTGTGATCACACTGCAAGCCAGCAGCACATCAATTTTAATATTTAAAAGCCATCCTTGTTTACTTTCCAGATAAATCATGAAGACGTGTGACATCGAGTTTTCAGAGAAGAACTCTATAATAATGAAACATACATGCACATATATCTCTAAATCACATACAGTGTTGTCAACCAACATTACCTCAATGAAAAAGAATGTAATTTAAAAATATATAAAAATCTAAAAACTAGATAAATCAGTATACAATGATGTATGTGGCTTTAAGAAAACCTTTTGACTTCATGTGTTATGCAAGATGAAATGAATATTGATGCCCAAAGGGCTGTTGTGAAATCAAATGTAGAAGTTTTTGGAAAAAAAAAAAAAGGAAAGAGCTATGCAAATATGGCTATTAATATAACCTTCAAGGAAAAGGATGAAATTCTTCAAGGATAATTTAATTGACACTGACTAGAGAGTAATCTGTTTCCTTACACCTCCACTTACAACAGAAGGTGACTAGGAAGTTCACATTTGGTTGTTTATATAGCAACTTTTTAACTCACTATGACACATAAACATGCACCTTTTGCTAAATTTGCATATAGTTGATAGAAGTAGACAACTAGGCACAGTATAAACAGGCAGCATGGCATGACTAACATTCTTCCCCACTCTCACTGAGGAAAAAAAATCCATTATTTGTCCGAGCCACAATTGATTGGAAAGAGATCACAGCCTGGAGTTGGAGATGGGGAGAGCTGGCTGTCTGTGCTGACAAAGCATTGGTAAACTGATCACTTGCTGGGTATCAAGTTCAATTAAATAAACAGGTTTGCTCTGGAAAAGTGGAGGGCCAGAAAGAAATCAATTTGAAACATCTTGAAATGATTAGGAGGAAAGTGACAACAAGGTTCTTCTCCTGGGGCAGTGGGCCAGCAGGGCACACCAGGGACCACTGCTAACTAGCACTTTCTCTCTAATATTAGTGCTAATTGACTCAGGAGTGGGATCTGTGATTAAGCCAGAACAAAGCAAGACAACTTTCTATAGTTACAACACAGTTACTTCCCTAATTTCACTGTCTGAAGTTTTCAGAAGCAGCAAATGTGATGGCTAGCCTTCAGCACAACTGTTTATTTAGAGAGTGTTGAAAGGTAGTCTCTGATCAGTTTTAGGTTATCATAATCATTCCCCAAATTCACTAAGATTTCCCAACTCTTAAGAAGCACCCAGAAAAAGCATGTAGCTTTTTTATGTATTTTGGAGTACTTTTGTAGGTTTATAAGAGTTTGTGATCTGTTGGAGCAGCCTGGAACTTGTGAAGAAAGCACTGGGCAGCTACTAGAAGATGGTGGTCTTTATCGTAGCTCACCACCTTGGTGGCATGTTTAGGAGGCACCCCCCAAGTTCCAGGCACTGGGGGAGGCACTGGCACATGACATGAAGCCTTCCACGACAAGCTAACAGATAGGCACAGACAGGTATAGGGCCAGTCATCTCCCATGTGGTACATGCCAGCCATCTTGGCAAACCAAGAACACTACAAGCGAGGAGAGAGTGATACGCCCCCTGCCTATTGGCAGCTGGACCCTGAAGGACAGCTGAGTGAGTCTTAATTAAGCAGAGAGAAGGAGGTTCTAGACACAGAAACTCCTTTGTTACTGAAATACCAAATGCAATGCTTTTCTGGAGACAAAAGCACAATCACTAGTTCTAACCTTTGTCAATGCAGCACAAAAGCAGAGAGATATTTATTGCCCAGGGATCTACGTGGTGCAGTAGTAGCACTTCCCTCACTGAACCACAGATTTTCCAATGGTAGATTCTACTTCATAGACTTGTTTTGAGAGTACAATAAGGCAGTGTTTATTAAGTTATCTCCTTTATTTCTTCTCCCTCATTGAACCACAGATTTTCCACTGGTAGATTCTACTTCATAGACTTGCGTTGAGTGTACGATAAGGCAATGTTTATTAAGTTAGCTGCTTTATTTCTTCTATATTTTTTTCAACATAGAGCATGGGAAAACTACGATGTCAGAATCATCTGGGGGTACTTGCCAAAAATTGAGATTCCTGGGCCCAAATGCAGACATCCTAAATTTGAATCTGGGGTGCAGCCAAAGAGTATTTTTAATAAGTACTCCAGGTAGTAAAGATGGAGAATTACTGCTATCTTCTGTAGGGATTTATGAGGAACTCAGAGACATATTAAACTGATTTCACAGACTTACTATGTCGCTAAAGGACTAGGTCTGCACATTTTCAAAGTTGAACCAAAGTAGAAAAAATATACAGAAAGATGATGTATACATATCAGGAAAAGGCCTTTCCCCTGAGTCTTTCTTCTTGATTTATCTGGATATGCAATTAATATTTTTTAAAAGTCAGAACTTCCAAGAATATATGTACAGATACATTTAATGGTGCACAGTACTATGTGACTACTATTTGACCAAGTCAGCATTAAAAATCAACCAGTTCTAACTGCAGGCAGCAAGAAATTAAGAAACTGTCCATAATTTTACTTGAAATCATGTATTATTTTCTTCCAATGAGCGCTGTATAATTTAATATTATGGTTCTTTTTTTTTCTGCCAAAGGCTTAGCATTGAAAATAATTTAGTAGTATCTATGGAAAAACAGTTGATTAAGTGGGTCCACATATCACTGTAATTGCTTTCTACTGGCAAGTTAGTAGTCAAATAAAATGGGATATTATTCAACTGTCAAGACTCAGGATTTACTATTTTAAGAGAAGCTGCAGTTGACTGTGATTGTAGAAGTTTTTGGTACAGTGGTGAAGACTCAGCTCATAGCTGTGACCTCTGAGCTGAAGAAGTGGATGTCTGCAATAGGCCTAGAAGGAAACTCTCGAGTTGGAGGTTGGTGAGTGAAGTACATACAGCAAGTCAAGTGCTTGCTTACAGAGGAATGGGATATAGAATCAGACTTGTACTCACACTCAGAAATTTGCATGTACTTGGCAAAATAATTAGCTATATTATCCTCAGTTTCTTCAGTAAAGTGGGAATGTCATCCTTGTAGGATTGCTATGTTGATTCAATCTCTGTAGATATTGAACATTAAGTGATAAGTATACAAAAGTAGATCCTGGAGTACCCAATAGAAGCTTAAAAAAAAAAACTCAGATTTTATTTTGAATCCTCATAATGAATTTCAACTTATGATTTGCTACCCGAAGAGTCACACCTAGACACTGAATTTCTAATGTCATTAGCTGCACATGACTTAGAGTCGTTGAAAATACTGAAAGACAGTCTTGCCAGAGTATGCCTTCTAGAAGCAGGGTTCCTGAGGCAGCATTTCACTTAGTCCAAATTCCTCAAGATGGGATTACACAGAGTGTTATTGGTTTTAAAATATACAGAGTCAAAAAATATGTGAGTGATAGAATATTTTGATGCTTAAGAAGCGCTTGAAGAGGGATTCATAACATTCATCTGTATGCATATAAGATTGTTCAGCATGTGTTATTTCTCTGTGAAAGTAGGCATGATAGGAACAAATAAACAGGAGTGGAGAATCTGAGTTATCACAATCAACCAAACTCTTAGACAATCCTTTAAAAAAAGTAATGGGAGGCCAGGGCTTTGCTTCTGCTAGACGTGTTTTTCTTAAATGTGGACTTGGAGGGGACAAACACAAGAAGATATAATAAGATAGGACCCAGAGGGAAGTGGTAGATACCTGTGAACTTACTTAAAATAGGCAGTGGAACATGAAGATGCTCAGATGGAGACTTAGAATAGTTATATGATGTCTTAAAAAGAAAATAGGGATTTCAAATGGTCTTATAACCAGAAAATTCAGCCAGACAGGTCCATACCCCTCAGTTCTCAGCTCAGGGAGTCTTGGGAAAGTCAGGAGGTGGGAAGAGATTGCTGGGATGACAGTGGACAGAATAATCTTGTGTGTGGGTGGTTGATTTCTCCTGCACAGGATCTTCTCATACTGAGCAACGTCCTAGGGTGCCCCTCTTTAGACCTTCTTCAGGAAGCATGAGGTAGGAGGGTGCCTATGTGTAGGCAATGGCAAATACAGAACTCTGCCAGGAGATCAGGGCACTGTGTTCCAGGCAGCATCAAGGGAAAAAGAAGTTGTGCTGTGAGCCGAGAGCCAGCAATGTCATACTCACAAAAGCAGCCCCAGGGTTCACTCAGACACATTTATTTCCCAGTAAGACCCATTCTAGCTCATGTTCCCTCCTCTGCAGTCTACAATAAGTCTAACCAGACTAATGGAATCACTTGGGTTCAGCTCACTTGAACTCACTGTTGCATAGAATGGTACTTAGTAATCATGCAAAGAATAATGCGTCTATGAAACAGGCTTTTCACCTGCACTTTCTGATTCCCAAGGGCTTCCCCCTGGAATCATATAAAACACATTTAGCCAATTCATGGATAGTAGAGAGAATTAAAAAAAAATCAGAAGAAGTAATCTTGTTTATTTTATTTAGGTAGAGGAGTTTAAATTATTTTTTTGTACAACTAGGTTCATTATATAGAATTTTAAATCACATGTCTAAGTTCTAAAATCTGTGATAAGAGAAATAAAATCTTTCCAGTAAAGAAAACCCCGATGAGTAATTTTCTATTCTTTTGTTAATGTAGTAATTTTATTGAAATAATAAAATGCAATGCTCTTCTGGAGACAAAAGCACAATCACTAGTTCTAACCTTTGTCAATGCAGCACAAAAGCAGAGAGATATTTTGTTTAATGCCAGAAACCCACAAGTGAAAAACTGAAAGTCATTGGTAACCAAGGAAACTGACAGTGAATGGTTGGGTGTTGTTGGAACTCTTTCAAAGGAAGATAAGATGGGGCAGGAGAAAGGTAATGCAACAGAGGTTAAATCCTGTTGCAAAAAAAGTTGCACTGTGCCAAAGTACCCTGTAAGTACCATCTCTATTTGCCTTTTGCTGATTTCTTGTAACAAAATTCCCTGCTACAAATATTTTAACACAAAGAATACTTATCTTTAGCTACAGAAGAGATGTGTTTTATAATAAACCCGTGAATATTTCATTTGCCTTTGGCCCTTTATGTATCCCGAGTTTGGCCCCCAAGGGCTATCATCCCAGAGTGTATAGCAAATACTATTTCTTGCCACAATATTTACTTGCTGATGTGACTGCCAAGATTTCATTCCTGGAACATGCCACTGTTAATTGCACCTATTCATGATGCATAACCAGATGTAACACCTTCATGTTCCTCCATTTTTAACCACCAGTGAAAAGCATTCAAGGGTGCGAGCAGTGCATTGAGTGGAAAGATAGAAGAAATGAGATGTAGAACTCTGGGCCAAGGAACAGACAACCCAAGAGGCAGAAGAAACATATGGAGTGAAAAAATAAAACATATCCAACTGGAAAAACTGCAAGATAAAACATAGTAACTGCACTTTGCCAAAGCTAGCTACACAGCACTGTATATTTGCATGGGAGAGACGAAGTTAGTGGATCAAGGGCTGTCATTGCCTGAGGTTGGCTTCCTAGGTTAGCTGGAGGAGACAGGAAAGGAAGCAGAGATGGAAGAAACCACAGGATGCTGAGGAAATGGGGAGTATCCCCAGCATGAATGCTTGGAGGTAGGCAAAAACAATTAGCACGAGGTGTAGTGGAGTCAGTGAGCCAGTGAGGGTGTATGTATTAATTTATTTAGCTGTCTAAACAAAAATGGAGTCAGAATAAGAAGGATCTGGTGGGATAAAGAGCATCTGACTAGGGATCTGGAGTTTATATAGAATTAGAACTGAAGGTTATTAAAAAAATTACATTGCTCCAGGCTTCCATTTTCTGGGAGATGGATATCCAGGTTGCTGGACAACTCGTTTTATTTTCTGACATGAGACTCTATGCCTTTACATATATTAATATTACAACCATTTAATGAGTGCTTTTCGTGTGTCAGATGACTCATTCGGAAGGTTATAAGTATTATGTCCAATCCTCATGATGTTCCTACAACTGTTCTCATCTCAGAGAAGAGGAGTCTGGCTCAGAGAAGTTGGGCAACCTAGGTCACAAGGTCACATAACTATTTGAATTTGGGACTCAGGTTCAAGTCTGACTCCCAAATTGCATTCCCACTTAAACATGTTGCATTTTTCCGAGATGACTTCAGAGAATGAGATTCAAGAAATCATTTCATCATGGCAGCCCTTATGAATCTTCTAGGCCTGGATACACGTCTGATATTTAAAACAAACAAACAAAAAAACTCTCAGATATTATTATTGGCTGAAAGGAGAAAGTTCCTTTGGTCAGTCCCTGGATTATTTTGGCAAAAGACAGAGGGGAGAAGTACCAGCATGATGCCACAGACAGATAACCCATCCTCATTCCTGTTTCTGTTCCTAGATACTGCAGCTGACTAAGAAAACCTATTAATTAAATCGCATGCAGAGTTGCACTCTGAGGGGACCTGGAACTGCCTACTTGTGGTTTCTCATTGGAAGCAAGTCAGAAATTTCTTGGCATGGAGTGAATGGGCAGACATTAGGTGCCATCCTACGGTATTTTTAATGTGAGCGTTGTCATGCAGAAAGTTGTTCCCAATTAAGTTTAAGTAGTGGGCAAAAAGTGCTGTCTCCAGGGAAGCAACATCACCTGGTTGTGAATGGAGGCTGCTGGCACAAAGCTTGATGGAGTGAATTGGGCCTGAAGATTTGGGGGTATGCCAAGCAACAAATTAGTTCTGCATCTAGTAGATGAGGTTGTAATTTCTTTTTCTTGCCTGGGAGGAGGGGATGAAATTTAGTAGGTGAATGTTCTGAGATGGCCCCATAAGCAGGTGGAATGTCAAGGTGTTCTGCATAAACCTAAGGGATAAAAAGGGCAATTTCCAGATATACATGGGGAATCAACCCTGAGTTTAGAAAAGGGGTTGGCACATATGGAGCTGGAAGGGATTATGCTCAGCAAAATAAGCCAGAAAGAAAAAGAAAATTATTGGATATATTGGGTGGATTCACTTATAGGAGGAATGCAGAGGAACCAAATAAGGGATCAGGAAAAATAACTATATTACAGTAAAAGTCAAGGGCCCTCCCTGGTGGCATAGCAGGTTAAAGCACAGCACTAAGAAGCTAAAGCCACTTCAGCATGAGTTCGATCCCCACCCTGGAGGTGACACCCCCACATGGCACAGCAGACCTCTCCTGACCTGCCCGCTGCTCCCCTCAGCAGTGTACTTCGTCAGTTGGCCTGTTCTGCTTCCCACTCTGTCTCTGGTGAACCCTCTCACCCTCCACATCTCTTGCCTCTACCCCAATCTGTACGCATAAATAAATAAATTAATAAAATAAAATAAAAGTCAAAATCGATAGGCAACCATAGGTCAGAGACATACTGTAGGGGAAGAGGAGGGGGAAGGCACAGGATGGGATGGGAAGAGCAAAAGGGACCATGGTGATGGTGCATGGGGAAACTGGTGGTGGTAATTTTATGGGGAAACCATACATTGTACAGAAATGAAGGATGATGTGTATATAATTAAAAAAAAAAAAAGGCAGTTGGCAGTCAGGTTGTAGGCCGTTGGTATGCCCAGGATGGTTTCTGCATTTTTAAAGGGTTAAAAAAATTCAACAGAGCATATATATGACATGAAAAGCCAAAAGTATTTACTATCTGCTTGCTTTTTTTTTTTTTAATGGAGAAAATTCGAACTCTGCCACTATGGGAGCTAAGAGTCCCCCCAAGTCCCTCCATTTTGGGTATTTGACCATTTGTGGCTTGTACTCCATCCTTACTTTCTGGTTCAATCTTTCTTCTTAGGTCTTTTCACTCATCTTAGAAATAGCTTTTCATTTCCCATGACCCTGTCTCCTGTGACAAAGACTCAGTCTTTGATCCAACTCAGGTTCTCATGTGCACTCTTTTGCAGTCATCCTCAACCTTGACCTATAACAGCTGCACACTTGGAGCATAAACCATTTTCTCCACCATCCCATTCTGCTAAGGACAAGAGCAAACTCTAGTACTGTCCCCTAGCAGCTCAAGGCTATGTTCCTGGGTCAATCCACTTTCCCTTACATTCAAGGCAGCTAGAGGAAGGTACTGTTTATTCCAGCCAACATCTGAAGAGCAGCTGTACATCCAGCCTCGGTGGGAAGGCTCCAGCCTAACTGACAAACTAGCAGATGCCTAAACACACTCCTTATACCTGTACCCGCATTTTGTAATTTTCTATCAATACTTCCTGGATGCTGCTTGAGCCCCTGATTCTTCACTCTCTCCTTTTATTCTCCCATTAGAACTCCAGTCACCACTTTATGGATCAAAATTGAGTTCAGTTTACACAGGACTCTCTTCTCTACTGTAAAATAGGGTAAAATCAGTCTTTATAGCCACTAACGAGCATCTGACTTCCTCTTTTTGACAGCTCCCACAGCTTTGCTCCTTGGCCCTCATTCAGCACTTTTCAGCTCTGACTTTCTGCTCACTCCTCAGTCCCCATCAGGGTGAATCTCCATGAATCCCCTGCTGACCACTCAGTGGCTCGTTTCACCCTTCTCTTGTCCTCAGGAGCATCCTTTTCCTTATCAGCACCGGGAGCTTCCCAAGAGTGCAGAACACTGCTGTTTCGACTCCTATTTCTCTGACTAATGTGTCTCCAATCTAAACTTCAGTGTTGGCACTTGATATAGCTTTTCCTTGGCCCTTTCTCCACACTGTCATTAATGACTTCAACTAACACCATCTACTGTCCCAAGATATCAATTCATCTTTGCAAGTGTCTCAGGACATCTCTTCTTCTCAAGCCCATCGTGTGCCAAGTCAAATATCTTGTCTTCTTATTCTTCTTCCTCTTACATTTTTCATTTAAGAGCATCTTCATTAATCTAGTTGCTAGCCTTAGAGACTCAGACCTCTGTTTCCTGCACCTCTCATATATCTTCTTATAAAGCTTCTCTCTATAAGGTAAACAAAGATGAGGAAGCTCATGTTTACTGAGCATCTGTAATGGGGTCAGAAAACCATGCTAGATTCTGTACACTTATGATATCATTTAATCCTAATAGCTTCTGAGTCTAGATCAGTACCACTTGTTACAAATCAGGAAACTGAGACTCAGTGGTTACTACCTTTCCCAAGACCTCATTGCTCATGAGAGTTTGCAGAGAGCATGCTCTGATGTTCTTAATGGGTAAGATCAAAGCGGCAGTGTATGCCAAAGGCATAGAGGAAGAAACTGGAAATGCATCATTGAACACAGGCTTGGAGACAGAAGGAAGAACACCAAACTCAAAGTCATTTTTATCTCTTTTATATATTTCTGTAAAAAAAAAAGCTGAAACTTTTAATCTACCTCAAGCCTACCTGTGTGAAAAACAAAGGCAGACACCTTACCCGCTTCTCTTCACAAATTATATAGCTGAGGACGTGTTCCTGGGTGAGCATCTGATCCCCTGCCAGGCACAGAGTCAATTTGGAGCAGATGCCAAGGCCCTGGGGCATAGGGCTGTGCATAGACGAGTTTCCCTGGAGATAATTACCCTACAGCACCTTGTGTTTGTGCAGGTCACAGAACTTTCCCATCAACTAAACTATGGTTTAAAATCTTATTTCAGAATATTGACAATAAATAGCCGAGAAATCAAGCTCTGTTCAGATTTCTGCCAAGTTCAGAGCATAAGGAGATTTGGATTTTTAACACATGGAAGGAAACTGCATCACTAGGAAAGTGCTGCTCAATGTGGCCCATTAAATTGCTGCCTGTTTGACACTTATTCAAAGGCCTGATAAACCTCCCTCAGTGGCTTGGGTCAAATTCACCCTTGGTCTATGCCCCATGTGGTGTTATACAGTTTGATTTATTCTTCTGGTAGCTACTATCTCACCCCACTACTGTATTCAGAGGTGACCCAGTCATAGAAAAGCAGTTAGTTAGATCCTTAACATTCTTTTGAGATCTGATCTTTTTTTTAACCCAACTTTGAAAACACAAGTCATTCATTTTAGAAATTCCAATGTGATGCCCCATAGAAACTTTCAATCACCTCAGTGATTGTCTATTTTACCTTTCCAAGCTTGTCCCTTTTCCCTGGAATTGACTTCTATGGCACAGCTCCTCCACACTGTAGATTGTCTCCCTCCCAAAGCTTATCTTGACAGCAGCTTATAGCATTAAATTGCTCACCTTTTTCATGTTGTAAAGGCTTTCTGAGGGTTACAAACTCTAGGTGTACTCAAGGTAATGAAAACAATGCTTTCAGCAAGGACTTTACTAATCTGAACAGAATAATTTAATTTTGTTTAATAGAGCTATACATTGTCATTATGAGCCTTGTATGAAATATTTCTCTAATATTTCAAACTCATTATGCCTTGAAATCTTTTACTAAGTCTTGTTTGCACCACTTCTAGGCCAGATCTGTTTTATTTTGTTCACTTGCCTGTCTGTATCCCCCAAATGAATCCTTTCATCTGAATTCTTCAGAGATCGGTAAAGTATCTTGTCATTCCTGGCACTGATCTCTGTACCTTTCCCAGCTCCTTAATGTGTTATGATGAATTCTACCTGCTAACCTATTTGCTTTTCAAAACAGTCAAACCCTCTGTCAATTCCTAGATCAAGATGTTAGGTAAATACCATCTAAATTATGCTGCCCACTGATTCACCACGCTGGGACTCAAGTAGTAAAGAAAGTGGGAGGGGAAGTTGTTTAAGAAAAAAATAAACCCCAGAAAGTCAGGATGTGTTCACAGAGCACCCTTATGGTTTAAGTTAGAGAATCCTTCAAGACATGTCGAGTAACAGTCAGTAATTTCCAAGTGTTACTCTGAGAAGATTGTGTGCCTCAGACCACACTGCCTGGGTTTAATCAGAGCAGCTAACTTTACTTTCATAAGCTATTTTCCTACTAGAACTAATTTACTCACTAGTACTAGCAGTCACTGGTCAGCTGCTGTGAGGATGAAATGGGCTTATCCATGACGAGCATTTTACCTTAGTGCTGGGCACAAAGTAAGCAGGTTGGACATGGCAGTTACCATGTTACAAAGCACCACACCAATCTGAAAAGCAGTTGAGTAAGAGTGCAGGACTATATTAGCTATATTAGCTAGAATCAGACAAGCTTAGTCTCCAACTGGGAGACACTGTGTGAATCTCCAAAACTTACTTTACAAAAGTCTGTGTTCGCCAATGGCAAGAATATTATAGTTATTCACTCTGTGTTGCCACCAATGGAAAGATGGTCACTTATCACAGTCTTCCTTCTTGTAGGGCTCTGAAGGATGAAACTGTTAATGGGACATGTGATTGAGGGCTTGATCTTAATTGAGTTAATACAGCAGAATGGTAGGCTCATACTAGACCATATCTGGTAAGCTCACTGCGGAGCACAGAGCTTGGCAGGTGGTAAGAACTCAGGGCACTATGATCACTACTGCAAAGAGAAGCATGTTGTGGGTTGGAACAGCACATGATTCAGGACTTGTATCTCTGCTGCTAGTTTTCTACATAGGACTGGTACTTTAGAGATCATTTTACTGATGTTTTGATTCATGAGATGGAAATGGCTCTACTCAGTAAGAAAACGGAGAATGTACATTGATAGGAGATTGTTAGATAGTCCACTCTCCACTGAGCCCATTAGGACCCTTCTTTTGAAGTCAGATATCCCTGTTGATATGAGTCAATCCATTTTAATTAGCAGACATGTGAAGCCAATTATCCATTTACATCCATATCATCTGCAGATACCCCATAATAATGATATATAGTGGCTGGAAGACCAATATCCCTTCCCTTTCTGGCCTATGTGCTGCAAACAGCAGCTCCAGGGAAAAACTTTTACTTTCCAATACAGATGCTGCCCTTTCTTCTTCCTTCTTTTTCTAAAGGAACATAAAAAAAAGGGCCGGGATTTCAGCAGCCATTTGATGATTGTGAGGAAAAAGACAAGAGAATCAAGGAGATTTCTATACTGGCTTTAAGGATTTGTTGAAACAAATTCCAGCAATTTTATATGAGAATAATAAAACTCCTACAAGCTGAATTTATACTTTCATGGGGTAGAAACCAGTAGCTCATGACAGTCGGTTACTAAGGTAGTCCTTCACAACCTTCAGTTGGAAATATATCAACCTGACTAAGGTTCTGAGCATTTTACTTGGAGTGCTTTCTGAATTAAGAAGGAGACTTTCTAGAGTTGATGAAGATAGGAAATCCCTCTCCCAGAAAAATTCAGGTTCACAACTCATACACTTCAATAAATATATTACATGTAGCAGAAAACAGGAAGGCTTATGCTATCATTAAGCTGAACACTGAGATAATCAATGCCTATTTATAACAGCTAGTATAATACTTGGTAGAATGAGCTGACAAACTCCTGTTCACAGCTCCCTGCGGCTTCCGGTAGATGAGGGCTGGAGCAGGCACAGTGCTTATTCATCTTATATTTCATCATTTAGCACAGAATTTGATACTCAATAGAAATTTGCTATAACTTGAATAGTTTCTATTTATTAATAGAAAGTTGGTAATTCAAATCTCACTGCTGTACTATAAGTATGTTAAACTTGAGAAAAATCAACTTAGTGACTAATGATTTAGGTTACATAAACATTCAATAGCATAGTCCCCTATAATTATGTTTATGTTTGATTAGGATAACTACAAATTGTGCTGGCCCACTTAATTTGTTTTGGTACAATATGCATTACGAGTAAACTTGGAGTGTCTTTCCAGTTAAAACAATTTTCTTATTGAGTTTCAGACTCTATTTTTCCAGTGAAAATCAGATAAAGAGCCCAAAATGTTACAGATCTCTTATCTTTGTTTGCTGATTTTTATAATCTATTTCCCAGAAATAAAACCCTGAATCATAATTCTTTATTGTACACACATACAACTCTATTTTCTTACATAATGATGTTGATGATTATAAAAGGTTAATAGTGCACCCAATGTGCTACGGGAAATAAAACTTAAGAGTTTTTGGTGAGCAACTAGAAACCCAAGTAGAGGTGAAGGATTTCTTTAAAATACATGCTGATAAATGGAACAGGTATTTTTTGACCACTTGCATTATAGCTGGCATGGAGCTGTTGCTCTACATAATTTATTTCAGCAGCTTCATACTGATAATGAAGGGGATCAGGACACACCATTCAAAAAAATGCCCTTGGACACAAGGATTATTTTGAATTGAAGCCAATTAAGATTCAATAGAGGGCCCTCCCTGGTGGTGCGATGGGTTAAAGCACAGCACTATGAAGTTATGTGCAGCCACTGTGGCATTAGTTCAATCCCCAGCCAGGGAGGTGATCCACGTGGTGTGGCAGACCTCTCCTGATCCACCCACTGCTCCCCTCAGCAGTGTGTTTCAGTCAATCTGCCTGTCTGGTCCCCACTCTGTTTCTGGGGAATCCTCTCACCCTCCACCAGTTCTTGTATGCATAAGTAAGTAAATCTTTTTTAAAAAAAGAATCAACAGATACAGGAAAAGTTCTCTGCTCTCCCCTTGTCTGTCTAAAAACAGGGCAAATATTCTACCTCCCCCCCCACCCCATCTCTGTACTGGGATGCAGTCAGCAACCCTATCACTGGAGATGAGAGCCAGCACCAAGATGAGTTGCATAAACAAACCTTACTAAAATAACCCTTATCTTCCATTAACTTTCCCATGTTTCCTAGTTATTTCTCTCACACATTATTGTCTCTTAAAACCTCAACAAACCTCTTTTCTTTGTAAAAAAAAAAAAAAGGTATATAAGCTTCAGAGTCTAATCGTTTCTATGCATTTCACCTCTTTTTGTGAACTCTCATGCACATAAAAATATTAACACATTTATCTTCCTTCTCTACTGTTAATCTGTCATTTGTAATTTAAATTTTCAGGTCCCCATTCAGAGAGTCTAAGAGTGTGGAAGAGAAGTTTTCATTCCCCAACAGCATTATTATCTCTCCTTTATGTAAGTAGGGAACACGAAGCTCATATTTTTGGTTATCTCATTAGTAAGATGTGGTGCCTGGAGCTAAGCCCTGCTTGTCTGAGTAAAGCCTTATGTCTTCCTGTACGACAGTGCCTGGACGCTAATCATGCTGCTTACTGATGGTGACATTCTGATGCCAAAGAGCAGCAGCACAGAAAACCTACCCCCTGGGAGCAGAAACCTTAGGAGTGTTGCCTCACATCACAAGATGAGTTAGACATGGTTTCCTTAGGAACATTTTATTGTGTTTATAAATTTCTTTCACAGAATACTTTACATTCTCTTTCTGTTAGGAACACAATTATTGTGAGACCTTCTGGGAGTACACAGTATTCAGGACATTAAAAAATTCTTTTCATTGCGTAATTATATTTCATGTGATAAGACTAGATATTCATTCTAATCTTATTCCTAAATATGATCAAGTGAAGGATGAATCTATTTGGGAAGACTCCAGTGAGGACTGAGAGTTGGAGAAGATTCAGACTGTTCAAAATTGTGGAGGCCACTACTCAATAAATAATAAACCAAACCAATAAACCAAGACTCCTGTCTTATTTTTAATGTTGCATTTTATAACAACATATTTAACACCTATTGAAAGTTATGACTAGATTATTCTGCATTCATATTGCTCATAAATAATTTAAACATTCTCACATGAAATCTTTATGTCCTACCACTTTCTTCATCTCATCTCTCCATTTGCTGTCTTCCTCCTGCTAAAGGGTCATAGCAAATTCAAGTCGCTTGTTTATCTTCTCAGAGATGGTTTCAGCATACCCAAGTAAGCCTAGGAGCATGTGTGCATGTGTGCATACACACACCACTCTTCAACTGCCTCTGAAATAGCCTACAAATACACTTGATGCTGCACCTTGCTTCCGCCCACATAGTTGCTTTGCCTTCTATTGTAGATATGTGCCATCATTTATTTAACTGGCTTTCAATGTTCTGTTTCTGATTGTTTGCACAGTGGATCCATTACACATTCATTTTGCATGCTTCCATGCATTTCTGTAAGATTAGTTCCTAGAACCTTAATTGCTGGGTAAAAGGACATGGGCATTTACAATTTAATAGATAGTCCTATGCCTCATTCATTGAATTGGAATTGAAACAATGTGATCTTCATGAGCAACATGTGAAATGTATTTCATTATGACAGAATGGGCTATTTTTTTTTAAAATTTTATAATTTGATAGATAGATGAAAAGTGGTATCTTGGAGCAATTTGAATTTGCACTTCTTTTATTCAAGTGGTGTTGAACATTGATTAATTTGTAAATTCATTTTTGGTTCTTTCATATTTTCTGCCTGTTTTCCTCTGCTTTGTTTTTCTGCATTCATTTCTAAGAGTTCTCTATACAGTTGATAAAATTAGTCCTTCATCTGCGTTAAGTTATCACTCAGTTGTTTTTAATTCAATTTTTAAAATTTTGCTTAAGGTATTGTTTTGACCCTTGGAAGTTTTTTGACTTTTATATATTTGAAGACAGCAATTTATTTTGTTTTTTTAAAGATTTATTTATTTGCGCTCTCTCTGGTGGTTCAGCAGTTTAAAGCACAGCATTACAAAGCTAACCACAGCTGCTTCAGCACAGGTTCAGTCCCTGGCCAGGGAGCTGACCCACAGGGCGCAGCAGACCGCTCCTGTCTTACCCACTGCTCCCTTCAGCAGTGTATTTCATCAATCTGCCTGTTTTGCTCCCCACTCTGTCTCTGGTGAATCCTCTCATCACCTGTGCACTTCTGGCCTGTACCCCAGTCCTGTATGCATAAACAAATATTTTTTAAAATAAATAAAATAAAGATTTATTTTTTATGCATATAAGAACTGGGTAGGCCAGAAGTGTGGGGGTGAGAGGATTTATTAGAGACAAAGTGGGGAACAGAACAGGTTCTACACACTGCAGATCTACTGAAATATACTGCTGAGGGGAGTAGCAGCCAAGACAGGAGAGGTCTGTTGTGCCATATGGGTCACCTCGACAGCCAGCCCAGGAAATCAAACCAATGCTGCAGTGGCTGTAAATTAGCTTCACAGAGCTATGCTTTAATCCTTTGCACCTCCAGAGAGGCCCCTGAAGACAGTAACTTAACAAAAAAATTTGCTCCTTGTTTTCAAGTCATAGTTGGACAGGTCTTTTCACTCTGACATCAGATAAACTTATTTTGGTATTTCCTTGTATTTTCATCTTGTCATTTTTGAATCTGTAACTTGTGATGTACAGTGTAACATGTGAATAAATTTTGTTCCCACCCCTCACCATTCAATTGTTCTAACACCATCTTGATTAGTCCATCTTCTTTGATTTGCAATATTACCTTGATTATATACAAAATCTTATTTATACTGCAGTCTATTTCTGAGTGTTCTATTCAGTCACAATGGCTCGATGGGTTATATTCATTCACCAATGTCACACCACTCCACTCTATTTGTTAAGGCTTTATAATATTAAAAAGTCTAGCGGGTGCTATTCCCCATACTCATTCTCAGAGTTTTCTTGACTATTATTGTCTTTTTTTCAATTTCAGTTTAGTGTTCTCATCTAGTTCAAAAAAGAGAAAGGTGCATGAGTTGGTGTCAACATTTTTTTAAAAAAAGATTTATTTATGCATATAGAGTTGGGGTACAGGCCAGAGATGCAGGGAGTGAGAAGATTCACCAGAGACAGAGTGGGGAGCTGAACAGGCAGATGGACTGAAATACTTTGCTGAGGGGAGCAGCAGGAGTGTCAGGAGAGGTCTGCCACGCCATATGCATCACCCCCTGGCCAGGGATTGAACTCATGCTGCAGTGGCTGTGATTGCTTTATAGTGCTGTGCTTTAATCCATTGTGCCACCAGAAAGGGCTCCTATGTATACTCTTAGTACTTTTATTTATTATGATGGAACCAAGTTTACAAATTGACTTAGGAAGAATTGATACCTTTATGATATTTGAATGTTCTCATATACAACTTGGTCATTTCTTTAAATAACTATGTCTATTTTAACATCAAATAAAATTCTTCCCCACCTCCAGCCATTTAGCAAAATTATGCTTCTAGAGAGATTCTTGAGTCATATTTCTATATCTCTGCAGTTATACATAACTTCAATTGGAGAAATTAAAGTTGTGAGGGGTTGTATTTGTTTAAGATAGAAACTATTTTTTTTTCTTACATGTTAGCTTGGGTGATGAGATGAACCATGATCATTTAAAGTGCATTTAGATGTGTCTCCAAGTTGCTTGGTGACCTCTAAACTTTTTCTTTGTGTCTCTCTATTTCCCTTTGGGCAGTATAATGAAAGGCTCCAGTGGCCATTTATAAAAATGGTTCTTTTACTTCCTTTGCTCTAGCCTCAGTGAGGAGAGTTAAGAAAATCTGAGATTCATAGGTAGAAATTAGATTGGAGAGAGAAATTTTGTTTCTTTTGGTAGCTGGGCCTGCTAGCTGTTGGCACCTAAGTTCTGCACTACGACTAAGAAGGAGACAAAGCTGGTCTTCAAAGAGAAGAAGGAAGCAAATGCTCAGAGAATGAAATGAAAAACAAACTTTAAAAATACCCTGAGCAGAGAAAACCCGTTTGGCCAAAAATAGACGAAGCTTATTTTGCAAGACTAACCTGACCTGTGTCATTATTATGCCTCTGGAACTCATAAGCAAACTTAAACTGTTTTTCAAGGTTGATATGAGGTAACCACTGACCAATCCCCTATCATTTAAGAAAATCCAAATTATACAACCAATCACTGTGCAGAATAGTCACTGCCTCCTCATTATATAAGCGGCTTTGTAACAATAAACCCCTGAGCCTCACTCCATGCTTTGGTTTAAGTGCTCCCAGTTTGAGAGTTATCTTTTTGGTGTGTGCACAGTAAATGTTGATTAGCTACTGCTTTGGTGATTCATGGATTTTAATCCAACTATTGCTAAATTTTTGAAAAAGCAAAGATAAGAATTCCTGAGTATATGTGACTTTAGGACTTTCCTGGTCAGCTTCCTACCCACAAGTCAATCCTATTTTGTAGACTCTGAGGTTGTACATGGTAAGTAAACTGTCTGCTTACAGCTTTGAGAAAGTCAAGATTTAGCACCAAAACCTGAGGAAGGGCCTGTGAGTTAAGTTATTGCAAGCACTGACATGCCTCACAAGAAGCAGTAGGAAGCTGAGGTCAATTCCTTCTCAAACCCAGTTCAAATTTTCCTGCCACACTTACCCAAGCAGTTCTATGACAGGAGAAGAGTTAGTGTGAGGTAAAGAACTAACATGGATTCTAGGAGATGGGGCAGATGCAGACAGGCAGGCTTAGAAAGAAGTGCTGTCTGAGCGTGGACACCAGGCACCAGATTCTGCTAAAGAAATTCTTACTGGGAATTGGCTTAAGTCCTGAGAAATGAAGCCATATGAAAAGGAAAAGATCTTAAACTATTGTGCTTTAAAAAAAGGAATATATCGTGGACATAACTTTATGTTATTAGGAAAAGTTTTGGGGTTCTATTCTCCATTTAAATAAATACCTGGTTGTTTTTTTTTTCAGGTGTGTATATGTAACATTTACTTTGAATTAAAGAGGAGTTAATTCATAAACCATATGAAAAATTTAAAAACAAGATTTTGGAAAAGAAGACTTTACTGTACCTTTGGGATTTCTTAGCCAAGGAGTCAGTCTCTGCTGAGTACCCCTACTCTTGTTTCTAGCACTAGTTCCATTCACTAAGGCCTGGGTTATATGTACACTATTTGCCCTTGTTCCAGTTTTGCTCATAATCCATTTTTGTGCCCTGAACAACAAATAGGCAAGCTAACTAACTACAAGCTGGATTGCTGAGAAAAATTAATTTTTGCAAATCAAATTAAAGCAGTGTTTTAAATAAAGATTTGGACAAATGCATCTTCATAGAGAGCTTTTTTTGTTTTTGTTTTTGTTTTTTTTTTTTTGGTTGTTGCCTTCATTAGGAGTGACCCCAGATCCTCAGGTGAAAGGTAATGGAAGTTGTTCTTCGGTGTGGAAGAGGGAAAGCATAAACAATCTATGTCTGCATGGGCAAAACAATAGGGCAAATTTCAATAGTTCAGACTCCACTAAAAATGGTCGAGAAATTTCTATAGAGATCAGAGCAGAGACAAGGTCTGGGAACTCTAGGTGGAGGGCAGGAAGGAGGTGGGTAAGGAGGGGTGGTATCATGTACAGGAGACCCAGGCCAGTGGTTCACATTTGCAATATACTAAAACCACTCCCAAGTGCCTTTTAAAGGCAGCAGCACCCATAGTTTTACATTTGGTCTGGTGTATAACATAGACCTTTTGTAATTTAAAAACTCTTCCACGTGATTCTTAGGTCCAGCCAGTGCTAGGAAACTGAGCTAGATGACAGACATAAGGTGCAGGGAATGGGAAGGTCGGTCGCTGTGGGAAGCAAGGAGTGCAGACGGGAGGAGAGGCTGTCCCCAGGCCTCCCTCACAGCTCTGAGCAGGCTCCATGGCTACGCATAAACACTTCTAATGAGTATCACATACACAGACTCATATCTAGGGATCTTCCTGCCAAGAAAATTGAGTCTTGTCCATTGCAAAGTATTTTACCTGGCATATGAAGAAAATGCTACCAATCCAGTTTCATTAGAACCAATTCTAGATGTTGCTTTCCCCAAAGTGGGCACAGATGCTAATTCGTCTGATTTTGTATGTGCATATGTGAACATATGTGTGTGAGTTATTGTATAAGCACCCAATCCTATTTATGTGGCTGTTATAGGCAGTGTGAAAATGTTTTTGTGGGAATTGTTGAGTTAAAGAAAATTAGTAAAGAACTTTCAGTGTTGGTAGATTGTGCTTGGCAAGTGCTTGAGCAATAGTTCTGGGTGTGAGGATGTGAAGGTATGGGAAGTTTGTATCTACAGCATATATGGGATTAACCATCCCATAGATACAGGTTTCCGAGTCTATCAGAAAAACTCAGAAACTGCAGTTGTAATTTATTAATACATCAGTGACATATTTGTCTGGTGATGAAGGAGAAACTTGATTAGTATTTTGACTAATCTGTGAAATCAGTGACAAGCTATTTTGACTACATCAATTCAAAAATGGGATACATTTTATTAGTGGATACAGTTTCCTAGTACAGGTAACACTCAGTAGAGAACTAGTCATTGAGTCCATTTGTAATCCTTGGATTTTAAACTGTTGGCTTATGAACTCATTAAAGATTTCTCAGGGGTTCTCCTGGATAAATCATATTGTTCAACAATCACCCGAGAAAGACCTGAAGTTCTTACCACCAAAGGACAGAGAATTCCTTGTAAGTGTGCTGGCCTGTTTAGAATCTGTACATTGACAATATACTGTGTACTAGATTTTGCTCAGGTAGCTTGAATCTAAATTTAAACAAAAATGGTACTTATCATTCTTGGTTGCTCACTAGAATTATCTGGAGAGATTTTCAAAGGTCTAGATATGTCTCAGATTAAATAATTTAATTCCCCTGGGAGTGAGGTCTAGGTAGCGATACTAGTAAATCTCCAGGTGATTCCAATATGCAACTTGGGTTAAGGCTACTGATTTAGAGTTCTCTATGGGGCACCTTCTTAAATTGAGCAGAGGGAAAATTTCTCCCCCTTGTGCTAGCTTTATCCAAGAGAATGCAAGGTAAATGGAAACACTTCTAGAATCATTTCAAAAAATCTGCAAAAAAAGTCATTAATTATACGATAACTATAGCAAAATGGTGTAATATAGAATGTATATAATAGTATGTAAAGCAGACCTTGAAATAGAGGTAGTTCAGAATAACAGTAGCTAACACATGAATTATCTAACACCATCATTAGGAAGACCATGTAAGATAGGCATTATTAATATTAGCTCTGTTTTAAAAATAAGAAAACTCAGGTGTATGGAGGCTGCAGGTATCTAGAGGAAGGCTTGGAGGTGGGGGGTTGGGGAGTGTCTCATTCACCAAAATCAAAAAGTCCCTCTTTGATTTTCTGCAAGGGAACCATGAAGGGGATCAGGAGGAAATGAAGTCAGAGGAACATCCTCCCTGATGTTAGAATGGGGTAAGAAAGTCAAGTCTCCCAACAGATTTGGCGGGTAAATGCCTCTCCAATGATCCAATTTTATCCAAAGTTTGGACTTCATATGTTTACAGGCATGTGTAATCCCCTCTTCAGAATAATGCCAAGCTGAGTTTATTTGAAATCTATGTAAAGCAAAAGAGCTAAGAAGAAAATAAACTGAGAAAACCTATCACTGAAGTTAGACCAATAAAGGGAAATAAAATTTTACCTTCATAAAGCTGTAGAAAACAAAGAAGAAAAATCATTGGGTATTCCTAGATGTTAAAAACAACAGCTCAAGAGGCAGGTGCTGGTTTAGAGCTTGGTAATCGTTTAGCATTCAGCTGCCAGTTGGTAAAGGGGAATCTTCCATGCTGAGGCCTCACCAGATGTCTTATAATCATATCTGGCAGCAGATGGAAGTAGGATGCTCTCCAACCCTTTCCCATCATGCCCTGTGTGGGAGAGTAGGAGCCTGGGTTATGGGAAGAAGGGGAAGGGGTAAAAGTAAAAGTAGTTTTAATTTCCACAGAGAGGAAAAAAAAAAATCCTGTACCTGTAATTAAGGAGAAAGAAGAGAGAAAATTTTCAAGTGAGAGGCTTCATTTGGAAAACACGAGATGTATGGGGCTCTGAAAATTGAAGGGGAGAATGAGACCAGAATTTTCAGTTAGAAACATTCTCACTTATAATTTTTCTCTACTGTATCTATTCCAGAGCAATCATCTTACTCTAGAGGAGGAATAGAAAATAAACAAATTTGTGAAACTTGACTGTTATGGATGAGTAGCAAAATCTCAGTGTGAAATGATACAAATATTGCTTCTGAGGAATTTTAAGAAAAATAACCAAAATTTTGCTATTTTTAGTGCACTTTTGTTATGCTTGTGTATAAAACATGGGTTGTTTTTTTCCTTAAAAACACTGGTTAATATAGGCCCTCCCTGGTGGCGCAGCGGGTTAAAGCACAGCACTGAGAATCTGAAGCCACTTCCGCATGAGTTCGATCCCCGCCTGCCGCCTGCCCGGGAGGAGACCACATGGCGAGCCAGACCTCTCCTGACCCGCCCACTGCTCCCCTCAGCAGTGTACTTCGTCGATCTGCCTGTTCTGCTCCCCGCTCTGTCTCTGGTGAAGCCTCTCACCGCCCCTGAGCCTCTGACCTGTACCCCAGCTCTGTATGCACAGATAAATAAATAAATCTTTAAAAAAAAAAAAAAAAAAAACACTGGTTAATATAAAGAGACAATACAGCTATCCATTTTTTTAAATGAGGAAATGCTTTCTGTGTCTAAATAAAAGAAAGTTCTGATATACATAGTTATATATGTATATGTTATATGTGAAAAAAGTTCAGCATCAAAAAAAAGTTGTGCTAAAGACTCATCTTCTAGAATGTAAATGAGTAAAATAAACACATGGAATTTTATAATCTCACATTTATTTCTCTTTTCATATAAGGAATTTCCCCTGTTCAATTTAAGAAAGAATTTGTCACTGAATCCATAGCCCAGAGCTCAGCAGCACAAGAGTGAGAAGGGACCAGAGAAATCCTCTCATATTTTATTTAAAGGAAACGTCTAAAAAAGAGAAGTATCTACTTGGATTTTATATTACCCATTCTCCAGAAGAAATCAGTACTGATTCTCAAGAATAACTTAAAAGAAAATGGAGCAAATGAAAACTACTTTCTGAAGACAATTATTCCATAAACGATTGGACAGTTCCTCTTTCATAACAAAATTAGCTCATTCATGTATCTTCTCTACATAATTTACAGAACGTGTCATGTTGTCTATGGTGTATTAAGCTAAAGAGGGAATAGTTTGATACCATTTAAGTAAGAAACTACTCATCACTCTAATTTAACTCATTGGTGGATGCTCTAAAGTCTGATACTGATAGCTTCCTCTATTTAGTACTTTGCTTATCAAAAGTTAGGTCTGCTTTGTTTTAATATTCAAATGTTTACTACTTTTGATTCTTCTCAAATTATTATTTTTGCCAACCTACTTTGAATTAAGGTAGACTATGATAATAAAGCCCAACAAACACACACCTACCCCATGTCCTAATTTCAACTAGTTTGTTTATTCTTGCTTTCCCACTTACAGGATATGTTTACTTGAAAAAAGCAAACCTGTCTTTAATGAGTCAACTTGAAGGATTTTACCATGCAAGGGATAATTAAATGTGCTTCTAAATCATCTAATATGAACCAAAAGGGTAAATATTTTAAATTCAATATTTTAGACTATCTGTGCAATTCCCTCCATTAGCAGAATGAATCAAGAATTAATTATTAAGTGTCCAAAATAGTTAAATTTCCCTTGTCGAAGGGAGGAACACACTTCTCCTTGGAATTATCTTGCTTACTAATCCTAAAAATACACACATCTCAGTACCTTTGGTTTTACAGAAAGCCCTGTATCATTTACGAATGGTGGATTTTCCAGATATGCTGAAGAGGAGAGTGGTGAGTCTCTGCATAAAATAAGCTGGTACACAATAACTAAATCAGGCTCATTTTGTCAACAGTTTGCTTATAATTAAAAATACTTTCTCTAACACTGTAAAATTAAAATGATCATAGAACAATAAAGAAGTCTTTACATAATGAAAATTCAAGTACATCTCCAAAGTTACAGTATCAATTACTAGATATAAATGCTTTTGTATATGTTAATTCAAATGATCACCCAGCATGCATATGGGTAAGCAAATATTAATTACTGATGTGTGACTTTTAGTTTCCTTCCCAGAGCCAAAAGATGGTTTCCATGACATTGTTTTTAAAACATTTATACCTTTCCCCAAATTACTGCTCTATATGTGAAATGAGGATTTTTATCCAGTTTTTTAAAAATCCAATAATGCTTTAATGAAAGCACTACGTATACAAATAGTTTAAAAGTCAAATAGTGATACAAGATTTAGAATAAAAAATAGCAGTATCTGATATCCTGACTTAGTTCTTCCCCAACTAAAGTAAGCACTTTCAACTCTCTACACTATTTTTGCATTAGCTTCATATTTCTAAGTCATGTACATATACTGCTTCTTCTTAGTGCATATATGTTAGACAATGGCTAATGAAAAGGCTTACCTTCCTTTATAGTATGGGAATTAGCCTTTTCCTCCTGCCAATGTAATTATACTATCATATGATCCAATAATCCTACCTCTAGGCATTTACGTGAAGAATATGAAAACACTAACCCCAAAAAGACATATGCACCCCTGTGTTCACTGTAGCACTATTCATAGGAGCCAAGATAGGGAAACAACCCAGGTACATGAAGAGGAAAGAATGGATAGACAAGATCTGTGTGCACACGTGCAAACACACACGAATACTACTCTGCCATAACAAAGATGAACTCTTGTTATTTGTTATAACATGGACCTTGAGAGGATTATGCTAAATGAAATAGGTCAGGAAAAGAAAGATACATAAGGTATACTTCACTCACTTGTGGAATATTGAAAAAAGCAAATGAACAAACAAAACAAACTCATAGACTCTGGAAATAAGATGCTGGTTACTGGAAAGGAGGAGTGAGGGAATAAATAGGGGGGACTGACTGCTTGCTGGAGACTGACTGGCTGTGACTGGTGGTGAGCATGGTGTGAGATATATACAGTTGCTAAGGTGAGAAACTGTGCAGCTGAAACCTGGATAGAGTTGTAAATGTTACCTCAAGGAAAAGAAAAATTATAAAAATAGGGCCCTCCCTGGTGGCGCAGCGGGTTAAAGCACTGCACTAAGAAGCTTAGGCCAATTCCACACGAGTTCTATCCCCCCCTGCCCTGGAGGAGATCCACATGGTGTGGCAGACCTCTCCTGACCCGCCCGCTGCTCCCCTCAGCACTGTGCTTTGTCAATCTGCATGTTCTGCTCCTCACTCTATTCCTGGTGGATCCTCTCACCCTCTGCATCTCTGGTCTGTACCATAGTTCTGTATGAATAAATAAATCTAAAAAAAAAAATTATAAAAATAGAAGGATTACCTATATGAGAAAATAGACTGAATCAAGTTTCTTAGAAACATTTATAAAGTAGTCATTGTTCACCTTTTAAAATGGAATCAGGTTATTTTATAATATTTATAAGTGTCTCACATTATAGGGCTGTAATAATCTTTAGGCTCAGAATTTGCATGGCAATTTAAAATGATTACAACTGAGATTAAAAAAAAGTACAAAATGAAGAATGATGTAAGTATATATATAATAAAAAATAAAATGAAATATCAACTTATTTGTTTAATAATAATTTATCCCAAAAAAGAATATTCAAATAGTAGCACTAGCAAAGGTGCTGTGCAACTGAATTACGTGTGGGAATTTAACAAGTTGAGTCTCACGGACTGGGATGGTTACTAGTCCTATTGTTGCCCATATGCAAAAAGTTGATTTTAGATCTCTCTTCAATATTTTTTTCTTAAAAGAGATATGATCTTATCAGACATAAATGACCTAGTGGACTAGTTAAATATGAAGTTTGAGTCTTGTCTTTTTGAAGGAAACCTGGGATAAGCAGGACCATCTTGTTAGCTCATGGGCCCTCAGAAAGGAGAAATGAGCATATCCAAAGAAATCTCTCCCTCTCCTGTCCAAAGAGACGTGACTCATTACCTCCTCAACATGTTCCTGACCTTTTCCAGCACTGAGAAAGTTGAGACAGTCCTTCTTAGATTGGGTCTCAGTTTCCTTCCCAAAACTTATTCTTGATGGGTCCACTTATGCCCTCTGAGATGATAATAAATAAGATAAGATGTTCTTCCATTATGAAAGCACTCATAAAGGCTGTAATGATAATGTCTTCCCTAGGCTTTCTTTCTTTCTTTCTTTTTTTAAGACTAATATCCTCAAGATAATTCATCATTTTTAATTTCTTCATCATATTGTTTCTTCACCATACTGTCTCGCAAAGGGGGTGCCTAGAATTGAATGAAATATATAGGACATAGTAAAAACTCTATAGATAAAAATAAGCTAAAATATCTCTTCTAAAGTCCATTGATGTATCATAAGATTGCATTTCCTTTTTAGGGGTCATATCAAATTGGGGGTTCATAGTATACTTACAACAAAACAATACCCATTATCCACAATCTCTTTCACAAAACTGATTACCTCATTCTTCCTAAACCCTTTGCAAGTTAGAATTCATTGAGAGTCCTACTGAATAAAATCATGTTATTTTAGAATACAGATTCTTAATCATGGGTCATGCTTCCCCCAGGGACCAATCAGGGTCTCTGGAGGAGGTAAAGTTGGGGTGGGGGGCAGTGAGTAGTTTAAAAAACATATTAGTATGATTTTAGATCTGCAAACTGAAAGAGGACACTTGCAAACTCTTAGGAATGAGAGGTCAAGGTGTTCCGGTGTTCAGTTGATTACTTTAGCTACAAATTCATACTTCATCACCAGCATTTTGAATATCTTTGAATACATTTCCTTTGTCAGCTGGTTGCCTGCAAAGGATGTTGCCAGAGGTAACACAAGCAGTGAGAATCTCCTGGGTGAGTTTTCCTGGCACCAAGGATTTCCTGGCATCAAATTTCCAGCAAGGTGCTGGAGGTTTCCAGTAAGTTCCACCATTGTTGCACCACAGTGACTTCCCTGACATTCAGTGAGTCAAAGCTCTTTCCTCTGCAACAAGAAATGGACCTCAATCCTGAAGCTGGGGAGCCTCTTCCTGGGACACTCATAAGGATTACCTAGTGCTATATGAGACTTCATATCTGCATTTTCTTATCTTTAAAACTCTACTTTTTTTTATTAGACATTCTCTTTTTATTCCAATACCCTCTATGAACAATAATTTTTTATATTATATACACCCTATTCAAGGAAATGTTTTGTTCATTGTTTTTATTTCTCTTAATTGGATGCTGTCTATTACACAGGGGTCATGAATAAAGAATAAACTGACTCCAGTTTACAAAGTTAAGGTAAGTAAACATCTGGCAAACGCAATGCAAAACAATGGAGATGTCCCATCTCTTGAATAATTTGGTGCTGAGCTTCTATTATGCTCCAGAACTCTTATTGATGGTTTCTCCCCTGCTCTACCATCTGAGACATCTCAATTTTCAACTTTTCCCTCCTTACATTCTTTATTTGAACCAAACATGCACATTGCCCTTCATAAGGTGACCTATTTTCTTATATCCATGCATGTCTTTCATGCATGACCTCCATTTTAAATGCCTCTTTTCCCTCTTTGAACCAGTACTATATCCTCACAAGCCTGGCATCTTTTCATCTAAAAATCTTTTCAGATGAAAGTGATCACATCCTACTTGCTCGTTTATCCTGCACCTGCTTTGGTATGGCTATGGCCTTGGTATATATGTACGTTTGAAATCTCTTCTATAAGACTGTTGATACTCTGACAATAAATCACAAGTTTCTCAAAAGAAGGAAATGTATCTTTTATTTTTCCTACATAATTCTTCAAGGGAACTTGTATTATGTTCATTGGGGGCTTCTTCTTTAGCTGGAGTTAAATAATGACCACGGACAGCTAGAACTTTAGTTGTTCTTTGATAAATGATGTGCTGACAAGTGCTGTAGAGGAAGAGAAATGCACAAAGAAGTATCTATAACCTTGGGGAATATGGGACTAAAAATGTACATGGTTCATTTTATATATTTCATATTTAAGAGCAGTGATCCTCATCTACTGTGCGTTAACACTATGCCAGCTGAAGAGTCACAGTGTAGGATCACATTTAAGGATCAAGATGGCTGGGACACAGACTGGCCATAGCTATCATAAGTGACTTCTTAAATAGTTTTCTCAATACTTTTTGTGCCTCAGTTGGCAACTGTAAATCATGAGTAGGGAGCTGGAACACAATTACTCCTGTAGCACTGAAGCCAGGAATGGAGTAGCATTAGCTCTGCAGTGTTGGAAATGTACAAATGACAAATTACAGAAGGCCTGTTAAACAACTCCCATGTAGGAATAGGAGATCAGATAATAAGAAGAGACTTCCCGATGAAGACCTAAAGTTAAGAATCTACGTTTTTACTGCAGAAGCTGCATGCTAATCAACTTGGCCTGTGGCCCTCAACAGACAAAGCAATGCACTTTGAACTGTGGGATCACACATTCTGGAAAATAAAGAAGCAAATTTGTGAACAATAGACAAACTGGCAGTAACCTTCCTGATATGATAGATGCAATGAGTAGGGACCTTCTACCCATCATCAGTATTTATCACCATGAGAAAAGCAAATGAACATCAGTGATGTCAACAGCATCCTTCTGTGAATACAAGGGCAGTGAGTGAGACAGTTCTAATGTCAGGAGAAATATGGGAGAACACTGAAAAGGAGAGAAGGACTTTCCAGTCATCAGCTGGTAGTACATAGAAGATAATTAGTCGCTTAAATGATAGCATCACAAGAGGAACAAAGCCCAAATAAGTATCATTTGACAGAAGTCAAGACCATATTTTACTTTAGCAATATCCCTAGACAATTTGGCAAAAAAGACTTCCAGGATATCTTAAGTTAATGTCAATAAGACTGATGCTAAGGTCTCCTCAATTTAAGAAGTCTTCATCATAACTGATATCAAGAAACGGTTCCACTAAAATTATGACAATCCAAATGACCAATCTTAATACCCTGAGAGTAAAAGTGGGGTCAGTTCTTCATTTCTTCAAAAAGAACTAGTTATCTTTCATTAAAATCACACAGTAAAGTCCTATAAATAATGACACATTTAAATTTAACTGGAAAAGGCTAACTTTAGCTCTAGTGATTTACAGTAATCTCTCTCTTCCTCTCTCTCTCTCTCACACACACATTTATTTTCAGTGATCAGAAAACACTGCTACTGGTTTAATAATCTAGCAATTTTGCACATACAGAGAAATCTTTGACAATTTCACCCAGTCAAACCACATTGGATGATTTATTAACCAAATTTAATAGTCCAATGCCATAGACTCAAAGTAAATATTATTTATATCATCACAGATGTCTCCCTAAGAGATATTTTGTAAATATAACAGGATCCTTGGTACATCATGAGATAAGAAAAATCATTGAGTGTTTGATTTTTGTTGCTTGTCAAATTTTACAGCTTGATTTGCCAATATATGAGGATTATGTATGCCAGGGCAATGCTGTGTTTTGATTTCTGGTACTTTATCTTGGCTGAATATGGCAGTGATTTAGGGGAGGCTTAGTCTAAGATAGTAGCTGCAACAATAAAATGCCATTTTTTGAAGACTTGCTTGGTAATGTACCTATTCCAATACTACCTGCATGAGATTCCATATCCAGGCACATTATTTGCCAGGATGCAGAGCAAGAGTGGGCCATGTGTATCTCATTTTCAGTGGACACGAAAACAGATATCACTATTAAACACCCCAGACTCAGCCTGCTCTCAAGACGTTTCATCCAAGTCATTTAAGGGTTAGCTGAGGGCATCTCCTGGTCCCAGAGAAGGGTTAGAAACCCTGCCTATCCTGATGACTCACGATGAAAAGTGCCACGTCCCCTCCTGCGGCACCTAAGTAAGAAATCCTTAGAGCTTGGCACGGTTAAGGTACTGGGCACACGGGAGGAATACATGGCCCTCCAGGAATAAAAGTGGCTGACTCTTGAATGGTCACTGTAACGTTTGATTTGTTTCCTGATTCTGCTGACACACAACATACTAAACCAAAGAAATGTTATGAACACTGTGCTTCATTCTAATGATACTCTTGAAAGGAATGTAGCCTCCTCTGTTCTCGATACTGATTTAATTCTGAGAAACTCTGCTACAATCTTTAATTCTATTAACTCCTGTATACCAGGTGGCTTGTAAAAGAATGGAGAGAGCAATTAAAAGGATTAGCAAGGCAAAAGTGATAGATAGGGTATTTGTTTAGCACCACTGAACCTTGAATACACAATGGTTTCTCAGGGCCCCAAGTTGCTCTCGGGTCCCTGACGACATCTCAGAAACAATAAAAAAATGTATTATCTGTCACGCTTCTATTGAAAGAATCATTGTACCCCTATATTTTCTTGCCAAGAAAAATTGTATAAATTCTCTGCACTCTTAAAAATAAATTACATTCAGATATGCACTCCTAGAAGTCGTGTCTGTCTGTCACTCAACCTCATCCTTGTCCACCCTGCGCCAGAATTGCCATCCCTGAAACTTGTCTCCTGCTCCTGCTGCACTGGTCCGCAGCAGAAAAGGCTCATACATTTACTGTCTTTAATGGATTATAGATATCTGGTTTAGATTTTTCATGGTTATGGTTACTTCCCTACTCCCTTTACTAGAGTAAGAATGTTAGATTTTCTAATAACTCTCTCCATGTAACATCACATAATGAAGCAAAAGTGCCTTCTTTGGATTCTGTGTTGGAGGCAAAACAACCTAATTGTTTAATCATGGTTCATGTTTTACACATTCAGAGTTCTAATCTCAAGTTCTCAACACAGAACAGCTACAGTATAAAAGGGACTGTCCTAGCTGTTTTTAGAGGATCATTGAAACATCTTCATGAGGGTCCAGCAAAGCTAGAAGGGTCTTTGTATTAGAATAACAGTCCAATAGTATAATTCATTTTATGAATAAAACTCCTTTCTTCAACTCTGTCCAATATTAAAATATCTCCCAAGTTTTCCTGTGGTCATCCTTCCATCACCATTAAAAACCATACCCCAAAATATTATTTAAAAAGAAGTAGGGTGTTCTATCAGTTAAATAACTTGTTTCTTGATATTCCCAAGACACCCCAATACTTTATAGTATCTAAAATTCTTTTGTGTCTTCACACTGTCCAACATCCATATGTTAAAAAATCTAAATTACAAAGATGTGATTAATAGGTTGGGTACCCTGGGTGACTACAAAGAGGGCTACAAAAATAAAGGATGGAGGGGTAATAGTATTCTAAAGTGCTTAAATGAGAGAAGAAAGGACAGTAAGCAAGCCAAACCAATTTAGCTTATTGTAGATTCCTATTTAGGAAGCAGAAAGAGGTGCAAGTTTGAAATCTTCTGTTACTGGTATTAACACTTGTAATTGTGAACAGCTAGACTTTAGAGACAGGAGATCTGATGCTCAGAGACCTGACACTGAGTGTCTTTGAGTTATAATGAGTCACACACACCATCTTCTCTGAAAAGCAATCTTGTAAGGAACAGGTGCTCATGTCTAAATGTTAGACCTGGAGCTAGTGAAGATTTTGATGAAAGGAAAAAAATTATATGAGCTTGATGTTTTCGACATAATATTACTGTCTTAATTATATGGAGAGACTACAGTACACTCTTGTTTGTTCTTACAAAGTGTATGCTGAATATGAGAGTGGAGCATATTCAAGGTTGTCAGGTAAATTGGCCCTGGCAGGGCTGTGGTAGCGAAGATAACAGCTGGCTGGCTGGGATGTTGTTCTGAAAACTTTAAGAAAGTTTCATGATGTGAATACTACCTGAACACTTAAAATATCTCCATCCTTGCATGGGTAGAGTTGATTGCACCTGGCTGGTAGTCACATCCAGAGCCTGAAAGACTCCAGGTATTTGGTAAAGATGTCCTGTTTAAGTTTGAAGTTTAGGTGGGCCATCACTAAAAGTTGTTTGTAAACTGTAGGTGGGCACAGCCAACGAGCAAGTGAAACTGGTGGTCACACGGCACAGCATGGTGCTGTAAGTCTTAACAGAATCACCAGTGGTAAAAAGAGAAATGTGGTCTCATCTCTCCCTTATGGCTAGAATATAGAGACAAAGAATGAAGCCAGGTATGATGGGTATTGAAGATAGATAACTCCAAGTGTAACTTATGTCTCTTTTGGGATGCCATGATTATTTTTGCTTATAAATGAGACTGCTGGATTTTAGTTTTATATAAGTGAGATGAACAGCATTTTGCTTATAGAAGAAAAAGGCAAAACTGTAAGTTTGCTGTTTAAGCTGGTTGTTTTCTGTTATAGACCCCCAAATGACAAATGTAAGAGGCAAAAGCAAATCACCGTTTTCAGACAAATGTCAATATTCATAATGGTCAGCTAGTTTTCACACGTTTTTCTTGGTGAAGGAGGAAGCATATTAATGTAATTAGTGTCTTTTAAATAAATGCATCATATGTAAATACATAAATAGTCCAGGTAGAGACAATGCAAGGATCGTCTTAATGAAGAGTTGATCTGATTATTTGTAGTTTGCAGAAATGTTTAATAAATTTGAAGAGTGAAGATATGACCTACAGGCAGGTATCACCTAAACCATTGTGGTAAGATGAGTATTTTAATTCTTCATAGTTTTTTAAGGAGTTGAAAATACAAAGCTTATTATCTATAAAGCATCTCATTAATATCCTGTATGATCAGGACTTTTTTTTTTAACCCAAGCTCAGATTTATTCTTCTTTTGCTCTTTAATGAATTCTCTAAAGATAAATATCTCTCATATATAATAAACCAAAGATACATTCAGCTTTTTCTGCTAAAGACAGAAAGCACACCCTACATAAATCTCAATTTGCTACTTTTTGTAACACTTCAGTTATTTTAAGTTGAAAGGATATCACTAAATGGCTTCCCAAAGAATATTTTCTTTCTCCTCTCCAGCCATATCTCTCATTTTTTTCAAAATAATAATAATTCAAAACAATGACTCACTTTTCTATTTCAATATTTAAATAAGAAAAAGCAAAAATGTCTTGAATGAAGGGGTGGTGAACAGGAGTCCCACCCACTGGTACACACCCAAGGAACCCCCGGACTCTGGCATTCAGTAGGTGAGTTCCAAGGGAATGCAGTGACTTGTCCCTGAGTCACTCACTATTAGAATAGCTGATATGTCAGAGGTGTTCTGGACTTTGAGCAGATCTTCCTTTATCGACAAACCACAGGAGTTACATAAAGGAGGCTTCTGATTCTTAGTATTGGTTACGTAGCTAGTAGCTAGGTTTCTAGCTGGGCTGGACATAGTTGTAGACCCCAAAATTACCTCCTGCATTATTTTTGAAGGTATGTAAAGCCTCAGGTGTAAATGTGAAGTGATGGGTTTAAATTTGAAGTAACATAGTAATAGAGAAGTAACTAATACTCAGATGCCTACAAAATCTTTAATATTCACAATATTCAAGATTTGGAATCCCAATAATGATAACCCTAAACATTATTTCTTCTATTGTAAGTTTCTGTCATAAATGTAAATTCTTACATCTGTACTACACACAGTCACTTTCCCAGTGTTACTGTCACCTACTTTTGTGAACCAAGCTATTTCAATCCTTAGTGGTTTAAAACATCATTTTCTACCATTTTATTTTCTCAGGGAAGACAGGGTTTATCTATGTAGTTCCTCTGCTTCACATGGCATTGACTGGGATGCTGGAATACCCAGATGCCTCACGCACATGGCTGACAGTTCACACTGGTATGGGTGGGGAGCTCCCATGGAACCATCAGCTAGCACCCTCAGTTTTTTTCATGCTGACCTTGCACATGACTGTCTGGGGTTTCTGACAAAGTGGCAGCTAAGTTGCAAAAAGATTTTCAAAATTTAAGACATAATATAAAGTTCTCTAAAATTACAGACTCAAAAATTATTCAGTCATTTCTGAATACAACTCCTGGTCAAACTGGCCAAAGTGACATCCAGATCGAAAGAACAATGTCAAAATTAAATTGCAAAAGTGTATGTGGAAGGAGAAAATATTTGCTAATCATACATTTAACTCAGCTAGAATATAGAAAGAAGTCTTACAACATGATAATAAAAAGCAAATGACCTAGATTTTAAAATATGCAAAGGACTTGCATAGACATTTCTCCTAAGAAGGTATGTAAATGGCTGATAAATGGATGAAAAGAGTCTCAGTGTCTTTTAGTCATTCAGGAAATTAAAAAAACAGTGTGAGAATACCTTGTATACACCCACTAGGATGGCTATAAGAAAAAAGAAAGAGGACCTCCCTAGTGGCACAACAGAGTAAAGCACAGCACTATGAAGCTATCCATAGCCACTGCAGCACAAGTTCTATCCTCAGCCAGGGAGGTGACTCACAAGGTGTGGCAGACCTCTCCTGACCTGCCTGCTGCTTCCCTCAGCAGTGTATTTCAGTACCTCTGCTGTTCTGCTCCCCAGCTTTTCTCTGGTGAATCCTCTCATCCCAAAATCTCTGACCTGTACCCCAGTTCTGTATGTATAAATAAATAATTTTTTTTAATAAAAGAAAGATAAGAATAAGGGCTTGTGGACATGTGGAGAAAGTGGAACACTTATTCACGGCCAGCAGCATGTAAAATGGTACAGTTTCTTTGGAAGACAGTTTGGTAGTTCGTTCAAAGGTTAAAAATAAAAGTTAATATATAATTCAGCAATTCCTATTCTAGGCAGCAACAAAAAAGAAATGAAAATATAAGTCCACACAAAACTTGTACTTGAATGTTCACAGTAGCATTATTTATAAGAGAAAAAAATGTGGAAACATTTTTGAATGTATAAAATGTAGTATATCCATACAAAGCCATATATTTTTTTAAAGATTTATTTATTCATACAGAACTGGGGTACAGGCCAGAGGCTCAGGGGCAGCGAGAGGCTTCACCAGAGACAGAGTGGGGAGCAGAACAGGCCGATTGAGGAAGTACACTGCTGAGGGGAGCAGCGGGCGGGTCAGGAGAGGTCTGCCACGCCATGTGGTCACCTCCAGGGTAGGTGGGATCGAACTCATACGGAAGTGGCTTCAGCTTCTCAGTGCTGTGTTTTTTTTTTTTTTTTTTAGATTTATTTATTTGTGCATACAGAACTGGGGTACAGGCCAGAGGCTCAGGGGCGGTGAGAGGCTTCACCAGAGACAGAGTGGGGAGCAGAACAGGCAGATCAACGAAGTACACTGCCGAGGGGAGCAGCGGGCGGGTCAGGAGAGGTCTGCCACGCCATGTGGTCACCTCCGGGGCAGGCGGGGATCGAACTCATGTGGAAGCGGCTTTAAGATTCTCAGCGCTGTGCTTTAACCCGCTGCGCCACCAGGGAGGGCCCCTCAGTGCTGTGTTTTAACCCGCTGCGCCACCAGGGAGGGCCGTCAAAGCCATATTTTTTTTGGCATCACAAAGGTCCTAGTACTGATGCATGGAATAACATGGATGGCCTTTAAAACATGTTAAATGAAAAAAGTCACTTATTGCATGATTCCACTGGTATGAGATTTACAGAACAGAAAAATTTGTAGACTGAAAATAGGTTGGTGGGTGCCCAGGGTTATCAGGTAGAGAGGAGGGAAAGGAAAGAGAGAGGATTATTAATGGTTTTTGGAAAAGGTTAATGCATATGTTCTACAATCAATAGTGGTTGTACAACTTGCGAATATACTAAAACCCATTGATTGTACACTCACATAGGTAAATTTTACAGCATGTGTTATATCTTAGTAGAGGTGATATGATAGAGATATTGTAGCCATCTTTGGCAACATAATCTATCACACTCAAAGGGAGTTCTTTTTGCCTTGCTAAGTAGAAATCAAGACAAGTTAATTCACTGTAAACATATATGCTCTATCTTCTGGAGTGGTGGCTGGAAGATGATTATTTGTGTGTGCATGTGTGCAGGGGTTACTAAAAGGCTAGAAAACTGAGCATGAGAAACCTGTTTTTTTTTTTTTCAATCTTTGGGCTGATGTGCAATTTAAAATCACTATAAAATAAAAGTTCTATACCATCCATTTATCAATAGAGGACTCTTTTCCTGTCCTCCTTTGTTTTATCATTTTTTTTTAAATCAAAGGACTAAAGCTGGAATACACATGCTGCAAATGCTTCCTAGTTAAAGACACAACTAAAAACTCAGCTGTGATACTACCCCTTTGTGAGAGAGATAATACTTCCATTTTTCTCATCATTAGCATCATGGCAATAAGGTTAAGTGACCTGTCAATCCCATGCATAGAAAAGTGTTGATGTCAATATTCCTGCTTGGAAGTTCTGGGTCCCCACTCCTGCCCAGGTCACTCCAGTAGTTGTTGTCACTCATTCCAGAAGCAGTTGTTTCTCTCAGTACTAGCCCAGATACATGGGCAATAATTCAGTTTGCAGATGTGTTGACTTGGGAAAATCATATATTAACATTGTACTTTTAGGGAAGGTCATATGCACAAAAGTATGAACATGCTTGTTTCTAATGGTTAGCTTTCAGTGAAACCTCTCTTATAGGATATTCATGTTTTCTGCTAATTCTTGAAGAGGGGGAAAACCCAAGTAAATTTCAAGAGCTATAAAGTTAATCTTCAGGGTCAGATAGTATCTGACTTGTGGGTAGCAGAAGCATCACAGAATTATGGGCATAGCTGGAGATTGAGGGATCTGGTGGTGGGTCCAAAGATACTTTGAAACCTGAGTCCTTAGTGGTCTCATGTGTTAAAAGAAATGTATAGAACAAATGCCATAACTGGGCCATCTTCTGAGTCGAGGAAGGGGGTTTTCCTAAAGTGGTTAGAGATTTATAGCGTACAAGGTTGAAAAAAGTACTTTTTCCATGAAGAAGAAAATGAGGTAAGTCCTCCAGCCTTAGTTATGGCCTCATGACATCTATACCTGCATTAATACTCTGACTACCACAAAAAGAGTTAATCATAAAAATTACCAAACTGAGCTCCTTCACATAGGGGTTATTGCTTTTTCAAGATCCTCAAAGATGAATTTAGAATTCTGGGCCATTACGTACCTAGGAGTGGAAAATCACTGGAAGAAAAATAGAAAGTTCTACACTGGAGATAAAAAGTATTCCTATTTGGCCAGAGATGCTGTGTATAACAAAAGACCAAGTTGGAGGCTTGGACAAAAGGTTCAAACTGATAAGGAATATCTGTGGAAATGAAATGAATGTTGATACATGAAAGTTTTCAAAGAATCACAGACTTGAAGGCACTGTCATGCAGTGATAAATGTTGAAAATGGAAGCACAAGTTGTACAATCTGAAATGAAGCAAAAAAGTATGTAACATATTCTATATAGACAAAAGGGTTTATTCAACATTACTCCATTTAAAATTCTTAACACCTTTACAAATCTATATAGTAAAGTGACAGCTCTTTCTGATAACAAAGCATTTGGCATTATTTGACCAAAAGTGCTCTATGAACTGTTCAAGATCAAATAATATTTAACAAGATCCACTGGTTTCTCTGATTTTCCAAAGCTGGGTCACAGTTTTGTCTAAAGGTCTTCAAGGTATGGTGTTCTTACCCTTAGCCAACCACACTAGTCATATTATATGGTATTTGCCTTGCACCCCAAGAAAACCATGAACTCCTTGAGGATCAGACTTATGATAGTGTTATTTTCCTAGTATATAGAACACTGCTTGATCCAGCTAATGATATTTTCTGATTAAAGGACTAAATAAATTACTAAAGGAATAAATTAAGTGGTTAAATATATTTATTTGAAAATTGATAACTCAGCATACTGACTTAGTAAATATGTAGTGTTCTACTAACTAGCCTAAATATATGTTATTCTATTAACCAGAGTATTTCTCATCAAATAATTCTGAATTAATAGAAACTTTAATTATATAAAAGAATATAATGAGCTCCAGCAAAGTCTGAAAGAAGAAAAAAGAGACTATAATAACAAAATGACATGCAACATTCAAGTATGAGTGACATTATATCAGAAATTGTTTTAAGAGTCATGGTAAAAGGTATATGTGAAAAAGGAACAGCCATGCAGAGCAGGAAAAAGGAGAGCAATAGAATTAATGATAGGATATTTTTTACACTGTCTCTAAAAAAAATAGGATTAGAAAGAGCATATATATCACTACAATATGTGGATGTAAGAAACTGTATAATGTTAGTAAAGTCATTAATATCTACAAAAATCAATTTTCAGTATTAAGTCTTCCCTGCTTCCTGCGCTCCACAGTACGCACAGCATGCTATCTCATTTCTCATGGAGTCCAAAGGGAAGGTGTTAAGCCTGAGCAATGCCTGACACAATCAGCACCAATGATTTTATTTAGTTAAAAATTACTAGGAAGGGGATGAATTGATAAGATTCCAGAGAGCCTGTTCTTTCAGCTGTCCTGCATTTATTGTAGTGACCTATACTGTCAGCACAAAGGGTATAACAAACCATTTTGAATTTAAGACATTATCCCCAAACTCTTCATAGTAGCAAGTAAGCAAGGAATATGTATAATACTCCTAGCTATATCAGTAAGGGACTGTGGGACTTGTACCAAGTCAGGTGACCTTTCTGAATCTTGTATTTTTCTCATTTGGACAAAGTAAACTGAATCTAGTAATTTTTTTACATTACCTATCCTTTTCAGAATCCCAGTTTAGAGCTTTTTCCAGAAAATAAGAACCTTTAAAAATATATATACATTTCTGGCCCTCCCTGGTGGCGCATCGGGTTAAAGCACTGCACTGAGAAGCTAAAGCCACTTCCGCATGAGTTCGATCCCCGCCTGCCCCGGAGGAGACCACATGGCATGGCAGACTTCTCCTGACTGCTCACTGCTCCCCTCAGCAGTGTACTTTGTTGATCTGCCTGTTCTGCTCCCCACTCTGTCTCTGGTGAAGTCTCTCACTGCCCCTGAGTCTCTGGCCTGTACCCCAGTTCTGTATGTACAAATAAATAAATCTTTAAAAAAAAATATATATATATATACATTTCTTTAGGTTATTTCAGTCTATGGCATAGCTCAGGTAAGCTTTCAATTAAAGAAAGACATGTAAAGCTAAGATACTCAAATAACAATGAGTTAAAATGAGATAACTAGAGGCAGCAGAATTTGGTGTTTAGGACATGGACTTCACAGTCAGATTGCCTGAGGTTGAATCCTGGTTCTGGCACTACCAGTCATGACTTAGGGCAAGACAATTAACCACTTTATACCTCATCTTCTCATTTATTTTATGGGGAAAATAATAGTACCTGGTTCTAGTGAGGCCCATTCCAATGGACAGGAGAGCCTGATCACCTCTGATGCACTCTCGTGGGGCCTGGTTCATTTCTCTAAAATAATATACCCTGTCTCTGTTCAAAAGACACCTTATTATTGAGGTCTTCTCCAAATGCCTTCTATGACAGAGTAATATCTTCACTACTGCCTGCCCCTACACACACACACACACACACACACACATACACACACACAAGCACTTCTCAGAACCAGAAACTTCTCCCTTTTGCCTTCCCTTCCCCCCTTCAGTTATTATGCCCTTATTTATCAGTTTTTTTTTTCAGTTCTGTTTATGTCTTCATTGTTAAAAAGTTCTTGTTTCTAGACTATAAACTTAGTAGGCACTCAGAAAATACTTGTATAAGAATAGATGGGAGATGACTCAGCTCTATGGATTTCAGGATATGCTAGTGGTCACCTACCCAAGGCCATTCCTCCCTTCCTTGATAGCAGAAACTGACTTCATTTGGTCATCCAACTAGGTGAAACCCTGATTGTTCTGTATTTTATGGTCTCATTTTTCTTGCAAGTGACTGGACTAGTTTTGTGTACTTGACTGAATAATATGATCAATATGAAAGATTTCTAGGAAAGAGTTCTTGGCTGATAACAAGAAGAAAATACTGTAGGCAAAGGTGTCTCTTCTTTTCCTTTGCTGATCTTGAGGACAAGGAGAACACCTTTCTGCCAGGACCAGCCTGTGGTGATACTGTAAAGACAACAAAAGCTTCTTTATTCCCTTACATATTTGATTGGTCCCTTCCAGTTTCAGAATTAGAAGAGTTTTAATAATGGCATTTATTTTGTTTTTCCTGGCTTACAATTCATGTTCACAGGTTTAAACACCTATGTACTAAGAGAACAATCTAATTAAAATCTCCCTGCATTTTTTCCTAGATGAAGTCTAATATCCAGACATTTCCAAATGCATAGAGACACATGGTTGTCAGCAGTAGCTGAATTGTTTGCCTTTCATCCATGTTATCTAACTTTAAGTGGCCCCAAAACTCACCCCTTGGTGGTCTCAGTAATGTCTTCAAGTTGAAACTTTATATGTCTTTTTAAGATTTATTTATTTATGCATACAGAACTGGGGTACAGGCCAGAGTTGCAGCGGTGATGAGAGGAATCACCAGAGACAGCATGGGGAGCAGAACAGGTCGACTGACAAAGTACACTGCTGAGGGGAGCAGCGGGTGGTTCAGGAGAGGTCTGCTGTGCCATGTGGGTCACCTCTGGGGCGAGGAATTGAACTCATGCTGAAGTGGCTTTAGTTCCTTAGTGCTGTGCTTTAACCCGCTGCGCCACCAGGGAGGGCTCGACTTTATATTTTTTAGGATTTTCTTTAACACAGCCATGACAATAATTCCATAGCTTGTTGAAGACAAAATATGAGTCAATGTCTGTGTATCCAGAGGAAATTTGCAATCTGTGCAAGTTAATCACAATGCTTGTGGCTGCCAAGCAACTGAAAACAAATTCAAATACCTTAGGCTATAATCTACCACAAGAAGAAACTGGACTAACTCTGTGAACAAGAACTCGTTGGTCAGGCCATACCAGAATTATTGAATCTGCAGCTTACCAGCATCATCACTGTCTATTGATTCTGTTCTGTAATTTTTCAGCCTTTATTTTGTGCTATGATTTAAGAATGCTATTCCATGCCATGCATGAAAAATCCTGAGTAATCCTTGTTTAAAATTTCTAGATTCATTGTTAATATAATATGTTTCATGGGGCTTTACATTCAGTAAACACATACTTCTGTATTAGTAGCTCAAGTTACTTTGCTTTATCCAAAGTTAGCAGAACCGCTGAATTTAGGGGAAGCTTTTGTGTCCCAAGTTCTGTACAACCTTTAAGCCTTCTACTATAGTGTATTCTTCTCATCCAAGGCTAGATTTGAGAGATGGTTTAAAATGTTCATAGAGCTGCAATGATTATTTCTGAAAAGGAATGGTCAATGTAGTTGATTATAAATGATTTTACTTGCTGTGGGGAAGTATTTTTGAAAGACATGGCATTAAGCATAACTGTCTAGAAACTTTTAAAGGAGACATATACCATTTACCTTCTTTAAAGCATCTTTGCAACTCTGAAGAGGGTATATCTATATTTTTTTCCAATTAGAGCTGATTTATTAGTTCAAGCCAGTTTGTTCTGGGTATAGACTTTTGGTGTATTCTGTTTACTTACCAAGGCAAAGTCAGAAAAAAAGTCATGCTATTTGCACAGGATATTACTAGGGTCATGGCAATGAGTATAACTTAATGAATGAAATCCTGCTCCATTTATCCAGCATCCAACAAAATCTTTAACTCTGTGACACCAATGAATGAACAGGAAAGAAATATGAAGGAAATGGTTTCTTTCAAAACTTTCCCCTTTTACCACAATATTCAATGAATGCCCACTATGCCAGGCACTCTGTGTACATGTTGTTCTGAGGACACAGTGGGAAACAAAATAGACACTGTCTCTGTATAAGCGGACAGATATTACGCAAATCAGTTATACTTAATACATGTACTTTTCTGGTTCTGAGTAAGAACACTTCTTGCGCCTGTAAATGACAGTTTAATTTGTAGATGCCCAGACAAATAATAGGAGAAACAATTGTGAACACTGTATGAAAGCATGTACCAAACATGGAGACTCTGACCAAGATGTCCTTAGTGTTACTGTTGCCTGACTAAACTTTAGACTGGTTGCTTGATGGTTATAGATTCTTGACCTCCCTTTCTTAGAGTATTTACTTTAGAAAACTTTTAACTAGGGCCCTCCCTGGTGGCGTAATGGGTTAGGATGCAACACTGCAAGCTGGCTGCAGTCACGTCAGTGTGAGTTCTATGCCCCACCCCGGAGGTGAACCACATGGCACAACAGACACTCCTGACCTGCTCACTGCTCCCCTCAGCAGTATACTTCATTGATCTGCCTGTTCTGCTCCCCACTCTGTCTCTGGTGAAGCCTCTCACTGCCCCTGCACCTCTGGCTAGTACCCCAGTTCTGGATGAATCAATAAATAAATCTTTAAAGAAAAAAACGTATAACTAAATTTTTACTCTGATCCCCTAGGATAGAAATCTTCTCCTAGCTTCTTGCCAGTTTTACAACTCAGAAAACATGGGGTCCATCTTACTGAAGTATAATCAAGGAAAAACAGTGCAAATATCTCCCAGTTTCTAAATCCCCTCCCTGTGTATGTGTGTGTGGGTGTTTATGTGTGTGTGTTGAAGGTGAGGAGAGACTCACTTAAATGTCAATTAGTTGCTAAATAGACTAATTACATTGACCAAGAGTCTCTCCTAATGTCCTGATACTTTTCTACTAACTCATTCCAGTGCTTAAAAATTCTTTTACCTTTTTTTTTTCAACATTGTTGTATTGTTCAATTGTTGTATTGTTGTATTGTATTGTTCATCTTTCTCTTCCATTGTTATAATCTGGAGTAGACTTCTCTGCCTATTAAGTTTCTTGTGTAATTTTACTTTGACAATTCTGAAGCAGTTTGAGTGCAGGATGGTTCAGGACACTTCACAGAGAAAGTGGTGATTAAGCAAGGTGTGAAAGCTGGAATTCCCTAAATAAACACTGGTTGGTGCTAAGTCAATGGTGGGTGAGCTGGTTGGGCATGGGGTAGAAATGCAAGGCAAGGAGGGATAAATATTTTTTATCATCACTTTTTATTAATGACTGGTCATTTTTCGTCTTCCTACTTGTTCTGAAAAGGTAATTGCAAAAGCATGATCCTTTTCTAAGCCCTAAATTTCTTTGACAGTAGCAATTAAAATGCATTGAAAGTCGTTTGCAACTACACAGGAAAAGAATTCTAGAAATCAAGACAATAAAGTTCTACTTCACATTCTAAGTAGTTCATTTTACTTTTTAAAAATGTTTTATTTATGCATATAAGATTTAGGGTGTAGGCCAGAGGTATGGGGGATGGTAAGAAGACTTTCCAGAGACAGAATGGGGAACAGAACAGGCAGATCAACTGAAATATACTGCTGAGGGGAGCAGCTGGCAAGACAGGGGCTGTTTGCTGTGCCCTATGGGTCACCTTCTTGGCTGGGGATCAAACTCGAACTCTTGCTGCAGTGGCTACAGACAGTCTCATGGTGTATGCTTCAACTCCTTGTGCTACCAAGGAGGGCCACTTCAAGTTACTTTTAAATTATATCTACTCTAAACTGATTTAGAGCACTAAGCTTCAAAAATGTTTTCAGATAATGAACTACGGGGGAGGACTATGGGTACTTTGGTAGTGGGAGAGTCAAAGTAACTACATCTGAGTGGAGTAATCCTATACTATCAAAATATCAACAAGGATATAAAACAAAAAAATCAAGAGCCAAGAAGTTCTGGGACCTGACTTCATTTAGTACTCACTCCCCCAGTTTCACCTACCTTTATAGAGGTATAAGTGAGAAAAAAAACTGTATGAATTTAAAGTGCTTAGAATATTTTGATATAATATATACACTGTGAAATGATGACAACAGTCAAACTAACATATCTACTCCCTCACATAGCTATTTTGTGTGTGTGTGTGTGTGTGTGTGTGTGTGTGTGGTGAGAACATGTGATTAGCAATTTCTAATGTGCAATATATCATTAACTATAGTTTCCATGTTATACAGCAGATCCCTGGGGTCATTCATTTTATAATTACAAGTTTGTACCCTTTAACCAATATTCACGCCCCCTATCCCCCCTTTTCTGTCACTTTTCCCAGTCCCTGGTAATCATTACTCTAATCTCTATTATAAGATTGGCTTTTAAAATTACACATGGGCTCTTCCAGGTGGCGCAATGGGTAAGAATTCAGCACTGCAAGCTAGCTGCAGCCACTTCAGTGTGAGTTTGATCCCTAGCCCTGGAGGTGACCCACATGGCATGGCAGACATCTCCTGACCCACCCGCTGCTCCTCTCAGCATTGTACTTTGATGGTCGGCCTGCTCTGCCCCCTGCTGTCTCTGGTGAATGCTCTCACTACCCCTGTACCTCAGCTCTGTATGCATAAAATAAATAAATCTTTAAAAACAATACCAAAAACAATGACAATTACCAGTAGGGAACTTGGCAAGGTGATGGGGGAAATATTGAGTAGGTAGAATCTGTAAGGAGCTTTAAATCATACTGTATAACATAGAGGATTAGCTTTGCCATAATCAGTTTAAAAAAAAAATGACTAATTCAATCAAAGATGTCCAGCTATTTAGTGAGTCTCTTAGAAGATTTGGGATACAGATAGGACTTTTTATTTATAGTTCAGAATTTAATATTTACTCCCAAGTTTTAATTTACTGTACTGGAACACTAGTTACAGGAAATAATTACATAGCCTACTGCAATAAATACCAGAATAGAGACCAGCTAGCACACTAACAATTGATTTTAGCAATAATTCTGTGAAAGAATTAAGGCAAAATGTCTGTTTAATCTCAGTGGTGGGAAAAAGATGTATTATTTTCAGTTCTTTCATTGAATAGTTTCATAATGAAAACTTAAGGAAGGAGAGTCATTCTGTAACAAGCCTTACAAGTCTCAAATGCCTCCACTGGCAATGTCTGAGAATGCAATGTTGTGCCTTCCCAGAATAGTTACTTCCCTTTATCCTCCCAGAACTGCATTATTTAATTACTATACTTTTTAATGAAAATATTTTAAAACTAATTAGACACTGTTTTGTTTTAACTATTTTTCCAGATGTCTTCTTTGCTTACCAGCCAGATTTAGGAAGTGATGGCAAATGAGCTTGGCAGAAACTGTGTGTTTAACTGTTTTATGGGTACTGTGTAATACCAATGCTGTCATTTTAACTTTACTTTATTGTTCTCCTGGGTTTTTATATTTTCTGTGCCATTTCTATTACTGGTGATTCTGTGCCTCTTCCTACTCATTTAAGCTGAGACCCCTAAGCCAAAGAGAACATTACCTCATAATTAAAAAAAAAAAAAAGTATCTCTACTTCTAGGAGATGAATAGTCACATGTTTATAGATGGTATAGATGGTATATAAGAGTTATAGAAACTTAAATCCTAATTAAGAGAATAAAAATAAAACTCTCTGTAGCTAACATTTACTAAGAGTTTATTATGTTGCAGGTCTATCCTACCTGCTTTTTTTGGCTCATTTAATTATTTTACATGAGCGCTATGACTATCTCCATTTTACAGGTGATGATTCTAAGCCACAAAGCAGTTGTGTAACTTGCTCACATGGTTAGGGAGATCAACCAGAATTCACTTTTTTTTTTTTAAAGATTTATTTATTTATTCATACAGAAATGGGGTACAGGCCAGAGATGCGGAGGGTGAGAGGATTCACCAGAGACAGAGTGGGGAGCAGAACAGGCAGATCGACGAAGTACATTGCTGAGGGGAGCAGCGGGCGGGTCAGGAGAGGTCTGCCACGCCATGTGGTCACCTCCGGGGCAGGCGGGAATCCAACTCATGCGGAAGCGGCTTTAGATTCTCAGTGCTGTGCTTTAACCCGCTGCGCCACCAGGGAGGGCCAGAATTCACTTTTTAAGCTCTATGCTAGATTGACCTAATCACTATACCTAAATTTGAATACATTTGCTTGAAAGGTTATATTTATGCCAGAGACATCCCACCTCTGCCAATGGGGTTGAAAGAGTGTCTAAAACAGCAGCCATGTTTTTTATTCCTTGTTACTTCAAATAATGTGGGCAAGTTCCTAAGTGCCAGGTTTGGTGCCTGTGGTCTCAGGCTTGACACACTGAGTGCTGTCCCTCTGTGATGAACCCTGAATCTTCAGTCTTGCTGGCCCTAACCACAGTGATGGTTTAGAGAGGGAACATCATATAAGGGATTTTGCAAAGCCTCAGGTAGACCTCCAAGTGACTCTGATCTGAAGACATGGTTCTGCATGTAATTAGGGTTTCAGAATTGCTTGACGCGTTTCAGGCAGACAACTCTTCTGAGACCTTCAGAACAAAACCATACATTTGTGCAGCTCTTTGATTTTTCAAAACCCCTTACTTTACAGTATCTCACTTGACCTTCCTTCTCACGCTTTATGTCAGGCAGAGGCAGTATTATCATTATCTGTACTTTTTACATTTTTCACAGAAACCTGAGGTTCAAAGATGATAAGCAATTTTCCAAGTTTACAAAAGATGAAGCATTTCAAATATAGGGGCAAAGCAAGTCAGCCCTGGACACCTATCAGGCTGTTCAAATCAACAAAGCTAGTTTATTGGATAGACATGACGAAACGATGGGGAAAAAGGGTAAAAACAATAGAGCCTTCCTATATCTATTTGATTTTCTACTTTAAATTTCACTCGTTATTCTCTGGTCAAGAGTCAAATATCTTGAGGTGACACAATCAACAGGGGATGATGCTAGGAGTGTGGGTGATATTCTAGATCTCCAGTCCCTATCAGTTCCTGAGTTCTGCCTTCTACATATGTTTTCTTGGTTGGTTCCAACCAATGCTTTTTTATTTTAAAATAAGAGCTTGTTGAAATGCACAGTAGCTTTTCAATATTTTCATAGTTATTACTTATTTAAAATCTGTCATTTTGATCTTACCAGCTTCAAAAGACTGGAATTTTCTGTCCTCTTAATATAAGAGTAACTCGGATGTTTTTTTCATAGCTGCATCAATAGTGGTAAACACTGCTTCAGCAACAGGGATATTCTTGATAGTTATCTATAAACTGGAAATGTGACTTGAAGTAAAGGCTTCTTTTATAAAAAATAATCTGTTTCTTATTTTATAATGTTTCTGAGTTTCTAATTTCACAATTGGGGCTTCTCATATCAAGGTACAGGTATGTGTGTATGAGTGGGTGTGACTGTTTATGTGTATAATTTGTAAATACATGTTGATAAAATATTTTCTACTTCTTATTCGGGGCCAGCATTCCTAAGTTTGAAATTTGAGGCAATATAGCAGTTATGAGTAAACATGATTTGGAAAGACTTAAATAAGACAGCCATTAAGAAAATTGATATAGATGCCTATCATTGTCACTGGAATCAGAGGTATTGATCACTTCCTTCATTTAATGAAGGAACTTTTTATTTCTTTTTATTCCATTAGTAAGAAAGAAATGCTTTTAAAAGTCAGAATATTAGAAAGAAGAGGGAATAGACTCATGAAACAAAGTGAAAGTCATTATTTGAAAGAGAACTGTTTGTCAAAGTTCTAAGAACCATATTTGATAATAAGCAGATTTTTTTGGGTAAGGATTAAAAAAGATAGTTGCTGTTTACATTGGCAAAACCTAAGTTATTTGAATACTTGGTCATAAAAACCCTGTATAAACAGTTAAGAATAACAGAGTTGTGTTTATTGAAGGATGAAGGATATGGCTGGTAAGTCCCACTAGGAAAATAACTATTTCTCCCAATAAAATACATTTAATTCTGATGGTCCTTTGTGATCATTCTTAAACAATCCTTAGGCTCCCTAGAGACTGACAATACTGATGACTTCATCTGGCAGTAGACCAGTCTTGAAACCAGTTCTGCATGGCCCAGCAGCTTCGACAGCAGAATAATTGAGTGGAAAAATCCATTATTGGAGGAATTTGATCTTCCTACTATTTGCTTTCCCCAAAAGTGGCAGGCAGTTTATTCTGTTATCCATGTGTACCTTATTTCAAAGTTAAACTTTGGTAGATTCAAATTAGATACTTAAACACTTTAAGACATAGGAAACTCAGAATTAAATCATTGGGACTTACACAGATTTCAAGGGTGGTAACTGTTATTTTTAAGCATGTATTTAAAAACTGCAATGTAAACAGATCAGCATAGTTCATGCTAATGTATACTTACTGAAGGACTGAATAAACTAATTTATAATCCAAGTCCTACTTGAAAAGCTGATCTTGGAATTGCAGAATATTGTCAAAATGGAAAAAAATTAGGAAATGTCAAGACACATCACACATTTTTGGAGAGTGAGACTGTACTAATTCCAAGTTGGGGTCATTATGCAAATTTTAACTCTATTCCCATAACTTCTAAAGGTTATAATTTTCTTGGAGTATGGTTTCATAAAAAACTTCCCTCTAGTAGATCTGAGAATATTCTCTGTGCTTCTACACTCATCATGAATAGTAGAGATACACATAGTAACTATTCTAATGGGATCATATCCTTAGCGCAGACATTGTAATTCTTAAAAAAGATTTATTTATTTATGCATACAGAGCTGGGGTACAGGCCAGAGGTGTAGGGGTGGTGAGAGGATTCACCAGAGACAGAGTGGGGAGCAGAACAGGCAGATTGATGAAGTACACTGCTGAGGGGAGCAGTGGGACTGCCAGGAGAGGTCTGCCACGCCAGATGGATCACCTTCAGAAGGGGATTGAACTCATGCTGAAGTTGCTTTTGCTTCTTAGTGCTGTTCTTTAACCCACTGCACCACCAGGGAGGGCCCGCATTGTAATTTTTAACAAAAAAATAATATTAACTTGAAAAATCTCCCCAGGGAAGATTTTATCTTCCTGTCTCTTTTATTCCTATCACTGATCTTGTAGGTTAGGGTTTAAATTTTATTTCTTGCTTTTGTAAAAACATAAACTTGATTATCATTCACTTTAAGTCTTAGACTGATCTATAGGTTTGTATGAAATACTTCTGCTGACATAATACTGTAATAGTTCTACTGATCTAGTACTGCAGGCATCACTGATTCTTTGGCATTAAGGTTTAGTTACAGGGTACTTACTCACTTAGCCTCCTTTTGTAATCAATACTAAATGGAAATCTAGTTTCTAGTCACTTTATATAAAGTTACAGGACATGGGAATAGACGAATCAAGAAAGAAATCACGAGCCAAGCTGATCTCCAGAAAGTTCTATTTCCCATTTGTTTCTCTAGTTGCCTTGTCTCCTGTGGTATATAAAGTTCCACTTAGAGGCCAAGAAAAGAAAAGAACCTGGTTCCTTAACAAACTGTTTTTAGACAAATTAACTGCTGATCTAAATGTTTTTTCAATTTTGAAAGTCAACTATCATGTATCAGGGGCTCTCTCTGTTTTGCCCCCATCCTTGCTAAAGATGGAATGAATGTGCCTATGGATTTATTAGGCTGTGAAACAAAATATTGGGCTGTCTGTGGCTCCAGTTCATGTGAAATAGAGACAATTCCTGACTTCGGCATAGAGAAAAACTAGTGAGAACCAGGCCTGCATGGTGCTTTTGTCATTCTGGACTAAAATGGAAGTGGAATAGGCTGTTTGTCCTTGGTGTTTTTTGTAGGATGACAGAGAGCAGTGCTAACTGTGTGCAAGAAAATGTCCAAGACCCAATTCCAATTCTTTGATAGTTGACGGCCACATTTTACCTATTTGGATATTGGCTTGAATTCCCCTCCTCAGAGAGGCCCTTCCTGAACACCCTATCTAGGAAAGCAATCTTGGCCACATCTACCCCATCATTTTGTTTAATTTCATTTTGAGAAATTGTTACTGTCTAGAATATATGCTTCATGTGTATAGACTTCATAGATTTGGTTCACTGCTTTATCTTCAGCCCCTAGAACATTCTTGGTACAGGAAGATACTCAATAAAATTTTATTGAGAGAATAACACAGGGATAAAGTTGAATCTTAAAAAAGACAATTATAAAAGTACTACATATAGTTTAAGTCACTAATTGGAAAGGGGAAAACCTAAATCAAATTGCTCCCTCTCCTTAATGCCTCCTTCCCCACTCCCTTCCTCTATCAGTAAATTCTTACCTGTTTCTTAGAGGAACAAATCATTTATGGTAAAGACTGACAATGTAAGAAGAGATTATCAATGAACATGTGCTCTGCTTATAAAGAAACTGGAGATGGGGAAAAAGCTGAGAACATTTGGTTTAAAGGAATGAATGTTAGAAAGGAGTTTAGGAACTGACTTTGCTGCTAGTAAACAGTACTTTGGGTTTATTAATTGGTTTACTCTTCCATCAAATCTGGTTAGCAGTACCTACCTCAACGAGAGTGAAAAGATTAGGTAAGGCATTATGTATGTATGTGCTCAGCACAATGTCTGATTCTAAGCAGCTGTTTAATATCTCTTAGCAGATGTGAATGGACATGATCTTGGGTAGCAATACCACTTCTATATATCTCATTGTTCTTATGTGTGAATGAGTGGTGACTTCAATTCACAAAGACACTGAAGGACAAGAGAATTAACAGAATATAGCCACGTATGAGCTAGAGAGTGCCAATCAGGAATCAGGCTATATGATGGGGCAAGTGACTAAGTCAGTCTTAGGCAAAGCTAAATCTTTATCTGCATTATCTACTTCACTGTGAGGATAAAATGAGATAGTACTTTGGAGAACATTTTGTCAAAATGAAAAGCATTATAAAACTCATGCTTTTTATTATCATTACCACCATCATCACCACCAAATGATGGCTCCAATGGATCCATCAACAGCTTACTTGAATAGTGAACATCCTACTAGAACTTGCATGACAATGATCTTTTGATCACTAATATCAGTTCCATATGCTTGTGAAGGTTTGTATTTTCACAGAACAGAGCTTAGTATATCAATAAATATTTGTTAAACTTAAAGAATGAAGTATTGGGCCTCCCTGGTGGCATAGGGGTTAAGTCTCAATGCTATCACTGCTGCAGCCTGAGTTTGATTTCCAGCCAGGGAGCTAAGCCACATGGTGCAGCAGACCAGACCTTTCCTGTCTTGCTCACTGCTCCCCTTAGCACTGTGTTTCAGTAGATGTGCCTGTTCTGCTTCCCACTCTGTTTCTGGTGAACCTTCTCACCCCTTTTTCTCCATACCCCTGGCCTGCACCCCAGTTCTTCTATAAAAATAAATAAATAATTTTAAAAAGGAAAGAATAAGGCAATTCTCATGCAGTAGATAGTACTAAGAAAATATTCAACAGTAAATTAGCACTATGCTGATAAAAATCTATGAATTGACATAACTTCTCTATTCCTTACTTCCCAACATTATCCGTCAATTAGTATGCTAGGGTGCCTCAGGCTTCAGTTTCCAGGGTTAAACATAAAATTAAAGAGTGCTAATCAAGGTGTATTACCATACACAGACATCAGGCCAAGAAGGTTTCAATTCTTAACTGAGGTTCTGATACAGGATGGGGCATCTACAAATCTGGTCCGAGCTAGAGTTAAAGGGCCAATAGCATAGGGCTCCCTGGGACTTGAAGTTGTAGGATGGTGAGTACTTTGGGTGGTGTTTAACAGGTCTAATGCTTTTGCAAATTTAAAGTTTTTAACTTTTAAGTTCATGCAGCTCAGGAATGCCTGCCTAGCTAGACCTTGGTTATCAAACAGCTTCAGATCAGCCACTGCTGATATTTATGGTTGATGGAGGTACTTTGGTTGACTGAATGAGAAAATGGAAGGGGCCAGTTCTCTGGCTCCCTCCTGACCACTGCTGCTGTGAAGTAAAATCTGGTTTAGGTCCTTCTGGTGGTGTTTCCCTTATACCTGCTGCATAACTGCATCATGTACACTCCTTGTTGTACCAAAGTGTTAAATTTCTGATGTTTCCCCTAAAGTTATAGGCTTTGTTTCTCCTCATACCCCCAGTGCTGTGCACAGTCCCAGGCATTTAAAAAAAAAAAAAACAAAAAAATTACTCAGCAAACACTGGCTGGAAGGATAAAATATAAAATGGGTTCTTTCACTCTCAAATTCTAATGCTGTTCTACTATACAGAGAAGAACACAAAACTTGTCAACAAATCAAGAGCCATCTAACATTATTACTCTGTCCTATTATTACTTTTAGCTCCAGCTCCATTACTTGCAGTACAAGACTGACTAACATTGCAAGAAAATTTCATTTGCAAATGGAACTTGAAAGCCAAGTTAAAGTCTAATAAAAATGAAAAGAAAGTGATATAAAATACTCCTGTGATTGAAACAGATTATCAATTATGATAACAATTTTTCCACATGTATGGGAATTAAAATCACATATACCAGTAGAGGTCTATGGGTAGCACTCTCATCTACTGGTTCACTAATTTTCAAGTTGTTATCTTTCAGATGGGAGCCAGACAAAGTTTCTTCTATTACTCAAAAAAAAGGAGACATATTTACCTATATAAGAAAAGCACAGTTTTTAAGTCCTTTAAAAGTCATATACACAGAGAAGGGGTTATTACAACAGTAACAAAAGCCAGTTTGTCAATATACAATGCAGTTTTATGTATTGATTGAAAGAGGATAACTCTAAGTCAGGACTTTGCCACAAGAAATTCTATTTCTTTAAAAATATAATCTATTTCAGACTTCAATTAAGATTTGTTTCCTCTGAATTAATGCCAACTAAGTCACCACATTTATTTTTTCAGCACATATCTCAGTAGAGGCAAGCTCCACTATGCATTTACATAGTGTAGTAAAGCAGAATAGACTTGAATAATCTAATTAGAATAATAAGCATTTAATTCTGTCTGATATTATTATATTATTGGATGCCTAAATACTAGCTTTAACCAAGGGGGATCAATTTAAAGATGCAACTGCAAGTCTTAACTAAAATGTTTAATGATTCAGTTTCAATAAAGCTTGAAATGTAAAGAATAGAAATGGAAACTGTTTTGTAGTTAATTCTAAAGACAGTTTTAATGAATATTCACAAAAAAGAATGATTGAAATGAATTAAGTAGAATGCAAAGGACAAAAAGAGAGAATAATTAACTAAAAATTACTTTAAATGGAAAGAAATGCCCTAACATGGTATCAATACAAAACAATAAGAAAAGAGTTACTTCCACTAACAAAAGCATTCTCTTGTGACAATCCATATACATCCATTTATCCTGCTAAAGTTATGTGACTTGGAAACAAACTGGCATACATTTATCTGGAGGGCAGAAGATTACCGATGCTTTCAGAGGGAAAGGACAGAAGAAATACTGTTTGTGGTTTGTATAGTTCACCAAACATTTATTCAGCACTCAGATATGGGTCAGATGTTGGGACTGATGTTCAGGATAAAATCAATGAACAAGATAGGGTCACTCAATGAGCTCATGGTCATTTGAAGAAGATGGACACACAAAAATATAATGATCTAAGCTCATTAGTCACTCCAACAAAGAGTGCAAAGTCCAAGCTACCCTTACTAGAAAGAAAGCTAGCCACAACTAGTAGCTTAAAGCTCAAGTTATATTATTAGATATTTAAATTCCACCTCTATTCCACAACAGTAGGTGGGTCCTATGATTACCAAGGAAGTCTGAAGTATATTGAAGAGCTTTCTGTCACTATTTTACTATTCATATGCTGTTAATATATCTTGAAAGAAGTAGATCTGAATAGAATGACTCCAATTTCCTAACCTTTAGAAAGATCCAAAAACATACAGGATTACTAGTGTTATCTCTGTTTATATGTCAGGCAAAGAGAGCAGAAAAGTGTTCATTTAGATTTGAAGTCTCCCAAAAACCACATTAAGGCATTTAAATCACAAAGAGAGGGACTACTTTATAAAGATGCTGCTGCTTCTGAGGACAACTTGTTTGATTAGCCTCTAGAAATTGAGACTATCAGTTTAAATGTGTCAGTGAAGCCCTTCATTGGTCCTCTTGATTAAGCACACCTTTATGAACCATGAGAAGGTAGGGAACTTGCATCTCACGTGATGAAAATTAGGTGGCAGTTTGAATTATGAATACTGCCACAGCAGTGGATGGGGAGCATTTGCCAACAGCAACAGAAGAGAGAAAAGCTTGCTCCTGATCACAGAGGAATCAGCAGATAACTAGCCATCTCATTATGTGAAGTTATCTTCATTGTGCACATAAAAGATGTTTGAATCGGGTTCTGCAGGAAGAATGGGTCTTTGGAGGAAGTAGGCTATTCAAAAAACTAGTGGAAACATCAGGTTCCATTAAAACAGCTCAATTTATGTGATGTGCATCAATCTTGATTGTTTATTCAAGCTACTAATTTTTAATTGTGCTGTTTTTAAAGAGCAGTTCAGAGAATCACAGGAGAATTTATCAGGGAGATTAATTTGAGGGAAGTCTTCTTTGATTTTTTTTAGGCAGAGGCAGATGGAATGACCTGAGATAGAGGGAGGTTCTCAGCACAGAGCAATCAGCACATGGACCAGTGCCTGTCACACAATAGGCTCCCAATAATCATTTGTATAATTAAATATAGAACAGCATACTTTATTTCCCCCTTTGCCAAAGTTGATGAGGTTCCATAAAACCTTTAAGGCTATTGTTACAAGTTTTCATTGCTATAAGCTATCTTGTGAGATCTATAGCTCCTTCAAAGAGGATTTCCCATTTATTATGAGGGGCAGCACGGAAATGCTTTTGGAATTGATTCACATTACTATGAATCAGTTTCCAAGAAATTCTTTCCACTAGAACAACCCAACCTTAGGAAGTTGGCAAGAGATTTCTGAAGATGCTCTCCACACTGAGAGCAGCAAGGGAAAGTTGTACCACTGAGTGTGGATTTAGTCAGATTTATGGAGCTAACAGGCTCAACAATACTCTAAAACTGTGACAAATGATCCATATTCAATGGAGCCCCCTCCCCTCATGTACAGAAACTCTTGTCTAATTTACTAAGACAGTTACGAAAGATCCATCAGGAAGTCAAAGACACATTCTTACTTAGGTGGATTTTCTGTATTACCTTGTTAAATGTAACAAATTTCAAAATAGGAACAATATCATAAAATTTCTTTGGTTTAAATGATTTTTCTTACTTTCAAACTACATGAGTTTTATTTTTCCTGGCTAGTAAGTGACATAGTGCCTGTCTAATAAAGATTTGCTTGAATGTGTGTTTTTTTCTAGCTACCACAACAATAGTATGTTAATGTAAACATTCATCATGGGCAACAGAAGTTTTTACTTCCTTGAATGCTATTAATACAAAGAAGTTTTTGCATATTCATTTACTGCAACCTTATGAAAAGTGGAGTCACCCTTTTAGTACTGAAACTACTATACGAGGCTCTGATTCCTCTTCTTCAACCTTCAAGATGGGAGCAATCACTGTTGCTATCTGTAGTGCATCTTCACAAAATTTCGTTGGCACATGAAGATGATATATACAACAAATGAGTTTGACTTTGGGAAGGAGGAAAGATGGTTGGATACAGCTACATAAGAAGTAGTGAGATTATAACTTTTCTGAGGATGATGTTTTGAGGATGGCCCCAGTGAACACCTTGAAGATGGGGACCATGAGTTATTTCTGTCTCACTGCCTCTACAGTGCATCATAGGTGTTGTACATTAGCACTCACTCAGTAATGAATATATTTGTTGAATGGCATGATAAGCAAGCAATTCCTTTGTTCAGAGGCAAGCTTTGAACTCCCTGGGAAGGTAACTGAGTCAGCAGGAAAAATGGCAGACCATGTTGTCATTCTGACCTACCTTACATGTCACTCAGATGATACTCATGATGATAATGGTTGAATGTTTAATTTCCAAAAAACACAAAATATGTTAGAACATTTTCCCTTATATTTAAGTCCTGCTTCTACCACCTGAGTAATTTTCATAACTATCAAATGTGATTTGATTTTTCTGCTTAAAACTCTCAGGACTCCCAAGTGTATCTTGACAAAGTTAAGAAGGTCTGCCCTGATCTGGAATGTAGCTACTTCTACAACCTGTCATTTACCCTAGTGATCTAATTCTGTGGTCATACTTAGTTACTTGTAATCTCCACAAGTGGGACATTTTCACATGCCCTTGGCTGTTTTTGTATCTTTCACCTCTGTCTCTTCTTTGCCAAAAAGTTGAATGCTCCTGCACCCTTATGTCTATTGCAGCACAACTTAAAATGGATAAGCTATGGAAGTTACTCAATGCCTCAAAATAGATGACTAGGTTTAAGAAGATGTGGTATATTTACACAATGGAATATTACTCAGCAATCAAAAAGTATAAACTCATGCCCTCTGCAGCAACATGGATGGAGCAGGAATGAAATAAGCCAGAGAGAAAAAGAAATATATTGAATGATCTCACTAATAGGAGTAATGTAGAGAAGTCAAATCAGGGATCAGAAAAAAAAGTAACTATAATAAAGTGAAAATCAGTATCATCAGGCAACTATAGATCAGAGACATTCTGTAGGGGAAGAGGAGGGAGAGGGATAAGGACAGGAGTGGGAAGAGCATAAGAGACTATGGTGATGGTGGACGGGTAAATTGGTGGTGAGAATTTCATGGGGAAATCTTACATTGCACAAAAATGGAGAATGATGTAATATATATATGAGTCAATAGCTAACAACAAAGTTGAACACTCATTTTGTAAGACTCAACTCTGAAAACTTCATCTTTCTTTAATTAAGACTCATACATTCTTCTGTCATGACATACTGCATTCCAAACAAGGGCCTCCTTGTGGGAAGGAACATTCACTCATATTCATTTCTGTCTCTCCAGCATATATCATAGTGCCTGCAACATAGTAATTACTCACTAAAAACATTCATTCAAGTGAATGAATAACTAATGAATGCTTCCCTCTTTATTATTTTAGGGATGCTTTCTCTCTGTCTCTTTCACACTTATACACACCCACACACAAACCTCTTGATAATGTCTCTGAACTCAAAAAAAGCAGGATAGATAATCTTTTAAGAGTACAATTGAAAAAAGGGCCCTTTTACCCTTTCATATGTTCCCAGAAATGCCTACACACTTCTTCATTAGTTGATGCATTAGGGCCTAGAGTTTTGGTTAACATACTCGCTTGACATAATTCATAGAAGACTCACATCTATTTAGTGAGCCAATCACTTTAAAAATGTTACTGCAACATCTGTTGTGACTGCCAGCTATAAAAATGCATTACATAGAAAATGCTAATACTAAAATGTTTACACTTTTTACTCACTGGAAATTTTAAGAAAATATATAAATTCTTAAAAAAACATAATTTTCCAACTTTTAAAAAAAGGGCTCTTGTGAGGCGAGACAGATTAGAAGAAATGATCTTACTTTTAGTCAGCTCAACTTTCTACTTTGTAATGCTTTGTACAATCAATTATCTTTTAAGCAGGGAGGATAATTTATATACTGTGTTATTTTCTCTCAAAAATATAGAGAAGAAATAAAAAGTGTGTTATAGATGACACCAAACAGAAGAAACCTGTGGGTGGAAGTGGCAGGTGAATTATAATAGCTGTTTTCAGCACCCTAAAAAGTGGAAAGAAGCAGGTGTGAAGAAATAATGTTCTATCCTCTCTATCTTGCTTTCCCAGCTAAGTTTAACACCTCTTTTTCTTTTTATTCATTGGAACTGCCCAATCTTTAAAATGTCCTTAGGTTCAAATTCTAACACACCTTTTATTTTTTTTCCAAATGCACATAAATGAATTTTATTTTCATGGTTCACTTTCCCCACAATGTTGCACCTTCCCGATATCCTAATTCAGATTCTATTTATTCATTCATTCTATTCACTTTTCACATTAATTTTCATTTATCTGACCCTCTTCATCTGTAATTATTGCCATGAAGGTTTTGAATATCATTAACTCTTTTTTACCGATTGCATTAGCTTTAAGGTAATTTGATTAATTTGGCAAATCACTGGTAGATGCAGATTTAGCACCTTGCAGAATTTTTACATTATCAGTATTGTGCAGCAACTAGATTTGTAAGATAAATGAAATCCTTAGGAACCAGACTTTTAAAAGACTGGTTGTTTCCCTGCAAGATTTTAAGTAATTTTGTTAAGCTTTATAAAGTGCATTCTAAACTGTTTTCTCTTAGAACTACGAGCATATCTCAGCATTCCCCTGAAGTCTTGGGATAGTAACTTTTCCTATCTGGGGCATTTCCAGGCTTAGCCAAAGGTTCTTCATTTTGAAAAACACAATAGCATGGAGGCAGCAAAAGTTATCAATTGATAAACTGTAGAAGAGTTTAGCTTGCCAAGACCTTTACCTTGTAAAGCCTTATGCAAAAGTTTCTTAGAATACAGTAAATATGTATTAAATTAAAGACAGGAAAGCTAGCCTTTGTCAAAATTAAAAGTACCATTCATCAAAAGACACTGTTAAGCAAATGAAAAGATTAGGAACACAATGGGAGAATATGTTTATGAAACACACATCTGACATACTGAAACATAAAAAAATCCTTTACTCCAAACAAATGGCAAATAGTTTTGCAGTTGTCATGTGTGGAATCAATACAAATGGAATAATACAAATGGAATAATGTATCTTCACAAAAGGAGATATATAAACAGCCAGTAAATATACAAAAAAGTGTTCAGCATCTGGGATTTGCAAAATAAACCCCAGTTAAATGAAAATCGATACAGAGCGATGAGAACTGCTAAAAGTAAAAAGACTGACAACATCAAATATTGGTGAAGATGTAGAACAGCTGGAAAATCATACTTTGCTGATAGAAGCATAAAGTGGTTCCGCAGCTATGGAGTATGTTCTAATAATTTGTTATAAAAATAAATATACACCTATCCAATGACCCATTAATTCCATTCTTAGCTTTTTAGTCAAGGAAAATGAAACATAGCCACAAAAGACTTGCGCCAGAATGTCTGTAGCAGCTTTAATCATAATATTCTTAAACTGGAAATAACCTAAATATCCAACCACAGGAGAATGAACAAATAAACAGGGTATTTTCATGTCGGGGATGTTACTAAACAATAAAAAGACATACAACAACATGAAATGGATCTTAAAAACATTATACTGAGTGGCTGAAACCTTACACAAAAGACTTGTTTCAAATTATGTGAAGTTTTAAAATAAGCTATGGTAGAAAAAATCAGAAGAGTAGTTGTCTCTAAGGATAGGAGTGGGGATTGACTTGGAAGGGTACGAAGCAAGTTTGTGGGTTGATAAGAGCTCTATATCTTCATAGTTGTTTGGGTTTAAGGGTGTGTGCATCTCTCAAAATTCATTGATTGCTGTGCTTAAGATCTATATATTATGTTTAATGAAATATTGAAATCTAGTTAATGAAATACATGCTGAAATGCTTACGCATGAAGGTCACTAGTGTCTGCAACTCATTTTGAAATATATGAAAAGGAAAATGAATTAATGAGTGAAGAGCAGGAACAATATAAGAACTAGCACAAACTTGTGAGCAATACTAGAATCTAGGTGAGTGGTGCATGTGTGATCACTGGTGCAATTCTTTCAACTTTGATTTGCTATAATAAGACATAATACAACATAATATCAAAGCTTTTAACACTAAAAAAAAATCAGATGCTATTTTATTCTCAGAACAGTCTGTGCTGTTCTATGTTAAGGTCTAGAGCCACACGTGAAGTCAGGGAGTACCCATGGTTGAAGAGAAGGAGGGTAGGTGTGGCAGCCAAAGGTAAAATCTGTCTGCCAAGAAGAGGAATCCCTCCATTCAAACGTCTCATGAAGTGAGATGGAAAAATAACAAAAATTCTAACTGAAGCAAGCCCATTACAGGGCAGCTCCAAGGAGGAGTCTCAGCAGGGGGCTCACTAGAAGTTGGTCTAGCCTGGAGGAAGTCTTTTCAGATCAAGTCTGTAATACTACAAATCTGAAACATAAGTCGCCTTAGCTCTTTCTGAAATCTTGTTCCTGGAAAAGCTAACTGCCTATAACTTTTTCTTAACACTTGGGATATAACTTACAGAACCAATATTAAGAAACTTTTAGAAAATGCCTTAAGTAATTGTCCTTTGTTGCATTTCTTTATCTGGGATACCATTCTCCCTGATAGTCTATATATCTCCCCTCCCCCGCTGCCCCACCACACACACAAAATGATAAACTGACAGAATTTCCTTTCTTTTTTGTTATACCACAGAGAAACAGAGCCAAATGTATTTGTCTCACTTCCCATGGTTGAGGGGAAAGACAGTCAGTATTACTGTGGAAATGATTTCAGTGTTTATTGAGGATGTTAGGATGCATTAGGTGCCTTGGAGGCAGAATAGACACAGCAATGGTTCCCTCGAAAATACAAGGTGATACTGAGAGTGACCACTCACTGAAACTAGAGTGCAGTATGCACCCCTTAAGGAGAATGAATTTCCCCTCATGCTTAGCCATTAGTATTTATAGAAAACACAGTTTATTAAGCTGGAGGAGAACTTCTAGCAAAAGAGTGACTATCAAAGAGATACAGGGGATGTCATGTATAAATTTAAAAACCTTTATATAAAATGACAATTCATTTTGCTCAACACATATAAATATATATGTGTATATATGTGTATATATTCATGCTTCTATATAGAAAAGTGAAAGTTAATCCACTTTGTCACATGTTAAAGCAGAAAGTATAATTGACTAGATTTAAACAACATCCCAACTTAAAAATAATCTTGAACAAATTTAAAAAGCTACATTTAAGGATAAGATAGCACACATAAGATTTAGTTGGGGTTGGAAGTTATTTGAGTTTCAAGGGGAGATCTATGGCCACTTTGCTTGTATCCACTTTCTCCACAGAGCGTACTCCCCAGTCTGGAAAAAATTTTTCTCAGCATATAGTGAGAAAGATCTTCTAATTACTTAGGAAAATTTCATGTAAGTTATGTAAATTTTGTTGCCCCTAGAAATACCTTCAGAGAATTAAAATTTGCTATCATTATCAGGTGCCTCCCTTCTATAGCCAATGAGATTGGCCCTGCCATGTCAGTAGAACTTCCGTATCTGTTCTGTTTTCTATCTTAGGAAAAAGTCGTTGAAAACTTCCACCTTTGTAAGTAGTCTTGCTAGGAGTGGGGAGGACGTGGGTAAGTGAGTTACATTTCTTATTTCTATACTGTAAGTTTTTTTGATATTTCACTTTATTTATTTTTCAACACTGTAGTTTTATTGGGGTTTCAGGGAAGATGTTTTAGCTGTCTATGTTTTTAGAAAACTAAGAGTTAAGTGTGTAGTTCCACTGCAACCACTAGCCTACGTGTTGGGCTTTTTTTTTTATACTTTTATTCTATGAGCCACTAAAAAAGAAAAAAAATACTTTCAACTGCCCTGTGAACTGATGCTAAGATATGTTGATTTTAAAATGCATATTGATTTCTGAGAGAAAAATGAGGAATAATGTGCAATTTTAGAAGTGATAAGATATGGTATTTGTCTTGTACTATTTGTTCCTCAAATCCTGTGGTGAGTGGATGGTTTATAATAAATGAGTGAAAGAGACTCCACTCTGCACTGAGCCTCCTACTTTGGGTAAGCTAGCAATGGAGAGGGCAGGCTGAATATACCTCTGTCACAGGCACTGGTGTCTCAGTCAGCAGATCGACACACTCACAAACTGGAGATTCCCTGAGATAAACTTACTAACAAACCTTCTGTTTTTTAAAACTCCATAGCGATTTAGACCTTGCAAATGATAAACAATAAAAATACCCAGAATTAATCATTCAATACCTTAAATGCTAAACTTATAGAAAGCTTTTAGCAAATATTTATTTGGCTACATTTTTATAAAATGCCAAATAAAAACATCAGTTAAATTTAAAGTGTATGTTATATGATGAGAATAAAGAAGGTACCAAACACAAAGCCTAAACTAGAATATGTCTTAAATGAACATTTGCTGATTTAAACAAAATTAACCAGACTTTTTTCTAAAGGTCTTAGGAAACAGAAATTTGAAATAGCAAGTGGTACAACTGATACTGGACACTTAGGTCCATAACCTGGCTATTGTAAATAGTACTACAATGAATATAAGAGAACATATATTCCGCTGGCTTAGTGATTTTGCATTATTCAGGTAGATACCTAGAAGTGGAACTGCTGGATCTTATGGTAGATCTATTTTTAATATTTTGAGAAATCTCTGTACTCTTTTCCACAAAGGTTGCAAAAGCCTATATTCCAACCATTAGAACATGAGTGTTCCTCCCCCCCCCCCCCATATCTTAGTCAGCACTTGTTGTTTCTGGTCTTTTTGATATGGGCTATTCTCACAGGTGTCAGATGGTATCTCAATATGATTTTGATTGCATGTTGTTGATACTGTTGATCATGTGTATAACTTGTTTGGAGTAATGCCTATTTAGATCTTCTGTTCATTTTGAATTTTCTTTTTGTTGAGTTGTATGAGTTCTTTATAGGTCTTGGATATCAGGCCCTTGTTAGATGGACTATGGATGCCTTGGTGGTGAGTGTGGTGTGGTAACATACACATGAAAGATGTGATCTTACATCTCTAAATCACATACTGACTTGTAAACAAATGTTTTCTCAGTTGAAACAAAAAAAGAAATAGACAAAACACCTCATTGTTTCAGTCAGATGTTTCTATGGTCTTTATTCTCATACCCCCATAGAGTATCACAGCGCTACATGGATATGTTTTACAAGACTAATCAACATAGAATGGAATTCAGAACCAGGTTCTGGCCTGGATGGGGGTTTAAGAGCTGCAACGCAGGTTCCTCATCTGTAAAAGGAATTAATTGATCTAAGTGAGTTTCTAGGTTCCTTACAGCTCCTGGCCCCCCTACCATCAGGTAAGACTCCAAGAACAGACTTTCACATCCTTCAAGGGTAACTTTTCTCATTAACATTTGTGGGAAAAGTCTCTTATTTGATAATTTTCAATTTCCTTGAAAATTAATCTATCTAGTATCAACAGTGATGATTTTACAGGAGTGTATGCTCTTTTGTTAATAAGAAGGAAGGGGTTTTAAACCAGAATAATGTAACATAACTGATGATGTTAGGTAGCCATATCTCTGACTATCAAATCTCTCCATAGGTCCTTGGGCAGTTTGTAGATATGAGCTGTTTCTCTGGTATTAAATTATATTTTTTTACTTGTAAGCACTTCATAAGTATATATTCATGTGGAAAATAACTTAATTGTCTATTACTAGTTCCAATCTAGTAAGAGTGGAGAATAGATATTCACTAATAATACAATATATTTAGGAATGCAAAAATAAATTTCTCTGACACAGCCAAAAGGGAATAAAATCCCTTAATTTAATTTTTGATATTGTACATCCAATAGGAGTTTAATGGCCCTGAGGAAGTAGTAGATTATAAAGCAGGAGGAATGAGATAATTTAATTTGCAGACTCTGACAGAAAGAAAATCCATAGAAAAGGTTAAAATCTTTTAGAACATTGATAGAAAATAAATTACATGTGGTTCTATTATGAAATGCAATGGATAAAAGTATAAGAAAGGCTAAAACACAGGGTAGAAAGATGTGATTATTTTCCTCACATACATCAAGATAACTCTCGGTACAACATGGATTTTTTTCAAAGGTAAAACGAACAAATAAACTTGGCATGAATTCAAAGAAAGGCAGCAGCAAGTGATTAATACAAGGTGACTGACTTATGAAAAAAGGTTAAGGGAATTTTTTTGTGTGTAGTTTGGCCACTTGTCACTCAGTATCAGGGAGAGGAAAGTTCTACTGCCACCTCATATTTACACATTTATATGATAGAGAAACTGAGGCATAGGGAGAGATTTTATGACTCATCTGAAAGCTGCAATCAGCTTGTGCCAAATATTTGGCTCTAATTTCTAATTGTGTGGGTATTCTATCAGGTGAGATAATCAAAGCAAATATAGTTTGTAGGAGCAGTTCTCTCACAGACTGAGTAGGGATCTTAGAATCTTTTATTTTCCCTTGTTGCTTTTCCCAGACTGGGTAATGTCAGTCAAGAGCTTATGAATGTTGACTCTGTAATACTTAAATCCCCAATCAAGAATGAGTTTTCTAAAATGGAAATCTGATGGTGACACTACCACCTCTATCACCTCTGCTCTGACTTGTCCAATTAGACATAGGTAACTCAAAGCCCTCCTGCCATTCCAGGGGTCACAGTGAGTTGCTACAATGAGGTACCTCTCTGTGTTTGTGAGGGTATCTGAGTCTTTCTTACTTTTTACCTCCTGTACCCAGCACACAGTCTAGCACAAGGTAGGTGTTGATAAATATTTGTTAAATGATAGAATCAATGCAATTTTTTTTTCCTGCAGTGACTCTTTCAAGGAGGAATTTAATAAATAAATGAAACACAGTCTAAATATGTGATAAGTTTTGAGATCATGAGTTCTGAAGGTGAAATTCTCTCATGGATTTTGGTGGAACTTTTGTTCTACTCTCTTATTTCTGGAGGTTAATAAATATGAGTCAAGATTGCTGATAAAGCATTTTAACTCTGACTTTAAACTTTATGGTGAAGATTATCCTTGATCCAGTCTGATGCATAAACTATAAAATCTAAGGACTGGTGATTCTGTATTTTTCATTTATTGTCAGATGAGAGAACTTGTTCAAGCCCAATAGTCTCATTTATTCCTTAACTGAGCGACTAAGTAGAATTATCTGATAGTAGATAGTCCATGGTGAAGGACGGGCCACTGCATTAATGAGGCAAAAACACTGTATTGTTGCTCATAGTCAGCAGCCATCTGAACACTGATGCTTGATTTTTAACTGTAAGAGCTTAAACACTTTTTTTTTTACATCAAATAATTTTCTCTGACATCTATTAAAAACACAGCTCAAATTAGTGATATTTTCATATCACTGGGAATTAAGAATCAGAGAACAAATTTAAGTACAGGAGAAGCTAGGGAAAAAAGAGGTTAGAATAAAGGTGAACAAGACTAGATTATCAAACTCACTATTAGTTCTTTATTAATATGAACACACATCCACATATATTGACCACTGACCACAGATAGCAGGTCTTTGAAAACATCACCACAAAAATAGGCCCAGTGTGCTCTCTTCCAACTTCAACTGATTTCCCTCTCCTGGGGTTCTAGCACTTTCAGAAAAAAGGTAGCATGATTCTCTCTTCATCCCCCTCCCCATCATAGCTGCTCTAAGCTACCACCATCACCTACTGGGATGGGTTTGGAATTAGGACATTCATTTGGGCCCTTTATTTGCAAATCTGGGTTGGACACCAATTCCCCAGAAGTGTACAGAAATGTGTCTCACATCAATCTCTTGTGTCTTCAGTCAGCCCCAACCCACTGCCCCACAACTGGAATCCCACACTCAATTTACAAGGGCACAAGGCAGGCAACTCAGGCAACTTAAAGGTATGATCTCATGCAGCTTCATGTTTCCCTAAATGATCTCTCTATTTACCTACATCCAAACATCTTCATATAGCATTCATTTCAAAGGACAAGTGGATCAAGTACAATACGCTGAGTTCCAAACCACATCTTCTCCAAAGAACGTAAGCATATTTTAACTGTTATCCTATCTCCCATCCTCATATTGCTCATCATCACTAGTCTTCCCATACTTTCCCTTCCATTGGCTGCTTCCCTCCAGTTATGATTCATTGTTCTCTTCCCTTTTCATCCATCTTCTTATATAGAGCCTTATTTCTTTCCACTTGGCTACATTGCCCCTTACAACTCTACTAAAAATCTTCCTGATTACAAAATCAATATGTAAAATGTTGAGCTACCTGTTGAACTTCAATCTGGCAATGAAGTTTTCCTTTCTAAAACTCTACATCCTTGGCTTTCATGACCGCATGAACTCCTGCTCTCCTCCTCTTTTCTACCATTGTGTTTCCATAACTTGTCTCTGTGTCTTCATCCTCTGCTTGCTCTTCAAATATGGATTTTCTCATTTCACTTTCATTCTACTCTATTTAATATTTTACAAAACCTCTCTGGATAACCTCAGGCACTCCATTTTTTTTTAAACAAATATTTCACTTCCCTATAGTTCTAATTTGTATTACATTTCCATATTTGTTTTCCCCCTTATATTTATTATTTATATTTATTTATTTTTATTATTTTACATTTTTATATCATTCTTCATTTTTAAACAATGTATGCTTTATCATCTTGAGTGTAATCCCCGTAAAATTCCCACCACCAATTCACATATGTACCTTCACCATAGTCTCTTGTGCTTATTTTGATCCTACCTTCTCCACCCCCTGCAGTGTCTCTGGTTGCCTGTTGATTTTGGTTTTTACTTTATTATAATTACTTTTTTCCCCTGACCCCTACATTCCTCCTATAAGTGAAACATTGGAAATTTTTCCTTTTCTTTCTGGCTTATTTCTTTGAGCATGATCCCTTCCAGCTTCATCCATGTTGCTGTGAATGGCAAGAGCTTATCATGTTGATTGCTAAGTAATATTCCATAGTGTATATATACCACTCTTCTTGATCCAGTCATCTTCTTTTTTTTTTTTGGCATTTGGGATGTTTACATACGTTACCTAGTCCTGCAATAAACAATAAAATGAGAGGTGCATGTATCCTTTTGAATTAATGTTTTTGTGTCATTTGGTTAGATACATGGGGTAAAATTGCTGGATTATACGAGTTCCATTTTTATCAATTTGAGGAATCTCCACACAGCTTTCCATAGTGGTTGGACCAGTTACACATCCATATTTAAATAGCTTGTGGCTCTTCAAAACTTCACTGTCAAAACCAAACTCATTACCCTTCCTGTAACCAGCTGTCCTATTTTATTTTCTGTCCCATTTGGAGGTGTCACCATCTATTTCACAAGTTAAGTTTAGTCCTAAATTGACTTCTACTTATTTTTTATATAGTGAAAAGTCAATTAAACACAAAATCCTGTTTATTTTCATTCTTATAAAGCTCTAACATTTGTCCTTTTTTCCAATTTTATATATCTCTATTCTCTGATCTTTCTATAGGTTTAACATTACTTCTTTGCTTAAAATTCTTTAGTAATTGCGGGCCCTCCCTGGTGGCGCACCGGGTTAAAGCACAGCACTGAGAATCTAAAGCCGCTTCCGCATGAGTTCGATTCCCGCCTGCCCCGGAGGTGACCACATGGTGTGGCAGACCTCTCCTGACCCACCCGCTGCTCCCCTCAGCAGTGTACTTCGTCAATCTGCCTGTTCTGTTCCCCGCTCTGTCTCTGGTGAAGCCTCTCACCGCTCCTGAGCCTCTGGCCTATACCCCAGTTCTGTATGCACAAATAAATAAATCTTTAAAAAAAAAATTCTTTAGTAATTGCATAGCCACTCATTTCCTCTTAACACTCTATGCTTCTTAAATGCACCACAATCTAAAATGCTTCTAAAATTAGTTATTTGAAATTCTCCATATACTCTGCTGATTCTTGCTTTTGTTCATGCTACTCCTGCTGTCTCTATACCTTCTCTCTTTAATCATTATTTTACATCTAGTTATCCTTTCAGATTCAGATTAGGAGTGACTTTCTCCAGGAAGTTCTCATTGACATCCCCATGCTCTTAACTGGTTTTCTAAATATCCCCACAGCCTCTCTAAAACCACATGCTCTTTGGTAATTAATCTATTTCACTCTTCCCTTGTTTAATATGTTCCTCTATTGAGGGCAGGAACTGATTTCTTTAGAATAGCAGCTCCTTATTCATAGTTGATGCTCAATAAAGTTGTATTGAATGAATAAATCAATGAAATGCTGGATCTTTTTCATGGAATACAGGAAAGATAGGTTATTTGGATTCAGCTGATTTTGAAGTTCTGCACAAGAGTGAGAGTTAGCAGAAAGCAACTGATTAAACAGAAGAACTGAGCTAGACCCCAGGGTCCAAAGAATGTAAGAATTGTAGGAGAACATATCACTTGTAGACAAAGACCCCATGAGAGGTGGTTGATAGTGATGAATAACTACATAAAGGTTTTCAGGCGTAACTGTATATAAGACTGATGGCTTTTAGAATTTTGGCACTAACCACTCTCCATTTTAACCCACAAGAGTGGTATAGTTAGATCTATAATTTTTGTTTCTCAAGGGATTTGGAAATCAAAGTAAAAGACAGTTAACTGAAAGGTACTGAAGAATGAGGCAGTCATGGAAAAAAGAACTGGAACTTTCTCCAAGAGGACAAAGAATCAGTATTCTGTCCCAGAGGAAGACCTATATGCACTATGGTAGTGGGATAGACAAATCTCTTCTTTTTTGACTGAAAGGCAATTTGGAAGATTAAGAACTAATTCCATCCTAAATATTTACTTAAAGAATTAAAAAATGCTAATTTGAAAGGAAATCTGTACAGGAGGTAAAGGAAACCTGTAGGAGACAAGATATGAAAACAATTTAGGGGTAGTCTATATTTACAAAATATTAACAGCAATGCAAGCCAATGTTACCTCAATTAAAAAAGAAGAACCAGTAGCAATTCCAAGCATCGAGGGATATTGGGGGTACATAAATCCACCTGTAATCTCCATCAGTTTCCTTCCTCAAATTACTTAAAATGAGCACATGCTTAAAATATAGTTTATTTGCAACCTTAGAGACAAGCTAAATTCCTTAGCCACCCTTTTCAAAAAGTTTACCTCTTCTAAGCTCCTTTTGTATAGAAATGCTGAAGGTATTGCTTTCAAGATCCCCAGTTGGGGGTACGGATAACCAGGTTCCCTCTTCATTTCTAAAGGGCAAAGTAAAGAAACCTATCATGGGAACTTTCTGGGTAGGCTGCTAACTTATGTTTTTAAAGACTCTTGGGGAACTGTCTAATATTTTATCACCCACTTCTCACATGTTAAAAATAGGGCTATTTGTAATATTAAAAAACACACATAGCACTTCAATGAGTCTTATGGTGACAAATGTCTTGCTAGTCATACTCAATTTCTATTTTTTTCATTATTAATTCTTTTCAAAGTAATTAGGACATAGCATTGACCTCAGGCAAACTCTTAAAGAGAATTTTTTAAAGCAAGGAAGAAGGATAACGATCAGTGAATAAAAAAACCAGTAGAATGAGATATGGGGTCTTGATATTTAGTTCTGATTCAATGGCTAATTGAGCCAGGCAAAAATTCACTGACCTTAGTTTCCTAGATTGTCATACTGGGGAAATTAGATTCCTTCCAAGGCTAAACTCTCAAATCAAAACAATTAATAACATGAAATTCTTTTAAAATGAAGTATTCTGTTGTATGCATTCCATGTTCATTCAGACACAAATGTATAAATTAACCAACTCCATTTTGTTTATAATGAGTTAAAGGATTATTTATTCATCAAAAGCACTTTCTTGTAAATTTCTTAGATTCTACTGTGGATAAAGTATACAAGGAGGCTTTTCTCAATCTTTCCCCAGGACCTGGCATTCTCCTGCTACTCTTCTTTTGCTCTAATACTGCTTTCTCTTTCTCTAGAATGGTGATCTACACAAAATGTTACTAGTGGCAAAAAACTAAGAGTATAGAAGACTTGGAGGAAATTATAAATAAATACTTAAATAGAGTAAGCTTTACAAAGTCTTAAAAAAAGGTGTCACCATATATAATTTTAGAGCAGGAAACTAGATTTTACCTTTTTTAATTTTTTGCTGTGCTCTCTGAAATTTTACTTGGCCTGCTGCCCAAAGGGTGTCCTACTTTTACTGTTTTTGTACTTTAGGACTTTGGTGTCATTGGTCTCAGACAAAACCTGTGTCCAGGATACTGTGGTTGTGGTAGGTGGTGATCTCAGCTTTTAGCTTGACCTTAATGCTCAGCAGGTTCTCGTACTTCTAGGTCTGGGGCTGCCCTTCTACTAGGGCTTGGGCAAACTCCCACTCCAGGTGTACTGGGACCTCACTGAGCTGCTGCATCTGTATGACATATCAGCACTCTACCACCATCATCAGACTGGCCTTTATATTTCTCATGGATTCCAGGTCAGTTTGGAGGGTCATCTAATTCACTCCTAGCTCAGTGTTTTGCAAGGTAACCACTGGTGTACTCTCCTCAACCTGTTAGAACCAGTACTTATCCAGCTTTTCTCAGTTCTTTTCTTTTATAAAGATTTGTTTAAGCATATAAGACCTTGGGTACAGGTGCCAGAGGTGCGGGGAGTGAAAAGATTCACCAGAGAAAGAGTGGGGAGTATACCAGGCAGATTGAATGAAATACATTGTTGAGCAGCAGGAGGGTAAGGAGAGGTTTGCTGAATCAAACTCCTACTGAAGTGGCTTTCGAAAGTTTCAAAGTGCTGTACTCTAACCTGCTGCAACCCAGGGAGGGCCCTCTTCTCAGTTTTTCTGAGCCAGCTTGTGATACTGGGTCCAGGTGTCTGCCATGGATCTTATAGAGTTCTTGAGATACGGGCTTGTAGACCCTCTACTTCCTCCTCATGTTTCTTTTTCATGAAAAGCATCTCCATGAGATTCTCTATTTGCAGTTGATGACATTGATGTCATCAGTGACCTTGCGGAGCTTATGAATGTCACTCCACAAACTAGTGCATACTTGACTCTGAAGTCATCAGCAGCAAGATGAGCCTAGTCAATTTTCACAATGATGAAGGCATTGTCCAAGAATTTGCAAAGATCTGAGCTCTAATCTTCTTAATGGTCATGAAGTAATTCACCCAGGCTCTGACTTCTCCAGATGTTCTCAGATTTTTCTCTTCTGATAAGCTCTTAGTTATGAGTCTCCAGTTTCTTTACCCTTTCTAAGTAGGAATTCCAGCATTTGCCCAGATTTTACATGGTCTCCTTTTTGCCCTGGATGATTCCCATGCCTGCTCTCCATATCCAGTCCTCTTGGAGGCCAGACCCCTGACCTCTTGGCACTCTGGGAGCTTACACCCTCAAGCCCCCATGCAGGGTAATTGGTGGAGTGGGTGATTATGCTCAAACTGTTCAAGCAAGAAGGTGAGAGGCTAGAACTCAGGATCCGGTCACCTAAATTTCTACTTTCTAAGGAAACATAATCTAGATGGATTTTTGATAATACCTATTCTTTCAACCTCAAATTCTTATAGATTTTTAAAAAAAAAATTATGTCCTGAAGGGTATCATGCTACTTCTTCCTCCTTCCTCTCTAAAAAAGAAGACTCAAATAGGACAAGGAATTCTGTTAGATTAGATTTGCTTTGAGCAGTCTTTCATGGATTTAGCATTGCTAAAATTATTACTTTAAAAATGTAACATCCTTTAAGGGAGTTTCTGAATAAAAAGAGGTTACATTTCCAGCATAATTTTAAGGTAATTGTATTTTACTCTAAATCTCTAAAAATTAGTAAATAATCCATTAATGATATTATAGAACTTCTACATTTCTTATTCAGCACAAATTGTTCTTGTCCTTGTCCCTGCCCCTTAGTGGGCTTTAGTAGAGGAAAGCATGTTCAAGGACTGACATGATCTTTATTTTCAGTTGATATAATGTACTCTGAGTAGATAATTAAACTATTCTTTTAGTTGGAATTAATAGTTGATAATAGTGAATGGTGAATATGAATAGCTCACTGAGGACAGATTATTAGAAATTTCTACAGTTGTTTAAATTTCATTTTGGGTTTTTCAGTTACCTGTTTTTTGTGCCCACTTGTATTGCTTTGGACACAATCAAGAGATCTGAATTAGCAGTAAATATTATTAAGCTGAGACACAATAATCTTTTATTCCAAATGTCAATCATTTCATTTTCTGTCTATTTGAATTCATATACTTTTGCAAATGGATGTCACCCTCACTGGTACCAAAATTAAAATACTATTCCTTTTAAACAGAGACAAAGGAAAAAGCTTAGAAGGAGAACTGTTAAAGGGTAGACATACCGCATATAATGAGCAATGTAAAACAATGTGACCAGAATAAATGATGGTACTAACAAAGAATGGAGATGTCACTCACTAATCACTCTTTATCAGTAAGGGTCACTGAGAGGAGCTTATGGAAGGAAGACCAACACACTAATGGTCCAGAGCTGGAGTTCTTGCAGTCAGGGGGCACGGGATTCAGTGACTGGCATAAGTATGAATGTAGCTGTGAGTAGGAGAGACAAAGAATTCCAAATGAGGGAACTGCCTAAATGATCTTATACTGATGGGTATTTCATTTGCATATCAGTTTCATAAATTTATCCACATACCACTTAGTATTCAATACTATTACTTTAATATTTTCAAAAGTTTTTAATTATTATTAAATATTGTTCTTTAAATCAACACATTTTTCTCCACAAAATGGATTGATTTAATGGAAACTTCCTATACCACCTTTAATGGAAAACAAACATCAATAGCCATTAATATAAGGTAATTGTTAATACAAATACAATGAAATGAAACAGTTCTATTTATTTCTAGGTAAATCTTTTGGTTCCCCAAAAGCTATCCCTGAAAAGGCCTGCTCTTTCAATTTGAAAGGAAACCCATTAAAGACAACCAAAAAACTTTCTTTTTCATTAATTAACAGAAGTGAAAGATAACTCCTTTCATTCGTGATTCAGTGTGGTTCCACTAGTATTCAATATAGAATACTAGTGGTGAAGCTTCAGATTCAGGAAAACAGTGATCTAATTTAGACTCTATTCAAGATTAACCCTTAAAAGCAAAGCATTGTTAGGAAATATGTGCAAACAGAGGTAGCTAGTTAGTAGAGTATTAAAATGACTTCATTCTTTTGCAAAAATATCCAAGCAGAAATACAAAATAGTAGATCATATTTTTGAAAGAGAGATAGAAAATGTAATCCTATGACATTGATTACACAAAAAAAATTGGAGAATTTTATGAATGTTCTCATAATGAAATCTCTGCTCAAGGCTTGACTTTTGCACTCCCAATTGAGTCCATGAAGTTCTAAAGTTCTTCCTTTTCTCAAGTAGAATTTTTTTTTTTGCTATTTAATGTTTTCTTAATATTACTTTTTTTTATTGAGATAATTCCAGGTGGTAAATATGCTGTACCATTCTCCAAGGGAAGAACAAGAGTATGAGAATATTTAGTCTTGAGAAGAGTTGGTTGCATGTAAATACCTTTAGGATTGCCAGGAAGAAAAAAAAAAAAGGCATTTCTTCTAAATGCAGAATTCAGGTTAACTGGCAGAAATAACCAGGAAGCAGATTTTTGTCTCTCTTCAAGGAGAATTTTCCTTATATCTTGAGCCACTCCTCAGTAGGCTTCCTTCAAATGAGTGCATTTCTTTTGCTTAAGAAAAGGTATGACACTCACTTGCCACAGACCTTAGAGACAAGATGGCTGCTTTGTGGGAAAGTAAAGGAGGGAAGAAGAAGGAGCTTCAAGGCTCCTTCCAAATGGAAGATTCTCTGATGTGTGCTGACACATACAACTTCATTTCACAGCTCATCTTTTAGCATTGGCTAAAGATGACAAACAGAGGAAAGAGTTTGTTTTAATTGAATCATTTATGGTCTCTTGACGGCATGAAATGAGAAATTCTTAACTTTTGTATGCCCTTTTCACAATCTAAAGTAGACACTCCTGGGCATCATGTAAAAATGAGAAGTATGAATTACTGACATCATAAACCATTTAGGGTGAAGTTGCTTGAAAGAGTTCATAAGAGGTTTTTAACACTGAGGCAAGATGAATTTAAGCAGAATGGGAAATATAATCAAATTAACATTTTAATTCTGGTACTATTCATTCCAATTTGTCAGGTTCTCCAAACGAGCTCTTTTTGCCAGGTGAACTCTAGGAACAGGATGCCTGAATAATATGAAAATATATGACTCTTTCTGAATGAGGACAACCCATATTTTAGAGTGATTATTAGAAGGAAAAGTAGTATGATTTAGGTAGAAGGTATGTTTACACATACGGCAGCTTATAGAAACACTTCTATTTAAAACTGATATTAGATACTATGCAGCTGCTCTGCATCCATTCTAAGATAAAAGGGGATAGACAGAAGAAATAGATTTACTTCAAATAGAGCATCTGTTCATTTATCAATGGAGAGTGATGTTAAATAAGATTGCTCCATTTTGGGGGGGGGGACGGGGCTTGTGACATAACAAAAAATACAAATCATAACATCAGTTTCAAGTTTTTATTTGAATCCAGTTCTAACTAATATATAGGCTGAGGCCCTTGCTGGTGGCACAGCAGGTTAATGCACAGCACTAAGAAGTTAAAAAACAAAAACAAAAACAAAAAAACACTTCTGCATAAGTTTGATCCCCGCCTGCCCCAGAGGTGACCACATAACGTGGCAGACCTCTACTGACCTGCCCACTGCTTCCCTTAGCAGTGTACTTCAATGATCTGTCTGTTCTGCTCTCCACTCTGTCCCTGGTGAATCCTCTCACTGCCCCTGTACCTCAGGCCTGTACCCCAGTTCTGTATGCATACACAAATACACACACACACACACACACACACACACACACACACACTGAGTAGAGATGATCCTGAAATTCCACTAAAGTACATTATTCCTTTGGGTAAACCAATCGTATATGAAGGCAATGCTGATGACTGCTGTGTATATGGCAGGAGTGACAAGATCAGGCAAAAGCTGGGGATGGGAAGGCCTAAATTGGTTAATCATTCACATTGGTTGGGTATATTTTCTGGAATGACAAATTTCCTCCATCCCACATTTTTCAATAGTTAGTGGAAAGTACAAGTACAATTTTATTTAATTTAAGCCAGTACTTTAAACATGTAAAAGCAAATGTACTTTGGAGCAATTAACATTTTCATATAATACTGTGGTGGTCCAAAATACAATGAGTCATATGTGTCTCTTCTATAGTAAATATCTATGATTCTCATGAGTTTGTCTTAAGATTATCTTTGAAGATAGTCAGGAAGATTAAGGGGCTGTAGGGGAGGGAGGGAATTATGACATAGTGGTTTAGAAGATGGTTTCTATAGTTAAACAGAGTTGGTTTGTTCCCTTACTTATTGGTTATGTGACTGGGACAAGGCACCCAACATTACTAAGCCTGTCCTATATCATATACACAAACAATAGTATCTACATAATAGGGCTTGTCAGAATTAAATGACAAAATACATAATTCTGAGACTTGCACCTGGCACATGTTTGATATCATCATGAATACTGTATTTATAATGGTTATTAAGAGATCATTAAATGAGAAGATACAGACAACTATGTGCAATTCTTTCTATTTTGCCATGAAAGCAAGATATTTATCTATAGTTGTCAGGAAAAATGTCATTTATTCATTTTAGATGTATTTGTTGAGTATCAGCCCATGCTGATAAAATAAAGATGGATAAGTCATTTCCCTGCCCTGAATCTAGTAAGGGATAAAGTTATAGAAACAAATACTGTAGAACAGTGCCATGAATGCTACACTGCAGATAATTATACGAGATACTGTGACTCAAAGACGGAAGGTAAAGACAATGGGAGACTTCATTCTCTGGTTCTCTGTACTTTAATCACTACATTGTCTGTCATTGGTTATCTATCCAGTACCACAAAATAAAAGATAAGTGGAAAATATAATTTAATAAAAATATGACATTAGAAGCTTTGAATTCTCTAATCACCAAATCTATTCATCCTTAAGGGAAATCTGTTTTTGCTGTTAACATGTATTTCTGTTAGCCTGTCACTTTCAAATATGTTCAACATATACTTCACTATTCAGTTAATATGAAGCTTCTTTCCCTATTAATTCACACAACTCAGAAAAAGAGTCCAGGAGATGTTTAGTAATGTAGTTTTACATCCCAAGAAAAAGAGTCATGGAAAATTTAAAAGTGATTTGAGGCACTGAATAAAAAATTTTAGCTATTGATCTATAATCTTTAGGAGATGAATTCTGGTGTTTCTGGTCTCTGAGTGTATTTTGGGAGACAAGAAACGGTATCATCTCATGGGTGGTGAGAGGGCAGACACAATCACAAAGGAACAAGAATGCTCACAGATGAGCAGTTTGATTTTTTTTTGCACAGCACATAGCTTGTATTCAGGGGTTAGATCCCATAAGAGATAAGCTAAGTGGGTAATTATCACTAGAGGGTGAGTCTAGATTGGAATTCAGACATCAGCTCTGGAAAATAGAAAGAACTGTGAGTGAGCTGGCATGAACTGAACTCTAGTGTTATTATATGTTGTGGCATATGAAACACTATACATACACATAGTGTTAACAATATATTAGTGCAATTTAAACAAGGATACTAGATTCGTGGGTCCCTTCCATTGCTGACATCTTTGAATCTACAAAATAGCAAAGCACAACTTCTGGGGAAGTCATTGTGGGTACCCAGCACTAAACTGAGAGGGCAGCAGACATGTATAAGGGCTAAGGAGCCAGGGAGATTGGAGGAAAGTATCTGAGGTTTGGAAGTGGTGGGAGGATCCACAAGACAATGCAACTAGCATAAGCATTAGTTCAAAAGCAGTGGCGCATCAGTACTGAAAGTGTGTCCTCTACAGAAAGAGTCAGGGATCCTCAGGAACATGTGGAACGCTATACTGCATCTGTGGGAAGTCTTAATGCACAAACTAAAAGGAAAGAAGCCCCCTACTACCACTCTCAGTCCTACTTTCTGTCAGACTGATTGCTGACAAAATAGCTTTTGTTCTAATGTCAAAAAGGACTCTACTGTGTCCCAAGAGAGGAGTGGACAAAGTTTGGTGGTGATTGGAATGCCTTCATCTCAGCTGTCTGTTGGTTTTGATCTTGAAAGTTGTCATTTGATAGACTAATATATCAACTTTGGGATGTCAGCGATTGAGAGAGAAAGATATAAAATTTCCTACATCTTGACACCAAGTGAGTATAACCACAGGGAATGAAAGCTGTATTGGAACTTCTTGAAGAAAGGTCGTCAAGTCAGTGGCATTTCTTGAGAATGACTGATTTATTTAGAGAACCTAAAAAGTTGTTATGATTAAACACTGTTCTTTTTGCAAGTGTGCTCCTTTGGCTATAGCTATTGAGAAGAAATCACTGAACTCTTTAATAAAGGAAATAATCATTTAACATATGCATGCTTTCTCAATTACTAGAAACCACTTTGGAAACACTGCTTTCACAAAATTTAAGTGAAGGAATATGCCACCTAAAAAAAGACTCTGTTTTATATAAAAACCAGAGTATATTTTTTGCCAAATTTGTTAAAGACTTGAGATTACAAAATTCACTGGTACAAATGAATGTAAGGGCTGAATTGCAAGTAGATTACTTAGAGAGGAGAAATGCTAACAGATTACTGAGAATTTTTAGTTTCATTGAAAAGGTTATAACATTTTCTCCTTATGCAGTATCTCAGGCAAAGTTGTTATGAAAGAGAAAGTGCATTTAGGTATAAATGTTTTCCCTTGGTGTTTGGGTAAACAAAGAAACAAATGGCACTGAGGGGGATGTGGCACAATCACATACAATATTTACTTAAAATATTTCAACTTGACATATACTAGTGAACTTGTTAAATAGGCTACAAAACTGCACTGGGGAAGAAAGACAAGACTTCAGGGTTATATGTTGATCTGTGAGGAAAACAAGGCTTTAGGCCCATGCCATGGCCCATTCCTTACGTGTTTTAACAGTATGAGAAATCTTTTGATTTCACTAAAAGAGCCCTTCATTTTTTTCTCCTTAATATTAAGAAGAAATCTGAAAGTCCTTGTACATTCAATAGCTACAAATCAATTTCTAAACATGAATAAAATGACTTGTTATGAGAAGTCAGGGTTTTATTTTCAGGTATGGCTGCTAAGGGTTAAGTGATAAGAGTAGGAAAAATTAGATTTCTAGTCACTTACTCCATTGGGCTCTTCTAGTTAAAAATGCCTTTCCCCCCTGGTGAACAGGTGGCCTTAATGGTATATACCCTGCTTATTGGTCCTGTCCCATGTGGTCACTGTCTCACTTATCAGTAGTTACCCTACAATGAGAGCCTAGAGCATCTGTTGACTAGTAGTACAGAACTACTATAAGGGAAGATATTTTAAAAAAGTGTTCTACATCTGTACAGATCCAATTTCTGTATAAAACCACTTATTATCATATTTTATATGTAATCAAGATGCATCATGAGACATATCCATAACTACACTTGATCATTTGAAATGACAGGTCATATGGAAAAATTGTTGGGAATTAAATATAGTCATAAAGGTAGAATGCAGTGTCACTTATATAACATAGGGAAACTTGGGAAATAAGAGTGTAACTGTTATCCAATGAGATTGAGTGCTAGAATTTGCTGAATGGCTTTCATGAAAGTGCCAAGCAATACGTAATCTATACTTTAACTTGGTATTTCCCCAAGACTTAGACATCCAGACAGTTTTCATTTCTCCTCCTCTATTTCCTGTTAATTCCTTCTCCTCTTTCCTCTCTCAACACTACTTTCTATCATATCTATTGAGTAAGTCTGTTTTGGACAATTTGGACCAATTTAACTAATAGCACAGTTTAGTCCTGATTCATAAAATGCAGCCATTAAAGAGTTTTCAAGTATATAGAAGGATTTCATCTTCTATTAGTCTCTTAAATGTATTATTTAGGGCACAGAGCAGTGACTCAAATTTAGGATTTTCTGGAGGGCTTTATTTTCATTCAAAATATCTATGTGCCATTTAAGGGATGGAATAAGCTTATCTTTACAGGTCTTGACACTTTTCAATAAATTTGTCCCATATATTTGAATGCTAAGGTAATTAAAAAAAACTTTTTTGTACTTTTTAAAAAGCCTACTACTGGTAAACTATTATTTTAATGCATTAGTAGTATTTTCTGTTGGTGAAAATTAAGTAAAATGATTGTCCATATCTATGCAGCCCAGACATTGTTAACTTAATTTTCCAGGTTCACAAGATTCCCATCACTGCCTTCCTTTGGTTTATATTTCATTACCACAAGTGGAGAGTCATTGCTAATGGAAAAAAGGAACATGAGTCATTTGTATTCACACAAATAACATCAGAACCTCTACCCAAGCACCAAAGGGAAGATGGTGCTCACCTCTTCAGTATTCTACACCCCATGGGAATTTAGGGATAATTTTCTACTACACTATGACAAGGCAGATGTCATGGGTTAGGTAGTCCTTGCAGATTTCAAATCAGAGAGCTCAATAATAGTTTCTAATTTGGAGAACAACCTTCTCATTCTCAGTTCCTTCTAATGTCTTCTGAAATGAACTGGGTGCACACTCATATCTGACTGCCTCAGTATAAGGTATTGCCAAGCAAGAGAGCCAGAAGAAAGGTGTTCAGAAGAATCCTTTTTCTATTAACAATTTTGCCCATTTTGTTTCTTTCTCATATGAAAACTTAATTTTATTTAAATAATCAGATTCTATGAGATATCTAGATGAGTTCTTATTCAAGTACCATTTGTATCTTTTTTAATAATCAGCTTTATATCTTACAGATCATAAGCCCTCAATAACTAGTTGTTGAATTGAATAGTTGTTGAATCACTGAATAGTTGTTGAACCACTGGTTGTTCAACCAATGAATAGTTGTTGAACCACTGGTTATTTTACCTTAGTGGCATATTTTATAATGCAGGTGATTTTCTGAAAGAGGTACCTCTAGAACAAGAAATATTGAAACTTGAACATAACAAGTAAATCTATGCGGTACCTAGTTAAGGCTCTGAACAGCAATCAGTAAATGTAGAGATAATAGAACCCATAACATAATAGTTGTGGACACAATTATAAAGTGAGACAAACATTGGTGTAAGTGCTTGTTCTATTAGGTATGTAACTCTGGCCAGGTTATTTAATTTGTTCTTTCTTACTGAAATAACAGTAGCTATGTAGAAGCATTGCTGAGGAGAACAAATGAGATCTCTTATGTCAAGTGTTTAGCATAATTCTTGGAATATAATAAGCACACAATAAATGGCAGCTGTCAATTATTGGGAATTTTCTGTGATATGAAGATCAATTATTGCAACACCATCTGTCTCATATTTAATCAGTAAATCTTTGACTGTATGCCAATTTTAATACTTATTCTTAACCAGATGATTTCTAAATTTACATTGAGTTTTATCCAGAGAAAGTTATATTGAAGGGGATAAAATATATCCCAAGGATTTTCCAACCATAATACTGGTTTGCAATCCAGTTAATTGCCTCTTAAGATGTGGAACTGAATGGTAAGTAAGTTCTGTAAATAAGCAAGAATGAGCAGCAAAATGAAATATTAATTAAAATAATTATAATATTATAATATTATTATAATATATTGTATAGATGAAGACAAAAATATCAAATCAACTGAGACTGGTTAAGAACATTTGAAAAACATTCAACAATATAAAAAACCAACCATGCCACTAAAAATACTGAGTTGTTTATCAAAATGAAAGCAACAAGGATGACCTACTGTAAAATTGATGAGCAACATAAAGCATGGTACAAAAGATCAGAGATTCTTTAGGAATGGATTGTCATCAGTCACATAGAGTCACATTATCATGAGGAATTTTAGATGTCACTGAAAAAGGACTTTGGAACACAAACATCTCAAATGAATAATGAGACACAGAATAAATCAGAATGTGTCAAAAATACACAATAATTCACAAACACATAGTCAACACCTGAGTCTGGTCAGACACAGATTATTAGGAAAGGATGATATCTCCAGATTGAACTAATTAAGTTCCAGTGTTTACTTCTCAGTATGACATGTCAATAACAGCTAGGATGTTAGAAAGGCAATGGAAAAGGTTGGGGTATAAAATGATCTCAACATACTATGGTATTAATTTGAAAGTTGTCTTAAGGCATGTGAGAACTGTGCTATACATTAGTAAGGCACAGCAAAAGAGAAGTTAAACTGAATAGAGAAATGGGAATAAGGTGATTTTAAACAACTTTCAGTGTGGATTCATATTTTTTGAATTCATTAGACCTAGAGGCAGTTTTACATCCAATCAGAAGAGTTAGGGTTAAAAATTTCTTGAAGGTGCTTAGAGATTGGGGAAGTAGCATTTCTTCCCTCCTATGTTAGGTAATAAAATATCTAGGTTGAAGATGTTGAAACCTTTATAACTCATTATCAAAATAGACAGAAAGGTGGAAAAACAGCAGTGAAGAGCATATTTTTGTATCTCATAGCACAGTGTCTACCGGCTGCCCTGAGTTATTAACCTGAAGGCCAAACTCAGGCTTCATTTCAAAAGATGTAAACTCTAAGAGTGCAAAAGGTTTCTTTCGCAAAGGTATTGCAAAACAGCTATAAAATAAAACCTTGTTTCTTATTTTAGATTTAGGATTAAAATAACATGGTAGAAAACAGCATGCTAACCTGGAGACAGGAGCAGTATCTTACAATAAAAAAAATTGAATATATAAATAACCAGAATGACAATACAGATCAACATTTAGTGAGACAGTTTGCTAATAGCTTTAGGATATTAACCTATCAGATCATCAAAATAGCATAAAATATTTACCAGATATATACTTATATGAACTGAAACATAAAGAAATTAAGTAGCATGGCCAGGTCACACACCTAATAAAAGGCAGAGTCAGGATCTGAATTCAGAAGCTTAATTCATACTTAGTAGTTTCAGCTTATAAATATCTAGATTAAAAGAAATAGAAAAGTTAAGAGAAGACATTTTTCCTGATGTATTCATTAGGTTGCAAGGAGCAAGCTTAAAATTTTTGTGACCTTAAAGATAGCTCAATTTATAAAATCTACATAGATATTAATTTCATAACATAGATTACTTATAGGTAATGTGTACCTTCTCAGAAGTGATCAAGAACTGAAATTGTTCCTTTAAGGCAAAACTCTGATTCAAACCACTCTTGCTTAATTTAAAAGCAATGGTGGGTCCCAAAGTTAACTGTTTCAAAGAAAGAAAGAGATGATTTCTCATCCCTGCTCCACCAATGGAATTATCCTCACAGAATCCTCAGCATGTCTCAGTCATGTTAGAAGATTTTGACAACCTAACCACAGTCAAGTCAACACCGGGCACCTTTAAAATTCACCAAGGTCTACCCAATTAGGAGGAAACTGCTACAGTAGTTAAGTCAGAGAGCTAATCATTTATTACTTGTAGGAAAGGTCACTAGCTGGCTGGCATGGAGCTGTCCATGGTCTGATCCCTGTGCTTACTGTGATATCATGGCTACTCTGTCTTGCTAGTGTCAATTCCCCCACATCTTGATCACTTGGCTTATGACCTGCTCATTTCGTTCAGTAATAGTTGTGAAATGGTTGCTATTAGGTCCTGTGGTCTATCTAGGCAGAATTTTACAGATTCAGAAAATGAAGCTCATGGAAGTTAAGTAACTTGCCCAAGGCATATAATCATGGGTTCAAACCCAAATCAGTGCTAGAAAACATGCTTTTAACCTCCACTTACAACCACCTCCTGATAGGGCTTTGTTGGCTTAAGGTCATATTCCACAGAAACATACAACAACAATTGGTTTCAGGCAAAAGGCCCTGAAACCAAGAGATGTAGAGGGGGCAAGGTGGCTGATGAGCAAACAACTAATTGACCAACTTGGTATAAATAAAGGTTCTCCCCTCAGAGATGATATACTCCAAAAGGAGTCTTTCTTCCTGTTCTCACACTCCTCCCTAAGAGAATTATCCAGCATTTCTCACAACAATTCAGTTTTCTTTACTTCATTTCTAAGAATCACCAATACTTTTATTTTAAATATAATGTCAAATTTAGGTTAAATTTTTATTAGTTGTGTGGCCAAAGGTCAGAAGAGCATCTTGGCTTCCCACTTTGTTATCAACACTGTAACTGGTATATTAATACTACAATATATAATGTAAGCATTTGTGAATAAACATGATTCTGCATTAAAATCACCTTCACAGCATGACAGATATTTCCTTGATTATAATAAAATTACAGGTAAAGGAATTGCAAAATGGAGAGGGGACATAAAGAACTAGGAGATTCATGTTCCTAAAAACACTGCACTCTTCTAGGTCAATCTTTGATACATACACTGACTGCAAAGCAAACCATACCTAAGAAATATAATCCAGGGAGAGCTACTAAAGGCATGGTTTATAGCAACAGAAACATGCCAACATGATTCAGATAGAAAAACTCCCTAATAAAGGGAACAAATGCAAATCTATGCTTTCTTTAAGTTCAAACAAAAAGGACTATTTAAGCCCTATTTTGTTACTAAAATTATAAAACATTTGTCTTCCTTTGGACCAACTAAATAGCTGTTTTCCAAAATACTCCAAATATGTATTAGTGTGAGTGAGTGAGTGAGTGAGTGAGTGAGTGAGTGAGTGAGTGAGTGTTAAGAGGCTGAGGTGGGGGCCACAAACCTCATTCAAGTCTATTAAGAAATGTACCGTGTTGTGTAGTCTATTGAAAAGGTCAAGGTCTATAGCTGAGCTAAATATAACTTGGTGAGAGAGAGAGCTAGGAGAACTCTGGAAAATTTTGAAAGGTTTTTTATTCTGTTTGGAAGATTAGACTTTTTTTTTTTTTAAAAAAGGGATGTTTTCTTTATGAAATGTGTCACTGAGAAAAAGAGGTATCAATGATGACTATAACTTCCTATACAAGTAACTTTAAAGAGAAACAGAATAATTTCTGTTTAAAAATGTCACATGTATGATGCTATGTTCCTCTAGTTTAGCGTTTCTTTAAGAAACTTAAAATCATCATCATAGGCTTAAATAGAGCTGGTAATCTTGCTGCTTTTGTGTGAGCAGAGGTTAGTGTGACCTTCTTAAAACACGCAGCTGAAGTACTTTGTTGCTGAAAACACCAGTGACTTCTTATGGCCTATGGGATAAAGGCGAAAAAACCTTTGTCAGGCAATCAAGGCTTTGGTTTCCTGCATTATTTTCCCAACCTCCTCTTCTACTATTTTCCCTCCCACTCATTCTATGGATCGTCAAATAACCTGTGATGTAACTGTGCCTCTGGACAGAATGTCCTTTCTCACAATGTCTGCAGATTCTTCCTGTCCTTGGAAAGTTACATCCTCGATCATACCTCCACTTCCAGCTTCACTTTACCCTCTATTCCTCTTCTTGGGGCAAAAATGATCACCTCTTCCCTTTGGTCTCAACTGTATTTTTAAAAGTTTATGATGTAGCGTCTATCATATTTATCATACTTATTGGTATGGCATTTCTGTCCTGCCCCTGTCTATAAATTCAGAGGGCAGTGCCCACCCAATATAGTGCCTGGTATATAATAAACTGAATTAGAAATAAGCATGGTCTTCAGACAGACACAGATTTTAAGAAAAAATGCTCCCATTATATAAAGCCATACTTAGATTATTCAAAACTTTTTAGATTATTTTCCTTTCTAATCTCTTTTCTTCCTCCATGTTACCTTCCAGTTAAAAAATAAAACCCTGTCTGCTGTGGGTTTCTACCATCCTAAACACATTTGGAAAGTGGGAATGCATAACAAATGTATGTTGTATATATCAAAATGTGAAAGCGCATACCCTGAAAAAAATACTAAGCTAGAATCTCTTCTAGACTATTTTAATCAGTTCTCATTACAAACAATTATAGTTATTATGTTCCAATCATTGAGGGATGTGAAAAACAGTTGTACTTTTATACTACTTTACACGGTAGGATACTGTGACCTTGATAAAAGATTACTTTTACCAAGACTCCGCATGTCTTCTGGACCAATTTCCTAGTCATTCCCTTATACTCAACTGAGCTGAATGATAGAAAATAACACTTAATGTTCCTTCCAGCACTTCCCTTTAAGAGCATTATAAGGTAGTTGAAAGTACTCTTTGAAACTGACTATCTGGGTTCAAATCCTAGCGCCTCACAGGTTAGCTATGTGACCTAGAGCATCTTACTTAACCTCTTATGCTCGAATGTCTTTATCTGTAAAGTGGGAAATTAATAATATCTACTTCATAGGTTTGTGGTAAGAGTAAACTAATGAAACTATCAAACTGACTGTCTGTCTGTCTATCTATCTATCTATCTATCTATCTAGCTAGCTAGCTAGCTAGCTAGCTATCTAGCTATCTACCTATCTAGCTATCTACCTATCTACCTATCTAGCTATCTATGTATCTATCTATCTCTATGAAAAGCATCTGCATAGACTGTGGACTAGAAAATAACTTTCCTGATCCAGAAGTGAGTGTGCCTTTCATATTCTTTTTTATAGTACATTTGCTATGTTATCCTTTTCCACTGATGCACTAGATTCTCACATTATTCCATTTAAATCTTATAAATTTGTATCTCAAATCATAGGGGGTCTTTTTTTTTCTGCTAGTCCAATTACCAAATTCTTCAAGGTTGAAGTATAATCCAGATATGTGCAATATTTCCTGACTCTAAGAATTCTTTAAGGACCCAACAACTTTACCATACATTTAAAACAAATGGGCTCTCTGATCGCCTATGGGTTAAGTTTCAGCGCTACTACCTTTAGAGCCTGAGTTTGATCCTGGCCAGGGAGTAACCCTCTTATGGTGCAGCAGACCTCTCCTGTCTCACCTGCTGCTCCCTTCAGCAATGTATGTCAGTAAATCCACCTGTTCTGCTTCCCCACTGTTTCTAGTGAATCCTCTCAACCTTCACACCTCTGGCCTATATCCCTGTTCTTCACAAAAATTAAAATTAAAAGAAAAATTAATATAAAATATATAAAATAAAACAAATATACCCCATTATTGTCTGTCTTGTTTAGGTTGCCAGCCTGAAAGATCCTATAAAGCAAGAATAATGATGGCTGTCTCATTTCCTCCCAGTGCTGGTACATAGCCAGGTGATAGTTTTGGGTAGTGCTTATGTGCTAATAGCAGAACACCACTGCTTTGTTGCTGTCTCACAAGAAGACACAGATAAGGGGTGTGCACAACCACTTCCTTTTTCCTTTCACCCTTTTTGGAACATTTAAAGAAGAGATTTTTTTTCTTCAGCAAACAGTTACACATGGAAAGTGTTATTAAAAAGGATCACACACAAACAAAAAAATGTGTGGGAATATATATGTAGATTATACCTACTTATATTTACTTGAACTCTCTACTTGTTCTTTTCCTCTCTTACCTTCATTTTTACTTAATGAAACTATGTGTTCATGTACATATAATACTGGATAACAAATGTTTAAAGTAAAACAAGACATCAAAGTTAGCACGTGAAAACTGAGTTAGTTACTAGGAAGAATTTTATGGTTAAAAAATATTGGTTTTAGGGCACTCCCTGGTGGCGCAGCGGGTTTAAAGCACTGCACTGAGAAACTAAAGCCACTTCTGCATGAGTTCAATCCCCACCTGCCCTGGAGGTGACCACATGGCGCGGCAGACCTCTCCTGACCCGCCCGCTGCTCCCCTCAGCAGTGTACTTCGTCGATCTACCTGTTCTGCTCCCCACTCTGTCTCTGGTGAATCCTCTCACCCTCCGTATCTCTGGCCTGTACCCCAGTTCTGTACAAATAAATAAATAAATCTTTAAAAAAAATATTGGTTTTAGAGATTCTGGTTTTTATTTAACTTAAACACAGGAAGAAAACACCACAGTATAATATAACACTCAAAAAATGTAGTGAGCTTTTAGTTTTAAAGTGTTAATTGTGTATGTTGTCATAGTTGCTGAGCTGAATTTTATATTTCTCAAAAATTATATTTTGCAATTTTTTCAGACTTGGAACAGCTGGGTTTTAACATGTACTTACTGCTACTAAATGAGAGCAATGGAAAGATTTTTCCCCCATCTTCCACAAGCTTCTATGGCCCCTGAAACTTGAAAATCTCTATTTGATTTTACTACTCTTCTTCAGATCTGGAAATTTTCTAAATCTGGGAAAAGTATGCAGAAATATGGCCCCAAACAGCCATATTTACATTAGAATCCTGTCTACTCTCACCATCATGAGAAATCGTGACTTATCTATATAGGATACATATGTAAACTGCTTTATATTCAAGAGGCAAACTGAAGGATTTCCCTGAAGCCATGACACCACAATAACTCTGATGCTGCCAAGCCCGGATTCCACATCCTAGAATATATTGCTGAAAAAAGAACTGTACTATATTCTATGCATATTTTTGAAGTAACAAGTGTAACTATCTTCATTGATAAGTGGATATATCAGTTCTACTTAGTAGAGGAATTAACTTGCATAGATTATAATTACTGAAAGTCATCATTTGTTAATTTGTTAACATGTGTATCACAGACTTACATTTTTCATTTCATTCTCTCAACACTCCTATGAGGTATATACAGATTAGTATCCTAATTTTACAGAAAAGAAACCTGAGGCTCAGAGTGATGACTGAGCTTGCCTAGCTTTCTAAGAGCAGGGCATGAAACCAAGATCCTAACTCAGGATTTGAATTCCAAAGCAGCACTTGCATTATTCAGATGTGCAGTCTCTGGATGACTCAATAACTTATTGTAGTTTATGAGTTCTCTACATGATTCTTTATAGGTATATGACTTTAAATCAAGTGTTATTAAGAACATTAGCAAGAGTAACAATTTGTCCTAGAATGAAGGAAATATACATTGTCATATTACAGTGGAGGACTCACTCATAAGAGAGCAATCTTCATGTCAACTATTGGTTTAATTTTTTGATTTTCTTCTGAATCCCCTTAGTCTTTCCTCTCTAAGAAGTTACATTTGTTATATGATGCCTTATGACATTTCTCTACACAGTGTATGCTTAATAGGTAGTTAGCAATGAATCTTGGCTACATATCAAGGGAATTTCAAAGATAAATTAGTTTATTGGAAACAAAATTAAATATTTTGTTATGGATTCATATATTTCTACTAGAAATATACAATTAAATACAAACTACCAATGAGCTGTCATATCAAATTCTGTAGTTCTTTCCCTAAGATATTTCTTTTAATTGAACTAAAAACAGCATGCATCCATTAAATACACTGGTTCAGCAAGTTTGTTAAAACAGTTATGTCTTAGAAAACATACTTCATTCAATTGTTTGGAGCTTGACACTAAAATAAAAATTTAGTTTGCTAATAGCATGCCAAAATTTTCTTCTTCACTGTATGTGTGTGTGTGTAGCTCATCCTTTGTAACCTTTGTGAGATTATTAGCTTACAGTGGATCATGGCATCCAACAACACTTTACATTTTACTATCTGAAGATTTTCACACAGAGAAAGGAGAGCACTTGTCTGTTCCACATGGAAGAGAGGTGCTTAGCTGTTGTGTATTTTCCAGTTTGTGACACCCCATTTGGAAGAAAGCCTAGTGAAGACAGGTGGCTGAGCCAGGAAGACTGATAGAGTATTTGCTAACTGTACACTTTTCAAATGACAGAGCCTGCAGAGAGTAGTAGGAAAGTGTTGCTGGCCTGGAGAATGCAATGATTAAATTAAAACCCCTCAGTAGAGTAGTGTCTGTGGGGAGCCAGGTACTTGGAGGGGAGGTGGTGATGTACATGGCAATCTACTGAAGTCAATCAGATCAAATTCAACTTGAGGGGTATCCATGAAAGATAAGAACACTGCCTCATACTGTATCTATTCTGAGCAAACAAGCAAAGATGAAGATGTGTTGACTGGTAACAAGATGTGGATGTTCCTGGATGCCAGTTCTAGATCCAGCACAAGATTCTAGGAACTGACTCTGTGAGGTAGGAATTGTCAGGGGTGAGCTTCAAGGAGGAGGCCCAACCAGGCATTCTGTGGTTATAAAACCCAAAGTTGAACTGTGTTGACACTGTTTGGTGAGATTTATTTGGTATTCAATCTTTCTCTCCAGTTGACAAATAACAAAGCCAAAGAAAAATGAGGATTAAAAGGTAGTGATTTATAGAAGCATGTCTTCTCATAGGGCTGATGTAAATGGGAATGATTTTTACGTTATTCTGTTGATTCTGGTCAACTAAAAGAAGGAATTGGACAAATTTCAAAGGTAAAACTGATTTGAGAACTTACTAGGGGGATAAGAGGGACACAGAAACTTGATTTCAATATGAGGCAGCAGCCATGCCGGCATAAATGCCTGTGGACAAACTGCCAGCTTTTCCAGAAATCCTAAATTTAAACCTTAAATAATGTTCTTAATTAAGCCAGAAACCTTCTCTAATGGTTAAAATATAATCTCTTCGATTATTTATAGCTTGCTTTATAACAGCTCCATTTCAGGTAGGGGACAAGAGGAATTTTGAAGAATGCCACAATTACATACTCTTTTTCCTCTAAATCATTTTCTGCTTACCATATAAAATAACATCTCTTTTCCTCAGTATTCACCTTGGTAGATAAATATGCAATCTGAAGGATGGAGTGGAGAGGAATTGACCTTCAGCAAAGACTATTTTTGTCTTTGTCAAGAGCCCCCATCACTTCAGCTGAACTGTTCTCACCCCTCATTTCTCAATGCAACTCTTGGTTGTCCTAGAAAGAACTGAGAAATGACTTCAGGGCTTGGGGTTAATGGGAAAAGAAAATGTTATATTTCTGAGGGAGAAGACAACAGATGTCCCATCAAAATGCATCTGACCCTATAAAATGCTCCAAATTTCTGTATGTTTGAGGACAAACTATGATCTTGTGGTCTCTTGCTTAATCAACACTTGTTACACAAAGGACTTATGCATATAGTTAGCTTATATCCTGAGATGATGTGAGAGTCATACAAGATTTCCCCGAAACTATAAATATGTGTTTTACTCTTTGAGTTACTTTCATGCCTAAAAATGGGATCTAAAATTCATTAGAAATGGTCTGAAATTCTAGGTATTAGTGCTGTTTCATGGTCATCAATATTTACATTTATAACGCTACCCAGATTTATTTCAATTTATTCTGAATGGCACCTAGGTTAGTCATAGAATTAAAATCAAAGAAGTCCATTATTCTTTACCCACATTTTTTGGTTAAATACAATGAAAACTCATAATAGCAGGTGCTTTCTAAAAGGCACTTGCCCTGGGTGAAGTAGAGATGAAGGGGATACCACTGTCACCTCACTTTCCCAGGCATGGGAGGTACCAACAGTCTTACATCTGGGTAGGGTGTATGTGGGGAATAGGCAAGAATTATGTTTACTGAAGAACATGAAGAGTCTATGTGGGATCTCCACTCCTGTTTCTGTTCATCAGGAGATGGGATCTCTCTCATAGCTTTTCCATTAGTGATTGGGGAATGCCATTCATTGCCTCCTTCAGACCTTGAGATAAGAGGAGGATTTGACTTGTTACTAGTAGCTGAATTGTCTTGTATTATTCAGGAAGACAATTTCAAAGAGACATAAGAAATGAAGTGCTTCATGACCAGGTCCTGCAACTGGGACCCCAGAAACCAAGCCCACCTTTCCCTCAGCAATCTCTACTTCTCTCAGCATCCCCTAGCACTCTTGGTAATTCTGTATTTCTCTGCTGCTCTCTCAGCACCACTGCCCTGAAAGAACCATTTCTTTCTTCAAACACTCTCCCCTGGCTTTCACAACATATGCTCATTCTTCTGGTTTTCTAATCTGTCCCTTTCCAGATTCCCCATTTCATTACTTATAGTTGGTGGTATCCCTGGGCTTGGTGCTAAGCTCCTTTCTCTTCTTTTTGGCCTCTTCCCTGAGAGATCACAATTATTTCTATGGGTTTAAAATGCTATGTAGTCTTCATTTAGATAGTTCTCAAATGTAAAGAAGTATTCAGGTTTATTCATTCCACATTTATTGAGAACCGGGAGTACAAAAGTATGTCACTATATTCTCATTCATGAAAAACTTAACATGACAGTCTTACCCACCTAGTCAATTAAGAATCCTCTTTGGCAATCTCCATCCTCCCCAAGCTGTCAACAAGTCTTACAGACTTGTTTCTTCTGTGTATGTCACAACTTTCCTTCCCCAGGGTTAAAACCTCACTCAAGGTCTTTATCACCTTGTGTCTTAGGGAGAAAGTAGCCTTTTACCTGACCTTCCTCCCTCTAGAGAATACTGAAACCACTTCATGCTCAAACAGAGTGAAGGTGGAAGTGGTTCACTCTACAATTATTACTTGGTACCTATGGTGTGTCTAGGGCTGGGGATACATATTGGGATCACATCGTCCTTGCCTTCAAGTTGTTTATAATTTAGTATAAGAGACAGTGCAGTAAGCACATCACACATACAATGGTGGTAAAGGAAGCGATGACTGGATGCACACAGGTCTCATGGGAGCACTTGGATGAACACCTCCCTCAGTCCTGTGGGTCAGAAAAGATCTCCCTTTGGAAGTGAGTCCTGAACTGAAGGAACTATGGGGAGAATTAGCCAGAGGGTGTGTGTGTGTAGGAGAATGTGGATATGAGGACAAAAAGCATAGTGAAGAGAAACTGACAGTGCCTCCTCACCATAGGGTTTTAAGCAGAAAGTGACAGGTCAGAAGCTCTCTTTAGACTGCTCCCTCTGACTATAGGTGGAAAAAGTGATGAGAGGGAAACCAGCAGGAGGTTGTTGCATTCAGTAACCCAGGCAACAGATAACAATGGCTTTGAAAGAAGACAGTGGTACTGGGGAGGGACAGAAATGGAATAATTGAAAACTACTGGCTCTGATGAGTGATTAAATGGATCAGGGCTAGCTCAAATCTGATCTTGGTCATTAACTGGTCTGATTTTGGTGACTGATTGCAGGCCAATTATTAACTCTGCTTGCCTCAGTTTTCTTGCCTGTAAGCAAGAGATAACAATAACATGCAAGATCACTGGGATTATTAAATAGAATTTACTATATGTGAGGATACCTGACATATAGAAAGTTGTCATTCAATTTTCATTTCTTTCCTTCTGCAAACATTGTATTGACCTAATAACTTCCTGCCCAGAATGCACAGCAGTTCCTTGTTATTTTATTCTATTGAAATTAACTTCTTTTAGCATGGTGTTTCCAATATTGACATTGAAATCTGATGCTCTGTCACTGAGGGGAGCTGTTCTGCACACTGTGGATGGCCTCTATTCCCTAGATGCCAGTAGCATCCTGATCCCAGTGATACAATCAAAACTTCCAGGCTTCTACATTTCCTGGGTCAGGGACCAGTTCTCCATCCACATCCACACAGAGAAAACCAACACAAGTTTGCCAATGTTTCATTTCATCAGGTAGGGACATTACAACAACAATAACAGCATCAACCTGCCACCATTATTTTGATTAAGGGAATTGTAATAAAACAAAAAAAAATAGAAAAGAACATAATTTTTGTATAAAATAAAGTTTAAATGTAATGAAAATGGCTTTATGATTAAAGACTGCATTATTCTTATTTCCTTCATTCCTCAGGAAATACAGATGCAGATTTCATCATTTGGAGAACATGGAGTTCATTTCTAGGTGACCAGATCTGATTTTCTTTCTTGACCTGAAATTCTTGGCCAATGGGCTTCTCTATGTTCCCAGCCCGTTGCATAGTCCATGTACATCCCATGCCTGGGGACCTTCTACTCCTCCAAAGTCAGCATGTAAAAAATGAGTTGTGTCTAAACCAAAGACAATCTTTCTCCTCATTTAGTTTGCTTCTTGGGGGTATACTTGACATGTTATATAAGTTGTACCATATTTGACTTAGTCCATTTGGATAATCTAGGACAATTTTTCCATCTTAAGGTCCAAATTTAATCACATCCACAAAGATACTTTTACCATGTAAGGTAGCATACTTATAACTTGTGAGGATTAGGCTTCAGAGTTATTGGTTGGTCACTATTTTGCTTCCCAAACATATACTCACTGTTCCTCTTAACCCATATCCCTTATCTCCATGAACATCTAACTCTACTCATGATCCAAGACTTGTCAAGATTATCGAAAATTTAAACAACAGAGACAGGATTTGAATCCAGTTTTATGTGGACAGAAAGTTCCTTCCTATACCTCTATGATAAAGAAAACAATGGCAGAACACCTGTTCCATAAAGTGGGTGGTTGCCATGTGAAATAAAATGTTTATTCTAAGATATCTTTTAGATGGCATTTGAAAGTGTTCTGATGGTTCCCCCAATACCCTGGATATGTAATAGTGCTATGCTCAAAGGCAAACATTCACAGACACCCAAGACATCAGAAAGTCAGAATCTAAATGTAGTTGCAGCCTTTGTAACTCAGCTCTCTGCAGCTGAGAGACACTCATCCCTAGGTGTCAGTGTATTTTTAGCCCCTTGAAACCTTACACATTCACACAATTCTGAGCTTTGATCCAAAAAACACATTTCTCACAAGTTCCCCTTTAGCTGACAGATTTGCAAAGCTGGTTTAGAAAAGGCTATTTTTGTTTAAAAATTTAGCATTGATTATACAGTGGTGATTCATGGCTTGGACATTTTAAGACTTAATTAATATAATAGTGAATGGTAAGTAAGGTCTTTGTGGCAGAATTCATCACTTATTACCACCAAACTTAAATCTAGAGTTCAGAGTCTTATTTTTTTTCTAGCAGATCTCAGGAGGAGCTGTTTCTTGTAGAAGAAATTTGCCTTGACTTCCACTCACTATGACCTATAGTCTGCTGACATGGTCAGATAATGCCTAAATCTGTCTATGGCTTCAGAATAGCTTTTAGCTATCCAAGGAGGACCATAGTGGCAAGGAATCATCTGTTGGGTGGGCAAGACAGCAAATTGTTGGCTGACATCACAGAAAGCATTTCAACACACATCCTCCCCCTGATTAAGTCTCTTTAATTTCCAACTGCCTTTTGCAGTAGAGACCACTATTAAAAAAAAAAAAAAAGAGCACACTCTCTCTCAGTTTTGTTGACATATAATTGACAAACTAATTACTCTCATTTTCCTTCACTCCTCAGTTTCTGGAAACCACCATTTTACTCGTTTCCTCTATGAATCTGACTATTTTATATGTCACATATATGTGAGACCATGCAGTACTTGTCTTTTTATGTGTGGTTCCATTTAGCAGAATATAGTGCATGTTCATTCACGTTGTTGCAAATGGCAAGATTTCCTACTTTTTAAAGTCTAAATAATATTCCATTCTAAATATATACCACATTTTGAAAGGCTGTTGTCTTGATTTAGGTTAGCAGAAATATCACTGGTTATAATCCTTTATCTGTACGTGATTACCTGAGCTTCAAATGCCCATGCAGTAGGGAATCCAGCCATTCTACCCATGCTATGCCAAAGCTGCAAGATGCATCATGGGTTTACATACCTAAACTTTATTGATCATCAGGACACATATAACAGTGATGGTTCAGATGTAAGCTTAGTGAGATCACCCTGCTTTTTGACACATGATTCACATACATGCACCTAGGAAAATTGGGACTAGAACCCACTACAGCTGTGTAGTCGGGATGACAAACAACTAAGAAGCAAAACCAAATCTGTCTGATGAAATTAGCAAGAGAATATCTTATAAATTCTCTAACGATTCTACTGATAACATTTTCTAAAAGTCCTCTATGGGAAATGAAAGTGTCAGAAGTTGGAGGAAAAATAAAATGAAGCTGAGAACTTTTAAAAATAATTACTGTTAATTGAAAATGTCACTCTCCCCCACATCCCAAAGTCTCCTTTTAGGTTAGCAAGCAGCAGTGACCAGATGGAAGATGTGTGTTGAGATGCCTTCTGTGATGTAAGCCTACCATTTGCAGGAGTCAAGCTCCTCTTGAACAGATGGATAACCAATTTCCAAGGTTAAAGATCAACCAGGCTCATTAAAGAGTTGAAAGAGTTCAACAGTTAAAATTCCTTTTTAGCCTCAGATCTTGAATGACAGAAGTATCTCTCTGCCACCCAAAAAAATGGTTAGCCAGAGTTTGGGGATGTAATAGTCCACAATGTTGATATTAAGGACAACAAAAAAAGATAAAGAAGGCTGAAATTAATGGTCATATAAGCCAGTACTATTACTCACTGACACTCTGCAATATTTTTTGGTGTCTTCAATCACAAACATTAACTTGCAAAGAATAAGTGGAAGTTTTTGTATGAATGCAAGCTTCATTTGTTACCATACTGAAAAAAACATCACAGCTTGCACAGGGAAAAACTGATAGAGGTGTCTTATCATCAGTGTAAAAGTATTAAATTAAAACAGAATACTTGAGGCTGGAACTCAAGGGGAAATATGTGAGGAAACAGAAGTCAAAAGTTATGTTTTCTGAGCAAGATCAGATCATAGATGATTGAATCAATATGTTCCTCTGATAGAACTACAACTTTCATTGATAATGAGAAAGAGCCAGTTATTTATTCTACTATAGGGGAACCCTTGCTTTATTGATCTGGGGAATTATACTTAGGGGGGAAAAGTTCAAATTGGGCTGGGGTTGAAATCATAGGTGTTAGAGATAAAATACACCAGTCACATGCACTTGTTCAACTTTTATGTAAAATGTTGAATTAGTTGAAATTTTACTTCACTAGTCTTTCACATCCACTCACTTTTCCAGCTTTATTTATTATAGCTGGAAGTCACAAATACCTCCCAATTTCATCAGTGACTTTAAGCACTTCTGTTTTGTTGTCCCAACTTGAAGGTCTGCACTAACTATTTTTAAAATTGGAAATCTAAGACAAGTGTTGGCAAGGGTATAGAGAAACAGAAACCCTTGTTCACTGTTAGTGGGAATGTAGACTGGTCTAGCTCCTATTGAAAACAGTATGGAGGTTTGTCAAAATATTTTAAAAAGATGTGCCATATGGCTCAGCAATGCTAACCACTCCTAGGTATCTACTCAGAGAATAAAAAACACTAGTTGGAAGGGATGTTTGCATTCTTAAGTTCAATGCAGCAGTGTTCATAATAGCTAAGTTATAAAAGCCCCCAAAATAGATGAGTGGCTCCCTTGAAGGCCCCCAAAACAGATGAGTGGATCAGGAAGATATGGTATAAGCACACACACACATGCAATGGATTACTTCTCAATATTAAAAAGTAAAAAAAAAGAGATGAACTCTTGCCAGTTGTGACAACATAGATGAGGTGTAAGAGAAATAAGTCAGAAGTAGAATAAAACATACCAGATGGTTCACTTATATGTGCAATATAGAGAAACAAAGCAAAGAGTCAGAAAAAACCAAACCAATAACAAATATTTGACGTGTTTCTGCAAATTTGAAGCAACAAGAAAGGGAGTGTAGTGGGGTAACAGTGAGGGAATTGGGGTAACAGTGAGGGAATGAGGGGGCCAGTGGAACATGGTGATGACTGTTGGGACTTTAGTGGGGGACATGGTGTGAAAACATACATTTGTGAAGTTTGAATCTAAAACAAATGCAGTGATATAACTAACTTTGCCTCAATAAATGTAACTTAAAAAGTAGATGTCATTATGAATACCATGAAAAGTTACAACACACATACACACACACACTCTATATTCATCTACATCTGATAAACAGAGAAAACTAGATGTCACTTTGCCTTGACTTGAATTTTTCCTCCTTATGATTATGAATTATTTACTATGCTCTGTATAAAGTTCAGCTGCAGATAAGGTGTAGGTGATGTGGACCACAGGAAGGTGATGCTTCTTTTTAAGGTGATCCTGTGGGCACAGTGATGACCTCTCAACTGGCAGAGCCACCCTAACTGTGCTGATCAGCATGCACTGCTGGTTTGGGGGTGCTGAGGTGTGCGCTCGTGCTGCTTGCCTCTCACTTTCTGACAATATAACTATTCTTTCTTCTGTCTTTCTATGGCATCCACCCCAACATCTAAAGCAAGCTTATGATTTCCCTGTCTTGTTATCCCTGCCACTTTTAATTCTTGCCTCTCTTCTTTCTGCATTCTTTCTTCCATATCTCTTTGGATGGCCAAGCTTCTCCTATGCTTCTTAGCTCTCAACGGATAAGGTCATTATGCACACCCCCACTGACACAGGCTTTAAAAAAAATTCTAATATGCCTAAAAACTAACCACAGTGTTCTCTATCCGAAATGTAGTTGTCCTGTGGCTTTCACTGCTGCTGGGCTCAAAGGTGACTCTTTTCAGGTAAAGATCCTTTTTTCATTTATACCTGTGTTTAGGACAGAACTGGATGCTTGAGGGGACTGGGGGAGGGGAGGGTGAATTATCAAGTGTTTATTGAAGTGGGTTCTGAATTATTTCACTCAGTAATAAAAAGTTAATGAATATTTTCTAGCTACCACATGGGTATGCACAGAGTCAAATGAAGGGTACAGTTCTGAATGTCTTAGAAATTGCTTTTGGTACATTTCATTGGATTGTAGCCAAATACAACTTCTTGTAATAAAGTTTCAGAATGATAATTTACACTGCTTGATAGATGCATCATCAAATTATATGCTGTGAGCAATCCTTTTCCAGAGATGTAAAGTAATACAAAGTATCCCATTTCCTTCTGGGTTTCCTTTCTTACCAAAGAATAATACATCTCAAATAAACTTATTTGCATTTCAATCAGCCAAGCACTAATACCCAAAACAAGCAGTGGCAGCAGTGATACAACTCTTAGATGTGGGTTTCAGGACCAAAATAAAACAACAGGAAGGAAAGTCAGAACTCAAGTCCCTAATACTCCTGTGAAGCCACTCTCTGTCTCTCTCTGTGTCAGACATGGGAGATCTAACACAGAAACTGAAGTCATAATTGTAATTCATACTTGCTACCCTCAACAGACTTACAGTCTAGTTATTCAAAACAGAAAAACTACAATTTAATAACTATATAAGTGGAATAATTTTGGAAAAGTAATCACCTTATGGAAAGATGAATTTCTAAATTAATAAATAATGTGGAAGCAAAATGCATCCTACTTTGTTAAGTGATGACTCAGTGAGGTTATAAAAGTGGTCTATAAATACTTAAAAGGTGTAAATACCAAGTGGGATGAAGAATTATTTTGTCTACTGCTTCACAGAAATAGCATTGAATTACAGTGTGAACAACTACAATGAAATTCTTTAAATTGTAACTCTAGGGACCTAAATAACTTCAAAAACAGCTTAGACACTTTGATAATACTTGCTATCATCCTCAGTTGTCCAGTTAATACCAGTGAGCATCAAGCAGTGTAACAGATTCCACAATACAGAGGTAAGAGATCCCTCCAGGTCTCCTGGACCAAGGGGTGACAGGGAGGGACATAGTATACTTGGGGCCCAGGTTAAGAAGGCTACACATCAGCTACCTGAGGAGATTTTCCCCCACACTGATGCCATAGCCCTCTCTCAACTCCACTGACTTCTCTGCAGTTGAAGCCAAAAATCTGCTTTTGAAATGTTTCATGGATTTTTTTTTTCTGAAGAGATACCAAGGTTGAATATATTTGCTTGATGGATTTAAAGCAATTGAATGATCAGCAATGCGGTTTAGAACATCACTCTATTTCCAAGTAGGGAACAAAGCTGGAGAGTAGAGATCATCTGAAAACTGCTTGACTAATCCAAACAAAAGTAGGTGAGGGCTTAAATTCAGGCAGCGACATCAGGGGTGTTAAAGAGAGTCCAGGGCAGGTTCATTTAATACTTGGTGAATAACTCCATGTGAGGAGGAATCAAGCAAGCCTGCAAGTTGGAAGTCTGGTTTATCCTTCATTAGTGGAAGACAACCTAGAAAGTTAACTTGACAGGCTAAGGATATTTTCCTTGAAGATTGCTCCTGGTGTTATAGACAGAGAGAGAGTCAAGTACCAATCGTGAAGTTAAAGTACACCAAGCAAAAAAGATAGATCAAAGATTACCAAACAGGGTCAGAAGCAAACAGGGCAGGCATTCCTGACACCAGAGTCAGCTGGATGAAAGTAATAACAAGGAGACTGGGAACAAATTCTAAGAGCTGTAGCAGCTACTTACTCATGGTGCTACTTACCACTGGTTTTATGGCCTGGGTGGGCAGGGGTTAAGATTAAAGAGCCAGGATATAAATTACAGCTGCGTGAATGATGAAAAGAATCCAAGAGGGCACAAGTCAGGCGATACTTTGAAAGCTTGGAGTTGGGCTGTTATAGAGTATGCACTTGGAGGTATTCAGTGGGCATTTTGATGTAACAGCCCAAAGTTCAGAGGGCTGAACAGGGAGGAGTCATTAATGGATGGTTGATGGTTAAAACTCTGAGAGCAACTGAGACTGTGCTGTGAGAAGAACAGAGGACCAAAACTGGAGGCCTGGAATTGTACACTGAGAAGTATTCAGATGCAGAAAAACAGAAAAGTCATACAGGAATTGAAGGAGGAAAGATCTGAAAAGCAGGAGGACTTAAAAAAGGGTTTCTATGGAATTCAAAGGAGAAAGGAGTTTCAAAAGGGTGGTCACTCATGTCCTTTGCAGACGAGGTCAAGAAAAGATCCATTAGTTTTGTTGCTTCTGCTTAGAAATATGGAACTCTATAAAAGTCACTAGATTATAGAGAATTTGGCTAATGTTAATGGGTAAAAGTTCACCACAAAATCACTGGATTCTTTATAATCACATGGGCAATCTGAAAATGGATACATGACACAGTTTTCTTGGAAGATTCCAGGGAAGTTGATCCTCTCCACTCTTTCCTTGACATATTAAAGAGCTTCTCTTTTTACTTGCACAATTATATATTCATAAGTCACTCAATGCATGTGGTTGGCAGGTCCCTTAGCCTAATGTTTATTTTTCTTTGTCCTTACTACAAAATGAATCATTCAGACATCTAGATACCTTTAAAAATGTACAAATTTCTCCATTCTATAATAATTTTGTGATAATTCATGACTTCTACCCTGTATTTTTTATATTCTTTTTCTCATCAAGGAAAGAAACAAACATGGTCTTTGGAGTTTCCCTTCTTGACATATTCCCAGAAAGGAAAACCCACTGAGAATCTTGGGGTATAAGAAGATGGGGGTACTGTGATGAAAACATGAAAAAAATACTTTACCGAAGATAAAAAACAAATTGCTCAGTGTTATAGGGAAAAGAGAATTCTATGTGCACACTTCTGATGGAAATAGGAGAAAAGAGAAATCTTTTTCAAGGCTAAAAACATTCCCTGAGAGGTGTGTAGCTAATGCCCTGAGAGGTGTGCATTAGAACACAAGTTAGTCTCTGACAGAACCAAAAAGTGATGTAAAAATACCACAGCATGCCCAAGAGAAACTCCACAAGGGTCAGAGTCCACAGCCCCACGGTCAAGTCCTTTCGATTTTGCTCGCGAGAAATAGGTCTCCACTATGCTCCTGGCTCAGCCAGAGAAATGCAGAACAGTGACCAGAGTATCAGTTCCAGCTCTGAACTGGGAGTATAGAAAAAAAAACAAAGTCAGTATGCTGTTGACATAGGCTAAGAAATCAAGGGAGAGAAGCTTGATAACCAGGAGGACCATCCTGACTCTTAGAAACATATCAAAACCACAGTGGGGAGAGCTCATGGTAACTGGGTTTACAGTCCAGCAAGATGTGGTGTACTGAAAATTCAGAATTAAATCATTGACTAAAAAATAAAGAAACATGAATTATTTCCTATGTACTGTTGAGTTTACACTCCACTATTCATACCCACAATGTAAAGAGTTGCCCATATGAATCCCTTCATTATATATACACCTGGGTGTGATCTTGGGGGAATCCTAAAAGACATGGTGAACCAGGCTGTCTTTGTGAGGGTCTCAGTTTCCAGGAAAAAGTAAAACAATTGCCTTTTGGTGCATCTCTGAATGAAGATTCTCAATTCAAAGCAAATGACAAAATTATGTAAGCACCATGCCAGAAAGTTAATCAGGATCCTGTGTGTGTTAATCAGGAGAAGTTTAACCCTCCCACTAGGAAAATAACCAGTTCAGACCCAATGGCATCTTGCCAACTCTTATTTTATCTAGTGACTAACAGATGTGGTTGTTAGCTATTAATATCTTCATTGGAGTCCTGGTGCTCCCTAAAGTTCTTAGTTGACAAAGAGAGCTGATTTTTCTGGGCATCTCTGGATAGAGGAAAGGGTTGTAGAGGGGAAAAAAGAATACTCTATGCTGATAGAAATAAGGTCAATTATAAGAGATACACTAATTGTCATAAAAATGTAACATTGATAGCATTGGTAGCGCAAGAAGCAAATACATGGGCATATTTGCACCTCAGACCTATTACAGTCCCTGTTCCAACACAGAACTTTTATTTTTTAAATACAGGCAATATTTTTGCTTCACACATTAAATAACTACAAAGCACTTTCCACTAGAACAACCAAACTGTATTATGCCCCTGCCACAGAAAGAAAGTATAAATGTAAATCAGAATCATGTATCATAAATTACTTTTTATTACAAGACAAGTAAATGGCTGCGCTGTAAGTGGACTTGTTCACATGGCAAAGGATTAAAAGAATGTTTATTGTTACAATCTAAACCTTGAAAATAAACCCCTTGGAGGTAGAAAGACAGATTTTAGAGCTTCTATTGCTACTCCACAATACGCTATTAAATTAGTCCCTTTTCTTAAAGCAGTTAGTAATTTACTGCCCAAAATATGTTGTGGTTGTCATCTGTGAATTTGGAGTCATACAACTGTTAAATTTAACAAACTATGGTTAAGAAGTGAATGAATAGTTATGAGCTTCACAAATCAAATTCTCAAATCTACCCTTTGCTTTTCTTGAATTCTAAATGTGTTTACAACAGGCACAGCTCCACCCCTCATTGACTTGTCACGCTCAATTTTACAAGGACAAGCAAACAACCAGCCATATTCACTGTCTGCCAATTACAGCGGTGGCTGCTCTGGGCCCTGGCTAGACTGGAAATAGAACTGCTGGGAGGAAAGAACTCTCTAGGCCATATGCTTGCTGCTTGTGGTCATAAAAAAAAAAAAACACATGGCTCCCAGTACAAAGTAATTCTGGAGACATTTGCGTCTAGAAAATAGAAACAATATCTTATCTCTTGGAAGTCTATGAGAATTATCTTGCTTTCACTTCTTTGGGATGCAAAATGACTTAGATCTCAAACTAAGAAGGCTCAAACCCTGAGTTTCAATAATAGCAATTATCCAATCATCTTTCATTTCCAAATATCTCAGAAATTGCTTCCCCTCCGTGTTATATTACTTTTAATATTCTAGCGGAAGCTGTACCAAGGGCCATTTAGGCTAGGAAATAAAATCACAGCACAGACACATTCTTGGATTAAGGCAGTTGAAGCAATACTCTCTCATAGCCCAGTTTTGTCTGGGTTGGTACTGCATGTCCTTACTCCTCTTGTTACATTCCTTCAGTATCTGGCTCATTTTGCTTGAGTCTAAGTCTCAGATTTGCCCTATTAGTTCCTCCCTGCCTGACTTGTTATGTTAGCATCTCCATCCTCTACACTGATTCAGCCATTTTCTGAAATGGTCCTACGTGGGTACTGCCCTCACTCAGTCAGATCCACTGTATCCCTCTCTAGACCTGGCTCCTCTCTTGTGACCTCCTAAGTTAGTTTGGCCCTCAATCTGTGGAATAAATCATTTCACATGATTTTTTCCTTTTATGGGGAAATAAGAGTACCCTACCACAGACAGGAGATGAGACCAACCTGTTTCTTTTACTGCAGAGGATCCTATGCCCAATATTTATGTAGGTTCTTTCTTGCACTTCTTGGAGCACACTTTATCCACTCAAGTTAGGCACATCTGAATCTTGAATGAAGCAACTCAGTTTTGTTTTTTTTTAAGATTTATTTATTTGGGTACAGGTCAGTAGTGCAGGCATGGTGAGAGGATTCACCAGAGACAGAGTAGGGAGCAGGACAGGCAAATGGACGAAGTACACTGCTAAGGGGAGCAGCGGGCCTTCAGGAGAGGTCTGCATGCCATGTGGGTCACCTCCACGGTGGGGATCGAACTTATGCTAAAGTGTCTTTAGCTTCTTAGTGCTGCATTTTAACCTGCTGTGCCACCAGGGAAGACCTGTGACTCAGTTTTTTAAAGAGAGGAAATAGCACTATTGATAGTGGAAAACTGCAGAAACTTGAATCCATAATTCTGAAAAGGGCCTGGGTATTTAGGGAAAAGAATTAACTTTTTGTTATTGGAATACTGGGGCTAGAATAAGGAATGACAGGAGATGAAGCTGGGGGTAGATGGCCTAACTGTGAGGAATCTTCTGTTAAAGTGTATTATTATAGCAAAAGAAGATTGAAGGGAACCCATCTTAATAAGATCTGACCAAGGAGAGCATCATACCCTGCTAGTTATAATAATTTGGCTCAAAGACAGGCATTTCACTCAGTGATGTAATGGTCTTTTGGTTGATCTCATGGGAAGAACAACATGTTCTTGGTCCACCAGTATGTCAACCTGGAGTTACGGTTGCCAACATGTAGAGTCTGAGACTGAAGCCAATTGTGTGAAATTTCACTGAGAGCTGGGGAGAAACTGAACTTCTACATCAAATCCTGCATAAAGATAGGCCCACCCCAGCTTGTCTGAGCTAAAAAAATTTCCTTTTCTTCTAAAGTAAATTTGAGTTGAGTATTCAACCCCCTACACTTCCAAAAGTCCTCAGCCATACATCTTAGATGCCAAACAAGGGTGTTTGCACTTAATTCTTTAGAAAATAAATAGACAACACAGAAGAGTATAGAATCTATCAAATTAGGATTTTCTTAATTAACATGTAAGTCTTAATTGACATTTCATCATTTTGTAAAAGGCCTGATGTTCTCAGGGAATAATAAATAATTCCATGTGATTAGAACAATCTTTAACATATTCTATCACATAGGGTTTAGCCCTTAATTATATATTAATTTAGACTTTTTATCATTGTTTCTTATGCATTAATCTTGTTCACTCAAATAGCTCTACCCTGGTTGATAACAGGAACCATACTCTGTATGAATCCTGAGCATACAGGTGTTTTTGATTACTTATCTGTGAAGGCTGGGAGAGGGGCAGGATGAGGAAAGGAAGGCAAAGTCATTTTATCGGAGTCTGTGAACCTTCTCACCAAATTTAGTCCTTATCCCCTTAAGGTTGTTTATTCTCCAAGAGGAAGTTAAATGATTCTAGTTGCATAACTGCACAGTCTTTGTGCTTCTGTTTAAGTTCCTACCAATCACAGCAACTCACCCAGTTGCTTTGAAATGTTGCTAAGTACACTGGTGACTGCTAGACCCAAACAGAAAACACTGATTCCTTTGAAATGATCAAAACATTGGAATTCTGATGGAAAAGCAACTTATTTCAGTTTCCTTTGTTAAAAAATATATCACAAGGTCTAAAGAGCTTTTAAATTATCTATCTGAATTCCCTGCTTCTTAAAGAGTTTGATTAACTTGGAATAGCCATTTCCAAGAGACAGAGAAAGTCACAGATCAATGTCCCAAAAGATAAAACATGACTCCACTTTGATTTGTGATTTACATTTAGAAAAGTATGACTATCCAGTTTGAATGTTAAAAGTACAGTTTCTGCTCTTACAAATTTTGGAATCCCATGTTATTCTGAGATAACATGGGGGAGAAAAACAAACAGATGTTCCTTAAAGCATTTAAAAGACAACAAGTGAATTTCCCTCTGCATTTAGACCTAGAAATGGGGACAGAGTGAGTTTCATGGTCACATTAAGGCCAGGCCTTATGAAGGTGTGACTAGGCTCTGTTACCTGACTTTCCTCATCATCCACTCCCTCACAGCTCTCAGAGATCACTACTGACATTATACTGATAATAATTTATATCCAGAAATAACAACTCACCTATTGATCAACTCAAAGACCTTCCCTCAGTCCTTACTCTCTCTTACTTGGGGGACTTTTTAACATTCATTTCTATCTTCTTATTGAAGCTACCTCCCCTTGTTCTCTAGTTCAATGCATTTTCCTTTAAACTACATCCCAAATCTGTCCACATCTCACTACCTTCACAGCTTCCACCTGAGGACAAGCTCACGAAGTCCCACCCAGTCATTCAGCTTCTATTTTTGCCATCCAACCCATGGCCCAGAAACCAGAGAGACCTTATAAAATGTTAAAACTGGATCTCACCATCTCACCCCCTCAAATCTCCCAATGGCTCCCTACCACACTAGAATACAAACCTGATTCACTGCAATGGTTTACAAAGCTCTACAGCAAAGGCAGAGTCTCTGATAAAAGGGCTAGGAAAGGGCTCACGACAGACTAATCCAAGTCTTCTTGGCTGGCTATATGGACCCTGAGAAATATGCTTTCTTTTTACTAACATTGCCATATTGAGAAGGTATAAATCTAGTTTTTTCTGTAGCCCTCTTCACCACACACAGGGAGTCCTGCTTATCTGCAGGATACAGCCAAGGATGTACATGCAGAGTCTAAAGCAGATAAAGATAGAGAACTGGAGAATAGTCCTCTGGACTAGTTCCTGAAACCCGAATCCTTAAGCATTTTGTACAATCTTGTGAATTTATGTCAGTTGGGTTCTCTGATACACAAGTCAACATTTTCACCTTTTGCTTAAATTCATTGATTTGGTTTCTGTTACTTCCAAAAGCATCCTCATTACCCAAAAGTAAAATAATGCTCACAAAAATCATAAATTCAGGAGGTTCCATACATATTTACACTTATACTGATGCTGGTGGTCTCCAAACTTCCAGCATTTGATATCATTACATTCCATTATGAGTGGAATAAATACATATAGACATGATGATATAAGCAGTCTGAAAAGAGGAGGAATTGCTTCTCTTGGGCCGATTTAAGTTTAGTGGTTTTGGAACTAAAACAGTGAGTAGCATATTGAGATTTAAGATGTGTGATACACATTGAGGAGCTTAACTCTTGAGTGGGAAACAAACACGCCCACTATTACTTTAAGGAGAACTGTTACTCCAACACAATCTGAAGGAGCTGTTAAATCAGCACCACCTTCTCATTTCCACTAAGATGCATATGGCCACATCACACTTAGAAGCCAACATATAGGTACATATAGTTTCTCAGTGGTTTAAAGCACTACAGAAGCCAAACCAGGAAAAATAAATAAAAACTTGGGTTTGTGTGTGTCTATATATTTAAGTAACTGCCATGAATTAAAAAAGAATAAATGAGTTGAGCTGAACAGGTCTGAAGAATACTGCAGGGGCAGCACAGAATGTATAAAATTTGGGATAAAGCTGAAGGATCACAGGCCAAATATGATTCAGCATCAAAGAATTCCTATTATTCTTGGCCCTTATTCAAAGTAATCTTGTAATTACTATTTCAAAATTAAAACATGCTTCTTTCTTGTGGATAAGATCTTATGAGATTCTTGAGCAATACCCAGGGCCAGAATCTCCCAGGAATCCTTGATTAAGTTTAATTCAGTTCAACAAACATGACAAGTCCTGGGCTGGGCCTGAGGCTACAGAGACAGCCACAAATTCTGTCTTCTAGATATTCTAAACTGGGAAAGCCACAGATCCACAAAACATATTTTATTGATGCCAGTACCAATGATGCTTGCCAGCCCCCATAAAATCAGTAAGTGAACTGTCTCCCTTGTAGATATAAGCTAGAAGCTTCCTTCTTTAGATGGAGATCTCTGTAATTCCGAGTCTTTTGTCTGGTCTCCCTTGGCTGCTTTGCTGTGAGTTTGACTACTTGTGGCAGATAGCTTAAGGCCATGCCTCAGTTCCAAAGTCTAGCCTTTCTTTGTGATAAATCCTGCTTCTTGGCTTACCATTCTATTTGCCTTGTCCAACTCCTGTCTTCATCCTATCATCTGCCACTGGACTATATTCCATGACTAGATGCTATAATTGTATATCTAAACTGTTACTTAAATCAACAGAAACATAACACTGCTAGAATTTAGGGTACAGACAAAAAGCATTTGTTAAATGCATCAGTATTCTGATATATTCATTGACATAAATAATTCTTAAACACCTGTTTGTGGACTGATCACTATAGAGCCATGTGAAGAAAATGGGTTAGAGAATACTCCTTTTAGATTCTCCAGTGTATGTGTTTTTACATAAGCCAAAGAGAAATCTATCACATGAGATCAATAAATTAAGAAATATATATTTACTTGAAGAGGCTATTACAGTGCCCAGTACATAGTAGTGCATCAGAAAGAGTAGATTATAATGACTAGGGAAGATGTTGTTAACTAGGATCAATTTGACAAGAATATTTTAATGAAACTGTGAGTGAACAACTACAAAGTAACCTCTTCTATAAATATATACTACAAATGACCCAATTTCCCTACCACATCCTAAAATAATTGTTTTAAGTAGTGCCTACTTCTTTCTCTTAACATTCTGTGTGTATTTCCCTGTTGCTTGAAGGATCCTACTGATTTCTTCCCACCCTTCAGAGTTTTACTCTTATTTCAAGGTCAAAATAAGTCCTGAAGCATGGTATGAACCTTCCCTAGTGGACCTACCTCCAAATGAAATCCTCTGTATAAAACAAATGGCAATAAAGATTCATTTGTATTGTTTTCCATTTCCTCAAGAACAAATCCTATCTTCTCATCTGGAGTCCAGATGAAATTTGAGATTTGGAACTATATCTTATGCCTCAAAAAAATTCTTTACACTTAGCACCTACTAGGTACTCATTACATTTTTTTTTCATTGAGCTGGTATTTCAACATTCAGCAAGACCTTGACACCTGCACAAATCTAGAGAAATAGGCATGATGAATTCTAAGCACCAAGAAACACCCTATTTATAATTTACAATTCTTCATTTTAAAAATTATTTTCTGAACCATCCTACAACACAGAATTTGCAATTGTTTTCCCAAAGGCACATGGGAGGATGGATGTGGACATACCTACTTATCTACCCTGTATCAATTGTTGTCTACACCTTTTAGGCAATGTAAAAGTACATCAACATAGTTGTTAAACCCAAAAACTTGGCCTGCTTAGATTTTTTTTTTTTTGCAAGAGAAAAACAATCAAAGGGTTTTGTTTTTGAAACAGAGCTCAGCAAGGGGAAAGACTAAGATGCAATGGAAAAAAAAAAAAAAAACCAAGAATGCAAATATTGGGTGTTGATCTCTCAACTCCATTCCTAAGCTATTTACAATGTTATTTAGGGTTGTGCATGCACATTTATCAAAATACTGGAGTTGGTAGTATCTGAAATAGTACTAAAATATGAAAAGTATCAAATATCTAGTAAGTTTATTTTTTTTTTTAATTCTGTTTAGAGTCCTCCTGGTGGTGCAACAGGTTAAAGCACAGCATTATGAGGCTGGCGAAGCCCCTGCAGCACGTGTTCTAGCTCTGGCCAGGGAGTGACCCACATGGCATAGCAGACCTCTCCTGACCCATCTGCTGCTCCCCTCAGCAGTGTACTTCATCAATCTGCCTGTTCTGCTCTTCACTCTGTCTCTAATGGATCCTCTCACTGCCTCCGCACCTCTGGACTGTGCCCCAGTTCTATATGCATAAATAAATAAATCTTAAAAAAAAATTCTGTTTAACTTTTCAAACAAGATATACTCTCACTCTTGGAATCATTTTATTGATTATCAGTTTTCATAAACAAAAAACTAAATTTTTTGTTTTAATAAAGTCCTGTTAATTCTGAGGCTGCCAAATTTTAAGCTTTTGTTACTGAAAGAGTTGCTCACATAAACAAAAAGATGGGATTACGTTATATAAGGCAAATGACTTATTTGAACAATTTTGAGTTATAGACTATAAATCATGGATAATATATTAAAATTAATTAATAGTTTCATTTCATTTAAAATTATATTATCAAAGCAGTTATATTTATTATTAATTATTACAATTGATTTTCATGATAAATTTTGGAAAACAGAAAGCTATCTTGCAAAAATATCTAATGTTCATTCATTAGAACCAGGTTCTGGGAAACGTACCAAAAAGATTTTGACAAGATTTTTAAATGATTATTTATTTTACCTGCTTCTCTTTTACTTAAGGCATCTTATTTAACATGGTATATTCAGAAATGGTTGGAAGAAATAAAAACATTGTTAATACTCATTTGCCAACACAAGTTTTTTTCTTTTGAATAACATGACAAATATTTGTCAAAACTTTGGGCCTGAAGATCTTGCTCATCCAATTCCATAAGGTGTTGCTGACATAACATATTTGGTATAGCTGTCCTTATTGTGAAACAATTGGCCTGACAACCTTACTTTTTATTAGAAACATTTTGGCTTCAAGTTTTAGTTCTAATAAATATGTTAATACATGTCTCTGTGACAACCACCTCTCCTCTCCCTTCATATTGTTAATTCAACAATAGACAGAAAGGCAGATAAGACAGGGAACTCTGCCAAGAATTTGTTGTTTAAGGATGAAGTAAAGGGCTGCTATCTTTGATATTTCTTTTTGTGTTTTGTTTATTTTACTCTAAAAGAACTCTCCCTCAGAAGCAACACATTCTTCGAAAATAATTAGGGAAAGGAAAAAAACAAGGTCATTAAAGAAAAACTGACATCTCTGAAAAATTCAGATCATCTCAACATGGACCAGTGTACCTGCTTTCTCACACCACATGTGCCCAAGACAGGGAAAATTCGAGACCTGCCGAAGTACTTTGTGAAGGGAGGTTTATCCACCTTCATTATTTCTAGTTGTCCCTCTGACATTAAGAAGTTGCTGTAGAAAGATTTGGAAGGGTAAAAGAAACTTCCTTTTGTAAAACAGAGTTAAGGGGTGACATTGAAAGGGGAGGTGTGAAATAAGAACCCTGCTTAATACCTGAATGTGTTGACTGAAGAATCAGTTTTAGGAAAGATTACATGTGGTCACTATGGATCTGGAAATCAATTCCCTTAGACTCTGTGTGTGTGCTTAATTCCTCCTGAGGTTGCCTCCATTCTAAAAGAGGAGCAACTGGTAGGTGAGGGTCAGCCCGAGCTATTTTGTTTTAGAGTGAGTCCCAGGGGCACAAGAATCACAATGGGAGGTTCTCTGGTCTTAAGGAGCCAAAGGAAAGCTGGAAGATTCTGCTACCATCAATATTTGATTGTCACAGTAGTTGGTACAGTATTCCTAAGTCTTACTTCCTAGTTTTTAGGCTAAGAGAACAAAACCTCTTATACATCTACAGCAATGGACACATTCAATGTAGCAGGAAGTATGTTTTTTACTGCCACATAATTTTGGATAAATTTAGTCAAATGCACAAAGTAGACAAAACTTATTTTAAGTGGCCTCTGATCTGCCCTATGTATAAAATGCCTAACTCTTGGATCTTATTCTGATGCCTCTGGAGCTCTCAAATTGCTTCTAGCCATTTGAAATCCCTGCCCTAAGACCCCACTCAGAATTTCTTTTCTTATGTTTTGTAATTAACTTCATTCCAAGTCACCCTTAAAGTCCAGAAACTCAGTTGCTGTTTATGATTGACCATGCTGAGGAAAGAAAACTAATTTTCTATTTTACATAATTCATATCCAAAGGCTTAATTCCTCCTGAGGTTGCCTCCATTCTAAAAGAGGAGCAACAGGTAGATGAGGGTCAGCCCGAGCTATTTTGTTTTAGAGTAAGAAGTGAAAAATGGGGAAAGGGAAGTTTGCTTCATTAACTCCTCTCTCTCCAGTACAGAAGTCAGCCATGTTATGCCTCTCTCAGTTCTCCAAATAAAAGACTTCTCTATGCCTAACCTGCGGCAAGTACATTCAGACCATTATCTTCTAACAGTAAGTTAAGCACTCAGGGAGGCATCCCGTAAGTAACTGAACCATTACAGAATGAGATCAAATACTATCACTCTGGCTTCAAGAAATGAAAAAGTTTCCCAGGCACTCACCTGAGTATCAGGGTGACTCAGGCAGAGAAGAGATCTGTCTACAATTCTCAGTAACGAAAAAGCAACTGCTCCAGGTTGCCATCCAATGGCTTAGGTTGTCCTTTCTTTCCCACACACAATTCTCCTCACCCTGCAAAAGGGCCACTCTAGAAGTACAATTCACCTAACTGAAGCAAGTGTTAAAAAAACATTTTCCTTCTCATAGTGCCTTTTTTTTTTAACGCCCATGAACTCTTCTAATTAGAATGGAATCATACTACTAGAAAGCATGATTTCTTTATAATCCTAGTCATTCTACTAATTAGCCAAGGTTTACAAACCCAGTGTTAATAAGGGTAAAATCCCAGTAAACAATAGCAAAAAGGAAGAAAACTAGGAGGGTGCAGGAGGGATCAGTCCCTTATAGGCAATAGCTCTCTACTAATTTGCATTTTGTGGACCCAGTTTTTTGAACAGAGACACTGCTCTGTTAGGGATAAAAGTTATGGAATCCAATGAGTTCTTTTAGATTGCAGTCAATTACCACTAGAAAGTGACAACAAGTGAAGTTTGGCATTACACTTTATTTTTAGTGCCAAATATTAAAAACCAAACCAGGAGACTGTGAAAGAGTAAAACATCTCAGGGAATTAATCTTCAATGCAGAGTAATCCCTCTGGGCATTTGGATGGAAAGATGTGTTTTTAAACTGCTATTTTGAAAACCAGAAAGTTAACAATCAAAAGAGCAAATTTTAATTTGCTCTGTTTTCATGTCAATAATTAATTCCCAATTTACTTGTACCTCACACAGCACCATCCCACATCTCACTTCACAGGGTGCCAGCAGGCCAGGTCTGTGGAGAGATTGCAATGCAAACAGCACCACTGCTGAAAGTAAATGAAGCAGAAAAAAAGTAATGTGGTAGGTTATAAATATCACTCACTTAAAGTCTGTCCCCAAGATACATGGGCTTTGTTTCTTTTGGGTCCAGATTATCCTAACAAAAAGGAGGGTCATTTCAAAAGAAGATGGGTGGCCTTATATGATCCTAAAATTTTTAAACTATGTCAGATTTCAGGTATCATTAAGCCCAGTCTAGTTGTTTTCAACTTTAACTGTACATTCAATCGTGCTAGAAAATCAACAAGTTCCTAGCACCTAGGTCACACCTCATACCAATTAAATTAGAACATCTGCATGGAGTCCTACACGTTGGTATTTTTAAAATTCCCCAGTAGATCTAATGTATAGCCAAGAACTATCCCTATTCATAGATATAGATAGACTTAATACCCTGTTCAAGGTCACATTAACCAGTTTCAGTGTAACCTTTCTCAAAAAACTGCCTTTATGATATCGCCTATCTCCACTGAATTATTCTCAGGTTTCTAAATAGAAACTGGGTGGTTTGTTTGGACAACAAATTATAGGGCATCTACAATCTGTCAGATACGGGGCTGGCAATTGGGATAAAACAGTAAGGAAATACAGTTGATATCTCTGCCCTAATTGAGTGTACAGCCTAGTGGGAGAGACAGACATTAATGGAAAAATGACAAAATAGTTGTAAAATTATAACTTATAAATAATGGGAAGGAGAGGTTTGTGATGGCATGAGGCAGCCTTCTCTGATGTGAAGATTGAATGAAATTTGAAGGAGATTAGGCAAAGGAGGGTGAGAAGAATGATACTTTGAGAAGTAAATGGGAAAGGAAAGGATAGAAAGGGTGGGAGAGAAGGAGCAGAGGAGAGAGAGAGAGAGATTATGACTTCTTAATCTATACAAGACAGTAGATATGTTAAAAAAGCTCTGTGGCAAAAGAAACTGTGGAATGTTCTAGGATTGGAGAGGAAACTGAAGCAGGCAGGAAATCTTAAGGGAGCTAACAACCAACTCTGTCAGTCAATGTGATTTATATAGTCTCTACCTTAAAACATCAATTTAATCCATCATTTCAGGCACAGTAAAGATTTATAGAAACCACAGCCTTGTCCCTTCACTTTCTATGTGAAACAAACACATAATATATAACCACAAACAAGAAACAAACAGGTTAAGGACCAGTGGTCCCTAACTTTGACTACACTTTACAATAATTTGGAAATCTTTAAAAATGCTTATTCCCGGCCGTGCGTGGTGGCGCAGCGGGTTAAAGCACAGTACTGAGAAGCTAAAGCCACTTCGGCATAAGTTCAATTCCCGCCTGCGCCGGAGGAGACCAGGAGGAGACCACATGGCGTGGCAGACCTCTCCTGACCCGCCCGCTGCTCCCCTCAGCAGTGTACTTCATCGATCTGCCTGTTCTGCTCCCCACTCTGTGTCTGGTGAAGCCTCTCACCGCCCCTGAGCCTCTGGCCTGTACCCCAGTTCTGTATGCACAAATAAATAAATCTTTTTAAAAAATGCTTATGCCCAATGCTTATGTGGCAGTTTAATCATAATCTTTGGGCAGATGGGATGCAGACACTGTCATTTTTTGAAGCTCACCTGTTAATCCCAATGTATGGCCAAGATTTAGAGTTGCTTTCTAGGTTGAGAATTTTGATCAGAGAAAATACAAGGAAGAAAGAGATAAATTGTGTTTGTATTTGCAATTCTCCATTTTTAATTATTGCCTCCACTTGATGCATTAGGGCTCACCATGTAATGGAGATCTCTCCTGTGTTATGAGTTTTTAATAAACAGCTGAATTGAAATTGAAACCACAGGAACACCAGAGAGCACTCAAAGGTGAAAAATAGAACACCCTGTTCCAGTTTCTCTCTCATATCTTCTCATTTTCAAAACTACTTGTACAGGGTCTATGCATTTTAAGAAATAAAACTTTTAATCTCAAGATCACTGTAGATACTGACATTGTTACATTCAAGGTCCAGAGCATTCCCATCACCACAAGGAAACCTCATGCTGTATTTCCACACCAAGGGTACTCCCATCACTCCTACTCCTTACCCCTCCAAACACTAACCTGTTCTCAGTCTATACAGTTTTGACATTTAAAGAATGTTATGAAATAAAATTATATAAACATCTGGAATTGGAAGTTTTCTATGAAGCATAATTTAGTGGAAGCTCATCCAGGTTACTGAGTATTTCAATAATTTGTTCCTTTAAATTTAGAAGCAGCATTCCTTGGTATGAATCTATCACTGTTAAAATCACTCACCCATTAAAAGACATTTGAATTATTTCCAATCATTAGCTACTATGAACAAAGTTGTTATGAATATGGGTATACAGCTTTTTATGTGAACATATCTTCAATTCTGAAATGAATGTTCTGGAGAGCAACAGCTGAATCTTACAACAGTTGATTACCTGAGTTTTGTTTTGTTTTTTAAGAAATTGCCAAACTGTTTTCCTGAGTGGCTGTACTATTCATTTTACATTCTTACCAACAATATTGAGTGACCCAGTTTCCCACCTCCTTGCCTGAATGTGGTGGTCACCTTTGTTTTTTGTTTTATTATTTCAGTCATTCTGTCTATTGATATAAAGGTATAAGGTCTTTATATATCACTAACAGTTATGGGGGTTAAAATCTTCTCGTGTTCATTTGCTATTTGTCTAATCTCTCCCACTCTGCAGTTTATATTCTCATTCTCTTAACAAAGTCTTTTGCAGAGCAAGAATTTTACATTTTTATGAAATCTAATTTATCAAGTTTCCCTTCTTCTGGCTTATGTTTTTGAGTCAAAGAGTTCTTTGTTTTGTGCTGTGATGAAGGAATTCCCCTATGATTTTTTTCTAGAGATTTTTTAGTTTCATATTTTATGCCATAATCCATTTTGAGATCTTTATTGTAAATGTGGGACATACAAGTCAAGATTCATTTTTATGTCTATGGGTGTTCAGTTGTTCATTTCTTGGAAAGGCTATCTTTCCTTCATTGAAATGTTTTGCTTAATTTGGATTTGTCTATTCCTTCTCCTAATAAAAACCACTCTCTCAACTGGTCTTTGAATTGCTTTGCTTAGATCATTTATAATTAAAGTAATTATTGATATGTTAAGGCTTCCATTTTATTTTTGTTCTGTTTGTTCTCTAGTTTTTGTTTCTTTGGTTTTTTCCCCTACAGCCTACATTTCCTTCAATGGCTTTTAAGAATTTCATTTTATTTTTACCTGGAACATTTTTGAGTGCACTCTCAGTATAAATTTTTTTAGTGGTCACTTTAGGTATTCCATCATTTTTATTTATATATAACAAGCCACTAGCATCCACCTTTTTCCATTGATTCACATATGAAAAATCTTATCCCCTTCTATATCTCTTTACTATTCACTGATTAGAAAATTATCTTAAATATCTCTTCTACATTCATTAGAATGACATCATTGTTCCAATTCTCAATACATCTACCAAACATAATTTAGAAAACTCAAAAAAAGAGAAAAGACTATTATATTCACATTTTGGCTTATCATGTTCAGCATTTCTTCTTAACATCCCAAGCTTCCTTCTTTTACTGATTCTTTTCTGTTCAGATCATTTCCTTTAGTCATTCTTTTAGGACAGATTTACTGGTGACAAATTCCTTAGTTTCCTACCATCTAAGAATGTCTGATTTCCTCTTCATTTTTAAAGGCTTTTTTTTTTTTTTGGAGGGTATAGCATTCTATATTGACTGTTTATTTCAGCTTTGGGGGGAAAAATGTGTTCCAATTTTTTATTTTTCATGTTGCCTGATAACAAATCTACTGTTGTTTGGTATTTCCCCTGCTATAGGTAATACGTAACTTTTTCCGGCTTTAAATATTTTTCTTTGTTTATAATCTTCAAAAGTTTATTTATGAAGAGACTTGGTGTGTATATATGTTTATACTGTTTATATGAGTTTATACTGTTTCTTTTGTTCAGATTCCTGAATCAGTAAGTTTAAGTCACTTGCCATATATGGGAAGTTTTCAGCCAATGTTTCTTTAAGTACTTTTTCAGCTTTATCCTCTTCCCTCTTCTGAGATCCTGATGGCATACATTTTAACTATTTTGTTATAATTCAAGGCTCCTGATCCTCTATTCATTTATTTACTATCTCAGTGTTCCTTATTTCTCTGATGCTAGTTTTCAATTCTGAATTTTCCTTTATATGGTCTGTTTTTTTTTGCCAGTACTTTTTACTTTTCTGAAACCTTAAGGTCTTTCACTTGTTCTTGGCATTGTTGGCAGAAGGGGACGGGGTGGTATTTGTCTCATTTGTTCAAGCATTTCATACTTACTCATGGAAGCATTTTGCCACAGCTGCTTTAGTATCTTTGTCAGATAATTCTAAGATCTCTGTCATTATGGTTACCTTTCTCGCTCATTAGATTTAAGGTCTTCCTAGTTATTGTCATGACATTTTTTACTGAAACTTATACATTTTCATATTATGCTATGAGAGTCTGGATCTTATTAAAACCTTCTATTTTAGCGAGTGTTATCTGACATTGCTCTGGCAGAAGAAGGGGGAGGCAGACACAACCTTGAGGTTGAAGCCCAAGGGTGTGGGTTGTTTGTTACTCCAGGTGGGGAATGGGACATTGGGTCCTATGTAGTGGGCATAGCCTTACTATTGCTGGGTAATAAGAAAGTCCTGACTCTATGCTAGATCTTTTCTAAAAGTGCCCCAGCAGGGAGTGGGAGGAAGGCCTATTTACTGCGGATGGAGGTGAAGTTTAGTTCTCCCATGTGGTCTCCACTGATTCTGAGGGAGGAAGGGGTCATTTCAGCATGGAGAGAATATATGTCTAAGCTCCTTATATGGCTGCTACTGGCACGGGTAGAGGTAGGACCACACTTTTATCTGTTGAATTTGAATAGAGTAGACTAGTTATTGTCTAAAAATTTCTATATTACTAAAATTTCTTGATCTCTAGTTAGAGAAAGTAGGCTTTGGGACTTCCTCTGCTTCTGCTGGCATTTCTATGTTCTTGGTTCCTTTAGCTCCAAGGATGGAAAAATCTAGGAACTCAATCCATGTTGTCCTCTGATGTCTAAAGTTCCCCAGTTCATTTGTCTCCTTCCTTCTACCAGATGTTTGTTTTATATATAATGTCCAAAGTTTAGAATTGTAATTAGCAGAGGGAAAATAAGAAAGTACATCTACTCCATCTTCTTAGAAGTGGAGCTTTACTTTGTGCCTTAAATGTGCATCCCTTTCTGAAAAAAAGTTTTCTTAATGTACCTTTTACTGAGCATCCACATTTTTGTGGTCTCTGATTAAAAAAAAAAATGTACTTAGCTATTTCTATTAGTTCCCTTTTCTTTCAATTTGTAGTCTCTAAAATTTCTGGATTTCAACTTCTACTCCTCAGCCTTCCATTGAAACTGCTCTCAAAGATTGCTAGTTATCCCCATAGTTTTTCTTTAAATTAAAGAGTGTGGGTTAAGTTTAGAATTATTTCATTACTCTTGTTAAAATTTTACCTCCCAGGTCCTCCCTGGTGGCACAATGGGTTAGAGCACAGCACTAAGAAGCTAAAGCCACATCAGCAAGAATTAGATCCTTGCCCCAAAGGTGATCCACATGGCACAAGGCAGCCCTCTCCTGATCTGCCTGCTGCTCCCCTCAGCAGTGTACTTCATTGATATGCCTGTTCTGCTCCCCACTCTGTCTCTGGTGAAGCCTCTCACTGCCCCTGCACCTCTTAAAAAATAAAAAGTTTACCACCCTTGGTTTCTACGACCAAATGTTTGCACCAAGACCTTTTTCTAATTTCTCTATGATGTTTATGATGTTATGCAAATCATAGGAGATCTTCATTCCATATTTTCTTCATTATAAAAAGGGGAATATAATCCTAACCCATACTTATTAGGGTCAAATGAAGGCCCAAATGTTATTATATGAATTTAACCAAGATGATTAGTGTTAGATACTGAGAGAGGTCTACTAGGGTAGACCTTAGTATACAGAATGAGTGTAATATAATCTCAGGGGCTTGACATACTCTGGTGGCAGAAAGAGGTAAGTGAATAGGCCATGAGGTAAGTGACAGGGAACATACTGAGCACATTAATGGTTATGGGAATGACTACGAATTGTGAGGATGCTGGCAAAGCTTCCCAAAAGGAGTACTTCGAACTTGAATCCTTGGTCTGAATAGGAATTGAATAATGAGATAAAGTATGGGATGTGCTCTGTACACTAGAAGATGTTGGGTCAAAAAAATCCTTATCAAATCAGTATTTATGCTGTTTTAGTGAATACAGTAAGTCCAATTTCAAAAAAATGTGTAATCAAGTCCATTTTAGGTTTGAAAGGAAGATATATGTACAAGATATCTTTATTATTTTTGGTCTAAACTATGCTCTTAAAAATGAAGTAGAATAACTTTTTAAAGACTCTTCACTAATCTACTTGGGAAAGATTAACTTTTATATTACAATGACATGCTCTGGTAATTGTAACAGTGACTAATTCCATTAATTGCATGTATTCATATTTGTATACTTGATTGGGTTCTCCTACTACACTCATTCATTCATCACCCTGTGCTTATCTTTTTTGGGTAAATATATTTAAAATTTATGATAATTAACAAATTGCTATATTCCCAAAGAGTTTTAATTTTTTTTCCTCTAAAACAAAGCAATTCAGTTATCCAAGCTCAAGCAGTTTTCCCATGACACCTAGCACCATTAATGTTATGCCTTTTTCATAGTGGAATTCACTGAGAGCTAACTATTTTCCATCTTTACCAGCTCTAACTTTTTATCATCTGCTTTCTCATTATTTTTAGGCATATACAGGAGAATACAAGGTTGAGCTTTGTAATTATCATCATTTGCTTCTAATTTGCTCTTCAGCATTAGCAATGTGAAAGCTTTTCATTTCCATATCTCATTGCAATGTGATGGCTTTAAAAATAAATGCAGCTCAGGTAAAATGTTTTCCCCTGTTCGTGATTGAATATAATCATGGAGTTAGAAGGCATAAATTCCATCGGTTATATGATTTATGCCCCACATGATTTAAAAAAGAGTATATATTTTATATTTTCTATAATGCTGTCCTGTTTGAATGTTGAGTTTATATGGGGGGGGGGCAGCACCACTCATCACAACACCATGTTTAAGGGTTTCCCTCTACTCCTTCATATCAGCAGTATGACTTGGCAGCTCTTAGAGCTGAAAAATCACATCAGAGCAGTTGATTAACTGACTAAAAACTGTTATAGTAACATAGGAAGGACGAACATGCTGAACCAATTGTATTTCTTTTTATCATAGCTTTACATAGCAAAAACAAAGTGATAGTGACTTAGGAATTTTATTTTGAAATCTGGAAATGGTTTTACTACCATCACACATCATGTCTCATCCACAAAGTAGGAAGTAGCATGTCAGCTGACCTACTACAATGTGGGCAAATTATTGAATCAAATATGCAACCTCAGGAACAGGCGAGGTGACACATGGGCATCAACTTTGAAGCCAATGTGTTTGTATTCACTATTAACAATCCCAAATCAGGAATTCACTTAGGTCTGTACAAAATTCTCAGTCAGAGGTGTTGCTATTTCTCTTAACAATAGTGACAGAATTCAAGGTGTTTGACATTTCTGGACCCTCTGAAGCCACTGCAGCATAAGTTCGATCCCTGACCAGGGAAATGAACCACATGGCATGACAGACCTCTCCTGATCCACTCACTGCTCCACTCAGCAGTGTATTTCAATGGGAAGCCTGTCCTGCTCCCCACTAGCCTCTGGTGAAATCTCTCACTGCACACACCTCTGGCCTGTACCCTAATTCTTGTATGCATAAATAAATGCATCCTTAAAAGAAAACAAAGTGTTTGACATTTTTGAAGTATTTGGTATCAAAAGGATACAATTTAATGTCAGAAGGGTAAAAATATAAATTAAAGGGCCCTCCCTGGTGGCGCAGCGGGTTAAAGCACTGCACTGAGAAACTAAAGCCACTTCCGCATGAGTTCGATCCCCGCCTGCCCCCGGAGGTGACCACATGGCGTGGCAGACCTCTCCTGACCCGCCCGCTGCTCCCCTCAGCAGTGTACTTCGTGGATCTGCCTGTTCTGCTCCCCACTCTGTCTCTGGTGAAGCCTCTCACCGCCCCTGAGCCTCTGGCCTGTACCCCAGTTCTGTATGTACAAATAAATAAATCTTTTAAAAAATATATAAATTAAAAAAGTAAAACAAAAATCTAACAGCAGACATTAAAGATTGGAATAAAGTATAGTGAGATAAAGACATAGTAATAATGAGAAAACTTCAGGAAATAATAACTATTCATAAATTAAAGTGCACACAACTATGACGCTGAATAAGTGTTCTTGAGTAGCTAATGGTTAAGACAACTCCTTCCTCTATATTCTTCCTTAGTTATATTTTCTCTGATTGTTTTCAGTTTGGCCACTGCATTTAAAAGAAGAAAGTAGAGAAGCCTTTAGAGATGAACAATAAATAAAGATTTAGGAAAACCAATTCCTGCAGAGAGATGCAAGGAGTAGGGTCTTTTTAGGCTTGGAAAGAAAAAAAATAGAGTACCTAGTGACTAGATTAATTTCTTTAAATACGGGATAAACTGTGAAAGTTTACTAAGCAGTAATTTTTCATTAACATCCAAACAAAAACAAGACACATAAAGGAAGAACCTAACGATAAATGAATGTATGACTGTAAAGAAGTGTTAGTTGGGCTAAAATATGGAAATGATCAAACTACAAAATAGTTTGAACATATTTTGGCCATCATGGTCTTGAGCACATAAAGATATGTTTTGAGTCTTATAAAAAAAACAAAAATCCATTATAGAAAATCTAGAAAAAAATAGCTAACAAAGATATATATATATAAAGCGCCTATAGGGCCCTCCTTGGTGGTGCAGCGGGTTAAAGCACAGCACAAAGAAGCTTAAGCCACTTCTGCATGAGTTCGATGCCCACCTGCCCCGGAGGAGATCCACATGGCATGACAGACCTCTCCTGACCCACCCGCTGTTCCCCTCAGCAGTGTACTTCGTCGATCTGCCTGTTCTGTACCCCACTTTGTCTCTGGTGAATCCTCTCACCCTCCACATCTCTGGCCTGTACCCCAGTTCTATACAAATAAATAAATAAATCTTTTTTTTTTAAAGCGCCTATAATTCCACAGGCTAGAGTCATATCTTTCCAGTTAGTATGGAATAAAGTTGAACAAACAATCAGAAATACTATTTATATCCTGACAATACTGAATTTGGAAAAGTAAATGTTACTGGAAACATTGTTGAGTTATTCAGGTTGGAAAAGTACTTTATCAAGGCTGTTCTTCTTCCTTGAGAGAAGCATGTGCAAATCCTACTTGAGGCAGTGATGGGTGTGATGGAGGCAGTGGAACACAGCATCGTAGACCACACAAGCACAATCTTCAGTCATTTAATGTGGAGCAGTAATTATTCATGCAGTCAGGGTCAAGTGTTCTGTAAGTAGCCAGTGATCAGGTGACTAAGCAAACATGTGGAAACTATTTCTGTGCCCTTTCCCTACACATCTTCTTAACTTCAAATAACAGCAGTATAAATACTTTACCCTTTATTATAGTGGTAAGCATTGTCTCTTTTAAGAACAGAAGCATTAAACACTAACTTCTCTTCTACATTTTAGATTAAAGTAGAATTTATGTCCAAATCCCAAACCTTGAGATATGTTGCCTAACAAATTTTTATCAGGTACTAACAAATGACTTATGTTCTAAAATATCCTATTTCATAGAAAGAAACATAGAAAGCAATGTCATATATATTAGACCAGACCTTAAGTTCTTATGGGCATGAATAATTTTGAGCTGTTTCAATACTCATAAAATATCAATTATTAGATATGAAGATTTGATGATTCATAATTATTTTTCATTGAATTATTTTCCTTATAGGTATCTTTAGGAATCTAATTTCCACCCCTTTGACTAAATACATTTACATAAGTGGATCTCAATCTAGTTATTTTGAAATTGCTTTCAGTTAATTTGATTCCCAGCACAGTTCAATTGATCAAATTTATTGTTCTGAAATCCAGCTTTTATAGCCAAAAAAGGAGAACAAAAAATACAACAACCATGAAATTGACTATGATACAGCTAATTCAATAGTTGAGTCTAGACATAGCTACAGATTAGTTTCCTTTGAGGTTTTCCTTGAGTTACAACTTTTCCTTCCCTTTTCCAAATGGAGATGTATCATATCTAGAATTCTCTTTCATTTCTCTTAACATACCTAAACCCCACGCTGCATCAATCACCTGGCCCAGAACCTCTGAATTCAGGGTGTTTTATGAAGGACATCAGGGCCTGGGAACACAGCCTTCCAGCCACCAGAAGGGAAAAAAACAGTGGCTTTTCAGCATAACATGGCACTTACATTTGTGAGATATATTTTCAATTCTACAGTTCACAACAATAAAACCATATGCAAACAGTCCCATTTAGCTGGAACTCCAGATTTTATTAACATCTTGTTTGCTATTAATGTCATATCCAAAAAAGGTTTGCCTTCAGTTTAAATCATATTAGCAATACCACAGAGCACTCACTGCTCCCAAGTGACTAGAGAAGTTCAGTTGACTAGTTTTGAAGGCTTCATCTTACTTAATGGCTTTTAATTTAATAGAACGAATGTTGTTGAAAGAAAAGCAGCATTAAAGTGGTCTATGGCATGGGTTTATTATACTGTAAAGAGTCTGTGAAAATATACTTATGATTAACCGCGGAATAATAATAAATTCAGAAGAATACACCAAACCAAGCAATTTTTGCCTTCCTTTATTCTTTACCTTGATCGATAAACCTTTATTAAACATTTCTGCCAAATGCTGTGAGAAACCCTGCGGGATATATTAATAATAAAGAATAAGTGAAGAGATAAATGCAAAGTTGCATTATAAAATGACATGTTTTTATGCCAAGATGGATGTGATAAACTCAAAGAGTAAAGCTGCTTAGAAATATAGGAGAGATGCAGCAGGTTTGAGAGGGCATCTGAGGAATATATGACACTTGAAGGATGACAAGGCATTTCAGAGGTTAGTGGGAGACACGGGGGACAGTATTCACGGGGCTGCTTGCAGTCACCTATCAACAGAAGAAAGGGCTTACTTTGTGAGCAGGGATTTGTTCAAAAACTTCTGGCTGATGAGTGAATCTGATTTGTGTTTAGAAAATTCACTCAGTCTTCTGTGAGGAGGGAAAGGTACAGGAGAGAAAAAGATGTGAGCCCAGAAGACCATGAGGTCTATAACAATGGTCCAGGTGAGAGCAGATAGAAGCCTGAAGGAGCTCAGGAATAAGGAGGAAAGAGAGGAAGGAAAACCTAAGATTCAGACTTGCTAGGAAATACTGGGGTACCGGGACCCATGGATGAGAGGGCATCAGGGACACAGAACCTCCCCCTGGGGACTGTAAAGCTTGCCCCTGTATCAGGTGCCTCAGTGTCTGGGAGCTGCAGCAGAGAGAGGAGTGTACAACAAGGATGGAAAGGATAGAAAACAGAGGAGTTTTTCTTCAGAGAACAATGGGACTTGGGTAAGCAAAGACTAGAGAAAAGGGCAGAACCCTTAATGAGGGAAACTGCACTCAATAAAACTAAACCTCAGTGTGAGGAGCAAAGGGAAGGTACAGCCCTCCTTGAACTTAAACTCTGCTAGATGCCTTCCATGAGCTCTCCCTTGCCTGAGTGGCAAGAGCGTGGGTGGATGCCAAACTGAAATCAGACAGGAGCCAGAGTCAAGGTCAGAGGACAAGTCTTTTTATCACTAAGAGTTTATGAGATGTCCAATTAGCCCTCTAATCTACGGGGCCATACCAGTTCATGGAAACTGCTGTGCTTGGTTGCCCAGCAAAAATGCGGTCGATCTTTGTAAGGTTAGTCAGCATTTATAGCTCTGTCCCTAGGTTTTTCCAAGGCCAGTGACACCCTTCCCTCCCCTGCACAGGATCTTTGGACTTTTGCTAGCTTACCTGCATTGACTACTGGGGGTACATGTCACCCAGGAAAAATTAACAGAGCCTGTAGTGTGCAGGCGGTGGTCTTACTTTTGGTCAAACACTAAATTCCATAAAGAATTGGCTCTTCCTTGCCAGACTTGACAGCCTACAGGGCAAGCATGTCTGTAACTGAAAAGGCACTGAGGCTTTTGCAAGCCTCAGGCAAAAGATTCTGCTTACAAAGTCTTACTAAGATCACAGGTAGGCAGCCCAGGATTTGCTTTCATCTTGATCTAGCAGCTTCCTCTGTCATTTCCCAGCCAGGCCCCCTGTACTTCCTGACCACTGGGTCTGTAAGTCACAAGGAGAAATTGTGGAATTTGTTGGAAATAACTGACAGTTTTCTTTCAGTCAACCTCTGCAGCCTGCAAATGCTTTCCCCTCTCCAGCTGGAGCTCCACAGGCTGCAGACCAAGCTGTTACTGTCCGCTACCTGCAATGTCTGCCTGCAGCATTAGCCCCCAGATCCCAGCTGTATCATTTTTTACCTGAGCCTCAGGAGAAAAAATTTTATTTGCAAAGTCCACTGAGATGAGAGCTGGGTCACACCTGAGGGAATAATTGAATTCCAAGATCTACAGGAAAGCTTAGCTAGGGAAATCTGTTGTGAACTGACAGTGATTGCACATCTTTCCCTCAGCTCAAATCCAACAGAGGCTTCTGCCTTAGCCACTGTAGAACAGTAACCCACTAGACACTGTTTTGGCCCTCACCTGTTGACTAGATTCTTAGGTCTTCATCCAGTGCTGACTCTTGAGCTCCAATCATCCTGATTAGTGACAAAGTTACAGACTGCACAACAACAGAAAGCTCCACATCAAGGCCAACAGACCAGGCCACTATCCTGCTACCTTCAATACTATCTCAAGACCTTCTCAGCAAGACTAGGAAGGAAAGCTGTTTGGCCTAATCCATAGCAATAAAAACTGAACACAGAACATAATGAGTAAGCAACAGAATTCATGCTAATGGGCTGTTCAAGTCAAAGTACTGGGGGGAAATCCTAAAGTAACACCAAAACTAATCAAGGCTGACTTCAGAAGGGGAGGTAGAGGGTTAGTCACAAAGAGGGTCAAACCAAGGTAGAAGATGATGGGTGTTGTGGCGACGGGCATAGTATGACAGCATGCATTTGAGGAGATATCAAGCTGTATCCTTAAACATATACAGTGTTGTAAACCAACATCTCTATAAAAATAACCTTTAGAAACACATTTACTAGATTTGGAAAAAGAAAAGTTGTAAAACATCTTTAATATGTTGGTTCATTTTGTAATTTTATTCCCAGTAGTATTTTCTCCCCCCCCCCAACACACACACACATTACAAAAATACTATGTAAAGAGAGTGGAATCTTTTAATTTACCAAGTTGTATTTTTGGGTTAAATGTAATTACAACTGCATGCTTTTTATTGTCTTGCTTCAAAATATAAATGAGATCATTAGTTTAATGATTTAAATATCCCAATAAAAAGAAATTAATGTAACAGATTGAGCTAATTCATCTTATTACCAGTCATCAGGTCTCTTTGGGGAGGGAAAATACTTTATAATTAATGATACAATATTAGTATATTTAAAACTAATACAAACACAAAGAATTCCCTCATCCTTTTGAAGTTTTTTTTTCCTTCAAATATCTGTAAGATCTGGAAGCTATTGAGGCTGGCTGGTGGTAATTTCATCTTCTGCATAGGTAGTTAAAGGCAAAGAACTGGCCTGTGCTTCATTGTATTATTAAAGATTTTCTTCTCCAAAGAGCAAATGCTAGCACAAATGTAAAAAATTACAGGTTTTGCATAGCACTAAATTTTTCTTCAGAGCACATTGACATCAATCACTTGTTTTTTGTTGTTGTTTGTTTGTTTACCCAAAACTCCACTAAGATAAATTGTGATTCATTTCACAAACAAGGAAACAGTTAACCCAAAATTCAGCGGTTTGAGTGTTTGAGAAGATATCATACCATGTCCACCACCACAACACCCAAAATTCAGTGGATCACCCACTAAAGTTAATGGCAAAGTGGGGGCTGGGGTTCAAGTATTCAGACTCATCCCTGTATTCGTTTCATTTCGCATTCCATCTTTTTGGAGTAAGACATGACTTCTATCTTTCAGTTAATCTGAGGCTGATATGAACTTCAGTGAGTTATTGCATGTGGCAATGTTTATGTTCAAACCTTGTACCCACTATCATCATGGAAGGGAATTCATTAAACTTTTTGGAATTATTATTCAAAGGAGAAATAGATGACTACATGTTTCCATTTTAAAATTTACTTAAACATGATTATAATAGAAGAAACCTACTCAGCATAATAAAGTCCATATACCACAAACCTGCAGTGAATATACTAATTGTGAAAGGTTGAAGGTTTTCCCTTTCATTAAGAATGAGACAAGGATACCTATGGTCACCACTTCTGTTTATTTATTAGAAGTTTTAAGTTTTAGTTAGATCAACCAGAAAATAGGATATAAATGCAATCCAGATTGGAAAAAGAGTGAAACTATCATTATTTGCAGGTGATATGATAGTATAGGTAGAAAACCCTAATGATGCTACCAAAAAGCTACTAGAAACAATCAGTGATATGATGAAGTGTAATGTTACAAAACAGCATGCACAATCTGGTTGCATTTTTATATACAATCAACAAGATGATAAAAAAGTCAAATACCTAGTAATTAATTTAACCAAGGAGATTAAGATTTATATAATGAAAACGATATATTATTAATGAATATATATTAAGACATAGTAAAAGGGAAGACATTTCCCTCACACATGAACAGAATCATTATAATCAAAATATTTATCAAAATTATATGTAAATTTTTGACTATCCCTTTGAAATACCAACAGTAATCTTCAAATAAATTGAATAAAAATTTTTAAATTTATATGGAACCAAAATATTCTTAGCCCAATTCTCTTCTAATACCCAGATGAGATGCCTACTAGATAAGGAAGTGAGTGACATAGGAGCGTTCACTGGTCAATGGTTTGATTGAATACAGGTGGATTTTTTTCCAGGTGTGGTAGAAATCATTGTGATGGCAAAAATCATAGTCCAATGATCAGAAACTTCATTTTATAATATTGTGAATTCACAAACTATATCCACAGTGATTATTTAATCTTCACAACTCTACAAAATGTATTTTTTTGTTCATTTTACATATTAGGAAACAGGATAAAAGAAAATTTCACCTTAAAATAAAAAGAGGTAGGTCCACCCTGGTGGCACAGCAGGTTAAAGCAAAGCACTAAGAAGCTTAAGCCACTTCAGCATGAGTTCAATCCCCACCCCAGAGACATGGCACAGCAGACCTCTCCTGACCCACCTGCTGCTCCCCTCAGCAGTGTACTTCATCAGTCAGCCTGTTCTGCTCCCCACTCTGTCTCTGGTGAATCTTCTCACTGCCCCTGCACCTCTGGGCTGTACCCCAGTTTTGCATGCATAAATAAATAAATCTTTAAAAAAAATAAAACGAGGCAAAAATCATTCTGATCTTGGACACTTAAGCTGACCTCAATCTCATGCCTAGCTTTTCTGACTTTCTGAAAACCCACATCTTTGGATCTTGGCTTCTTGCACTTCTCCTGTGCCAGGTCATGACAGACTATGGCACTGTGACTCAGGTGTCTAGACTGCCATGTGGGGTTCTGGCTCTGCCTCTCTACCCTCCGGGTGTCTGCTGCCTTCTCGGGTAGCACTGGAGATGGGATTAGTGGGCAAAACTGGGACCTCAGTACCAAGAGAGATTTCTGACCAGGCTCCAGGCAGGTTCCCAGCAGCAGCCCCTTTGGAAGGAGGAAAGACTGGCACTTCCACATCCCCAGCACATCATCAGGCTTTGTATACATGGGGGACGGGGGAGGGTGTATATTAATATTGAAATTTATGTTTGTGCTCTCTCTTTTTTTTTTATTGGTTTGTGCAGGGATTCTGTAGGATGGTAACCATAGAAACAACAGAACAAGAGAAATGAGATTTCACCTCAAAAATGCATATCATAGACTGTTTACTAAAAATGGCAGATCTTCCAGCTCTCACAGAGGAAGACAAAGAAAATGTGGCTTCCAGTTGGCTTCACTATTGTTCTACATATACACATACACATGTATATATATATACACATATATACATACACTTACATTATGAATGTGTGAATGTATTTTATTAATATTTAATTTTAAATTGACATTCATATTTTTAAAATAATGCTTGATTTTATTATGCTAAAATTTTACTTTTTAGGTTGAAATTTTAGAATCTTCTTTATCAGATAAATCACCAAAGCTTTTGTTTTATATATATATATATATCTCCTTATATAAAGTGTGTGTGTGTGTGTGTGTGTGTGTGTATACATATATTAATAATGTTCAAAAGGAAATTTTATGTTTTGGAGTTAAAATCTAAGAATTTTCTTTATCAAGTTAATTAACAATGCCTTGTTCTGACACATATGTAAACTTTATAAATGAGTAAAGCATTATTAGTAAAACACTTTTGTTTTTTGCTTTGTCAGTCACACTTGATGACCATAATCAAATAATCAACTCTTCCGTTCTCATATTCCTAGCATACAGCAAGTCATCTATAACAGCCAGTCTCTAACCACTACACAGGCTGGGGCTGACTTCTCTTGGTACTAAGGTAATTGGAAACTGTTCAGTGCAGGAACAATGGAATGAGCAAAAGGACCTTGTATTTTGCGTAGGCCCTCAATTTTATCTCCTAAAGAGGCAGAAAAAATGCCATCTGAAAAATAATTTAGGAAAATTTATAAGAACTTAGACAAAAGTTTTTCAAGTTTCCTTTCCCTCCCTTGCTAAGGATGCTTTATATTAACTTCCTGTCCATACTGCTCTTTGCTGAGCATAGAGGATAAACACTGCTCTGTGGGGATTGATCTAGCAGCGATGGCAGGGTACATGTTCATAGCATTCAGTTACATTGCAGCTGAAGCAATACAGCTTCATGTATAAGCACTGACTTTATTCTATTTACTTATATATTTTTTTATGTCATTGTTCATTTTTTTTACAATGTTTGCTTTCTTTTCTCAGATGTAGTCCTGACAGAATTCCCATCACCAGTTCATTGGTGCACCACCACCATAGTCCCTTGTGCTCTGCCTGCTCTTGTTATGATCCCTCATCCTCCCCATCCCCTGCAGAATGTCTCTGATTTTTGTTTTGTATATTTTTTATTGTTATTATTTTTTTCTGCAATGCCTTATTTAGCTCTTCTATATTCTTCCTATAAGTGAAAAATCCAATATTTTTCTTTTTCCTTCTGACTTATTTAACTGAGCATAATCCCTTCTAGCTCCATCCATGTTGCTGCAAATGGTATTAATTCATCTTCTTTGATTGCTGAATAGTATTCCATTGAGTATCTACACCACATCTTCTTGATCCAGTCATTTATTTTTGGGCATCTGGGTTGTTTCCAAGTCTTACCCATTATAAGTATGAGCACTGACTTTGACACCAGCCAGGGCTTTGTTTAAAATCTACTGACTTGTGCCATCTCAATTAACTTTAGTGAAGTTCACTAAGGGAAATAATAAGTGAGAATTAAATGAGATAATATACATGGCATGTCTAGCACATCTGGTGAGTAAAATGAAATGGACCACTATTATAATAGGGGTATCATGAAAGCCAAAGGCAGTGACTCTCTTTCTGGTGGGAGGTACAAGGTGAAGGGGTTGACTGGTTCCTAAGGAGAAGCTGAAGTCATAGAAAATGCCTAAGGATAGAGAGAGGGATAGAGGAAATGAGAGCAAACTGGGAATCCATCTGCAGTTTTCACTTTCATGTCTTACTATGAATTTTGAAAGAAGAAGAAAGAGAAGTTTGGAAATGAAAATTGGTGTTTTATGTTCAAGGTCAGAGGAGAAGAGCTGAGTTCTAGATGAGCAGAACTACAGAGCAATGTTGAGGTTCCAGAATCCCAAAAGTACATCTGCCTAGGGATCCTAGGCTGCCTGGCATGGTGCTACAAATCTGGCCTGGGCAGATCCTACCCCGTTTCCCCAAGACCATGTAAGTTCCCAGGGTTTCTGAATGTGCCTTTGAGGGGTCCAAGTAAGTAACATAGATGAAGCTGCCCACCAAGCCAAGAACTCAGCAAGGCTAGTTTTGACTCAAATAATGAACAAATGAATGAACAATCAAACAAGATCTGAGGACTATGGAAAAATCTGCCCATCTTACACAGAGCAGTTTTGGGGATGGTTGGTTATTTTTCTAGATAGAAAAAGCAGGGAAGTTTTTTTTTATTAAATAACAAGAGGATATGAACATGTGCTAATGAGGAAAGCTCTAAGCAGAGGGAACATTATAAACAGAGGAAATTCAAGGGTATTACTGGGGAATGTGTGGCACACAAGGTTTTGCAGCTTAGAGGGCATAACTGAGGAATAGTGGTGGATCAATCTTATCTATTTAATGAGTAAATGGAAAATAGAAGTTTGACCAGATGGTTTAGGGCATGGAATATTGAACTAAAAGATTTTTAGATGGGCTACTAAAGGAGACACACACATGAAAGCATTTTGTGAAATAATATATGTTAATTATTACTTCCATTGTCAATATCATTTCATGGTAATGAGAAGCTGTTAAGCTTGTTAAGAAAAATAACATTCATCTCAGTAAATGCATTGGGGCACTACTAATCGAAATATGTTTAAAGCCATACACATAATTTAAAATTTTCTAGTCACCATAAAAAAATGAAATAAGGGCCCTCCCTGGTGGCGCAGCAGGTTAGAGCACAGCTCTAAAATGAAGCTAAAGACATTTTGGTAACCCACATGACGTAGCAGACCTCTCCTGACCCGCCTGCTGCTCCACTTAGCAGTGTACTTCATCATTTGGCCTGTTCTGCTCCCCACTCTGTCTCTGGTGAATACTCTCATTGCCTCTGCACCTCTAGCCTGTACCCCAGTTCTATATGCATAAATAAATAAATCTTTAAGAAAAATAAATATCAATGTGACACAAGGTATGCAACCTCTATTGACTGACATACTCTGGACAGAGATGGAAGTGCTCTGAAAAATCAGACTTTCCATGCTAACTTATGTTATGACCTCCCTTTTTTGTATAATCGTAATATCAAAATATTCTGCAACCTTCAGCTTACAACTGGATTGCCTCAGCCACATCAGGCACTACCTGGCCCTGACAAGCAAGCACTGCACCAGGGTGAGAAATTCCTCTTGAAGTCAAAAGTCATTAAACAACTGACTGATTAATAAAAACAAATGGCTGTTACTGCAAAGTCACTGCCAGACAGAGGAAAACCCAAATCTTATCACTCTATCTCACATCGTCTTCTATTCAGTTTCTAAATACCCACTCAAGCTTCTTACTATCTAGTCTTCAGATATGGAAATTCACTCAAGGCACCCATTCAGAGCTAATCAGGTTTTTTACCATCTAGGCTTCAAGGAAACTCACTTAAACTTTCTAACAAGTTTTTCAAAAAAATAATAAGTAGCCATTGATATTACAGGACATAGTAGAAACTGGAGCTAACCACATCTGACTAAAGAGTATGTTGAGTAGGAAGTGCATATATATTACCCTGTTAATAAATTTGAACAATGAATAAATAGAAAAAAGGGAAAATTGCTTCCTAGAAAATGTGAAATTGACGCTTTGTATTCTGGAATCAATAAGACTTGTCCCTGTTTACAGACACAGGAAAGAATCTGATGGAAAGGGAAGAAAGCAGGAATTGATGATAGATTGATAGAGATACTCTTCAAGGAGGTAGGAAGGAATAAAAGGGTTCAAAGATGTAAAAGGAGGGAACCAGGTGAAAATCTATATCCTCCACTTACAAAGAAAAGGAGAGGTGGTGAGCTAAAATATACTTTAAGTTGGAAAGCAAGGAATTTGAGAATTTCCATAAGTTAAATAATTGCTAAATTACTTGGCACAATGGTTATAAATGAACATGAGAGCAGAATAGATTTTTCAGAGAATTTACATAAAAACCAATACCATATGCACTGAACAGTTATTATTATACAATATTTATTAAGCTCTTCTATGCTTATTGTACAAGGCTCCAAATGGAAAACACAGCCAATAGTACGGGATGTGCCAGGCAAAGCCCAAAGAAAATGCTATTGAGCAATACCCCTATAAAGGGACCATTTCTTTGGCAAATTCAGTATGGTCTAGGGTTCAGCAGTAGGTCCAGGCATGCTCTGAATAGACCTATTTCAAAGATAACTGCTTGAACTCAAATTCTCTCTCCTGAAAGAAACTCACTAAGCAATTTGGGGCAAATCAGTGTCCTCTTTGTCTGAAGGACAGGGCTTCAGGATTGCTACTGTCCTACTTCTGTTATAGAAATTCTGATGTTTCCTGCTAACTACCTGTAAATAGGAAAAAGGGAACAATCAATAGATATCAAATGCAAACACAACATCTAAAAAGGAAATCCAATTCATAATGGCATTGTTACACAATCGGTAGTAGAAATACAAATTAAGGTAACATTGGTTTACAACACTGTATATGATTTAGGGGAATAGATTCATCTCTCCTCAGATAATGCCACACCACACCTATCACCAAAATACCCACAGTCCCTTTCCCTAGGCCACCAGCCTCCCTCCCAACTTTATTCCCTTTACTCTCCCCCACCTGCAGTAGCCTCAATTCTGCAATCATATTTCAAAGGATTGTTTGGTTTACTTTTGTCTCTTCATTTTTTTCCTCTATATCCAACACACAAATGACATAATCCAGTATTCGTCTTTCTTCTCCTGACTTATTTTACCATTACCCCCTCCAGTTCAGCTATGTTGCCATACGTGTCTAGAGTTCATCTTTGCTTTTATAGCTGAGTAGATACACATCTGAATCTAGTCAACTGTTTTGGGCATTTAGGTTGTTTCCATAATTTGGCTACTTTAAATAGTGCTGCAATGAACATAGCAGTGCATTATCCTTTCAAACTAGTGTTTTAGAGTTTTGCACTTTTTGGATAAAAATCTCAGGGTATAATTGTTGAACATATCTGAATATCTGGTCTGATATAGGTTATATCTCAAGACCGCTACATACACACAATATTAAGGATTTCCAGACAGTGACACTAGAGCAGCAAATGCTAAGTACAGACACCACGTGACTACACTACCATGATCATGATAACACCCTGGTTGTACAACCTCTTTTTCTTTGCCTAAAGCCCCAGTCTTCTCAAGAACTCAGGCCCTGACTTACTTTTCCCTTATTCTCAGAGGGAAGAGTCTACATCCTACAAAATGCCGGCAGACTGCGGTGTCCGCCTAGAACTTCACTGTAGTTGCTGCACTCTCAACATCTCTGCTGGGCTCCTCAATCCCACATGTCTATTTGAACCCCATATGCGGGCATGGCCATACGTCCACCTGTCCTATGCTGCCTAATCAGCTGGACCTTCTCTCACAGTGTCTTTGGCTTTCTCTCATCCCTTGACCACCTGACACAATTGAGGGAGTGAAGGTTTAAGTATAATTGAGGTCCTGGACCTCCCAAATTCTTAGGCTTTGGAGGAGGAAAGAAAGATTGTAGTCATACACCTAGGTGAAAAGAAGGATCTGAGGATCCCACACTCATGCAGGCCAGGTTAAAAGCAGTGTGGCCACCTTCTTGGCCTTTTATACCAAAGTCATGCCCTTTTCCAAGTTCTCCAAGTGAATCAAAGGAAACAGCACTGCTCCCTGAATACAAGAAATTTTGGTATGCACATGGCTGTGTGACTCAGCATTCTCCCTTTCTCTTGTTGAAAATCATCCAAAAGCACACTCAATTTTTGGCAAAACTTGGAGAGAAATTCTAAAATATTTGAAAGGGTTGCCAAAAGCAATCAAGTTCACTTAGGAACTGCATGGAAGAAACTGGATAAGAGCCAAGCAGAGATTTCTATGGCAAAAACTCAGCTATGGGAGGTCTCAGAAATGACAAAAAAAAATACACTTTTTGACGTTAAAAGGTCCATTCTGATACTTGCTTGCACCAGTAGGGGTGGAAATAGGAATGAGCTGACCTAGTTTACAAAAGAGGAACAAAAGAGGATGGACAACATGATGAAATAGGAAGACAAGTCATATTCGCAAGAAGCAATCTGTCTTGGTACAGCAAGAAGGGAGTTGTGAATCCCAACTAACATGTAATGTTCCCTTTTCTCCCTTCAATCAAAAAGTGATAGCAAATTACAGTGTCTAACTTCCATAGACAAAATGGTGAAGACCATCAAAGAGATTTCACTTACCCCTAAAATATGCCAGGCCAACATGCTTTCACAGGAAAATTTAAAGGGAAAATAATTAACAAAATTAATTTAAAAGTGTTCCAGGGGAAAATAATAAAAGGAATATTTCCAAACTTGTGCTACATAGTAAATGTAATATTAACACCAAATGCCAAAAATACCAACAGTACACAAAAATAAAATCCTAAACTACAGATCAATACCATTTAAAATTCCTAAATAAAATACTAGTAAACAGAATCCAATAAGAACATTAAGGAATAATGATGAGAAGATTATCTAATATTTAGAATTATATTAATATGATTTACCAAACTAGTAATTCCAAGAAAATAACACCATTTTTAGTTTGTGAAAGGAACACTTCATAAAATGAGAATTAAGGGCTACTGACTGTGCATAGTAAAATACAGCTTAGTGCAAAAGCCAATAAATGTCTAGAAACTGAGGATGGAAATAAGATACGAGAGACAAATTTCACTATATATATTTTAAATACATCATGAAGTTTAAATCCCGGGGATGAAGTACTTACTAAAAATTGTATGTATAATATGTTTAAAAAGAAAAAAGACCTTCTCGTTAGTTCTCATTCATTCTCCCACTGGGCACCCCATTTTTAACTGTGGAGAACCCCTCTACACTGTGAGATATCTTAGATTTCTTGCCTCACCTGCCTCAGAAGAGAAGGGAGACATTAAGATGGTATGTCCTAAAGGAATCGAGAAGCCAGAGATAAACAGAAGCAACATCTGCCAAACCCAGACTTTTTACCATTTTCCCCCTGGTGTTCCCCCCCTCCCAACATGCTCTATCCCTAGAGCTGTGGCCCAGGAATATCTGTGCTCTGAAAGATGGAGTGAAGGAGAGAAGGGAATGGAAAATGTTTCCATGAGGATGGGGTGGATAAGGTAAGTAGCACACTGTGGGGTAAGTCACATTATGACTCTGCTCCATCCTACATCCCTTGATCTTTCAGAGCCAAAGTGCCCCTCAAAATCTGACAGAAGAAGATATGTGTAATAGTCACAGCACATTTAGAATACAGATGAGTGTTCTAAATAGTGAATACTTGCAAGAACTGAAAAGAGTCCCAAACTACTGAACAGAAAGAGGAAAGAAATAAAAAATTCTAATCACCAGGAGTATCATGATTAAGAAAACTTGAAAAATCTCAAGTATATTTTGTAAAGACTTATCAATGAAGTTGCTACCTAGGACATTCTGCTCTCCTACTTAAATCAGTATCTTATTATATAAAATGACTATATGTCTTACTAAGGTACTTAGAAAAACTACAAATATTTTAAAATCTGTAAAGACTTTCTCACCCCCATATTTATTTTTATAACTTTTCTACATGATATACCTTTTTCTTGAGACAAACAATAAAATTAACAGTGTACTTTTAAAAATCTGTGGATCCTTAATTTTAAAACCTTGATCTTTGTTTATGAAAAGAAAGGAAACTACAAGTGAATATACAATTTATAAGAGGGTGAGTCAGAATGGCAGTCAATAGTGACTTATCCCTCGCCTGTTTAATCTCTGCAACCAAAACCAGTTTATCAACAATTAAGCCTCACCATTGGTTGGAGGCTGTTTTCCATTCTACTTTAGGACAAGAAGGGCATCTACAGGAAGAGAATCAGTCTTGCAAAAACAAATCAGGAGTAAGAATGAAAACAAATTACTGGTCTTTACTCTTTGATCAGTTGGTAGACCAAACTTTTGTTTTTATCATATCGAGTACATTCTCATAGGGCCTAATGACACCCACCTATTTTTTGGAGTCAATGCTTCTATTCTATGATCACTCCAAACTTTGCAGAGGCAAGGTGTAGAGTATCTCCCCATGGTTCCACATGTGTTCATATCAACTGGCACAAAGTGCATCCAATGCACTGCCCGTAATCCTGTGTACATTTCCATATGGGAAGGTAATAAACACTGTCCAACAAGCTAAAACCCAGATGGAGACTTGGCATATGAAGAATTATGCAGCGTATCTTCCCAGATCTCTTTTGCTCAGACTGGACCACAGCCAGTCTGTGAGCTGCCTGCCAGTCAAGAGGGAGAACACCTGGGGTGGGACATGGTGGCATATGGCACACTGGGCAAGCTGCCAGCTGTCTTTTGGGTTCTAAATCTGTTCAATGTTCATGACATGCAAGAAATTGCTGTTTTAGGGTTTGAGGAGGTGGCAGGGAGAAGAACAAGAAAAGCAAACCTCAGAAAGGCAGTGTCTTCTTTTAGCCCTGTTTGTGACAAATGACTGACTCATTCTGCCTACTATGCACATGGAAGCAAGGAATTACAAGAAGTGTAAACACGTAAGACTCAAAAAGACAGACCCAATTTAAAGTAGAACTTTGTTAACCACCCCACTCATGGTATATCATTTCAGGGTGAGAATTGTGGCTTTGAAAGAGGCTTCATCTGGGCAAATACATGATAGACAGCAACCCTAAGGACCCTTTAATCAAGAAGAGCTGGCTCCAGAGGAGGCTTCCAGACCACTAGTGTGGCTTAGAGAGACTCCTAGAAGCAGATCCAGAGCCAAGTAATTTGGGGTGTGATTTACTGAGGAAGTATTGTCAAGAGACAAAGTTGAAAGAAGTGAAGGGGAAGGAAGATGACATGGGAAGGAGATGAAGCAAGGATGCTGTTCAAGTGAAATCTAACCTAAGCAGGGTTCCCTGGGAAGCGGAAGAGTGGAACAGTAAGCGCTACAGACAGAGTTCTTCTACCTTGAGTAAAAGGACTTGAGTTTTGTACTCTTCTATTAATCAGTCATCAGTCTCAGGGCACTCCTGAAGGGAGGGAATGGTATAACCCAGGCCAGGCAATTGTTCTCCAATAAAATCTATTCAGCAAAAAGGTGAGAATGTGAGCCCACAGCAGCCAAGACTCACAGATTGGGAGGGATAGGTAGGGGCACTGTTACCCCTCACCTGCCAACTTACCACGGTGTATTCTAGACTGCAAAGGCAACCAAATAATTCTTGCTCCTACAGCCTTTCTAAAAACCGTATCTTAATAAGTAATGACTCTAATTGACACTAATAATTGCTTGTATTTAGGAGACATTTAAACATCTCAAGTTGCCATTATGCAAAGCAATACTCTCTAGTAAAATATTTTCATGAATACACCAGATTCCTCTCTGGGTTCCCATGCCCTTCACCTCTTTTCTGATTCCCAGTCTCCATATTTTCTTTTTCTCTCCCTTCCATGCCATGCTCTGTCCCTCATTGCCTCTCACTGAGGACATTTACTATTGAACAGAATGAAGCACAAGTAACAGAGCCCAGAACTTTTCTCTCAGAGAACAAGAATTCTGTCTAGGGAATCTCTTCCTTATACCAATAAATATCAATCTCTTTATACCAATCTCTTCTTTATACCAATAATCTCCACAAAAATAACTGAGTTTGAG
>NW_004567106.1:43363180-43413442 GCF_000260355.1 Condylura cristata | reverse complement strand
TAATTTAAGAAAGATTGAAAACAAAATGTCTCTTTACTGTTCAGTATGAAATGTGAATCATCAGCATTCATTCTTTATATATATATATTTCTTTCACTAAATATTAAGGCTTGCTATATGTCAGGAATAATTACAGAGCACTGGATGAATTAGATGGAGCCCCTAGACTTTAGGGATTTAATTTATGAAATTAAAAGCATAAAAATAGGGCCTTCCCTGGTGGCACAGCAGGTTAAAGGACAGTACTAAGAAACTAAAGCCACTTCAGCATGAGTTCGATCCCTGCCCCAGAGGTGACCCAAATGGTGCACAGACCTCTCCTGACCGTCCGCTGCTACCCTCAGCAATGTACTTCATCAGTTGGCCTGTTCTGCTCCCCACTCTGTCTCTGGTGAATCCTCTCTCCGCCCCTGCACCTCTGGCCTGTACACCAGTTCTGTATGCATAAATAAATACATCTTTATAAAAAAACATAAAAATAGGGAGAAACACCAGGTAAAGGGTGCAGCATGTGCAAAACCATAGAGGCAAGAAGTATCCAGGTGTGTTGGAGATCTGCAAGTAATTTGTGTAGCTGGAGCCTAAGGTGAGGGAAAGTGAGTGACAAGGCACAAAGGACAAGTGGAGAACCTGGGCAAGGAAGGACGTTTTTGTCACAGAGATGCTTTATCCTGAGATCAATGAGAAAACATTTAAGGCGAAATGAGAAAACACTTAAGGCGAGAAAGCAAAAGGTGACTTAATGAGTTTGGTATTTTAGAAAGACTGTTCTTTCTAAAGCAATACACTGGAGGACCTCCCTAGTAGCGCAAGAGATTAAGTCCCAGCACTATGAAGCTATTTGCAGTCACTGTGGCACAAGTTCCATTTCTGGCCAGAAAGCTGACCCACATGGTGCAACAGAGCTCTTCAGTCTCACCCGCTGCTCCCCTCAGCAGTGTACTTCAGTACATCTGCCTGTTCTGCTCCCCATTTTGTCTTTGATAAATCTTCTGACCCCTCGCACCTCTGACCTACATGCCAGTTCTTGTATACATAAATAAATAAATCTTTTAAATAATAAAGCAATATACTAGATAGATTTAGGACATGTGTCTGGAGGCATTCATCTGAGTGAGGAATAAGTAAGGCAGTGCAGTCACCCAGCAAGGCTAAGTGACCTACCATGACAGTGAAAGAATTAGAAAGGTGGTTTCATTGCTGCATTCCAGCATCCCCCCAAAAGTAGTTCTTTAATGGACCAGGCCTAGTACTTGATTTCATAAATGGGTGAATCTTACTCTTTTCAAAATAAATCAGCATTCCTAACACTCACCCCTCAGTCACCTTAGTTTAAATGCCAACAGCAGATACCACTGTAAGTTCCTGATTTTGCACATAAGTTATGCAAGATTTCATTATTGTTAGCTTAACTGCATAAAAAAATACCTGTTTGTTGTATGTCCCTGTTCTGGCTATGATTTCACACTGTATATATAGAACAATGGAAGGGTATGTAATTTATTTTTTTTCCCCAGATACTTACCTTTCTAATGAAGTGATTCAAAAATGCTTACAACAGAGAACTCTACAAAGAGGCAACTTGGCAATTGGGCACAAATAACTAATGTTCAAGACTCACAATTACATGTCCTTGAAATAGTCTGAGAATAGCCCACTCCAACTGTCATAATAAAGTTGGTGTTTATTCTCTTTTCTATTCCAAAATAGAATTATCTCTCTTTTATGGAAAGGCATTTTTTTTCTGACTTGTCTTCTGTAGGAGACAGTGTGAGCAGGGCTATCTATAACAGGCTACTCACAATTAGGTGTTAATTTGAATACTTATGTCCTTAGGAAATGAGGGAGAGGTTCCTATTTGTTGAACAACTGCTGTACATTATGAATCATTTAATTCATCTTTTCTTATTTAAAAAATTTATTTAATCTGCCTGTTCTGCTCTCCACTCTGTCTCTGGTGAAGCCTCTCGCCGCCCCTGAGCCTCTGGCCTGTACCCCAGTTCTGTATGCACAAATAAATAAATCTTAAAAAAAAAATTAGTCCAACTCCCGTTGGCACAGGGGTTAAATCACAACACTATCAAGCTACTGCCATTCACTGCAGTGTATTTCAGCCAGTGCACCTGTTCTGCCCCCATTGTCTCTGGTGAATCTTCACACTGCCCCCCACCCCCGCACCTATGGTATACACCCCAGTTTTTGTATGCATAAATAAATCTTTAAAAAAAATATTTATTTATACATACAAAACTGGAGTGCAGGCCAGAGGTACAGGGGGTGTGGTGGTGAGAGGATTCAACAGAGACAGAGTAGGGAGCAGAATAGGCAGATTGTACACTGCTGAGGAGAGCAGCGGGAGAGTCAGGAGAGGTCTGCCACGCCATGTGGTCACCTACCAGGCTGGGATTGAACTCGTACTACAGTGGCTGCAATAACTTCATAATGCTGTGCTTTAACCCATTGTGCTACCAGGAAAGGCCCCCATTTAGTTCATCTTGACAACAATTTTGCATAATATGTAGTCCTATTTGAGCTTCACAACAATTTTGGAATATAGAATCACTATTTCTATTTTACAGTTAAGTAGAGAGGCACAAGAGAATTTAAATGATTAATCAAGTCCCACGGGGGCAAGATTTATATTGGGATTTGTCCTCCTCTAAGGCCCTGGTTTACCGACTATACAATGCTTTCTTCTCTCCCTGTCTACTGGACTGCTTTAACATGTTGTTCACTATAAAACTGTGATGAGTAAATACCATTTAAACATAATAACCTTCATTCTAAAATTTCTATTTTGTGTTCTACATATGAAGATAATGAATCCTATTTTCCAGACTCACAGATTAATTGTAAAGAATTAGGTAATTAGAAAGTTCTAGAAAACAACAAACTGCTATACAAACAGGAAGTATTACTATATGTGTTGTATACGGTAGGCACAACTGTGAGGTTTGGGAGTAAAAAACATTCTGGGGGCAGACAGTTCAAAAACCCTGCAAGTTTGGCAGACACAAGAAGTCTGGAAATTCAACATAGCTTCCCCTTGGGGCTGTTTAATGTCAGTAGAAGTGGAAAAAGCTTCTTGTATGTCAACATCTCAGGGTAATCTGAGGATGGTTTAAAAGTACAAACTTAAGAATCTTCATAGAATCCCTCAGAATGGCCAGTAGAGAGTATAGTGTCTGAGGAAAATAACTCCTTAATGAAAATTGTTAGTACTTATTGTGAAGGACACACAGTGAACCAGATTTAGGTATACTCTTTTCTCCTTTCTCAGATAATGGTCCGAATGGAGATTTTTTTTCACCATCAAGTTAGCGTGAAGTTTTTCTATCATATGAGTCACAGACAAAAGCCAGGACCAATTCAGGCAGTCCCCAAACTGTATGCTCCAGTGAAGATAGACTTTCTTGGGAACAGTGCTACTCAATAGTGGAGGGAACTCTCCAGCTACAGCACAGTGTTTTCACCAGTTGTTCTGCATAGCGTTCAACTATTTTAACCAGATTACTGTCCCCCAACTTGGTGGTGGGGCAAAACTTTCCTGTTGGCACAGTGTTCACAGTCTCCACAGGACACTCTTGCTATACCCAGGGGTGTTTTAACCGTGCTTTAGAGTTAAGACTAACAAGTGAAAGCTAACTGTGCAGCAATGTACCCACGAATGCCTAAAACTTGGTTAAGGCTCTTCTATTACTATTGTCTAAATATTTATCTGAGTTTTCTTAAGATTGAGAGTTAAGGTGAAAGGACAGAATATATGAGGCACACTTGCATGTAGCACTCAGAGAAAACTAGATCCCCGATCCCCAGGATCCTCACAGCAGACATAAATGATGGATCAGGATAGACCAAGGTTGAAAGACCTTGGCTATTCTCTGCCCTCAACCCCCACTTCCCTCAACCCCCACTGCCTTCTTCCCTTGGAGAAGTCCATGCTTCCATGTGTCCAGGTGAGTGAAGCAGTGAAGAGAAAGGATGAAAGGCCAAAGTAGCAAACACTGAAACTGTCTCAAGAGCCCTCAAGGCCCATGATCTTGGTTCTCATTCATTTAGGAGTGATAATCTCTGATGATTTAAAGTCTTCTATGTCAGATAATTCTGTGGAAGTTAAACTAATTTCTCAAACTACCCGGAGTTTTATTTTTAAAAAAAAATGGAGCCTCATAAACCTATCAATCTAGTAAAAGTCCTTTTTGATTCATGGGAATTTTTAAACATTTTTAACCTAAAAAATTTATCTTCAATGTAAAATTAAAAAAAGGTTTAGAAAAACAAAGCATGCACATTTAACATTTTTATGCTTATCCTGACAACCTTTGCTTCAAGCAAAATATAGAGAGAGCTTTGAAGATGTCAGAATTAATTCCCTAGGGGATGAGGTTCAACATGGACAAGCCCCCTACTCCTTTTTATAAGCTGTTCATGTGTCTGGAAAGCTTTTTGTCTCTCACCTGGCTAGTCCCTGGCCACTTTCACATGTCAGTGAAGTGTTACTTCCTCAGTGAAGCCTTCCTTGACATATTAGGTTCCTTTGTTAATGCTCTTGTAGGACAGTGTTTCTTTCTGTAAAACACATCATTCAGTGCATAACCATCCACTCATTAGTGTGACTAATTAATGTTTATCTTCTCTTTTTAATGGTAGGCTGCATGAAAGTGGAGACCATAATGGATTTATTCTACACTTTATGTCTACTACTGCCTAGTACAGAGTTTAGTTAGTAGCAAACCCTTGAAAAATAGTTCTTGAATGAATGACTAAATGAAACTATCTATACGGAATTATATTTTACAGAGACCAAGTTCACAATGAAATGTTTGCCACAGATCAAGAGTAATTTACCAAATAATTACTTTCCTGCTCTTCAATAGCTGATGTTTTTCCAGGTGTATGTTCCTATGGAGTATATTTATTTCTAACTTATCTAAGCAATGATTTTAGTGAAAATAATTCTTCCAAAACATTTCCTTTCCTTTTTTATTTTTTTTTTCATTTACCAAAAAAGAAGGAGGCTAAGAAGCATTCATTGATTCTTCAGAATTCTCATTTCAGGCTTTCAGAAGAAATCATTTATATACTTCCATTTCCTCCAACATCTGAGTCTTGTAATATTGAAGGGGTGACAAAAGTCAGGAGCAATATCAACAGTCAACAGCAAATAAGGCTTCCCGATCCTTTCACCAGACTAGTCCTATTGATTATTTTGTTGTTTTACATCTGTTGTATGGTATCTCCATGTCAGAAAATCATTGATGGGATTTTGTATATATTTTATTTTCAATAGTAATCACTAACAAAGAGTTCCTTTGGCATGCCCATTTAGATGGAAGTAGCCAGACATTTATCAATGAAAAATGCTTGGGGAACATTTAGTAGGTGCCTTCAGTAATAAACTAGTGTACCTAGTTTCCTGTTTCATCTGTGACATGAGGAATATTATTTTGCTCAGTCATAGTGACTAAAATATTACATACTCACTAACCTTGAGTGATGAAGATTCTACATTACGTGAAATATAGCATTAATGATCCCAATTCTGTATAAGATTTCAGCATAGATACATTTTATCACAACTCAATTACAAGTTAAAAATCCAAATATGAAGTATTAAATATAAAACTGCATTATGCAGCTTTCTGATCTTGTTCATCAAAATTTTAAAAGTCAGGAAAAATGAGACGCAGGGTGGCTATATCTTGCCAAATGTCACACATTAGACTAGAAAACATTTAATCTATGGTCCACCAAGGTCTTCCATAGGCCCTATATAGCAATTTTCAAGACCACAGATAATGAAGTCATTGTTTTAGTTTTAATCCTGGCATTGCCATATAAGTACAAGTCAGGGCAAGTTAACTAACCACTGGTTTCCTTAAGTGTAACATGAGAGTAATAACACCCACCTTATGGTAATGAGACTTGAGTGAAAAACTTCCTACAGAACAATGGCTGATACACTATGAGCACATGATCATGATGGAGAAGTGGGGAGAAGAGAAGTCAGTAACCAAGAAGCCACCTCATTTTGTTTCAACTGCAATTGCAAAACATCATATTCCCATCCCACAAATGAATATTTGTTATTATCTATTTATCACCATTGCTAAAGACATTTATTAACATTTATTAACAACAGAACATTCTATGGAATGCTTTGAACTAAATTACAAGCATCATTCCTGAATTCTTGAGTCTAAGAGATTATTAAGACAAGTACAAAGGAAATACACCAAAAGTAAATGAGCAAACACTATGGAAGATACATTTCATTGTCTTATTATGTATATAATATAATGATCACACATTAAAATGATGAGTGAAAAAAATCATGTGATTTCCAAGCTTATAAGGAGAAAATGCCTGCTTATTGGACAGGGAAGCCTTTGCAGAAAAGCTGAGATTTCAATGAAAATTAAGAAGTCTTCAAAAAGGTAGTGTGGAAATAACCACTCTGTGCACTGGGAGGAACAGGAAAAACAGAGAAGCTCCCACTAGAAACGTGATTATGGAAATGAGAGTTAAATTAAAGGGAAGAAAAAGAAAAGCTGGAGGAATGTTTATGAAGTGAAGACATCAATGAGAAGACAGCTGCGAGCTTTCACCTACGATTGTGTTGGATGCGCAGTAATCTGGGTCCTGAGGTCAGAATGTCTAGGCTCTGCTTTTGATTTGGGACTCACTAGGTATATGACCTTGGTCAATTTTCTTATCCTCACTGTTGCTAATTTCATGATTTGTACAACAGGGAACACAAGGTCTAGCTAATATTTGTAGAGCTGGTAATGCTGCAGAGTGAACACTAAAAGTGTTAAATACCAATAACACACAGGGACTCTTCCTAGGTCAGGCATAGAGACGGCACTCAATTTAGCCAACTTTTGTTGGAGTTGAGATATCAAATGCTAAACTCTGGTCTCACATACAATCTGTTACATGAATGGGATCATGTGGGAGACAGAGACTCACAAAGAACGAGTAGTCATCAAAAATAAGAGGATGAATATGAAGTAGTCCTACTTGTGAACTAGTTCATTTCTTCAAATATAGAATGATCTCACAGGTGAGAAGTAGAATGGGATTGTCAATAAAAGCCAGTTCTTGTCAAGGTCATTCTAACTGATCACTTTTCCTTTGCTTGCTTTTGAAAATGTGGGCTCATATACTAAGAACAGTCACTGGTTACTTCAGATATGTGGCCATCCTTTACAGCAAATTTATACCAAATTTTATGAGTTATCTAAGCCTAGCAAATAACTCTAAAAATAGTTAATAGGCTATTTTTTTTTTTTTGTGGGGAGAAAGTTTTACTAAGAGAAAAACAGACACAATCTAAATTTAGTTTGGAATCACTCCAAGTTAATGCCCGCCATGAAGAATTATTCAGAAACTGAGTAGTATTGTGCAGTGCTTTAAAGTTACAACATATCATCAGATATATTGATTTCATGGATTATGTCACCAAAAGTGGCATTTTTTTTTTTTGCTTGCTTTTCAAGTCTTTCCTTGTACTACTTTCACAAAATACATGGCTAATGGGTAAACTAGAGGCCTGTTTTTTTTTTTTTTTTTTTTTTTTTTTTTTATTGAAGTATCACTGTTTTGCATCTTTGCCAGTGTTTTGACAGTGCAGGATTTGGCTCTCAGGTGTAGCTACTGTTGCCCTCCCACTCCAAAGCACCCTGAGGCCACTAACATAGTACTGGAGGTCTGTTATTTGTTCTTCTGCATGATAACCCTTTCTCTGCTTCTCAACTGCACTTGTAATATTCTGTGGCAGCCATTTCAGAAATAAATCCATCACTCTGAAGCTGCCAGCACTCACTATGTTTATTCTAGTGACCACAGGCTAGATCAAACCATCCATATACCCATAGGACATAGGTTTGATGTGAGCTTATTAAATTGGAGTCTCCTAAGGGATGAATGTTATAAAAGCTGCATAAATTAAAATTTTCTTCCCTGAAAAGCACTTCAATGGTTAAAAGTAGAAAATGTTTTCACAAGTCCTTCTGACTTTGAGGATTTTGTCATTCTCCATGGAAACTACTCCATGCTGAAACATGCCTATACAATTCTCAGTATGAGAGTGAATCTGCACATCTTTGCACTCACTCACCAGGGCATAAATGATACATCCATTTTATTGGTTTTCTATAACCCAAGTCATTATTTTCTCCCTTCATTTGATATGATCAAGAAATATAAGTTGCCCAGACTCCCAACTGAATCTGTTGGCATTAGCTTTTATCCTCACCTGATTTTTGTAGAGAACGGGAAGTTAAAACTTATTTCTAGAATCCCTAGCAACTAGAGTTCTGGATGCAATAATGTTCTGCCAAAGGATATCCTCACCTAACTTTTGGCTGGCTAGATCGGAAATAGTTACCTAGATTCCATATTCCAGTGTCCAGTCACCAGCTTCAAGGGTGAAAGTGAAATGGGGGGAAAGAAGGGCAGTGAAAAATGTGACTTCTGGGTTGCTATTATGATAGATGAACCTTGAAATCAATAGTGCATATGATCTGCATATTCAATCATTCTACTTTAAAATATCTTGAGTGCACTGAACACTGACAAGTTTCTCTCGTGTGAATTTGACAAAGACCTACCCCTTAGGGATCAAATTATGGGAAGAAAAAAACACTAAGCATTGAAGAGATTCATGGGTCAACCTATCAGTGATAGACCTGGACTATAACGATGTCAAACAGCCAGTTCTACTTATCCATAGTTTTGGCCCAATAACAAACAACTACATAAAAGCCAATTTGCTTCAATGTGATAGAATTGATGAAAATACAGGCAGAGTAACAGCTAAAGAAGAATTGACAACAACATTGAACTTAACTAGATATGATAGAATTTGAAAAAAAAACTGGTCATTTTTTAGTAGTGGAAGAGCAGATAATTCTCAAATCACCTAGATGTTTTTAACAGTATCATCAGTATAATGCTGTAGAATTAATATTTGTGACTTTCCATTCAAATGTTGAAATCCTAGTGCTCAAGGTGATTAGTCCTAGGAGATGTGGGCTGTGGGGCCAATTAAATCACAAAGGCACAGCCCTCATAAAGGGCATCAGTGCCTTTAAAAAACACACTCCAGGGAGTGGATGAGGACACAGTAGAAGATGGCAATCTATGAATCAGGAAGCAGGCTCTCACTAGACATGGAATCTGCCAGTACCTTGCTTTCTCTTGCCATTACTAGGACTGTGACAAACAAGCTTCTATTGTTTATATGCTACCCAGTCTAAGGCATCTTGTTATAGCAGTCCAAACAAAAGAAAGAATACACACAGTTGTCTAAGCATGGTAACACAGTCTATTTTATGTTTGTTTGGTGTACACTAAATAGCATTAGTTAAAGAAATATACAATTGGATAAATATATAGTACTGCTATATAATGGAATACTACTCCGCTATATGAAAAAGGAAATCCTGTCACTTATAAACAACATGGATGAACACAGAGGATAATATGTTAAATGAATAAGTCAGAAGGAGAAAGACAAACATCTTATGATTTCATTCATATATCAAAGATAAATAAACAAAACTAATAAGCAAATAAAAACAAACTCTTGGGCCACAGGAACAACATAATGACTGTTAGTAAGGAAGGCAAAAAGAGGAGTTAATGAGTTAAAGGTGATAAAGTTCCTCTTTTTTTTTTTTTTTTTTTTTTTTTACAACGTAACACACTAGATTGTGTGTTTTTGAAGTAGTTGCTATACATTGTCCAAATTTTTGGATCAGAAACTTTTCAATTAGTTCAGTATTAACTAATTTGCACATGATAGACCTAAGCATTTTGTGACTCAATTTGTCTCATCACCAATAACTCATTAAAAGCAAAATGCTAATTAAAGTGCTTTTTAAAATCACTAGGTTCACTTTTGAACAGGGCTGTCAACAAGGCAATGATGGTATTGGTAATGAAGTAAAAAGACTGAATTCACACCTAGTTTGTATATCAAGATTAAGTGAAACTAAGAAAAAAACATCCCAAGCATAATGATGAGTCATGATAAGGAGGCTGGCTCACCGATCACAGCTAACAAGACAAGATGGAAGAAGCAGGTTATATATCTCGCTCCCTTTCCATTTAGTATCCATACAATATACACTATACCATGAAAAAGATGATAGGATTTTCAAGTAATTTATATCTTTGAACAGTTAGGCAATTATACCTTCATGTCTTTTGATCAAAGGTGGGGGAGCAGCATTTATGGGTTGTGGAGATAACCATAAAAAAAGGGGGAGGAAGAAAGAGGGTTGAAAACAGGGGAGAGAAGAGCACAAGGGAATATGGTGATGGTGCATGAGTGAACTGGATGTGGGAATTTTATGGGGACTACACCTGAGAGGAGAAAGTGTACATTATACAAAAAGGAAGAATGATGTGTGTGTGTGTATTTAAAAAAAAAAGAAGGAAATAAATATCCATTGAGCTCATTCTGTGAGGGACTTCTACCAGGTACTTTGCCTGTGCGATTTCACTGAAATATCCCCAATAATCTTGAAGACCTATTCCCCTTTAGTAAGGGAGAACACTGAACATAAAGAGGTTAATTACTTGTCTACAGAGCACTAATAAATAATAGAGTAAAGATTAGAACCCAGGCCTGTGAGTTTCAAAGCTCCTACTCTTTGTTATATTTATGGTTATGGGGAATAGATATTACATATAGATGACCATAACAGCCATATTTGTAGCAGGGGAGGCTGCCAACAACTCAATAGAAAGTAGCAGAATCCCAGTGCCCAATACAATAAACATCCTCATTTCTCAAAAGTGAGGGCCGATCTTACAACATATATTTGACTATCTGCTTTTGTTACAACCTGACCTGGATGGAAGTAAAGTTTTAGGGAAACAAGCAATTGGTCTACCTCTGATCTGACTGCTGTCCCCTCACCACCCCATATACTACATCCACTTCCACAACCGTTAGTAAGGCCATATATGGCATGATTGCCATTCCAGCGTCTACTTGAGGAAGTTCTAGCACAACATGGCCAAGTCAGAGCTACTCATCCCTCCCCTGACTCTCCTAGGTTACCTTCTCTGTTCCTGAGGAGCATTTTTACCATTCTCTAAGTGAGAAGCTCTTTGCAGCTTACTAAATATTAGATAGGTTTCTTTCTGACTATATCCGCTTAAGCCTCCCTTATCTTACATCATTTACTTTTGAAAACTTACATTTGTACATTTTTTTCCTGCCTTTTAAAATATATATATATATTTATTTATTCATACAGAACTAAGGTACAGGCCAGAGGTGCAAGGGCAGTGAGAGGGTTCACCAGAGACAGAGTGGGGAGCAGAACAGGCAGATCATTGAAGTACACTGCTGAGGGGAGCAGTGGGTGGGTCAGGAGAGGTCTGCTGTGCCATGTGGATCACCTCAGGGACAGGCAGAAATCGAACTCTGTGGAGGTTAGCTTCTTAGTGCTGTGCTTTAATCTACTGCACCACCAGGGAGGGCCTTCTGCCTTTTTTGAGATGTAAATCTATGATGACTCTATCAAAGAACTGAGTGCTGCCCCTTTGAAATGTAACCATCAACCATATTACTAATTCCCCTCCCTGTAGGAGGACAGAAGCCTAACTTAAATAAGCACCATTTCAAAACACAGATGTCCTAAATCACACTGACCACACTGACCACTGCTCTTCCATCCCCCAGTCCTCCAGTATTTTTCTACTACCTCACCCCAGTGTTGGAAAGCTCGACCTTTTGTTTCAATAAAGTTGAGTTCAACCCCTCAGTCCTAGTTGTGTGGTCTTGAATAAAATCTTCCTTGCCTGTTTAATTGATCCACTACAATTTTTTTTATGTAAAAGAAACGCAAATCAAGAACCAGTCAACTGTAAAAGTGCTATTAAACAAGTTGTTAAGATAAATTACAAACTGAGAAAGTATTTGAAATACATGACATGATTTTCTGCAGTGTCATTACATACTATAAAAAGAATTTATGCAAATCAAAAAGAAAAATTCATGGTAAGAAACACTACAACAGAAGATACAAATAAAAGAGAAAAGAAATAGTAAATATTAAGAAAAAAGATACAAGTGATTAGTTGGCATAAAAATGGTCAATCTAGTGAAAAATAAATGCAAACTAAAGTAATAAAATACCAATTTATGACTAAGTAATAAAAATGCCTTTAATATATGAAAGTCATTTGACACAAAATCTGTATATCTGAGAATAAATCCTAAGAAAAGAATTTGAAAAAAATTTTAATAATTGAAAAAAGGTTTCAAGAGACAAAGATGTTTACTGCACCACTACACAGTCACTGAAAACAACTTAAATGGCCGTGAGTGAATAATGGTAAAATAAAACTCATCCACACATTGAGTAACAGTGGCGCCATTAAAACTTACGTTTGCTACTGATTGAAAGACACCTGCACCCCCATGTTTACTCCTGCTTTATTTACAATTGGAAAGATATGGAAATCACCCAAATGCCCAAAAGTAGATGACTGGATTAAAAAGATGTGGTACATATACACAATGGAATATTACTCAGCAACCAAAATAAATAAATAAATAAACACATGCCTTTTGCCACAACATGAATGGAGCTGGAAAAGATCATGCTTAGTGAATTAAGCCAAATAAGCCAGAAAGAAAAGGAAAAATACCAATGGCTTCACTCATAGCAATAGTATAAAGGACCAGGCGAGAAAATAATAATAATGAACAGCTATATACCAGAGACATTTTATGGGGGTGGAGTGGGGGATGGGATCAAAAATGGGATGAGGAGGAGTGCAGTGGACTATGGTGATGGCACACGGGTGATATGGTGATGGGAAGCCCACAGGTATTACAACTGAGATGGAAAAATGCACAAAATGATATAAAAATAAACTACTAGATTATTAAAAAATAACCCCAAAACTTACATTTACAATGGGTAGTATCTTCAGCCATCTAATTCCTGGGCACATCATGGCTTTGTATCCCCCACGACCTGAGCCTCAACAAGGGTTATATGGCAATAAAGAAGGTAAGCAAGCCCAGACATAGCCCCCGCTGCTGGAGGCAAGTCACCAAGCTGATGTGGCTTTGTTTCCCATGGGGAGTTTATCCTGGAGTTATTCATGGGCCCCAAGCACAAAAGGTCCTTGAGTTCATAAAGAAAAGTTTGGGGACACATATTTGTGCCAAGAGTAAGACAGAGTTACTGAGCACCAGCTGCCAAGAACTGAGACCCCTTCCCCAAAAACCCCCTAGGCATAAATAAAATTTCAGAGAAAAATTGATGTCTGATGTGAAAAGTCCCCATGTCATACTTGGAGTAAGAAAACAGATTTGAGTCATGTTAAAGTCACAAATCCAGCCATACCTATGTCTGCACAAGAGGATGGCTCAAAGGAAAGGTCACCGATATTTTAGCAGTGGCTTTTTTGGGATGACAGTTTGCAAGAAGTTTATATTGTGGGTGTTGCTATTTTTGACTATATTATTTGAAAATTTTAAACAATGAATATGTGTCAATTTCAACAAAAAATATTTTAAAACAGAATATATACTTTAAAATCAATATGTAAAAGAAAATGGAGACATAGGAAAATGATGTTCCCAACATAAGGTTCACATGTATGTAGGATAATACCAGTTTTTACTTTTTAATACACTTTGTTATTGGTTTTATATATACTCCATTTAAAGGCAGAAAAAGCAATTGCACTAGATAATAAGACAGAAAAAAAAACAAACCTGTTTATCACCAGCACCACAACAATCCTCCTTCCAAAATATGCTGTGCTTTACAGATTAGATGTGCTTAATCAATTTATAATTGATTGGCTTGCCTTACTGATTCTAATTCTTACAGAGTTGTAACCTTGAACATGGCAGCCAAGTTCACTTTGCAGCCTTAATAACAACTTAACACTATGAAGAAATTTCAAAAGCAGTGATTTTTAAGACAGATATCCACTCTTTTCTGTTCAACATCCTACTAGACACTCTCTATGAAAAACCAATTATCCACTACTTGCAGATGATGTCATCCTGAAAATCAAATCCAGACCTAACGTTCCAATTGCTCTTCTATTTTCAGTTCTCTCTGGTCCTATTTGGTTTTGAGGAGAGGTTGCTTTATAGATGAGTCTTCTACCTCAGAAGACTCCATGAAGGAAGGGTGAAGGAAGAGATAGAGACTGGTTTATAGATGGGGTGTCCATATCTTTCCACACTGCTTTGTCTCTTAAGTGGAGGTTTTTTAGAGAGAGAAAGTGATAAAGAGCTCACTGAAGAGTGAGGAAAGGACATGGAAAGGAAAGTGATGAGGGCAAACACACATCATTCTTTTTCTTTTTGTTTCTCTCTAGAAGAGGAACTTCGTTTCCTACAACTACTTTTTCAACGGCTCTATTTAAAATTCAAAAGTCAAGAAAGGTCTTTTAATGCTAGAGATGGTACTTTGATGTCATGCTCTATAAGTAAAACAATTTCTTTCTTTTCTTTTTTTACAGCCTCTCCTTACTCTATAGGCCTCTCTACTTGGCTCAGAAGATTCCTTTTCCTGAGAGTCCTTGGGAAAACTCAGAAAGTCACAGATGTTTCTAAGGGGCAAGAGGGGAGGAATAAGAAAGTACAAAAAACAAACCATTACATAATATCCATATGAGAGATTTCCTTTTGGTCTGTTTCCTTAAATATTTCCAACCAATGACAGACAAAAAATGTAAACCAAAACCAGAAAATCACATGAGCTGAGGGATACAGCTGATGTGAGAAGGAACTGTCCTCCCCTGTGTCACCAATCAAGAAAATACAAGCAGACATCTTTGATTATCAAGCAAGGTATCATCTTAAGATAGAAAACTTAACTAATTTCCACATTGTTAGGGAAGATAGCCCAGCAAAAGCACTAGCTGGAGAAAAATGGCAGAGTTTTGGGGTCATTATTGCCACAAAGGGACACAGAAAAGCCCTAAGAATAAATATACTTTGTCTTCAAACTCAGGTTTCTGGCCTCATTAAATTGCATATGCATTAGCAAGAAGAGCTCAAAGAATTTTCTTGGGACTATAAATGACTCTGAAGTTACCTTGCATCCTAAAGTTAAACAGACACATGGATATATAAACCAATGTTTGCAAGATTTTATTCTTGTCCCATCCTTATAGAATTATTGAATACAGCAGTAGCTGCTGTGGTTTGTGGTATTATGAATATTATGGTATTAAGGGTTATATGTTCTTCTATTTCTAATTTTGGGGAGGCAGGTTATTGTGAAATATAATACCTATATATGGGTATTATGTAATATATATGAGGCATAATTGACATATTAGTTTCAGATAAACAACATGGTTTAAGCATACAATAAGTCTAGTTAATTTCCATCAACAGAGGTTTTATCATGTGATGAGATTTTTTGGAACTAATTTCTCAGCAACTTTCAAATATGCACTACAATAATAACTATAGTCACCAGGTTGTATATTGCATCCTTGAGGCTTATTCTGTTAATTTTTTACTTAAGAAATTTTAGGAAATTATTCATTTTAATTGTATCTTTTAATTAAGAAAACATCAGTATATAACACTGAGGTATAGATTCACACCTCTTGATCTGTATGTTACGGCACTACCCTGCGTGGTTCCTTTCAAAGTTCTTACATGATTCCATTCTAGTTTCCCTCTTCTGTGTCCTGTGGAGATTTGCTAAATATACTCATATTGTCACACGCATACTCAGTATCAGTATCCTGCCATCAGGGGAAGAAGCAGGAAACAGCATGACATTTTCCATCATGGCTCAGCAGCACAGTATGAAAGGCAGATATTTTTGTCTTTCAGAAAAAAAGCAAAACATTACAGTGGGTAGGGACTCCATGTACATCCTAATGCTTTGTTTTGGTGAAAAATCTTTGCATGACACATCACTACAAAACCAAATGAGCCCAGATTCCTCACCACTGTCTTTGTGAGTTCCATAGTTGACTTCTGAAGACTACTTCATGGTGCTTGTCTCTCATGAGAATATAGCAAAACCTTCACACTGTAATTTTATCTTGAAGGAAATGAATCTGTTTGACAGATAAGAGAAAATATCATTTTAATCTTGATCTTAAAGGCATCATTGCTTGTGAAAATATATCAGTATTAAAGCTCAGTATCTCCAGTGCACACCTGCTTCCATACAGCAGCAATAGACACTGCAGCATATTTTCTTAAATGAATTTATAATTCTGTCATTAAGTTATTTGAGATTTAACAGAGCAAGTAAACTTTTTGCTAGAGCCAAAACACTACCATAAATTCACTTCTTTCCATTTTTTAAAGACAATTAAGTCATTTTCATTTCTAGCAAAGCAATTTATATTAATAATATGTGCAGTGTGTCCATATCACTAACACCAAGAGATTATATATATAACAGAAGTATCTATAAAAACTATTACACTAAGTGATTTTACATTGAAAGAGAGCTTTGTACAGTGTTCACAGAGTACACTAATGGTTTTCAAAAAGTGATTCGAAAATACTCAAAGGGTTGTAGAGAATTAGCTGAATGCTGTGGATTGATGGGCTATCAAGGAAATAACACACATTTTTCATGAAAATGGCTAAATCACTATTTACTTGATGAACTGCAATGTAATGGCTCTGAAGGAGCCATTTTGCTGTATTGGCTAAATAATTCGTGTTTACCAAAACTGGGTAATTATAGAGTCATCACATAAAGCACTGTCTGTGCCTGCCAAGGAATGAGATGAACCTGCTATGGGGTGAGACCTTGAAATTTGGCTACAGTTATTTCTACTTCTGGCACTGTGGATAGGAATGAATAAACAATATACTTTAGAAAAGCAGAAGAAAAGGAATGTCCTTATCTTTTTCACTATTCAAAATTCCTCAGGAGAAGACAAAAATCCTACCATTTAAATCTGTGGTTCCAGCAAATTATTTTACTGAAAAGGATGACATCTGTTGTAATATTTGTGCCCTATTAATGACAATGGAAGTTACCCACATGATTTGAGGAGGAAAATTTTACATTAGAATAAATCAATTTAGTTGAAATAAGAATTTTTTCATTAAAATGTATTGGAAAGCCTAAGGTAAATCATATCTCAATTTATATAGCAGAAGATTGATTTCCTATATGCTAGTAGAGAAAGCAAATAAAAATAAAAGTGAAAATTGGCAATATTTTACCATTTTGACCTACAAAAATCAAAATTTCTTATGGCCCAACTTAATATAGTACATGTGTCATAAGTATTTACTTTCAGATCAGTGGGTACTTCCTTTTATTTAAGTCAACTCTGTAGTACAAAATAATTATATTTGTTTGTGCTAGGGATATGAACCTTGATAAAAATCTCTATTTAAGGAACACAGAAGTCAGAAATAAGAGGAGTGCCAGTTCCGGGGTTTCCAGAAAGAGGGGGAGTCTTAGTGCTAGACACTACTGAGGGATAAAGAAAGAAAGAAAAAGGAAATGTTACTGCATCATGAGATTTAGTGACTATAGGTGAAATTGATTTATAAAGAATCACTTTTTTACTTGTATCAGCCATTAGATGAAAAATTTCTTCAAGAAACATATCTCTGAATTCTCTGAATCATTCATCTAATTTAAAGTTTGTATTCATTAAGGTCTGAATTAGCCAATTAGAGAAAGTATTGCCTTTTCAAATGCAATATTTATTTCATCCCAAAGATCACTAAAGAGGGAAACTTTCTCTGGTTGCAGATTAAATGGCCATGGGAGGTTTCAGAGAAAGAACTTAGGTTCTTCCTAATCTCTACCAAAACAATAAGGGCAAGTCCCCACATAGATTCAAACTCTTTGCCATCTGATGTTCGGTTATGTAATACATTAGGAAGAGTTTTAAAGACATATGTATAAGAAAACTGCTGTGAAGACCTAAATGCAACATAAAACTATATTTCAAAGCTGCCCCAATATGACAACATTTTTCTGTTTATGCTTCTGAAAATGCTCCTAATATTAAGACTTTACTATCATTTAGTAGGATTAGAGCATGCATGTTATTTTATAACTGATTAAAAAAATAGGTAATAAAATCTGGGGAAAAAAACACTTGAAGACTATAAAGATGTTTAGACCATGATGTGATATGAGTAACAAAAATATCATATAATCTATAAATATTGATAGTTCTTATGAAGAATCTTTCCACACAAAAGATACAAATGAACATACACAGCTCTGCATGATCTTGTGGCCACATCTTTAGTGGCTGTGTGTTTATTTTTGTTTTTCTACTTGGCCCTTTCTTTCTATAACACAAGAAGCCTTTCCAAATGACCAAAGAGCAGAAAACACAAATAGACCTGATTTCCAATAAGTCAGTTTCCACTAGAAATGACTTCTCAAATCCAAAGAATTGTTTTTTTCTTTTTTGGGATAATTCCCAGGCCTCTTGAGGATAAATTCATAGGAAATGACCTACAAGGCATTTTATCCAATAAATATCCTGCTTTGTACAATTACCCTCTGTCCCTCAGAGAAGGCACTGACTAATAAACCATCCTGTTGATAAGTGTCTTATAACACTTGATTTTCATTAGCAGTTCCTGCAGAAGATGAAATATCCTGCTTTATGGATCAGGGTCAAGAGGCTCAGATTAAATCAAAAGATAAAAATGGTCATGGTTCTCTTCTTGCTTTGCTGCTATTAACCTGCAGGACAGATGTTATTAGAGGTGGTATCCAAAAATTTGGTAGAGTATTATTACCATGTGCAAAATTCCTTTTTAAAAGATATTTAAAAGAACAAAACAGATTGTTTCTAAGTCTGACATCTTCAAACTGTCTGAATACAAGTTTGGCTATTATAAATGAAAAAAAGTATTTATATACAAAAAGGAAGCACCAGAAGTTTGGGCCACCTTGTAGGTGACCACTTTGCAATTTTCTGTAACGTAAATGCAGTAATGTCATTCTGGTATGTTAGGTGGTTTGGATGATGCTATTACTGTATGATGCTGTGTTGTTCACTTAGAAGGCAGCCTTAGTGCTACCTCTCACTTTCTTTCTACCCCCTTCAGTAGCTACACAGGAGCCCCTATGAACCACAATGACCTTTGTTTTCTTAAAGTACTTTAATCATGCATTTTGAAAATGAAGTTTTGACATGGTTACCAAGTGTCATGTATAAACTACTAGCTCTCTCCCAAACTACATATGCCAATGAGGAAATCAGGATTCAATCACCAAATCAATTAGTGAAGAGTGACTATCTCTCCAAAGGACAAGTGTAATATTGCAAAAATTAAAAATTAGGCTTAAAAATCAAAATCAGCTATGGCAGTAGTATAAGGTCCCAAGCTCAGAAAGTCCTATACTTTGGCATTCTAAAGCATACAAAAGGAAGTACTTACCTCTGAAGTCCCAGTGACATGCTTAATAAAACACCACCCCAAATTCAGCAGTTTGCCAAGGAAACACTTTTAAAAAGGCACAATACTTTGCCAGAAAGAGCAAGCTTTAATAAACACACAATTAAATAATCTAACTAAACATTGCCTGGTCAAATGGCACCCAGCCTGCAGAACCATCTGGCTAAAGAAATAGAGAATCATCAACCTAAAAACCCACATTCTGCCCAGGCTTCAAATCTAGGTTCCCAGATTTAAACTGCTTTATGGAAATGTAATGGTTCATTAAATTTTTGCAATCTACTCTTTTACATATTTTCTTCTAGACTTTTCTTCAGCCTCTATAGATTCAATTCAATGCAACATATCATATGCCATTTCTTTACCTTTTAAAATGCAGTTACCCCTATCTCCAGAGTTCATGTCAGTCTAGGCTAAAATGGAGAGTAATTTTAGTAAGCCTAGGATTTTTAAAAGAGACTTGAAACAGATAAGCGATTATTACTCAAAATATATAAGGAACTCCTACAACTCAAAAGCAAAAATTACAAATAACCCAATGGGAAAACGGACTTAGGATTTGAATGGTCATTTCTTCAAAGAAGACATAAAGCATATAAATAGCCAGTAGGCATATGAAAAGGCACTGCATATTACCAATAGCCAGGAAAATGAAAGTCAACACCGCTATGATAAACTATCTTACATTTGTTAAAAGGTAACAAATGTTGGTGAGCATGTGAAGAAAACTGGAATATTTGCACACTCTTGGTAGGAATGCAAAATGATAGACAACAGTATGGAACTTCCTCAAAAAATCAATAATAGAACTACCATATGATCCAGCAATCCTATTTCTAGGTACATATCCAAAAGAACCAAAATCAAGATCTCAAAAGAGATATCTGCCTCTTCACTGCAACATTATTCACAACAGTCAGGGTTTGGAAACATACTGTGTCCATGGCTGGATAGTTGGGTAAAGAAAATGTGCACACAATGGAGTAGTATGTAGCATTACAAAGGAAATCCTGCCCTATATGACAATATGGGTGGAACTGAAATACATCATGCAAAGTGAAATAAGGCAATCACAGAAGGGCAGATACTGCATGATTCCACTCTTGAGGTATCTAAAATAGTCAAATCCAGAGATCAAAGAGTTAGAATGGTGATTGCTAGGGGCTAAGGGGAAGAGGAAGTGGAGAGCTGGTGTTCAATGGATATGAAGTTTTTGTTATGTAAGATGAATAACTTATACAGATCTACTGTACTACATTCTACCTGTAGGTAACAGTAGTGTTGTGCAGGATCTCATGAGAGTATGGGTCTCGTGTCAGGTGTTCTTTCCATACACACAAAATGGAAGAGGCATGAGGAAACTTGGGCGATAATAAATATGTTTATTACCTTGAGTTTGATCATTTTATGGATGTATACATATGTCTAACTATTAGAATGCACACATTGACTATGTATAATTTTTTGTGTATCAGTTATACCTCAATAAAGCTGTTTGAAAAAACTTCAGGAAAGGAGAATTGAAACAAAACACTCACATGACTTAAGTCACAAAATAGTTATTAGTATATGTGATATATACGACTACCAGTAGAAACCCAATCTTCCTTAAGCTTGATGATTAGACTATACAATCACACAATTCCTTTGAATTAGAATCTCACAGTCCATGTCTTAAATCAGCCAAAATCTCTGTGGTGGGGTATCTTGCTTGAGCTCTATATTTAGTATTCCAGCATAGTAAACATGCAATCAGTTTATACAACCCAAAATGCTTACCTTCTCTTTTAGTTATTTCTGTGCTAATTCATGTTATTCAAAAGCTGGGATAAAGAGAAAGCAAGTCACTGAATTATTCTCTTCAATCTGATAAGTGTCTGAAGACAACTGTGTCAATCTGATAGCTGTAGATGTTATAATTTATTTATGCATATATACAAATATGTATATATTTGCTATACGGAAATTTCTCCACTTGGTATCGAATGGTGACTAGACAAATATTTGATGGTATATGTGGTGTGATATATAGTTAGTTGTCAGGGTGAAAAGCTGCTCACCAGAAAGTTATACAGTGTTGTAAACTAGTATTACCTCAATTTTTAAAAAAGATAACTTTTTTTTTTCTTTCCCTTATTATTAGGCTGTCCCATATAATTGCTGGTTAAGTACATCAAAATTTCATATGATCAAACTAAAACTTTGATTAACTTAAAATTATACTTCTGGAGTCCTCCCTGGTGGCACAATAGCTTAAAGCATAACACCATGATATTACTGCAGCCACTATAGCACAAGTTTGATTCCTGGCCAGGGACCTGACCCACACCACTTCTCTCCTCAATAGTGTATTTCCATACATCTGCCTGTCCTGCTCCCCTCTCTGTCTCTGGTGAGTGTTCTCACCTCCCACATCTCTGACTCACATCTCAGTTCTGTATGCATAAATAAATCTTTTAAAAAATAAAAATAAACAGGCCCTGCCTGGTGGCGTAGCGGGTTAAAGCACAGCACTGAGAATCTAAAGCCATTTCCACATGAGTTCGATTCCCGCCTGCCCTGGAGGTGACCACATAGCGTGGCAGACCTCTCCTGACCCGCCCGCTGCTCCCCTCAGCAGTGTACTTCCATGATCTGCCTGTTCTGCTCCCTACTCCGTCTCTGGTGAATCCTCTCGCCCTCCACAACTCTGGCCTGTACCCCAGTTCTGTATGAATAAATAAATAAATCTTTAAAAAAAATAAAAAATAAAAATAAACAAATAAATAAGTAAAACTATATTCCATGGATAAGAAGTCCATGGCTTTATGATGTACACTGATCTTGTATTCTGAAACTCATTTATTACAGGGCTGGTATGTTTTACTGTGGTGGAGTACTGGCTGTTTCCTTAGAATTTGTATGTAAATAGTCATGTTTATAAATAGGGGTGGTTTTATGCCCTTACCAATGTTTGCTTTACTTCTTTCTCTTGCCATTATACATTTTCTAGGAGCTCTCCAACTATATTGAATTAAAATGCTGACAATGGATGGCCTTCCTTTGCTCCTGATTTGAGAGAGAAAGCCTTCAGGCTTTCACTGTTACTGTTTTAGCTGTAGGCTTTCTGTAAATGCCCTTTATCAGATTGAGGAAGTTTACTTCTATTCCTCATTTACTGATAGTTTTGTTTTTTTATCATAAATGGACAACAAATTTTGTATATCAAATTTTTTGCATCGGTCATATATTTCATTTTTAGTCTTTACATGGCAGGTGGCATTGTTAGATTTTGAATGTTTTATATATATATACATACATACATACATATATATAAACACAATACACATATGTATATGAATGTTGAAATCAAATATACATATTAAAGAGAATTTTGGAATCACTTTTATGTATATTGCTGGATTTGCTTGCTAATTTTCAAAAGAATTTATGCACACACTCATGAGTGATAGTCATTATAATTTTCTTTTCTGTAATGTCTTTCCCTGGCTTTTGTAACTAAGGTTATTCTGACTTTATAAAATCAGACAGGAAGTGTTTCTTCCTGTTTTCTAAATGAGCTTATATAAGATTATTATTTCTTCCTTAATTCTATGATAGATGGTGAATCTACCTAGATCTGAAGTTCATTTTGTAAAAGTTCTGTTAACAAATGTAATATTGTGTACATATTTATTATTTCTTTTTAATTTATAGAATGGTAGTGATATCTTCTTTTCTCCTTGATGTTTGTGATTTACATTTTTCTTGAATAGTTTTGCTAGATATTTAATAATTTTGTTGATGTTTTTAAAAAACTTTTTAATTTGCCATTGGGTTTTTTCATTTTTTTTAACCACCACAGCCCCTTATATCTTTGTCCCACCTCATCCCTGCTATTTCTGAACTACAGTCTTCATGGTATTTACTAAAGTCCCGTAGCTTTTGTATTATACTTTATTAATAATCTGTTATGTAATGTAAAAAAAAATAAAAATATTTTGAATGTGCTGTTTTTTTTCTGTTGTTTATATTTCATTTTACTCATTTCTCCTCCTAATTTATTATTTCATTTTTTATTACTTTTGGGATAATTTATTCATCTTTTTACTAACAAGGAGACTTGAGTCATTGACCAAAGTCTTCTCATTTCTGTTTAAAAATTTTCTAATTCTTCTTATATACATATCATATCTCAATAGTAAAGTCATGAAGAACATTTTTGTAACTCTCTAAGGGAATGATAAACCAGAGAGACTGCATGCTCATGTAACAAATTAATTGGTAAGAACAATGTTTTATAGAGAAACTGTGATTGAGACTAGTGGTGCAATGACTTTTAAATTAGACCTTTCTTAATGTATTTCTTTTTTTTAAAGATTTATTTATTTATGCATACAGAACTGGGGTACAGGCCAGAGATGCAGCAACGGTGAGAGGGTTCCTCAGAGTGGGGAGCAGGTCAGGCAAAACTGACTGAAGTACACTGCTGAGGGGAGCAGAGGGCGAGACAGGAGAGATCTGCTGTGTCATGTGGATCACTTCCGAAGTGAGGGGTTTAACTTGTAGTACTGTGCTGTGCTTTAGCCTGCTGTACCACCAGGGAGGACCCTCTTAAAGTATTTCTAAGGTAAGACTACAGCAAACGCATAATGTGAAATCCATTTACTGTGCAATCAAGCTGATGCAGGAAACAAGAAAAAACAAAAATGCATGCTAGCACAGCAATGTCACCAATGTAATTAATTTTGTACCAAACACTTTTTTAAATGTAGAATACTTATAATACTTTCAAATAAGATTGCTAACTATAAAAACTGTATTTCTGGTATCCTGTGATAAAGTACAGGACTTAAGAAAACTGTCAAACTTAAAGATGCTCCACACTTTTTGACAAATAACAAATGCTGTAAATTTTCTGTGATGACAAGTGATTAACAGTGTTATTTTACATAACAAGTATTTTTTGGGGAAAAAAATGTAATATTTTAATGTATCTCTTCAAAGTAAAGGTGCCATTTTCGGCAATAAGAACGGAAAGATTTCCAAGCTAACCATATGGAATTGCTTAGACATATGGACTTAAAGATAAGCATATGGAAATGTTTCCATTTTTTTTTAATCACAAAAACTATATGTCACTTCAAAAAAGTTCCACATCATTTTTTAAATCTGTTTAAAAATCTTTCAAAGAATTTTTAGCAGGAAGCACTATAAAAATCCAGCATCATCCAATTAGTTTGTAAGAACAATTAAATGACATCAGGAGAAATAGAAATCTACTAGCAGAATTTCAATAAATCCTTTGCACAATTAACAAGTGACCAAAAACAATTGAGCATCATGATTTACTAAGTGCAGTCAGTGGTGTCTTTCCTCAAATGAGGTGCATATCATTGTGGCTGTCAGGTCCATTAAATGCACACGATTGAAAAAGGAATAAAAATGAAAAATTCTATATTACAAAGAAACCAAGATTTTTTAAAATAAAGAAACATATACAGCCACATTGCTGGACCATGCTATCAAAGAGGCTACAAGTTACCAGCATGAATTGAGCTGATACTGGCTCTACCATGGGTAACCTGTACATAGCTATTTAATCTCTCTAACCATTAGACTCTATGAAAAATGAGACTATTAGAGATGTATGACCCATAAGGTTATAGGAATGACTGAGATGAAAATGAATGTAATGTGCCTAGATCAAAGGGAGCTGTTTATGCAATATATTATATTAATAATTACAACAATTAATACTATAAATGCTATATGGTAACATATATAAAATAAACCACTTTAACTTTAAAATAGTCTAACAATATCACTGAAACAAAACAAAACAAAAAACATGTAAAACAAATCTATTTATTTAGCTTTATATCTTCAAAACATTAGCCTTCAGCATGTGACATTGGTCACATTTCAAGTGCTTAGTGACTAGCTGTGACTAGGACTAGCATATTGCCAACACACATCCTGAACACAATGAACGTGTGTACAATAACTCTTATTTTATGTGTTTTCATTACTACTACTATAATTCTCAAAATATCAGACATCCTCACATTCAAATGCAAATTCAGAACATAATCCTAGATCAAATATAACAGCATTATTTATGCTAGTTATCTTCTAGAAAATCAGAAATGGCCTTAGTTTTGTTGTCTGAAACTCAAGGAACCAAGTTGACCTTCTTCCTCTGAGTCACAGGCCATTGGGCCAGTCTATTTAAATAATCATTCATATTAGTCACCTAAATATAAAATGAACACAGGAGGAAATGTACACTTAGAGAGGAATAAAATAAGAGACAAACTTTCTTGAGGTGAACTTTCCAAACACGAGAAGAGATATTCAATAATCCATACAAGGAACCACTGATTAAAGATACTTTTATGATCTAATGAATCCAGAATACACCCTACCATAAGAAGTATGAGTATGTGTATAATGGATAGGAAAGGGTGATAAAAGAAATCTAGTCTGAAAGGAAAAATATCTAAGTCCAATGCTTTTTAGTAAGTGAATATTAAAATGACTACTATGTATTTACTGCATTTAATGCCATTTTCCATTCATTTTAATTTTTTCTTTAATATTGTACCACCAGTCAACACTTGAACAAAAAAGATACATTCCAGATGCAAATAAAACATTACAAGGCATTTACTATATTTAATAAAAGTTGATACTATTTTTTTTTTAAGATTTATTTATTTGTACATACAGAGCCGGGGTATAGGCTAGAGGCTCAGGGGTGGTGAGAGGCTTCACCAGAGACAGAGTGGGGAGCAGAACAGGCAGATCGACGAAGTACACTGCTGAAGGGAGCAGCGGGTGGGTCAGGAGAGGTCTGCCACACCATGTGGTCACCTCCGGGGCAGGTGGGAATTGAACTCATGCGGAAGTGGCTTTAGCTTCTCAGTGCAGTGCTTTAACCCGCTGCGCCACAAGAGAGGGCCCAGTTGATACTATTTTTAATAAAATGTCAAATAAACACCTAATAGAGTATTTTCAATGAATATTTATATGAAATATATTGATCAGTTATTTTAAATTATTTGTTGATGAATTCAGCAATTCAAACCTAATTTTATAAAATGGTTTCTGAACATAAGACTGTCTTGGGACTATCTATTTATTAGTATTAGCCTAAAATTTTAGGTCTGAGTTTTTCTATAATTAATTGCCAGGTCTATTTTTACAGTAACTGTCTAACTTAGAAAGATTCATTACATACAATACAGAAGTCTACAAATTCAATAGAAACTTCTCAAAAAGTTATAGCAGAGATAAATATGCCATTGTAAAATAGATTAGGGCTTTGAATGATCTTGCACTCATTTTCACAGAAAATAAAAATGTCTGAATACATTGAAACCAATTCATTAATCATGAAATGATTCTGATATATTTTTGAACTCCTGGTCTCTTTAAACCACCCCCACTCCAAATTTACCTATGCAAATGCTATTGAATTCAAGTTCCACAATGTCCCCTCTGGTCCTCTGACTGTAGGTTAGGCTACTGATGGCATGGTAAGACATTCCATAAATGAATGTTCCATAACTCAAGGTGGTGAAGAAAATACTTACACTCATGCTTCTCTTTTATATGTCCTTGTCCTACCAAACTAACTTCCTGGATGATAGGGTGAAGATGGGCCCTTAGTCCTCTGTCACCACTGAATATGTTGACTCACAGTATATACCCAGAGGCACCCACCATTAATATCATACTAGTGTTTTCAACTGAATTTTATAACAACATGCATTTATTAATACATGTGCCCTAGAAAATTATAACCCCAGTTTATGGAGCACTTGAAGGAAGAGTACATAAGTCAGTTACAAATGCCTTAATAGGACTATACATATAGTTTTCATCCATTGTTTCAACAATACTTTGAACATCTACTCTGTGTCTGGCCCTGTGCTAGAAATCCATGGTGGTCAAAACCCAAGGCTCTTAGAATCAATTAAAGGATACAGAAGTAAACAATGGCTATAAAAGAAGAGAATAAAGGCAATCATGGAATTATGTTCAAGGAAACCAGAAGAGGATCTGCAAGGATGTTCTGAAACAAAATTGAAGACAAAACTGAGTCCAGGATGAATAAGAGCACAAGGCATTCCAGGTCAAGAGAAAAACAGAAGCAATGGCTTAGAGAAGGACAGAGGTAAAGGCCAAATCAAGGTCTGCAAACCTCTCAGCATGACTGAAGCAGAGCGGACAGTCTGGAAAGGTGGATAGAGACGAGATCACAAAGCATCTTGTATAGCTTACTGGAGGATTTGAATGTCATTTTGAGAAACCATGACAAAGCATTAAAGTGATTTGAGTTGAAAAACAAAGGGAGAAGCAGGTTGACTTAGATCAGTGGTCCCAAATTCTGGCTCACAGAGCCCTGGGCATGGGGCTTCCCAAGACCTTCTTTAAGTATGTGAAGTCAAAATTATTTTTATGATACTACTCATATAGCACTTACCTTTTTTACTCTCATTATTTTAAATTTTCCATGTTACATAATGAATTTTGGCACCATTGGTAAGATAACTATTAAATATGTGCTGTGTTATTCGTGTAATTAAATGTTCTTACTTTTAATTTCTTATGAAGTATATATACCTATATCTAGATCTGTAGTCCACATAAATAAGCTCTTTAGGATGCTCAAAAAATTATGAAAATACAAAGGTTACCTGTGATCAAAATTGAGAATTGCATTTTACTTCACCTATACTGAACGGGACACAGAATGAATTGAGCATTTTTATTTTATTTATAGCCACAAGGTAAAGTTGAGGTGGTTTGGAAATACATACTAACTAGTTAAGCTAATTAAAATAAAGAGGAAGTGAAAGTAGGGAGCAAAGTTAAAGCCTCAAATACATAAAATACAAAGTTAAAGCCTCAAATACACATACACACTTGAAAATATGGGATGGAGAAGGGTGCAGGACTTCTCAGCAGTCAATTCAAAGACAGAGAATACTGCTTAAAAATAAGATTGTGAAAACATGAGTTCCAATTATAACCCAGATTTGTATTCACATAGGCTACTGCAACAGCCTCAGACCAAGTGGCCAAGTCCTTGTCTTGTCTATCATTTTTCTATTTTAATATCCTCATTATCTTCCTCAGAGAGCAGAGGTTGCCTGCATAACAGATCAGTTATTCCAGCTTGAAGACAGGTAGGACAAAGACTGAAAGGTTGTTTTCTGCAAAGCATCTTTTTAAAAGAATATTTTAAATTTAGGGTTGTTTTTTTTTTTTTTTGCCCCATCTTGTTTCCATCTCTTTAATTTCATGTTTTCTAAATGACTGCCACCATTTTCTAAATGACTGCCACTTATGTTGAGTCCTTCCAGAAGCCATGGCCATAGCAGTCAGAGAAGTCACAGCCACTTCTCCCTTTGTAGCTCAGGTAGAACAAGAGATTTTTTTTTTTTCTTCTAATAAGGAGGTTTATCTTTAACAAACATCAGCAAGTCTTTTCATAAACCATAAGTCACATTTTTTTTCTTTTCTGGACTTGACTTCCAAGTCAACCTGCACTATTCTTTGTTGACTTGGCTCAAGCAAATCTCAAATTCATATATATGAATGATTTCATGTAAACTTCACATAACTCTTTCATGCACCATTACCCCACCTTTATAAATAAGGGAGCATAACATCAGAGTAACTTGCCCAAGTTGCACTGCGTATAGCCCAAGTGGGTGGTGATGTGGTTCTAACCTTTTTGTAAGAAATAATTAAGGAATGGCAGATAGACCCAGTGTGCTTCTCTGGCTCTCTCCCTAAATCTTTAAATCACAGTTGCTCTCCTCTGGTGTTTTCTATGCTATTTTGTTTGTTTTGTTCTCCCTTCTTGCTTAAACAACATCATAGGTGGTTATATAGAAACCCCTTGCTGGGAGAGTAGATCTATTTCAGAGAGCCTAGCAAAGAGATGAAGGAAAATTTCCATTCCTCGCTGTTTCAGAGGGGAGTTCTTTGTTGCCTCAGAAAACTGAAGGAAGAATCTGGGAGGACAAGAATAGATGCTGACAACTATTTCTATAGGAAAGAGTGAAACGTCCTTGTCTTGTGGAAGTTGGAACATCAACTATTTTAATACAGAGTTCTGTACAAAAACAAAAAAAAACAAAAAAAAAATGGCTGCTGTGTATAAATAAGGAAGCTATGACCCCAGTTACCTTGTTGTAGGTTATTTTTATAAAATGTTTGCAAACTAGCAATTGCATCAACAAAAGCATACATAACCGATAAAATGAAAAATAACTATAACAGAACAACAGATATCATCACTGGTGGTCACTGATTTTATGTTTTTCAGTTTCTCAGAGGGATATTAACTATATAGGTGTACTAGTATTTGAAAATTATGGTGTTTTTTGTTCATTGTGGTCAAATTCTAAACTTAGCTATAATGTCAGTGTTTAATTCTCAGAGGCTACTATGTGAAAGCTAGGAAAGCTTACAAAGACTTCTCCCTATTGATTAGGGCATTTAAAAAAATAATCTATTAGTCAGCCAAAGGAAATCATATTGATATCACATCAAAGTTAGGCTTTTGAATGGGATAATGCATTTCATTTATTTCTAAACAACAAAAAAAGTAGAACTATGAAAATAATTACAAAATGAAAGGATCTAGAGTTACAAAGTAATTTTAGAAATCCCAGTGGTTAATAGTTCCACATAGGTAAGTCATAAACGATAAGCCAGAATACTTAGTGATACTTTAGTATCATCTGAAGGTTAGTGAAGATTTGATTAAACAAAAGTTCTAAATTCAACATAATCAGACAATATAATCAGGATAATTGTTAATGTGTCAATGTTAGATATTTGAGAGAAGATGTGCTATATTGTCAGCCCTGGGGGAAAACAGCCTACATTTTTACCTCCTAAATCATCAAGAAGTTTCAATTGTTCTCATCTCTGGGGGGGGGGGAAGGATATTAACTGAAAGAAAATTTAATTAGACAAAGCATACATTTTTGGATATAGTAACATAATTTAATTAATGAGTATATTAGGACCTTGCTTTCATTCATGAATTATTTTATAGACTCTTCCTAAGTGAGGAAAATGATATTATGGGGTCATACTAGCCAGTCATATATGTAGATTTTAACATAATTGAGGACAGATACCTGCAAAATAGCCATCACTTAGAATGCTATTAGGGAAGGCTATATAATATAACTTCAGTTTGGCTTAATTACAATTTAAAAACTGAGTGAGCAAGGTGAAATGTTATCATTACTAGCTGATGCATTGTGACACAGGTACTATCTGCTTTATAGGAATAGCTCTTTCCATCTATTTTAATTAGATGAGTTCTATCCTGGTACATACTATATAATTTCAGTTTCATATTTTGAAGAAGCAGTTGAGGCTGCTACTAATAGTTCTCATTGCTAATGTTCATCATAGCAAAAGTTGATGTATAAGGTGTTTTGAGTTGTGATTGCTTGCACTGAATCATCCAAGACACTTTATTGATGACCCTGAGAATAAAAGTGTCAAGCACTTGAAGAACTAGAAGATGTGAATTTGAAACAGAATTCAGAACATCTGATTCCACATGAACCACTGGTCCACTTATAATCCCAGCTGGAGAGAGTGCAAATGATTTCAACATAGTGCAAGAAAGCCCTATGTGGACCAAATCAGTCAGGGGAAAAAGCCAGGCTGTATCATTACAGCCTGATCATAAAAAGCTTGTTAAAAAATGTGGTTTGATTCTGTCAAATTTACAGAGCAATTCAAGGGCATGTTCACAAAATTTTTTCAAGCAAAGACCTTGCCAGTCCTGCTTGAAAGAATGACCTGACACCAGCACCATTCGTTTTTACACAAGCAATGTACAGAGTAAGAATAATTTCCTTCCTTTACAAAGTAGAAGGGATGCACTATAATTGTTTCACCTGTTCATTTCTATTTTTAAAATTGTTTTACATTCTTGTAATACTTTCACGATATAGGATTTCTCCCCTCAGGCGTGGTTACTATTGCTTTCCCACCACCAAAAAAACCCACAGTGCTCCCCCACATTTCATTATGTTCTCTCCCACTCCTGTTTTCACTTCTCACTCTTTCCCTTCCCCCCTGATAACCTCAGACCTACGCTCAACTTCCCAGGGTAGGTTTTAACATTTGTGTTTGTCTGAACTTTCATTTGGTGTCTTCATATTCCACATATACATGAGATCATCTAGTACTTATCTATCTCCTTTGGCTTACTTTGCTTAATTTAAGTAAGCCATTTAGCCCCACCCATTGCTGTCAATGGAATGTTTATCTTGTTGATTGCTGAGTAGTATTCCATTATTTGCTAAATGTTCCACTTAGTTCATTCAGTGTAGGCTAGCTTAAATTTATGGATAAAAATATTTCACTCATTTATAAAGCTAGAGATTCATTTGAAATTGAACTAATCTCCTTAAAGATATTCAAGGACATTGTGGTTTTTTCCCCCCCTCCTCCTGCACTTTTCTACTTTGTCCCCTACTCTTTCATAGACATCACAGGCTAAGTCCATGATATTTAACTGGTAGACTTTGAACAACTTGAGATTTAATGCATTTGAATTCCTGGAACCTAGCATAGTACCTAGAACACAGTAGGTACTCTACTAATGTTTACTAAATATTCATTAATTCATTTTTTCAATAACCATTTTTGTATGTTTATTATGTGTCATGCATTGGGCAAGGGAGGCAATGAGAGTGATGAATAAAATAAATTCCTCCCATTCTCAAGGGACTGCATCTTGTAAAAGAAAATGAACATAGACGATAATTAGAAAGCACAGAAATTCAAAGCCATACACTAAAAACAAATAAACAAAAACATTTTTTAATGCACTAGTGCAAATAAAAGTATGAAGATGGTAAAGAATAAAATATGTCTTGGGGAAAGAAAATACTTAAAACAACATAGATAAGTTAGAAAACTGCCAGGACAAATTTATCTCTGGCACACCTATTTAAATTCTCTGATCTGCTCTTAATTTGATCTTTCATAAACATTGAATTCCTTTGTTTAGCGATTCACTCTATTTTGGATATAGTATAGAATAGGAAATAAAAATTTCACATATAAGTCAGCCTAATAAGTTTTAATTCTTCAATAAAATTTTTGCTTAAATAACAAAAATTAAAATAAAAATCTCATTAGGCATCGAAACTAGAAGACATCTTAATGCCACTCTGCACAGTGGGAGGAGGTTAACATTACACTATTCCATGGGTGTTAAACTACAATTTTGCCATCGTGAACAGAAGTAATGGGTAGGATTGATGGCACTGTTCAAATGACACAGAAACTTTCCTGAAATTTATCTACAATACATAACAGTTTAAGAGTATGTAGTTTAATATATGAGAGAACTAGGAAAGGCCAAGAACCTATCTATTTTGTAAGTAAAAGGTTAAAAAAGAGAAGATGAAAGAAATAGTTTATTTTAGTCTTCTCTGTGAAAAGCTTCAGCAAAGACTTTTAGGGAATAATTTCACCAATAATAAACTCTGGAGAATAATCTCCCAGAGCTAAGAGAATCCCCGAGACATTCCCAACTGTGATAACATAAATACAATTTCATCACTAAAAATGGAAATTAACAATATAATTAATCACCTACGGATGTGATAGTAGAGCTAATAGGAAAGCTGAATATTTAAGAAAAGCATTTTAGTTAAGCTCATTCTCTTTTTCTTTCTTTTTGTCCCTCCTTTCCTGTTGGGAAACAAATCTAGCAAAACAACACAGCTGTCATCACCATAACAATTATAGTAAGATTTAATATCTATTGAGCACCTAATGTGTCAGCCACCACTATATTAAGAGTTTAAATAAACTACCTCATTGGACATTTTTAACACATAAATGAGCAAGTTCATGTGGGGCAGATCAGGCTCAGAGGAGTTGGCAAAGATCATGAGGCTCCTGCATGTTGGCATGAACACTCAAGCCCACATCTCTGTGTTTTGCGGCATAAAAACCTCCTTTGTCAATATCAATAACACCTCACCCCCTTTAAATACCTTGGAGCATCTCCTCTAAATGCCCATCCTAAGCATTGCCATTCTCCAACACCAACTTGCTCTCCATTTCAGGTCCTGCTCTTCCTGGCCTCCAACTGCCCTTTTCCCTTATGAACTGTGACACACCCTTCTAGTAGCCTCTGCCACTGCCTGCTTCATGCCGTCAGTCCCAGAGCCCTATCCCCATTTTCCAGCGAAATGCCATGTACCTATCCGATGCCAACATTACTAACATTTGGGTTGAGTAGCTCTTATTGGTGGGTCCTGCTCCAGCATGGGAAGCCTCTATACATCAGGTGTCTGTAGCTTCTCCCCCAACATGCTGTAACAACCAACATGTCTCCAGACCTGGCTTGCTGATCTTTTAGGTTAAGCAATATTTGGGTTTATTGTTTACACTGATATTTATTGAGTGAGTCTACATGTTTATTATCTTTCCTTGGTCTTACATAATTTCCTCTGTAATGGAAAGCTGTGAGCATTTTGGACTGAATTGAAAGGGCCGTCTAGTTATCGTGCAGATCCTATAAGAGCTCCTCTGTGCCTCAGCGGAAGCCCTGTGTTCTTTCTGTACCTTCATTCAGCAGCACTTCTGTGAATTACAACACACAGTTCTCTGATTCCCCAGCAAAAGTACCTTGCGCCAAGTGGGGCTCTGCTGCCTCTTGCACAGCAAGTGCCTATCAAGAGACAGCTAAATCAGAGAACCAATTTCTCCATAATAACACCAGTAAATCACACACTTGCTAAAGTAGCCATAGTTTAAAGAAACTTAATATGGAAAACACTACAAAGCACAGTTCTTTTTTTAAAAATGAGAAAAACATTTATGAAATAATTTCTTGTGCAAAACACTAGTTGAGAGATATTTTTAAACTAATTTCTGTTTCAGGAGAGTACATTAGAGCGCACGGCACTGCCTCCTTTAATAACAAAGTAAAACCCTGCGCAGGCTGTTTCCTTGCCACAGGCCAGTTCTCTGCTACCCTTTCTTTCTTTTATCTACTTCCAGATTTTTTGATATAATTGAAATATAACTTTGGGTGTAAGGTCAGAACATAGTGATTTTATACATGTTATATTTCAAAATGATCATCGTAGTAAGGTTCATTCAACACAACCATCACCTCATGTCGTTATAATTTATTTGTGTTTGTGCTGTGAACTGAAACAGGGGTTATAGTATTACCCCCTTTGTATTGGTGAGGAATATGAGGCTTAAGAGAGAGAAAGAACTTGCCCCAGTCACAGAGATAGGGTGCACTCGACTGGGAATTCAACCCAGGAAGCTGAAATCCAGACCCCTTTCTTAATGGTTTTTCAATAGAGCTGGTTGAAGATCCTTGCAAAAGCACATATCAGATTAAACATAATTCATTATGGCCCACCAAAAATTGTAAATAGTTGAAATTTTAAAATTAGAAATAAAATACCAAAATTTCTGGGTTTTATTCTTTTAAAAACATTACAAATGTTTTTTGCCCTCTCTGGTGGTGCAATAAGTTAAAATGCAGCACAATGAAGCAATCTGCAGCCACTGCAGCATGAGCTCGATTCCCAGCCAGAGAGGTGACTCACAGGGTGCAGCAGACCTCCCCTGCCCCGCCCACTGCTCCTCTCAACAGTGTATTTCATCAACCTCCCTATTCTGTTCCCCATGGTCTCTGGTGAATCTTCTCAGCAACCACACCTCTGGTCTGTACCCCAGTTCTTGTATGCATAAATAAATAAATCTTTCTTTTTAAATGCAGATAAGTAAATATCTATAAGCCACCTACCTAGCCTGAGGACTAACTGTGGCGCTCTTTGCTTTCCATATCTGGACAATCTCCAAATCCATTTTTTCCTCCTTTGTCTTCACAACTTACCTTTTCCTCCCTTTTATTTTGCTGCAGAGCTTTTCCCTTTCTACTGTTTTAAGTAATCTCCAGTATAGAAAATAATTATCTCTCTGGCTTCCCTGGCCAAGCCTATCTAACACTCAATAAAAATTCCATTTCCTCTAGTTCGAGACACCCAAGGAAAAAAGTCATCTTCATAGCATCTTCCCAAGAAGCCTTTTCAGTGATTTTCTCTCATATTAGATATTCTTTAATCTCATCTCACATTTTCAGCCCTTTTCCTAAAAATGTTCTCATTTGGGTCTTTTCTTTCTGATCCCTAACTGTGAGACCACCCATGCTAACGTGTGGTCAGCTGCAACATGTCAACTATTCCCAACACAAAGACTTTCATTTGGGCCTCCCTGGTGGTACACTGGGTTAAGTCAGCACTATACCTATCAGCTGCCTTTGCATGAGTTCAATCCCTGGTCAGGGAGGTGACCCACATGGAGTAGCAGACCTCTCCTGTCTCACCTGCTGCTCCCCTCAGCAGTGTATTTCAGTAGATTCACCTGCTCTGCTCCCCACTCTTTGGTGAATCCTCTCACCTCTGCACTTCTGGCTTACACACCAACTCTTGTATATGTAAATAAATAAATCTTTAAAAAAAAAAACTATCATCTGGTTAAGACTCATTTTCACCTTTTCTCTTACCCAAATCTGCCTCCATGTTATATTCCTTAAGCCTAAAGGAGGATAGCTATCCTTGCTCATAGTCCCTATAGACTATGGATATAATTTCTTTTTTGGGGGAAAATTTTCAATAAATTTTCTTCTAACTTCAACCTTTCTTGTGCTTTCAAGGCTCTGACTTTATTAAGTATGTGTTTCTCTTTGCATACAGGTATACACTGTTTCCTTCTCTCTGCTCAGCTTCCTGATTTTCAAACAATATACAATAACAATTGCAAATCCATCTCTCTCTAACCCATCTCTCTCATTCCTTTCAATTCAGATTATCCCACAGCATAGTCCACATTTATTCTATTCTGTTATTTTCCTACTGCTTATTCTTTAATCCTGTCAATTGGTTTAAATCTACTATCCGACTATATCTACCCTTTGGAAGGGCTAAAGCTTAAGTGCCCCTTTCTTAATTTTTCATCTTTCTCATTCTTTAAGTGGAATTTAACACCAAAAGAGAATCACCACCTCTTAAAGTTTCCTTTTTTAAACCTACCTACCTGTATCAATTTTGTTAAACATAAGGCAAAGGATAGTCATAGATATTCTGCTCCACCTACAAGAGAGGAAAGAGTTCCATGGACTTTGCTGCTCATTATCCCAGGGGTTTGGGCTCCACTATTAGTGTGACACTGATGTTTGCTCTCTGCCATGCAGCAAAAGCACCAAGAACACATGGATATAACTCTTGAAAGTCCAGAGAAATGCTTTCTTCTTGATTTGCTTCTAGATTTCTAAAATTTATCCAGCCTAAGCAGATCAGTTCTCTACATGACTAAGTCTGGCCCCTGGAAGTCTTCCTGGGTTTATTTAGTCAATGTTCTCTGTAGGAAATATACCTGTGCCTTCCTTTGTCTTCTCTGCACACGTTTTTTACTTGGAGTCTGAAGGTGGGGATAAAATTGTCCTGAATATGACTGGGGCATTTCCGAGTGCCCAGGTCCAATCAGATCATATTGCAATCCATACTAACACAGAGCAGTCACTTCATGTGTACCTCCCGTCCCTTCAGCATGATATTCTGGAGCTGCCAGCTTCCATCTCATCCCCTTTAGCTTCATTTAGCCAATGCATATATTCAGTGCCGTTAACAAAATATTTCTATTTAGAGGAACCCTCTGGAATCTGCAGCTTTAGTGTCACCGTTCTCCCATTTCTAGTTATGAATTTTTAAACTTTTGATGGATATATCTACCTTAATATCAACATGTCTAAAATCAACTTTAAAGGAGATATTTATGGAGCAGGGTATAATGTTTATATACTGTGTTTTTCACACATCATAATCCTCCAGTAACCCAGACTGACATGGATATGCCTTTGATTTCTTTCGATTCTTTCCTTTGCCCCAAATTCCATGGATCACTAAATTTTGCTTCTCTTAGAAATGTCTTTCAAATTCACAGCTATATCAACCACTCAACTGTATTTCAATCTTAATTGTGATAATTAATCTCTTTAACTGATCTTAGCTCTGGTATCTCTCTAATAAATCCTATACTGTGTTACCAGATTGTCACTCCAAATAGCATTTTGAACCTATCACACTGCTGCTCAAAAGTTTAGAACTCCTCACTTGACATTTTTATCAATAGTGTTTTATCCTCATCAATATCCAACTTGTATTTTAAATTGCAACCAAACTAAATCCGCTAGTTTTATTACATAAGACTATTTCTGTGTATACTGTAAAGTGCTTGAACCCTTCCACTTGCAGCTGTGTAACTTTGGGTAAGTTTTGTAACTTCTCCAAGCTACAGTTTTCTTATCAATAAAACTAAAACAATAGTGGTATCTATGTGATAGGCTTGCTTTATGAATTTATTTAGATAATGCATGTGAACTATAGTTAGTTTAGTGCTTGACACATGGAAAAAATTCAGCGTATTTTTGCTAAATACCCACTAATGACTATTTCTCAGGTTTTAAAAGTAATTTATGCTTTTAATTCTATTTTCCTCAGGCTTATCCCTGCTGTCTGGTCTGCCCTCACTCTACCTGTTTACTAAAATCAAATCTATGCTTAAGAACTGAGATGAAATCCTTTCAATGAAGTCTTTGAGATTCATTAAGCTTTAAAGTGACCACCCCCTTCTCTGCAGTACTAAAAAAATGTGCAGCAGTTTTAGAAGGCTTATCACATTGTATCACAGTTATTTGATTTTTTTAGGAGGCTTATCACATTATACTGTAGTTCTTTGGGGTTTTCATTTTTTTAAGGCTTATCACATTATACCTTAGTTCTCTTTTTTCAGAAGTCTTATCACATTGTAAAATAGTTCTTTTTTGAGGAGGTTTATCACATTATATCACAGTTCTTTGTTTTGGGGGGAAACTTATCACACTGGATCATAGTTCTCTGCATGTTTTCTCACTTCTTTCACTAGCTTTAAAGCCACTTAACCCATATTGATGTTGAGTCATCTGTCATCTACAGTGCTTGTGCAATCTCTTGCCCTTAAGAAATGATTGTTGAAATGGTGAGTAAATAAAGTTTTGATTTTACTTTAAGAAGAAGAATAGAAAATGCACCCAACATGTACTAATAGTGAAAATAAATAGTGATTGATATCTCAATATGCTTCCTACAGGTCTGGCACTGACAAGCATTTTATGAAAGGTTAACTGTGCCCTAAGTAATAAGACTTCCTCATTGTCTTTTGTTAATATAACTTGGAAAATATTTTTATAGACAAGGATTATTTTCTTGGCTATTTTACATACAATTGGCTGATCCTCAGGAAAAAATGACAGCAGCAACTCAACTCCTCTGAAGACTAATATCTAAAAGTACTTGCTGAAATATCCTTAATAAAAACAGAACAGAAGAAATGCAAACTATATACAACCTGTGGAAAATATTTACTCTTTCTAAAGTTCAGGTATTGCAAATCAAATCAATCCTCAGGTATCATTTTACACTCATACAAATACAAGGGTGAGAAGAAAAAAGAACCCTCTTATACTGCTGATGGGAATGCAAACTGGTCCAACTACTATGAACATTTGTGGAAATTTGAAATTTAATAATTTCAAATTATTACGAGTGGATCTACCATATGACCCAGAAATTCCACTCCTAATAATCTACTCAAAGGACACAAAAACATTAATTTGAAAGGAAAGCTGCACCCCTATGTTTATTGAAGCTCTACATATGGAAACAACCTATATGCCTCAAAACAGATAATTGGATCAAGAAAATGTGGCATATTTGCACAATGAAAAACTACTTAGCAATCAAAAAAGGTAAACTCATGCCATTCACAGCAACATGTTGGAGCTGGAAGGGGATATGTTCTGTGAGATAACTCAGAAGGAAAAAAGAAAATATTGGATGATATCACTAATAGGAGGGAAACTGAAAAGGGTTAAAAAAGGACAAAACTTTTAGGCAACTATACATCTGAGACATAAAACATGGGAAGGGGAGGAAAAGTAATCAAAACAGGGATAGGAAGAGCACAAGGGACCATGGTGAAGGACAGGTGATATGGTGGTGGCATATTTATGGGGACTACACCTTACGGGAGAAATCAAATACTCTACAAAATGAACAACAATGTGTGGGTGTTTCATAGTGTAGTGGTTATCATGTTCACCTAACAAAATGAACAACAATGTAAGAAAATTTTAAAAAGAAAAGAAAAAATAGTGGAATTATGATAAAAAAAAAGCACATCTATAGAGCTGCAAACTGAGAAATCAAAAATCTATAAATACATAGTTGGAGTCAGTCACAAAGTTTGCATTATTCTACAGAGATGTGGTTTGAAAACTTATAGACATACATATTTCATTCATGTGAAATAACAGCAATTTGGGAGTTACTCCAACTGTCCAATAAAAGTAGAAAAAGCTTTTTAGTCCATCAACATAATGGACTATTAAGTAGCCCTGAAATTCATAATTATAAAGTTGATTATATTGGGTGTTTGTCAGTTCTCCTGTTTGCTGGCACCTGTACCCTTTCCTATGTTGGAGGAATCCCATACCTTGTGTGTTTCAGTAAGAGGTTCTAGAAACAGAAAATGCAAGCTCCTCATTTTTCCAGCCTTTCCTGTAAGTAGGGCATGGGATGTGTCATATATCACCACTCAGATGCTCCTGCAATGCTTTAAAGGGAAACTGATGATCCAGAGAGAGAAGTCTGGGAAGGTTTCTCTCTGTAGAAGAGGTAATGGGTAGTGTGTAGGCAATGCATCAGTAAGTGGATATTAGTTTGCTAGGGTCCTAGAGATCAGAAATCCAAATCTGAAGTGTTGGCAGGGTCATACTCCTGAAAATGCTAGGAGAGTATCATTGCTTACTTCTAGTTTCTGATATTTACCACAAGATTTAGATTCCTTGGATTGTAGCTACATCTCTCCAGTCTTCGCTGTGTCCGCACATGGCTGTCTCCTGCTCTTCTTATAAGGACAGCAGTGCTCCTAGATTATACCCTATTGAGTATAACCATATATTAATTTAATTAAGTACATCTATAACTATTTTCAAATGAGATCACACTCTGATATACAGGAGTTAGGATTTCAAACAGTCTTTTCTGGAAGGGGACACTGTAACACATAATTAACCTATGCCAGTGTATCTCCAGTGCAAGCTGAGAGATCCAGTGCTTGGTGACAGTGGTGGGTTATTCTTACTCCTCCTGATTATGACCTGATTGTGACCTGCATGAGACTTTATTGAACTCCATACCCTCTAAAAAATTCTGAAATCTAACTAATGTCCTTTAATAATTCATTTTTCTACTTAAATTGGCTATATTGCTGTTACTTTCAACCAAGAATGACGTATAACAACTTAAAAGTATAAAAGTAATTATGGGCTATAATGACCTGTGAGACTAGGTTTCATGAGTAGATCTGGGTTGGTGGTGCAGTAGAAGGTAGCCTGATATAAGAGGCTTGTTAGTAATTAAAGTTACCACTGAGGTAGACCCTGGGACAAGATTTCCTGTTTATGCAGTTTGATAGTCCTGCAATGTAGAGGAAACAATGAAGGAACGGATAGGTGCTGATAGACAAAAAATGGGCCAGTGTGGGTCCAGAAGAATGCATGTTAGCACCCACTAACAGTGTTTACACATTTCTAAGTAGGAAAGAATGGGGAACATTTCAAAAGAGAAGTTCTACAATAAAAATAAAGAGTTCTACAATAAAAATAAAGCTTCAGAAACCCCAGGGAAGTCACCTGTTCTTCCTATACAGTGGTAGTGCCCACATATAGAAAGTAATGTCTCCTCAGAAATAGTCTCAGAGGTCTCCACAAAATTCTGTATCAGTGATGAAGAGATAAATGCTGCATGGGAAACTGGGTGGGAGGAGTTAGTGACAGGCGAGTCAATTATCAGTGAATTAGATTCTGGTACAGAAAAACAGATCTCTGGACAAAGGCTTATGACAAAGCCAGAAAAACAGATCTCTGGACAAAGGCTTATGACAAAGCCTGATGAATGTGCCATTCCAAGAAGACAGGAAATCCCCAGTTGATATTTCACAAAAATTTAATCTACCATGTGAATGCCAATTTCTCAAGATTGGCTCATTTGCTTTCTAGAAGAGGAGGGTTTTCCAGCTGATGAACAAAACCTGATTGTTATCAGCCAACCCAAGTCTTCTACTCTCATGAGGTTGAACCAGTTAAGCCAAAATCAGGGAAAGATAGACTAGGTAGCCTGCATTGTGAGTACAAATGATACTAAAACTAAATGTAGTTACCTGGCGAAGATCACAGGAAGGAACTATGTTAGACTGTCCAAGAACAGATCCTTTGCTGGAAACACCAAAGCCTTATCACATTTATGTTCGACAATTACCTAACACCAGAGCTGAGAACAGATCTGCTTTTTGTCAGGAGATTGGCTGTCAAACTGCAAATGCTGCAATGCCCAGGAAACTTTTCTTCCTTCTTTAAGTCTTGTATCTCTCCTTTTCATGGGTTTGTTTGGGATAAACTGCTTCTTTATGTTGTGTCCTGTATATAAAAGCAAACAACTAACTTGAAAGCATATGGAATCTTAGAGTAAGGACTTCACCCATGATTAGTTTTTTTCCTAGATATATATCACATTGGCATCAACAACATTTGAATTACCATTCTCAAATCAAAAATTACAAGAAAAAATGCTATTTTGTCAAATGAGTAAGCAAAGTCAATAAGCACTGTTTTACTTTTATAATCTTTTTTCCTTTGGCCGATATCAGTTGCAGTTTTTACTAGTGTGTTTTTTAAAGTTGATGGACATTAAGTCTCTATTAGCGAATTCTGGAAATTAAATAAAATACATATTTTATGGCTTTGGACAAATGTGCAATGACATATTCAACATTATGGGATCATTAAAACAGAACCCATGCTACAACTATTCACACCTTCCTGCACTCCTCTTCTGGTAATCACCCCATAGTTTTGCCTTGTTCAGAATGTCATATAGTTGAAATATACAGTATGTAATGTAGTCTTTTCAAATTGACCTACTTTACTTACAATATGCATTTAAGGTTCTTCCAAGTCATTTTTGGGGGGGGGACTTTAAGCTAACTTTTTTATAACTGAGTAATATACTATCTCTGGATACACATCAGTTTAGCCATTCAGCGTTGTTGTTGTTATTTTTTAAGATTTTATTTATTTTTGCTTACAAGAATTGGGGTATAAGCCATAGATGCAGAAGAGTAAGAGGATTCACCAGAGACAGAGTGGGGAGCAGAACAGGTGAATCTACTGAAACACACTGTTGCAAGGAGCGGCAGGTGAGATAGGAGAGGTCTGCTGTGCCATGTAGGCTGCCTCCCTGTCAGGGATCAAACTCATGCCACAGCGTGGCTGCTGAAGGCTTTATAGCACTGACTTTAAACTCTGTGCCACCAGAGAGGCCCTTATCCATTAATCTATTAAAGGACAATGTATCACATAAAGTGAGCCCCAATGTATACTGTGGGCTTTAATTAACAATAATGTGTCAACATTGGCTCATCCATGAGAACTAATGTGCCACATTAATACAAAATGTTAATAAAGGAAACTATGTTTAGATCTGGAGAGTAATATGGGAATTCACTGTACTTTCTACCCAATCCTTTTGTAAACCTAAAACTGCTTTTAAAGCTATTAATTATATATTTATGTATCATATTTTATAATTGTGGTTAACTTGAAAATATGTAGCTTAGTAGCCAATAATTGAAAAGTATACATAGTAACAAGATTTGGGGATTGGAATCAGAGAATAGCTGGGATTTCTTGATTTTCCACAACTCTCTGTCATATAATTACAATTTTCTTTATTTTGACAAATTCCAGAAGAGGCAGGAAAGAAAGAAATGATGACCCAAAATTTAGCTTCAATGTGATACTATGTAGTTTTCTTAGTAGTAGTAATAGTAGTAGTTATTTCAAAATGTGTTTAGGGATATGGAATCTAATCCAACATGTAGATATTTAGAGAAAAAATGTCAAAATTACTCACAGAATAATTAAGAGTGACAGCCAAGCTCTCGTGAGAAGTTGTACCTTATTTATTTTGTTGTTTACACCTAGCACATGCATTACAACCAGAATGTGCTCAACAAGTATTTGCTGTTGGATGGTTAGACTATTAATAATTGCATGAATACACAAGTATCTATGGTGTCAGGTTAAGAATTCATTCTCCAGCTTTTCTGTTAATGTCTCCAATTTCTTGGCTCTGTTCAGACAATACCCACTGATGATTTTTAAAAGTTATGCTGTTAAATCAATTTCAATACTCATTGTTTTCCAGTGTGATCTCAATTATATGCTAATGGGAGTTAGCATTTACTGGTCTTACAATAATACAGGGCAATTCGTTTTCTTCTCAGGCTGACCCATAAATGAATGCTAACTACCATTAAATCCAAACACAACCTAAGTCACGCCATCTTTTAATATTGGAAACACACTCATTTGGGATGGTGGATAACATTTTTAGATGGCAACAATATCAGAATTTGTCAAAGTTCTTTTATATCAGTTAGAGAACTCAAACCACAAAACTGAAATGTTAAGACTGTTGGTTGGCAGCATGAAATTGAATGCAATGAGCCTGTTTTGGATCACTGCTTAGCTGCTAAGGTCAATAAGACCTTGTTGGTGCCATCTACAGTTTATGCATAAATCTAACAGCATAAACAGATATTCTAGCCAATTTACATTCTCAACAGCCACTCTGCATTTACAAATTGTTTCTGTCTTCTGAAAGGAGGGAAAACGAACAATCTAAATGATTGCACAGTGTCTCCCTTACAATTTTCTTAAAAATATCAGGACAGCTGTGTTTCATTTCAGAGTTCCCTGTTCTTGAATCTGGGCACAATCAAATCAAGTGTTGCTCAGAAGATAGCAACTTCTAAGAAACTCTATGAAGAGCTTTAGAAAGTTCTCCTTCTATAGAAACTTTTAAAAATTCAGAAATGCCTCTGCTAAGGATCCTAAAAACTCATGAGCTGCAATTTCCTTTTCTTATTCCTGAAGCTTGGTATATTTCTTAAAAAGCAAAAGGAAAATTCTAATGAGTATTTTTTTGAAATGATAAAATATAAAAGTTGCCATGACTGATGGTTAATCATTTTCAGTATAACTTTGATTATGCAGCTACTATTCATACTAAATGCCAAAGAACAGATTTCAGAGGGGGGTGAGAACTTGTATGTGTACAGTTCTCTCACTGAAATAATGTAAAAATGCCACACTTAGAAGAGATGAAAGAACTGATGTAAATACAGCATCTCTGCTATAATGTTGTACTTTTTAAAGCCATTTTTCTGATGAAAAAGAAATACTTAGATTATAAATCACTTTTTCTGTTGAAAAGGAATTAACTTAGCCAATGAGTAAATGGAATGTTCTTGGCAGAATATAGGTCGTGATCTGATGCACTGGGGATTTTGCCTGGTGTTTGACTATGGTAGGAAGAGAGAGGCAACATAAGCAATGACTTTAACATACTAAAAATAATGTATGTTATTTCTAACATTTGCAGTGTCAAACTGTTTGGAATTACTATTTACAACATCCCATAAAGTGAAAATTGGAGGTGAGGAACATGTAACTGAATTCTGTAGATAAGATAGGAATACAGTGGTCAAGAGCATGGGGCAGGAGCTAGACCGCCTGTTTCCAGATGATGTAACCCTGAACAAGTTATTATCCTGCCCTGTGCCTCAGTTTCCATACCTATTAAATAGGTTGAATAGCATCTCCCCCACAGGGTTATTCTGAGGATGAAATAAGCAAATATAAAAAGATCTTGGACAAGTAACAGACAGTGTTTTCTAAGTCTTAGGACATGGTAAAGATTTGGAGAAGCAGAAATAGAGGGTGAGGGCCCACAGAGGGAACAGACACATCCTGGGGCAAGATAAACAGCAGGGATGTAATATCTACATCACAGCCTTTATGTCAATGTTGATTTAACAACATCCAATTCATTTGATGTTAAAAGGAAGAAGCAAGTTGACACCACCTGGGATTTCACTCTGCCAGCTGACACTGGTCACCAATCTGACTGTCTGGTGGGCAAGGATTTGCTGGTGGCGATAAGCGAGAGCCACTCTTGCCTTTCTGTTGCCTGAAATATTTCTATGCTAGTAGTTGAAAAAGAACAGTGTCTATGATTTTTCCCTCTAAGCTGCAGGGAGTAAATGGATCAAGAGCAAGTTTGCAATCCATTCTTTCCCCTATTGTGTATGGGGACTGGGAGGTAATGACAAACTTTTGAAAGAAGCAAGGCAGTGATTGGTTTATATCTCCTTGTAAGTCTGTTAATGGCAGACGTTTAGTAAATAAAACTAGTGGTATTTACCAGCAGAAGAGGCCTAATCTATAGAATGCTTTTAATAGAATGTATCTGGTATATCTAGGATTTCTTAAACACATCTGGAATCCACAGATGTACAAGACATGAAATAGAAAGTGTCTACGAGCTTGGAAATCTCTTGTATAAAATGGAGCATCTCTTGTGCAGGCAATGTGAACTGTATACATCACTGACATACCTCCAATGGTATTGCTGCCCAGGGCATATACTGGTGCAGCAAGGAAAGAATGCTATGTGGAGGTCCTAGAACACTCCATGCTTTACCTGTGTCCTGCAGTTACTTAAACTCCTGAAATTATTACTAAAGCTTGATACTGGATGTTTTCATTATGTGAGCATCAATTCACTATTTGGTGTTTTGTGTTATTTAAGCTTATGTTGAATAACTAACGAACAATTCTAATTTCATTCACTCCCTTCCTGTTATAATCACTGCATAGCAATGGCACACAGGGAGGTACAGGAGCTGAGTGGATTGGTAAATACCAGGGCTTGCCACCACTCACTGGTTGGGAAGTTGTTGGCAAACTTGTTTGTTTTTCACCTCAGCCTCTTTACCTGTCAAATGGAGAGATAAAAGCCTTCACCAGAGATTACCTGAAGTATTACATTAATAATATTTTATATTATACAGTGCCTAAAAATATAGTAAAACTCATTAAATCATAGTTCTTATTAAATTTAAGGGGAGACCTTACTGTATAACAGATCAATGTTGGCAGATAAGAGAGAGGAGAGATAATAATTGAGAAAGATCTTGTTCTTATCACCTTAGTTTTATGCCCATGTTCTTCTAGTTCTGATCTAAATGATCAGGAAGATTTGCACTTAGAACTTCAGTTGTATTTTCTGAAATGTATTTTAAAAAACAATTAAAAATACAGTTTGCTTTGCATTCACTTTTTAGAATTAGCAAGTCGAGTCCTACCAATTGTCACCAATTTAAATAAATACTTTTTAGTGTTTGACAGCTGGATCAAAGTAATGCAGTTTTTCACTGAATGGAAAATGTTTGTTTACTGTGTTTTCAATATTGGCCCATTTGAACTTCTATTCATATGCATGCTATTTGTCCTGTTGATATTTTGATACCCTCAAATGAAATCAGAACAAGCCCAAACCATTCAATAAATTAGAAAGAGTAATTTTGTTTTCTGAAAACTTCACCTAGGTGGCTTATTTCAATTGTTCTAAAACTATTATTAAGCCTCAATTAGATGTATGATGAATGACTTTAGGAGGAAAAATCCTTGAAGGGCATACATGTTATTGGTATGTTTAAAAAAATTAAGACTATTAAAATTCAAAATATATTCACAAAACACATAAGTTATCTTTCTGTTCTATCATATTTTGTCAAAAAGTGATATCAATTTCATATTGTTCTATTGTGAAGACTATACCTAGCCAAAATAACCAGCCATACTAAGGAATGGCTTTAAGATAATAATGTAGCTATATGTCATCTTGCTAAATCTCTCACATATAAAGATAACCAATCAACTTTATTATCAATAGTACAACTATTGGAATCTATAACTGAACTTGTAAGCCATAAATCACAAGGCTAAGGCATTCAAAACCAGCTGATCACCAAGAAGCATGAAAGTAGTCATTACATGTTCCACACAACTAAGTCCATATTATCTGTTAATTACCTCACTGAAATTACTCCAATTAGAAAGAGTCTACTCTTATATGGGAACAATCATTATGCCTTCTCCATTTTGTAGTGCTTAAATCACTAGAAGGAGATGCTTTGCACAATTTCTGGTTGTATTCTTTGATACTTCTGTTTTCCTGCATGATTGAGGAAATGAATCACATTTCTGAAAATCAATCAAAATCGCTTTGAGGCACTCAAGATATATAAGCATTAGATATTTTGCTCTGCCAGTCCATCCTCCAAATGTTTTAATTTGTATATTTACTAATATCTTTCTTAGATGATTCCTTGTTGAATTATTAAGAATGTTTGGTGATTATCTTTGTATGGTACATATTAATAGACAAAATATTAAGTGTATTAGTATCTGTATTTTCTTCATTATTATGAAATAATGTACTATTTATGTCCTTTGCATGACCTTGTTTGAATCTTTAATGTGATGTGCTAAAAATTCATAAAAGACTTACTGGGTTAGTTTGATGGTAAAATGTTTCAATTAGGGGATTATTACTTCCTTTACTCACTAACAGACCTATATTTGTTAAATTCAGCTTGGCTTCATATTTATTTTGTGTTATCCAGTGGATTCTCAACAATCCTCTGGTCATTCAAGAAATCTCCTTAAATAAATAATGCAAATGAGGTTAAATTTTTTTTGCTGAAGTCATACAGCTGATTATTGAGGGAATCTGAACCTGGCCTCTTAGTTTTGGTTCAAATACTCTCTCTAATAACCAGGAGATATCACCTTAACTAGCTAACAAGTGAAAGAAAGTAAGAAAGAAACAGAAAGGAAAGAAGGAAGAAATGATGATATCTGCCAACAATGCTTACTTTGGGGCAGTAAAATCATAGCAGATTTAAAAATTAACACTTTCAGCATTTTCTAAGATTTCTCCTGAGAGTCACAGCAATACCAAAGGGGACTCCATAGTTTTTCATATAAAACTTGATATCTTTACACACACACACATTTTAAACATTCTGATAAATTTTATCAAATCAAAATACAAAAATGCCACTCTTCTGGTGTCTGAAACAAAGAACAGGGATAGAGAGTTGTTTTTCTCCACTTCAATAGGGTCAGGCATCTTCCAGCAAAAAGGAGCAGATAAGATTGGTCTAGTACAGTCACTCCAGTGGGAACAAGCATTCTGGGACCTTGAGCAACCATGTAGCCACTGCACAGTTGTTCAGAACTGGCATAAGCAGTGTGACCTACTTGCTACTTCTGAAATAGACTTTATTGATCAATTTTATGAAGGTGTGGTGAGGAAATGAATTTGGTCAGACTGTTTCCTCTTTAGTTCAAAGGCTTAGCTCCCAAAATAGAGCTGCTAGAGATAACCTGATCAACTCACTGACACCATGAATGAAAACTAAAGTTGTACCTTATTGTCCAAGGTTGGTTAGTATTTTGAGGGCTACAGAAGACTAAAATTTACTCCAGATAGCTGAAGATCTGGTGAGCAAACTGGTAGTTGATAAGCATATATACTACAAACTCATATGTTAAAAACTGAATATCTAGGGGAAAATTGTTTCCACAAAAACAAAGTATAACTAACCCATGTCACTGGCTAAAATTGTGTAGCAAAGGGAGTATTAGGGGGAAATTTTTTTTCAAATGACCCACTGCTTTATAGCTTAGAAATTCTTGCTAAAGCTAGAAAAGAAGGTTCAAAGTCAAAATAACAGCACTAATCATTTCAAGTGATACTAAATAATAAAATTGGGAAAAGACACACTTTCCTCTGGGTCAGTTGGGCCAAGTAGGTAGTTTTCAATTAGTGAGTGGTTATATCTTGACAGTGTACTTGTGAAAAGGTACAAATACTCATCTGGTGGATGATAAAAAGATACTCTATCAGATAGATGCATTATGGTATGACCTACACTGTATTAGAATTCTTCTCTTACTCATTTAAGTCAGGGAAACTTGCTAACCTCTTAACTCTCTGCTTCCTGTTTCATAGAATGGAGCAATGAATCCTACCTCTCAACACCCATGTGAAGACTAAAGGGAACTGAATGCCCCTGGACTAGGGTCAAACACTTCATAAATTAGTATGAATTAGCATAGGCTTAATCCACATCTTCTCAAACATATCCATATTTTAAATGTTTTATTTTGTCCCAAAATTTTAAAAACAAAATTTATAATTAAAAAGGTTACCTGGAAGAAAATAATTGGGAAGTAGTGTAGTATAGTGGTTAAAATCATGGCCACTTGGCTCTGAATTTGAAACTTGAATCCACTGTTACTGTGTCACTCTAGGCAATTTTCTGCCCTATTTTATAAATTTAGGTCTAGTATATACTTCATTAGACTGCTGATGGTATGAAAAAGAAATTTTACATGAGCATCGTGAGAGAATGCGAGCTATGTCATAATTCTACAATTTGCTATCACTACAGGTTTTACTTGTTTTGTCAGTCATTTGACATATTAAGTATTACACATACTACTGGGACCCACAATGAAAAACATTTCATCCCAATCAAATCTACATTATTAGTTAGTAAATATATAGGAAGAAGAAGAAATAGTTTTCATATACTATGAAAGGCTAGTTAGGGCGAAATATAATATTAAAAGTAATTTTTATTTCATTCTATGATTCTTTAGCACTGAAATTGTTTAGTCAACTGAAAATCAAGCCATTAAAAAATAGACTGACAGGGCCCTCCCTGGTGGCGCGGCGGGTTAAAGC
>NW_004567106.1:43357690-43362705 GCF_000260355.1 Condylura cristata | reverse complement strand
AATAAATAAATAAATCTTAAAAAAAAAAATAGACTGACATTCCCATAACGATTTTACCTTAAGTAAAAAGTAATATCTTACAAATGGAATCAATACTATTTTTAAAAACTTCTTACCTGAATTAGGAAAAGTTACACACATGCATACATATATGCACACATATACACACAGACATCTTAAAACAGTATGTAAGGAAAGTGGACATAAAACTTATTGATCAATCTTTATACCCGATTTGTTAATTGCCAGATATCAATAATAGGCCAGAATGAAACAATCAGTTTGAGACTAATCTGATTTTTACCTCATTTATATTGGTTATTCTACAAAACTTTATTTTTTTTCAACTATATTATTAATAAGATCTAAACCAAGACACTTCTAGTCCTTGTCAGGTAACACAGGCTAAAAATACAAAATGGTTCAGTAAATATTTAGCTTGGTTCATGGGAGACTGATTTTGAACAGGAGAGGTATGTATACTTACTCATCTGAGTTTTTCAGCTATGAGTTATAGAGCTCACAAATTCTGACTTCTAAAAAGACTCTTCTCTGACACAGGCAGAGGTAATACAAACCAAAAAACAAAAACAGTACAACTTTTATGACTCAAACCTGATTCCTCATCTGATTGTAAAGGTGACTACTATGATTTATTGCTAATAACCAGAGTCTAAAGTCAGTAACTTTTATTCTCAAGCCAGACTTTATCTCTCAAAGTACTCTCCCTGAAATATAACATGCATTTTTCAAACAATTTTACTTCAGTGAAAACGGACAGACAGTTGGTCTTTTGCATCTATGGGTACAGTAGCCACAAAATCAACCAACAACAAATCAAACATACAGAGAAGGTCTTTAAGTAAGACATTCAATTCAATATTGTGTAGTTAGAATACTGATGAGGAAAAAAATTACCAGCCAATATTGACATTATTCAAGAGCCTAGTTTTGTTGTATGTCATTTTATATAAAGCTGCAGTTTCCAAGAAAATATGCATGCTGTTAATGAGGACTTAAGTACTGAAGCCTGTGAAAGTTATATCTTACTGAACTTGTACAGCCTTCTTTTCCTGTCATTTTCTAAACTGTACAATACCACTACTTACACTATTTATCTTGTATCAGGTATTATAAGTAATGTTGAAAGGATTTAAAGTTTAAGGAAGGACTGTGTAGATTATATGCAACTACTACCAATTTATATAAGGAATTTAAGCTTATCTGAAGATTTTGATATGAAGGAGGGGTCCCGGCACCAATCCTCCATTGATACAAGAGACAACAGTATAATCAAATCATAACTGATCTCTACTAAATCACATTAGCATTTAAGAATAATCTCTGCTCCATTTGGCTAAGAGTCTAACTCCAAAGATATTTAATTAAATAAACTGTATTTTGAAAAGAAAAATATTGTTAATTTAGAAAATTTAAATAATGGCAATTTCACAAATACCTGTTTCAGAACATAACAAAAATCAGAAGATATAATTATCTAAGAAGATATCATTAAAATAACAGTTTAAAATTTTAGCTTATTTGCCATTCATATCAACAGTATGGTAGCAATTTATTAGCTCTCTAAACCAAGATTCAGCAGACTTTTTCTTTAAAGAGCCAGATGGATAATTTGCTCAGTTATGCTGTCGTAGTACAGAAGTCATCATCGACAATACGTAAACCAATGAGCATGGCTGTCTACCAATAAAACTTTATTTATTCAGCTATACAAAGGATTAAATCTTGCCATTTGTGGCAACCTGGATGAAACTTGAAGAGATTATTCTAACTGGAAAAGCCAGATAAAGACAAATACTGTATGACTGCATGACTGCACCTATGTGTGGAAGATAAAGAAGCAAAGCAAATGAACAGATAACATAAGACAAAAACAAATCCTTACATCCTGACAACAGAACAGTGGTTACCAGAGTGAGTGAGTATCAGGGAGTGGACCAGGTGTAGGAACTGCACTGAATGTGGGGGATGGAAACCAGCCCTTGGGTGGTGGACCTGCTGGATGTGGAGTAGTACAAAAGCTGGACAGCTGAAACTTATACAATGTTGTAAACAATGTTATCTCAACAGTGACTTAATTAGTGCTATTAAAAATCTGTTTATGGACATTGAAATTAAAATTTCACATATCACAAATTGTTATTTTGATTTTTTTCAATCATAGAAAAGGTAAAATTCATGATTAGATAATGAGTCATATGAAACCAGATAGCAGGGATAAATGGGCCTGATAACTATAGTTTGCCAACCCCACTTTGGCCACGCAACAGGACTAGCACCTCCACTGCATGCTTTCTCTCTCATAAGGAGAACGTGCTCACTGAAACTAGCTATGGATTTCCAGTGCCACCAAAATCTCAAACTATTCTAGTGAGATCTTGAAGATTCACTGTTATATAGTCTTATTCTCTGTCTCTCTCTCCTCTTTTTTTTTTTTTGTTGCTTCCAAATATGTCTTAATCATAATCATATTTCTTAAATATCAAGATCTGAAAAGGATAACTATCCAAAGGCCAAAGAAGTTATATTGCTCTATTATTAAATATTTTTCTTGTTCTACTAATTCATGTAACAAAATATTATAGCATGCTAACTTTATTCACAGTACCTCAAAAAGTGCTGAGGACACAGATGGGTAAGAAACAGTCCTTGCCTGGAAAAGAGTCCAGAGTCTAGCAGCAAAGACAATCAGGTAAACTCAAGATTTCATTGTACTGTATTATGTGCTATAATTCAGGCAACTTCATTCTACTACTGGATGACCAAACCTTCGCTTCTGTGGTAACGGTTTCTACCTTGAAGAAGAAGTAGAGGACGCCTAATAACAGAAGCAGGAAGGCATAAACAAAGTCTATTAGCAAAAGTCTTTGACTAAGAAAACCAGTCACAATTTCCCTACTTAAACTTTTGCATAAATTTATTTTGGTAGTGCAATCTCACCCTTCACCTTGCAATTTGGATCTAAAGATGTCAGTGGGTTATGGTAGGAAACTAGTAAGTAATAACAAAAAGGAAATTTTGTTTTATTTGCCCAGAAATCTCAATGTTTAAAACCTGCAGCACTTCCAGTGGGAATAAATATTCATCTATCCAAAAGCATTCAGTGGCTTTAAGCTTTTTCTGATAACCTTTCTGAGTTTATCCTGTTATTTCTGATTATACCCATGTGGCATAATGCTAAGTAATTCTTCTTTCTTCTTGGTGTTTTACATCATTTTAATGTTTGTAGGTTATTATTATGACTCCCCTGAGTCACTTCTAAGCAAGCTACACATTCTTTGCTACTTTAATCTTTCCTCATAAATTAATTCCATTGTTCCCTTAATAATTTGTATTATTTGCTTTTCTCTTCACTAGGTTCACTCTTCAATTTTCTGAACCGTTTCCTTAATGAGAAGTCCACAGCTGAACCACTCAACTACCAAAAGCGAAAACCAGGAAATGAATATGTTTACTTATGGCTGTTTTTAGCATCAATCTAGCTCGTCTTGACTAATATTTTCTAAATATTTACTTTCTCAATTTCTGAAAGCTATGTAGCACTAGATATTGTTTTCCCCCTTAAATAAAATTAATTTATTTAGGATTTCTGTTTTTGTTTTTCAAATTCTATTCACCCAAAAGGTTACACTTACTTTTTTTTTTTTTCCTCCATTAGTCTCTGTCCTTTCCTATTTGGTAAATATAAATTATTTTCTGGTCTTCTGAACACCACTGAAATTTATTTGGCTGTTTTTATTTAATGAAAATGTTAGCTTAAATGTTATGCCAAATACATTTTTAAAAATTCCATCCATGGCCCTCCCTGGTGGCGCAGCGGGTTAAAGCACAGCACTGAGAATCTGAAGCCACTTCCGTATGAGTTCGATTCCCGCCTGCCGCCTGCCCCGGAGGAGACCACATGGCGAGCCAGACCTCTCCTGACCCGCCCGCTGCTCCCCTCAGCAGTGTACTTCGTCGATCTGCCTGTTCTGCTCCCCACTCTGTCTCTGGTGAAGCCTCTCACCGCCCCTGAGCCTCTGGCCTGTACCCCAGTTCTGTATGAATAAATAAATAAATCTTTAAAAAAAAAAATTCCATCCATGGTTATGGAACACATAGTAGATGGACAGCTTCAGCCTTTGAAAATTGTACAAAAACCATTATTTTCTCTCAGATTTTCTTTTCCTTCAGGAATCTAAAGGATCTTTACAACATGATTTAGAACACTTGTTATGAATGAATCTAGAATAGCCATGTTCTCTTGTGCTTTAAGTTTGCTGCTGAGAATGTTGATTTTCTCCATATGCAATTCATTATTTATGCCCCTGCTGGACACTAGACAGAAGTGAGAGCCCTTGTCACTGAGCAGCAAGAGGTAAAGTGACCCAGCAGCTATTTCTAAGATAAAGCTGAACACCAGGCTGGAACTAATCCTGGGGTATCCTCTCCACATAACAAACAAACAAAAAAATGTATATGTACTTTGCTACTTTTAAAGAATTCTGTTGAGATCATAGCTGTAAGTTACTAAGTAAGAATACGCTCCTGGGTAACTGAAAGGATTGACTTGCCAGATAGGGTTAATTATATTCTCTCAATAAATATTAGACAAAGTCTACCAAATATAATTTAGTTGCAGTGTATTTATGTCAAACTGTTCTTTCTAGCAATAGTTAATTAGCAGGTTCAGGCACTTTTCACGTCCATCATCAAAGATGAGATTGCATGTCTTATTCTTTGAACTTGAATAAGAAATTCATTGAATGAGTTACTGGGTGTCTGTGCAAACATATTAATCTGTAAGAATACATGACAGATCAAATTCCAATTCTCAGTCATTATATAGCCCTAAGAACAACCCCTTGGGTATCTGAGTAACCACTTCCATGTAACATGATTGTCTTAAAAATAGAAGAACAGCAGAAGACAAGAAATAATAAAAATCAAATCAGAAATAAATGAAATGGAAATCAGGAAAACACTCCAAAAAATCAATGAAACCAAAAGTTGGT
>NW_004567106.1:43352966-43353785 GCF_000260355.1 Condylura cristata | reverse complement strand
GGCGAGAAAATAACAAAAATAATGAACAACCATATACCAGAGACATTTTGTGGGGGTGGAGTGGGGAATGGGATCAAAAACGGGGGAGGGGGGTGTAAGGGAGGGAAATGCACGGGACTATGGTGGTGGCACAGGGGTGATTTGGTGATGGGAAACCTGCGGGGATTACAATCGAGGTGGAAAAAAAAAACTGTGCAAAATGATGTAAAAATAAACTTTGTAATAAAAAAAAATAGAAGAACACAGTGAAATTTGCAATTTACCCTGATTGCATGCTGTTATAGGACAGATGTTGAACTAACACCAGAACGCTAATAAATGATAAATAAAAATCTTAAATCACCCAGTGAAAATAAAATTACATAAAATGTCAACATTTACAGTTATTTCAAGCAATTTAGTTTCTATATGCCTTTTGGTACATCCGAGAGCTGCACAGGTTCTTATCCAGCCTGAGAGCCGTAGGGAAGTAAGAGGCCACCAGAGAGAGCAACTTCTAGGCCAGTTCCCAGAAATAGCCCATGGAAAGTTCTAGAAAACACTATGGGAAGCAACATCTTCTTCAGTATCTTGCTACCTTACAGCAACACACAGAAAATCCTCAAAACTATTGTTTTTACTATAACTGTGACTATAAAAACCCTCTGATTAGAAAGGGAATTGACAGAGACCTCCCTGGTAGCACCGCAGGTTAAAGCACAGCCCTGAGAAGCTAAAGCTACTTCAGCATGAGTTTGATCCTGGCCTGGAGCTGACCCACATGGTGCAGCAGACCTCTCCTGACGTGCCCGCTGCTCCCCTCAGCAGTGTACTTTGTCA
>NW_004567106.1:43348668-43350561 GCF_000260355.1 Condylura cristata | reverse complement strand
GAGGTCTGGCTCGCCATGTGGTCTCCTCCGGGGCAGGCGGCAGGCGGGAATCGAACTCATGCGGAAGTGGCTTCAGATTCTCAGTGCTGCGCTTTAACCCGCTGCGCCACCAGGGAGGGCCTAATTAATCTATTTTATCATACTATAAATACACCAGTTCTCTTAGAAAGGGTTCCATTTGTCTGTATCATAAAAGCAAAACTATAGAGCATCTAAGATGAGGACATTTCATGATAAAAAAATCATATACTATTGTTTTAATTTTAATGAAATTATATAATTTTATTAGAAAATGTAGTCACTATTCTCTTTAAATAAAATGTGTCCAAAGTTCTATAGAATATTATTCCTGCTGAATATATTTTTTCACATTTGATTTCACTTTCAGTCTTTTCTGATGTCATGGGCCTAATTAAAAAAAAAAAAAAAAAACTTGTGCTCCAATTCCTTACTAGTAGTTGAAAGATACTAGGAATATACCTTCTTTCTGTGTGTATCACTTTTCTATAAAATGGGACAATAAACACAGGACAGATGTGAGAATTAAGTGAGGCAATACATGTGGAAACACTTTGTAAACCGGAAACACTTTGTAAGCTGTAAACCTCCCCCCCCCCTTTTATTTTTTTAGGACTCCATGGGTATATGATATATTTTAATCTGACATATTTTAACTCAACCCAGAAAAATACTACAAATTAAAAAAGACAATGTCTACATATTTTCCACATTCTTAGTTATTAGTTCTCTGGGCAAGAACCAGTCACAACATATGGCACTTTTGATCCTTAGAAAATGATGGCAAATAGGCCCTCCCTGGTGGCGCAAAAGGTTAGGACGCAACACTGAAAGCGAGCCACAGTCACTTCGGTGTGGGTTCAATCCTCAGCCCCCATGTGACCCACATGGTACGGCAGACCTCTCCTGACCTGCCCGCTGCTCCCCTCAGCAGTGTACTTTGTCAGTCTGCCTGTCCTGCTCCCCACTTTGTTGAATCCTCTCACTGCCCTTGCACCTCTGGACTGAACACCAGTTCTGTATGTATAAATAAATAAATCTTTAAAAAAAAAAAAGGGAATTGACTACTTTTAAGTGTCTCCTGTATGTCAGATACCATGGGAGACCCTAGAGAGATTAAAATAAATAAAAATCTGTGCCTGTTCTCAATATACAAAGGCCAGCAAAGGAGAAAACCAGGTGAACAAATCATAGTAAAGCAGTGTGACAGGAGCTGTGGTGTAGAGACATACAGCTTCTACGAGAATACTCAGGGGATGGGACATGTCAGGAAATGTGTCCTGAAAGAGGTGACAATAGAAGTTTGCCAGTGAAGGACAGAAGAGTAAGAGTAAAGAATGGGACATGGCAGCTGTCTAGGCTGCTCAGAATTCTAGGCTAAAATAATAGGGTATGAAAGACAGAAGGCTTGGGCTCCAATTCCTTACTAGTGCTTGAAAAATACTGAGAATTTACCTTCTTTCTGTGTATCTCACTTTTCTATAAAGTGGGATAGTAAACACAGGATAGATGTGAGAATTAAATGAGGCAATGCATGTGGAAACACTTTGTAAACTGTAAAACCCTTAAATGTTAGTTACTGCCTTTACTGGGTCAGGTTTTACCTGATTCCTCACTTTTATCACAAAGTGAGAAAAAGAAAATCCACAAAGAAAGCAATCCAGACAGAATAGCAATGGATTACAAACTGTAAGATTCTTTACTCTTGGTACTACAGCTATGGAGTATTTTTTAATAAAAATGTTTTAATTGGCCCTCCCTGGTGGCGCAGTGGGTTAAAGCACTGCACTGAGAATCTGAAGCCACTTCCGCATGAGTTCAATTCCCGCCTGCCCCGGAGGTGACCACATGGCGCGGCAGACCTCTACTGACCCG
>NW_004567106.1:43333881-43347566 GCF_000260355.1 Condylura cristata | reverse complement strand
CCCGCTGCTCCCCTCAGCAGTGTACTTCGATGATCTGCCTGTTCTGCTCCCTACTCTGTCTCTGGTGAATCCTCTCACAGCCCCTGCACCTCTGGCCTGTACCCCAGTTCTGTATGCATAAATAAACAAATATTTTAAAAAGAAAATGATGGCAAGCAATTGCAACTAATTAATCTCAATTGCCTTATTAATGCAAAACAGAAGGTCCAAAAAGGAAATATGAAATCAATAATAATGTAAATGTATATGTTTAGATTTTCATCCATGATTTCTTTACAATGTTAACTCCCCTGACAAACTGTAGCATAGAAAACTACCCTATCTAAAACAAAAATAGCATGACTGCAGAGGACTTCTAGTTTCTCAGAAATAGAAAGGGACTTTCTTCTGACTACTAAAAAAATAAGTTTTCATACCATCAGACCCGTTAACTGATAATATTTCTGAAATTATCTTTCCAGATGTTCTTTCAAACATATTAGTTTGAGAAGGACTGATATTATTTGATAATTTTAAATGTTGAATTTCAAGGGTAAAGAGCTAAGGAGAGAGGGTACCCCAATAAACTATGATAGAGAAATATGACTGCTTTTGTGGTAGGTATGGTGTTGTAATATATATCTAGTGAGGTGTGAACTTATACTTTTAAATTATACAAAATGTTGAGGTAACCAACATTACCTCAATGAAAAATAATACAATAAAAATAATTAAATACAAAAAAGTTGAATATCAAAATTAATATTTCTGGTACTACCCCAGATGTACTAAATCACAAGATACATTTTAAGAGTATCCAGGTGATTTGTACCCTAAATTTGAAAATTACTACACTATTAGACTTTATTTGTTTTACCAAATAATGAGCCAGGATTTTTATACATAGGTTATGAGGAAAGGAAAATGACTGTTAATGGGTGTGGGTGTTTTGAGAGATTCCTGACGTCTTAAAATCAGATAGTACCGATGTCTATATAACACTCTGATTATACATATAAAACCCATGTCCCTGACAACCATTAATCTATTATCTATTTTTAAGGATTTATTTTGTAAATTTCATGTAAGTGGAATCATACAACACATTGTCTTTTGTATTTGATTTCTTTAACTTAGCATAATGTTTTCCATATCTATCCAAGTTAAAATATGTATTACTACTTCAATTCTTTTAATTGATTAATATTTTCCCATGGCATGGCCATATGAGATTTTCTTAATCCTTTCATCAGTTATTGAACTAATCTTCCCTCCCCCCCCCACAGCATTTTGACTATTATGAACAAGGACATACAAGTTTTTATGTGACAGGCATTTCAATTTCCCTTTGTTATATACCAAGGGATGGAATTGCTAGATCAACTGGTAAATCTATGTTAAATTATTTAAAGATCAGCCAGATTATTTTCCAAAAGTAAATCTCATATTCTGACTGAGTACAAAGGTTTTATTTTCTCTACATCCTTGACACACTTGTAACTATCTGACTTTTTGATTCCAGTCAAACTGTGTATGAAGTGGTATCTCATCATGGCTTTGATTTGTATTTCACTCATTAGTAATGATGTATAATATCTTTTAAAATGCTTGTTGACCTTTTGTATATTGTTCTCAGAAAAATTATCAATGCTAGTCCATTGCTTATTTTACTTATTAAAGTAAAATTGCATTGTAATATATTTCAGGTATGTATCATTATTAATCAATGTCTTTATATACTATTTAAAATTCACCACTAAAGTCCAATTCTACCTTTCAACAAATAACTGATGATTTTTATAAAACTGGGCTACTTGCATCTATATTGTTAACTCATAAAAGCTATTTATATACTCTGAATATTAGATCCTAAACAAATGATACTTTCTCCTATTCTTTGAATTATATTTTCACTTTCTTGTTAATTAACTCAAGAGGTTTTAATTTTAACTTTGGTGAAATTCAACTTATTCATCTTTTTTCTTATTTGTACCTTTGGTGTCATATCAAAAGTACTGAAGGTCAGAAAGATATACTAATATATTTTCTTACAAGCATTTTGTAGTTTTAGTTGTAATATTTAGATCTATAAACCAATGTAAGTTCATTTTTATATATTATATGAGATAAGAGACCCATTTCCTTCTTTTGCATTGGATATGCTATTGTCCCATTATCATTTGTTGAAAAGAATTTTCCTTCCCTGTTGAATGGTTTCAGTATCCTTATTGAAAATCAACTGACTGGGCCCTCCCTGGTGGCGCAGCGGGTTAAAGCACTGCACTGAGAAGCTAAAAAGCCACTTCCGCATGAGTTCAATTCCCCCCTGCCCCGGAGGAGACCACATGGCGTGGCAGACCTCTCCTGACCCGCCCACTGCTCCCCTCAGCAGTGTTCTTCGTCAATCTGCCTGTTCTGCTCCCCACTCTGTCTCTGGTGAAGCCTCTCATAGCCCCTGAGCCTCTGGCCTGTACCCCAGTTCTGTATGTACAAATAAATAAATCTTTGAAAAAAAAAAAGAAAATCAACTGACTATAGATATATAGGTATATTTTATACTATCAGTCCTATTTCCTAATCTATATGTCTATTTTATACCAGTGCCTCAGTGTTTTGAATAACATAGTTTTGTAGGTAATTTTGAAATTGTGTGAGTATTCCAACTTCATTCTTTAATAAGATTTTGGTTTTTCTATTTTGAGACACTTACTCTTCTTTAGGATAACTTGGTCAGTTTCCACAAAGAAGCCAGTCAAGATTTTGACAAGAGTCATAGGGGGGAGAACTGCCATCTTAGCAATAGTGTGTCTTCTTTTCCAAGATGAAAGCAAATCTTTCTATTAATTTAGTCCTTTAATTTCATTCAACAATGTTTTATAGTTTTCAGTGTATAAGTCATTGTTTGTTTAAATTGCTTTTCCATGTGTATGGCCATAATTGCTTGTTTCTTGTATGTCCTGTATTTTCTGAAAAAAAAAAATACAGGAAAAAGCAAATATTTTAAGCGATATGACATGGCATTTAGTAATCAGATCTTTCCCCTTCCACCATGGGTTTGTTATTGTTGCTATTTTTTGTTTGTTTTGCTAATTTGCTTAGGGGCTTTTCTGAACTAATTCTGTAAAGTTTACAGTCTACTTATATACAGCCACGGAAGTCTCTGTTCAGTTAGCTTAATAGTCAACTAATGTTTACATGGGGTTTTTTTGTAATCACTTTAAGCCTAGCATCGTCTCCCTGGCTTTGCTGAGGGGCTTACTATGTATATTACATACTGGGGCACACTCACAATGCTCTTGAAGTTTATAAATCTGACTTAGTTCCTTCACTTTTTCCCATATGAAGACTCAAGTCAGCTGAAAGTGAGAAATTAGGACATTCTCTATTTCTGGGAATGATCACAGATCTGCACATGTATGTGGTTCTAAATCAACAAGTATATTGCAAAACTTTTCAAAACTCTTATGAACACCTTGCCCCTTAAATCTCCTTTTTAAGTTTTTGGCCAGACTCTTACCTAATCTCATCGGCACTGCAGTCTTCTACTTGATATTAAACAATTGTCATTAACTGTTTCTTTTTTTTTATAAGCTGGACAGGTATTATAGTTTTCATGCAATGTGTAATGAGAGCTTTTTCAGGAAATCATGAGACAGATCAAATAATGATAATGCTCTAAGATGAGAATTCTGAAGAGTTCCAAACTTAATAAGCTGACTCTAATGGCTGCTGAGCTTTGGGCTTTCACAACTACCAGGGTGGTGGGACTGCTGTATGTAGTAAAGGTTAGCACAAAGATGGAGGGGGTGGATATATAATAAGCAAAAATACCAGAAAGTTCACTATTATTGTTGAATTTCAGTTGTTTTTCTTGAATAAATTCTTCCCAGATACTTGCAAACTTTTGGTTAATTTCCAGAACTCTGAAAAAGTTGATTTTTAACAAATTCTCAAGGAAGTACTTTTCCCTTTTCAAACTTTGAAAAATAAGTATTTAAAATTTACTTCTATATTAAAAGAACAAAATGTGACATCTGATGCATTCACCTTCTATTCAGAACTGTTTTTATATTCACCATATTATAGTTTCCCATACTATAATATACATAAGAAATGTAACTCATTCTAGCATTAAAGCAAAACTCACTCTATTTTTTGAAAGAATGAATGAACTAGTACATGAGTGGGTGAGTGAATGAGTGAATGCAAGCATAAATGATGAATATTCATCCTCACAGGGAATTCAAGTATCACCAGGAGGCAGGCTGGCTGCCTACCAAGATGCCTTCTAGGGAGGCAATCATTATCTTGGTGATTTTACCCTGGTGCCAAGTTTGGCCTTCAGCTTTGCAGACTCAGCTTTAAGCCAGTCTGTCAGCACACAAGTGGGGCCACATCTCTCAGACAGCTTCTCATTAACCCAGCTCATAGAGATCAGAATGCTAACTTACTAATTTGCAATAAGAACTATAAATGACATGAGGACAACAATAATATTTGCAGATCTAGTGCATCTATCTTTATAGGTAGATCTACATGGGAACACATATCCTTCTGAAGTTTTCCAGGTAAATAAAGACGCAGGACAATGAGAATGTTATAAAAAAGCTTAATGACATTGGGTTACTAGGGCTTAAGAATGTATTAAGCTCTATTTTGTTCCTGTTCTATAAGAGACCAGAAACAATGAAAAGGTTATCTTATCACATAAGATCTAAGACTTAGCTGGAGGAGAGACTTGGAGAGGGGAAAAAGAAGAAGTTAGGAAGAAGCACATTCTTTGTATTTTTTTTAATTAAACTTCATCAATTTTATCATCCTTTTACAAAACTATATATAACTTTCTATCTCAACATATGTACATGGTTTTGCTCACCCTCCACTAATTGATCTAGTGCCATTTCTTTGTGATTTGGGTTATCACCCCAGTCTTTGTTTGAAAGATTGAGCCCAACAACGAATTCAGAGGACATGGCCCCAACTAGCAAGGACAGGGAGGCTGATACTTAACTAAGAAGAGGAAATTGCCTGGGATTACATGGTTTTCCTGAGACTGAGAAGGGGGGAAAAGAAATGGGGTTTGAGAAAGTAGTTTTCCAGTTGCAAAAGCCTAGACTCCTTTCAGCAAGCTGGTTTTTCAGTATCAATATGTTCAGAAGCCCCAGGTTTTTAATGGCCAGAGCTGTTATAAGAGTGGGGGCAGACAGAAAACCAGAGACTTCCTCATTGCAAAACCTGACTAAGATTTAATTTTCCAACTTCTCTTTTTCCTTATTGTGCCTCTCCTGGGCATAGTTTGAATGGCTCACCAAAACCATTCTTATTGATTCCCTTTCAATAGGTGCCCTTTCTAAATATCCCCTCTTTTGACTGAATCATTCTTCAGTTTTATTTTCACTTCCAAGTTCTCCCATTAACTCTACAGATAGCAGCTCTGATCCCTGTTCTTGTAAGCATCTAACTTTGAAGCCCCATCTTGACTACCATCCATATGTGTTTATTGAGCCTGAATTGAAGAGGTTACAGTGATTTTTGTATCTAAGAAGATTCCTATTCTTTCTCTTTTTCATTTTGATCCTATATGTAACCTTCTATCTCCCTTTTATTCTTAAATAATGTACTTAAGTTCCCTCAATTTCCGCAGTTAATATTTTCTGACATGTGTAGTCACTAATCTTCTACCTCTCCTATCCTCAGTACTGGCTTCACTTCATTGGCTTTGTCAACATTATTGCCCACTATTTATGTCATACTCCCCATATCTTCTGCTGTAATTATTCAAAAATTCTCTCATGTCCAATTCCCCCATCTGCAGAGATTGCAGGTAGAAAAGAAAAGCTGGGTAATATAATTCCTACACCCAACTTCTAGTATGTACAGGATGCTCTTGAGAACTGGAAAAAGCTATTGCTAGAGGCCAGACATTGAATAAAATTCTTAAAAAAATTTCCACAGAAATGAGTACTACTCCCATTCAGAATTCAAAAATAACCTTTAATGAGGACCCATAAGACCTTCCCCCCTCCAATTGACAACAAAACAAAGAGAAAAAGTAGCAGTATTTCCATATTTATTTATAGTTTTTTTTTTCCCCAAACAAGGCCTAGGCTCACTGAGAGCAACACTTTTCCATCCAGAAATCAAATGAATTGAAAATGTTGCTCCCTAGGAGAAAAGACCATTTCCTTCAAAGCAACACTTTGAAAGAGAAGCCAGATGTTGTGTATTCAATCAAGAAATGTTAATGACTGCTAAGATCTGAGGGCAAAAACTGTTAAACCAAAGCTCTTGAAATGCTGGTTCATCTGAAAACTTGGTTAAAGAAAGTACACTAACAGGGACCAATTAGCGTGGATACTTCTGAAAATTAACTCGAAAGATGATAGACATGTCCAACCTATATGTAAGCAAATGTGGACCCAGCAACTGATTTGTAAGGAGAACTGACATTCCTGTGACCTCAAGACCCTGCCTATAGTTTGTCTTGGCACCTGAAACCTGCATATGGGAGTCACAGCGTCACACAAGAGTGTCCTAAGGAACTGATGCGAAAACAGGCACGACCCACAGGTAATGGCAGGGCACAGATGCTGAAGTGCTACTAGCAGTGTTCATATTTGTCATTACATATGGTCCTTTACCACAGAAGATTCTCACAAAAATCTAGCCATTATTATCATTATATGAGAAGGCATCAGGGCATGGGGAGCAGAAGTATACTACCTGTTTTTGAAGCCTGATTCTGTCAAGTACTAATGTTGTCACTGTGCCCCAGTTTCCTCATCTGTGGAAGGGGGCAAATAGAGACATACATTTATATGGCTGCTATGAACAGTGGATCCATTGGTGCAGGTAAACTGCCTATAAGAGTAGCATGTGACACATGGTTAAGTAGGTAACAGGTACATTGATTATTATTTTCAAATGAGAAAACTGAGCCATAAGGAAGTGAGGTAACCTGCTGACAATCACAAAGTAGTAAATAAGTGCCAGAGCCCTGAACAGTAATCAGAGCCATCTGTCTGGAAGCCCAGGCGAGCCATTTGTGTACCACCTCTCCTACGATTGTTAATGAAATTAGCTGTTTTGCTTTTCAGATTTCTTTGTGGAAATGAAACAGAGGATAAACTGTGATTGGAAATGGGATGTAGAGAATGAGAGTCTGAAAAGATCTAGGTCAGGGCCATTGCACAAGTGCAAGGCTCTTGAAGCTCAGGCCATATCCAGGAACAATTAAATCCAGTCTCTTTGGGAGTGGGACCCAGGGTGCAGTTATTAGCAAAGCTTCCCTGGGGATATTGATTCTGCTGGTCTAGAGAAAACACTTTGAAAACTATTTCCCTGGGCAATCAGGAATTCCCTCTACATCCATATGCCTGATATTGTCTGAGGGGCCAAAATACAATAGGAGAATGAATGTGTGGTGAGGCAAGGGGAAGCTAAGTATCTCAGGATGGGATGTAAGTACATGTAGAGGAGCTTGGGAACAAAATATTTCTGCCTAGCTCACAATTTCTTTCCTTAAACTAATTCAAATGTGAACAAGGACTCACATTTTTATGCTAACCTTGCGAGCTTTAATCAAATTAGTGTCTGGACATTCCAGAGCATCTGTTCCAGTAGAAGCAGTAATATTTCACTCAACACCAAGCTTTCAATGAAAGACTGGATTGTTTCAAAAATCAAAATCAACTTACTGTTATACATTTACCCCAAATGTTTTCTAATGAGCAGTGGCAAATAATGAAAACAGGAATCACAATCTTAGTTCATTAGATTTTAAGTTCCATGAAAGCAGGTATCACATCTGTTGTACTTACAACTTTATATCCAGAATAAGTGCAGTTATTCAACAATTATATGCTAAACAAAGGAAGGGAGGAAGGGAGGGAGGGGTCATTTAGAACCTAATGGAAGACATAAGACAATAAATGGGATAAAGGGAGTTGTTTACTTTACTTTTTAATATATTTTTATTATATATATTTTTAACATCATACTTCATTTTTGTACAATGTATGCTTTCTCATATCAGTTATAGTTCTTGTGAAATTCCCACCAATTCACCAGTATACCATCACATAGGCAAAGGTAGCATACTGTTAACTACTCTCTTGGTCAGTTACATAGCACCCACTTTAACTTGTAGGCACAGCTAAATATGTCACAAGTGGACTTTGGGTTTTAACCTTAATATACGTTATGACTTTAATACAGTGCCTGATCTTTCTTTTGTGGTGTATCTTTTGCAACATAAATTAACATTTTAGTTTTCTAGATTTTTTAAAAAGCTTTGTGGAATAACATATGAATTAAAGTTTACCCAGCACATATGCCTATATGTAGATTTTATGCTTGTTGGAAGGTATATTTCTAATTCTAGTTATTATCAGTACCTTTCCACTATAAAAAAAATACATTGAGCCTATGACACTAATTACAGCAGGAAAGTGAAATAGTACTTATTAACTCCCACTCCTGAGGTTAAAATAGAAACATATTTACTATTTTCTCCTTATAATTCCTTACTTTTGCTATTTTAGCAATAATTCAGGATTTTCTACAGTTTATAAATACAGTTTATGTGCTTATGTATTTATAAATACAGTTTATGTATTAAGTTTATAAATAAAAAAGTATTTTTTAAAGAATTACATACAAGTATACTCGACTCAGCAAACAAACTGTCAACAGTTAAGAATTAAATTTATATCTCTGATCCCAATATACACAATAACACCTCATGACATGAATTATTTTCTTGGTTTTTATTCTTTCTTGGTTGAAGAAAATATACTTTTCAGTATTTAAAATAAATAACATTTTCTAAACCCTTCCAAATCTGAGAATGTCTTTCTGATTCCTTTAGTCATGAGTTAGAAATTCCCCATCATAACCATTTCTCCTAAAATTCTACTGACACATGATTTTCATCTTATGGAGATATCTAAAATCTTGACTTTTATTCCTTTGTAGGAAACTCTTTTTCACTAACTGAATGTTTGCTAGATTTTTACTGTTGAATTTAAAAAAAAAAGATATGTGATATATGAGCTATTTTTTTTATAAGGATTTATTCATTTGTGCATACAGAACTAGGGCACAGGCCAGAGGTGCAGGGGCAGTGAGAAGATTCACCAGAGACAGACTGGGAGTAGAACAGGCAGATCAATAAAGTACACTGCTGAGGGGTGGGTCAAGAGAGGTTGCCACACCATGTGGGTCACCTCATGGCCAGGGATAGAACTCTTGCTGAAGTGGCTTTAGCTTTGTAGTGCTGTGCTATAACCCACTGTGTCACCAGGGAGAGCCCTATCTGAGCTATTTTTATTAGTTTTTTTTTTTTAATGTGTTAAACCTTTCCAAACTGCACATTCAGATCTTTACCAGCTTATATCAAACTACCTTTACCTTGAGGCAATAGATTCCTGCATGGGCTACAGGAAAGATCCTGTTCAGACTTTAATTCTATGAAGATGGCTTTACTCTTTTGCTTGCTAGAGTAGGGAGGAGAGGATGACAGAAAATTTTTGCAATATACTCACACTGCTTTATTAGATCTTGTCCTATAAGCATTAACTGAATGCCAACAGGAAAGTCCATTAGCCTTTGTATCTAGTTTACAGTCCTCCTTCTCAGATGTCTGCTTTCTACTGCCAGCTTGCACAATTAAAATATTTAACCTATTCAAGATTAAACTCCAAAAAACCCCCACATTATTCTAACATGGTAATTCTCTTAGATGTATCATTATCCCTCAGAAATCCCTTGACTGAACTCTTGGCCTCCATTTTCATGTTCAAGAAAGCTTTGAGAACAAACAGGGTGGCTTGTAAACTTACAAGGGAAATTCCCCTATGTTGGCAGTTAAGTCTGGTCTAGTTAAGATGAATATGTGCTGTGGAACTGTGGACTGTTTCCCTAAGTTACCTTGAATTCCCTGAAACATGAATTTGGAAATTTGAATCTATCCTGTAACAACACCAGGGATTTGCCAAACTAAATGTCCTAGCTTACCCAAAAGTAGACCTGTTTGGACTGACGTTGGCAGGAAATAGTATCTGTATCTTGAGGCCACCTGGCACTATTTTTTCAAAACTTCTAAGTTAATTTCTATAAAATAAAGATGAACATTCACACTTTATGTCAAGTTCTTAGTTTCATAGATTAGAAGCAATACATTAGATGATATATTGGAAGATTTAGTAAATTGAATCTAAAGCATAAAAATAAAATGACAAACTGAATGCTTTGAAAGATTCTGTTATGAAAAAAGAAAAGGCAAATCACAATTTGGGAGAAAATATTAAAGATCTACATATATATCAAAGAAGTGGTATTAAGGAACTCTTACACAAAACACAAAAGATTTGATAAAGCAGGTCAGGAAAGGAGATACAATAGTGAAAAGATGCATTTCAGAGAAGTGCAAATCAAAACAATGAAATTCCACAGGACATTCATTGAGCAACCATAATCAAAGTACAGACAATATCAAGAATAAACATAGGTATGGGGGAAAATGGAACTTATTTTGCTGGTACAAATGTAAATTGTGGTACCATTATTTTTAACAGATTCTTAAAGATATACTTAACCCTATTTCCAAGAAATCCCACTCTTCTGTATTTTGCAAGAAAAATTAAAGCATGTCAATACAGAACTTGTAAATGAATATGCACAGCAGTTTTATTCATTATAACTGAAACCTGGAAACATAATTTGTTCATCAAGGAAAACCATATAAAAGAATACTATTCTGCAATGAAAAGAAAATAACTGTTTATAAACACAGTATTATTTTTTATTCTAAGTCAGTCTTTTGTTTTTTTTTATTTTTAAAAAGATATTCAAATATATATATATATATTCATTACATCATCCTTCATTTTGTACAATGAATGATTTCCCCATGAAATTCCCACCATCGATTCACCCATGCACCATCACCATAACCCCTGTGCTCTTCCCACTCCCGTCCTGAACCTTCTCCCTCCTTCTCCTCTACAGAATGTCTTTGATGCATAGTTGCCTGATGATTTTGATTTTTACTTTATAATGCTTTTTTTCTGATTCCTCATTTGTTTTCCTTAAATTCCTTCTATAAGTGAGACCATTCATTATTTTTCTTTTTCTTTCTGGCTTATTTCACTGAGCATAATCCCTTCCAGCTCCATCCAGGTTGCTGCAAAAAAACATGAGTTTATCCTCTTTGTTGAGTAATATTCCATTGTTAACACAGAAACTGATGAATCTGATTAACATTGCTCTACAAAAGAAGCATAAGGGCACATGCTACATAATCCCTTTCTCTAAAACTGTAGGGAAAGAAAACTAATCTATGATAACATAAAGCTGAAGAGTGATTGCCTAAGATCAAGGTAAGAGGAGTAACTGTAATGGGACAGGAGGAAGGTTTTGGGGGTGGTAGAAATGTCTTATTCTTGGCTGACATAGTGTTTGCTTAGATGTACAAACCTGAATGATACGTAGTTTTTTATTTAAAATGGATACATTTCATTGTACCTTAATTACACCTCAAAAGAGATGAATTTTTAAAAGACCAGTCTGAAAGTAAATGTCTTTTGGGTAAAGTTCAGAATTCTAGTCCAGGACTCCATCCATTTTATTTTTGCAAAGTAGAGTTTTTACAAGAATTGTCTAAGTCACAGGTTAAGTAAGCCAGATTTATAAGTTAAAGGTAAATAAAAACTTGGTTGTTATTATAGAAAACAAGTAGGTAAATTTAGAAAGCAAGACTTATTTTGCTAACTATGCAGATTTGTCCTTCCTAAGGGTTATGTGACACTGAGAAGACACCATGTAGGTGTGTGGTGGAGGTGGGGGTGAACTGGAGAGCTGTTACTGTTTTGGCTGGTGTCATAGAAAATGGAGTCAACTTGTGTAAATGGACCCAACTCTTCACTAGTTCAAGTTGATGGTTTTAAGTATTCTAAGTAACAAGTCTTCTGTCATTCCTTTAAAAATTGATACTAGAGAATAAAAGGATGTATGGTGAAGAGATCCTATTCCAAGCAATATGAAAGGCTCCTTTCCTTAAACTCTTTCTTTTCTGAACTTATGTGTGTCTTTGTGACACATGAAAATCTTGTTTTCCTCCTTCTGTAAAAGATGAAGCTATGTTCAAGCTGAGCATAGATCTGAGGCATACAGCGGGGGGGGGGGGGGAGGACGTAGTGAGATAAAAACAGGAGAGCAAAGAGCAAAATGCACTAGGATCATGATTCATGGGTGTTATGGTCGGCGAGAACTAAAATGTCGTACAAAAATGAACAACAATGTAAGATAATTAAATATTTATTTTAAAAGAATAAAGCTATGTCTCCCTTCAAGTAACAAATAAGCAGGTAAAAATAACTTTAAGAATTAAGTCAGTTTTGCAAGAGGTAGTCAGCATTTACAGCAGAACCCCATGGTCACCTTTCATAGGATTTAAATCAGGCACTTGCAAAGGCTGCAGGTGAGTCAGCAAAGTCTGTCCTCCTATCCTGTGATTAAACAATGCTTGGAACTTTACAAGATATCACAATGCATCCAGTTCCCTGCCACCCACGACAACAGGATATGTTCAACCTTCTTATAGTCCTAAGGAGTTAGTTGGGAACTGAAACTCATCCAGATATTTGTGAAAATGTAGTCAACTTACGATGTTTCCTTTTTGCCCTTACCATACAAAATTCCAGTGAGAAAACTAAGAATTTAGGCTACATTACATAAAATTTTGGTCATAACCCAGGTGCACTATATACTATGCTAATAATGATAACTTGCTTTGCAGGACTTAGAACTTTCAAGGAATAAAATAAGTATTCTGAATTGCAAATGCATAAATATTACTGATAAAGTAACTAAAATAACATAGTTTACCAATATATTCTTGTAATGGCACAAAGTGATGTAGACAGAGCTTCCTGCCAATCCAGATGACTAGAGACTGGCCTGCAGACCCATCACCAACACTACTGGCTTCTAGATGTCCACCAGAGGAGTATCTGACAAAAACTTTCATAAAGCAAAATTTCCTTCTCACAATGCAATTTTTCACCACCCTTGCCAATTCAGCCCATCTATCACCATGACAACCTATATTCTTCAGAAAACAGCAGGGATATTATGAGGAAAATGGAAAAAAAAATGTCCAACATTACTCTTGCCCCTACTGGGGAGATGATCAACTTCAGAGTCCTCATCTAGCATTTCCCTTCCTGTGGGCTCTTGAATTTGTCAATGCACTGAGAAATTATATATGAAACTGCCTATCACTACCTGGAAATATATACTTTTTTATATATGTATAGTAAACATTTCACTAAAATATAAATTAAATCAAAGTGAGTTGTTAGATTCTGGTGATCAAAGTTATTCTTCTGTGGACTCTTAGCCAATAAGAATTTATTTAACCATGTGCAATTTTAAGCCTTGTTAGTCTTACATTATTCAATTACTTTTAATCAACACTAATTTTTCCCAGGTTAATGTTTAGATTTCAGTATTACCAAGCAGATTTAATTTTACAATTAAAGACAGTAGTAAACACAACAAATTTTACCACGTGCAACATTTATCATTTTCATTTTACTCTGTATTAATTATTTCTATAGGTACAATTCATTATGGATTTAGCTTAAAATAAACAGTTTGTCTGTTTGGAGGTTCCTCAAACTGCTAAACATGGAGCTTCCCTA
>NW_004567106.1:43287568-43333346 GCF_000260355.1 Condylura cristata | reverse complement strand
AAAAAAAATAAACAGTTTGTAGTTAGTGCTTAAAGCAAACAGTATTAAATAGGCAAAGAAGTAAAATCTGAATGACAGGTGTGTTCAAAACATTCTGCTTCCAGTTCCACTAGTTCATTAAACATTCAAAAAATAATTTCCTATTTAACATGTGTCTAGCACTGTGTCAGGATCTAAGGACACAAAAGCACATAAAGCCTATCATGAAATGCTCATAGTCTGGTGGAGGGACTCACACTTCTACTGGGCTCCAAAACTATTTTCAGTAACATTCTTTGATTCACAGGGAGTCTGTTACAAAACCGTTCTGTTCTATCATCAGAGGGCTTAAATTTATGTATTTGTAACACCCCAAGAAACCCAAACATAGTAATTCATACACTCTCAATTTCCATGTTCAGTATCCACTGACCCCCATCTCTAGTTTGAAAAGAAATTTCGATATGTATTTGTTGATAATAGAATTAGCCTCTAAATCAACAAATATTCAAGATATGTTTATTCCCAGCTAGGGAGTTGAAGAAATGACAGGTTAAAACCTACCGTCAATAAGTAGAAAGCAAAAAGAACTTCAGAAACACTAAAAGAGATATATATCTGAGCCAAGTATCTCCCTACAATTCATCCAACTAAAAGTTTATTTCATTTATTTTACATTATTCCCTGAAATGTGGCTGTACAAATAAGATTTTTTTTCCTTTGCTGTTATTTCCAAGTAAAATTCAGACACTTTGTTATCTTGAAAAAATGTGATTAAAGCAGTATATACCAAATAAGTATGCCACTTCATTAGGTGTTACAGGTGTTACGTGAGTGGAGGGAAGTCTAGTAGCCAGAAAAGGTAGAATATGTTGGATTAACAAATATTATCAACATTGTTTATTGTGGAATTTCCCAGAATCTTTAATATGCTAATGTGCTTTATAAGTTTAGTAGAGGGCTAGATCAATACAGCATTTCACAAACTTATTTGATGAGCCAAGTATTTTTCTAAAAAGCACATCTTGGGAAAATATGTAAATATAAAAATATGTAAAAATAAACTACTATAAAATTTTTTTAAAAAGCACATCTTGGGAAAACTTTGGAAAACACATGTTTAAGCCATAGTCATGTTACTTTACTCAGAAGCATGGTCCATAACAGGCAGAGAGTGTTTTATTTAGATTAATTACTCAAACATTCACTAAATAATGTATAATAAGAGGACAACGAGTTGACCCTAGAAATAATGGAATATGAATAGAAACACAAATCACAGATGGAGTAAGAATTATGCTGCTACTAACAATCCAGTATCAGATTTACAGCTACTATCATCCAACATCAATATCATCTGCAACATTCTGTATTCAGGACTGCAGTCTTAAGTTGCCATTTCACAGGTTTTCCTGTGAAGAGCATAAAACTCAAGGTATACATGAGAAAGTAGCTTCCTCATCACCATACAAGCCATTAGAAGCTATTTTTACTTTGTGGGTGGACATGTGAGTATGTTCAGCTACAAAACTATTTAGCCCTAACCACTCTGGTCTTAATGTTTTAATAACTGTTTGGAACAGTAACAAATTGTCACCAAAGAGGAAAGGTTCTGAAAGGGCTACGTTAGTCTTAAGTGCACTGTGACTTCCACTGAAGAGAAAAACGAATTAACTGGCCATTTACAATCCACCCACCAAAATACATTATTCTCTCTGATGTTGTCAGTGTACAGTGAGATCATTCTGGTCCACATTTTTGGTCTGGATAAACCTATCAGGAAAAATATATATTTCCTACATGTATATTCATGGAACGGGGAAATACTCATAGACTATGTGCATACCCCAGTCAGCTCACTTTATTTTATTGCAACACTGTTTGTCTATGCAAAATTATGAACTTATAAGTATTCTAAAATGTCACTTTCTAATCCTAAGCATAAGAGTGCCACATAGCCTACTGAACCAATTACGCATGTGTTTTAACAATACATATTGTGACACACCTGGGGAAAGAAGAAAATATGCCTAATTTCTTAGTTGGAGAAAGTCATGTTAACACTACTACTCCAGAATTTGCAAGCTAAGCAAAGAAATCATCTAAGTCAAGTTCAAACAATGAACTGTATTCTGAAAGTGAGGAACTATTAAACAAGTGAAACATAGTAGAAAAAGACATAAGCAACTGGAAAACATGAAATTGAATGAATTAGACTATTGCTGTAAGAGAACCATATCCAAATGGTTGTCCTGTGGTGTCAAATACCTTCTTTCCTGTGGATAACACTTGGGTATAAAAACCATATACCCCTGTCAGTAAGTTATTTTAATCTAGGAAATGGTGAGTTGGAAACAGAGGACAGAGTTAAAGGGGGAAAAATGGAATAAAGCGAATAGACTAGCTTCTTTTGAAGGCTAGAGCCAAAACTCACCATATGGCTCTCTTTAAGTAGGGTCTAGAACTCAACAGTTCTCCCAAGCTCTCAAGAATTCAGAAGAACTGTAGAAGCTTTTTCTCAATTAACAAAACCAAATGACCACAGAAGATCTAGGAGGTTGCACTATTTGCCACCATGCATTTACTACAAAATATGGCTGGTTTGTAGATGCACGCTAATGAAGCCATTAGGATTGGCACTAGAGCCAGATATGAGAGTTCAGATCCCAGCTCTCTTTCTTATTAGTTTGAGTATCTTGGGCAGGTTATTAGCTTCTATATTCCTCTATTTCCTCATTTGTACATTAAGCTATTGTACATCCGACTCAAAGCCACCCTTCTGTACTCTATTCTTTGATGCTGGGATGAGAACTCTGCAGATCACATTTCTGCTTCGTAACCTGTTCCTTGTTAGGTTCTCTCTGTGATGGTATTAGAAGGAAACTGGAAACTTGAAGGAGCAAAGAAGGAAATTCTTGATCTCTCTGACAGTCACCTTACCCTGCTTTCTTCTTCCCAGCAGTAGCACTTATTTCCTGAAGCAGAAGTCGACTCCAGTTTGCCATTTTCTTTAGACTTCAAGAACCAGCAGCATTCTCTCCTCAGGGGACTGTGTCACCCTCTTTTTTTTTACTCTGTTTCTCTAGCTTTAGAATTTTAGCTGCTTCTTTACAGTGATTGCTTCCACAAAAATTTTGTTCTTTTTTCTTTTGAGTTCTTTAGTATGTGGTTAACATGTATGTCAACATGGCTAATAATTCTTCATATTAAATTCCCTCTGCCAAAATATTGGTGTATGAAAGACCAGCTTCTGCTTTGGAGAAAACTTTTGCAAATTGAGCCTCCCTGGTGGGGTAGGGATTAAGTCTCAGAACTGGTAAGTTTCCCTGGGCTAGGAAGATAACCCCACAAAGTGCAGCAGACCTCTTGTGTTTTACCTGCCTGCTGCTTTCCTACTCGGTATATTTCAATCAGTCCACCTGTTCTACTCCCCACTCTGTTTTTGTTGAATCCTCCCTCACCTATGGCTTGCATCCCAGTTCTTCTATGCAAAAATAAATAAAACTCTTTTTAAAATATTTTGTAAATTATAAATCAGACAATATATAGTTCTACAATGACGGGAGGAGTGTAATAACCCTTCAAATTAGTGGTTTTGCATTCTCCAGATAAATACCTAGGAGTGGAATTGCTGGGACATATGGTAGATCTATTATTGATATTTTGAGAAACTCCCTAGGGGCTGGACCAGTCTATATTCCTACCAACTGTGTACCTGGCTCCTTCTTTGGCACATCTTTGTCAACACAGGTGTTTCTGATCTTTTTTGATATGGACCATTCTTACAGTGTAAATTGGTATCTTAGTGTGGTTTTGACTAGTATTTCCCTGATGGTAAGTGATGGTGAGAATTGTTCTTGTGCCTGTTGGCCATCCCTAAGTCTTTGGAGAAGTGTCTATTTAGCTCTTCTGCTCATTTGCAAAAATGAAACTAGACCACTAGATTGCAACACATACAAATATTAATTTGAAATGAATTAAAGACTTGGATGTAAAAAATGAAACCATAAAATACATAGGGGAAAACACTCAAAACCCTCCATGACACTGGCTTCAAGGATGTCTTTGGAGACTTGACTCCAACAGCTAGAAAAACAAAAACAAAAATACACAATTGAGACTACATCTAACTAAAAAGCCTCTGCACAACCAGAGAAAACTATCATTAAAACAAAAAAACACCCTACAGATTAGAAGAAAATATTTGCATATCATACATCCAACAAGGGGGAAAAAACCCACGACCTACAAATAACTGATACAACTTAACAAAAAGAAAACAAGTGACCCAACAAAATCAGTCTTAAAAGTCCCAAACTGAATCATTCCATTCCTTACCTTCCTTTCTTCCTCACACCACTTTTCCAAAAGAGAGTTTAAGCACAAAGAAAGTATTGTTCAAACCCAAATTACCCTACTGAGGAAAATAAAATACAGGACCATAGTAAAGGCTATTAGGTGAGGTCCCCTAATTCTCCCTTCCTGAATTGCTTGGTACACCTCATCAAGTATAAATCATATGCCCCACTGTTAATGAGCTAAGAGCTTCACTCTATACTGCTCTCTACAGATAAATGACCTAGCAGGAACATTGAATGCCCAATAAGAGGGAAGCTGGGTTCACAGGCAAGAAATGATAGGCAAAGAATTACATGACAAATTTCTAAGTGCTTCTGGGCTAAGGGCTTGAAGTTCAGAAATACAAAGGGAAAGTAAGCCTGGGGGAAATAACTACTTTTAGTAAATAGAACATTACAGAGAAGCAATTTTCCCCCCTTGTGTCTTCAGATGACATTAAAAATATTTACTGTGAAATACAGTTTCCTCCATAAGTCACAGAAAATCCTCAGCAAACGTTACTTTCCATCTGCAAGTCACAACAATTCGATTCTATTTGTCTGGACAGCCCAAACTAAAAGCAAACAAACAAAAATACACACATTCTTTGCAAATACCATTGAGTGGCTCTAGAATTTCGAAGCTGAAAAACAGAAGCTTGAGTATAACATACCGAACTCAGAAACAGAAATATAAGAAAGACATTCATGCAGGTTTCTAGCTAAGCACAGGTATCTGATTCGCAAATTGGAAATAAAAGGGTTGCCCTGACATTTATAATCCATAAGACCCTTAGACCTCAACATCAAAATAGTTCTTTCTGATGATCAATGGTATGATTCATATACAACAAAGGTAGAAACTTTATAGACTATCACAAAACTTAAGAATGTTTCTTGTATTACAGTTGGATCATCAGAACACAACTAAACCCACCACAATATAATTCCTCCACAGACTCATCACAACCTTAAATGACTTGACAGATAAAATGTAATAGCAGAATTATGGAGTAAAATGGCCCCCTGCTGTCCAAACATCATTACATTTAGAAAATATACTTTAGGACATTCAGAACAAAGTTATTAAGTATTATCATAAAGATGTAATTAACAACTATCCACACTTAGCAAAATAAATGAGAAAAAATAACCTACTTTCAACAGTGCTGTTTGAGTATTTGTTTTATTTTTCCTGGCTATTTTTCAAAATTCAGTAATCTGCAAATAGACTCACCCCTCTCTTACTCAAATTAGCTGGATTCTCATTTATATTTCATTTTCTCTGTATTATATTTACCAGTCTCTAGGAGTGACTATGAAGAATACAGTCAAAGCCATGACCATAAGATACCGCCACACAGGCAACCAGGAGGATATGATTTTTTAAAAGATTTATTTATTTATGCATACAGAACTGGGGTACAGGCCAGAGGTCCAGGGGCGGTGAGAGGATTCACCAGAGACAGAGTAGGAAGCAGAACAGGCAGTTCCACTGCTGAGGGGAGCAGCGGGCAGGTCAGGAAAGGTCTGCCGTGCCATGTGGATCACCTCCAGGGCAGGAATTGAACTCATGAAGTGGCTTTAGCTTCTCAGTGCTGTGCTTTAACTCTCTGCACCACCAGGGAGGGCCCTGAATATAATTTTTTATTAGGATGATAACCCTCTCTATAGAAGTGGTAGGCACAGATGATTTTAGTCAGGAAATTATCCGTAATTTATGGAGTCTGCTCTAAAGAGAGGAAAGGTCAGCCCTTGATGGGCTTCTGGGCTAAAGAAACTAGGTCACCTCCTCTGAATGAGATGAAATCTGCACATGCCTACCTTATCTGCAGCCAGCCATTGCAGCATTTTCCACCTGACTGCATCTTTTGCCATTCATCCTAGAGAACATTCAACTTAATTTAGTTCTGTGGAGACTGACTGAGCATACACTATGTGCTCTACAATATCCCAAGTGTTAGAATCCCAGAATAAGGGAGACCTTTGGCCTTGGATTTGTTTGGCTCACATTCCAGGGGCTCTGCCCTCCTCTGCCTCAACTTCCTCCAAAAAACATGTAATTCCCACTGTGCTGTTCAACTTCATTTGAGTCCTTGCTGTGCTCCAGAATGTTTCTCTTTTTCTTTTGGTAACTCTATTGATCAATGTCTACAATTGTTCCACATTTCTTTTCTACTCCTTAATATGTCCATTTTTCTCCCTGCTCACACATTGTGGCACATTTTTTTTTTTTTTATCTTAACACTACTTCATCCTCCTCATTGCCATAGCCGCCTCCACCCACCGTGTCCTCAGCCTGTCCTAGAGGGAGGAATATCGCCACCTAAGGACAGGTGTCTTGATGTCGCTCTTGCCTGCCCTCTCCACACACTTGCTACAGCAGAAATAATTCTCCTGTACTTCCAATTATCTCTCTCAACAAACTCTTCTCAAAGTACAAATATTCTAAAGTCAACTTCTGGCCTAAAAAAAGAAATTTCTCAGTTGTGCTATTCTATCGAACTATCAATTTTTTCCTTTACTTTCAATGATCAATTCAGAGCTACCATCTTCCCCTCCAGTTTCATCCAAGTGAAGAAAGCAAAGTTAAATGACCTGCCCAGCGTTCCAAACTTTGCAGCAGAAAAAAGGAAAGAATGTAAGTTTTCATTGTGATATGATTCCCTGCCTCCTAACACCCTGTCCTCTTTCCCTAAATTCTGATACTTTCTGTACCATATCATTTTCTACCCTAGAAGTTGCATCCAAGACAAGAATAGAATTTTGGTTGGTCTGGGTTCTTTGGACTTCTGAACAGGTCTCAGCAAACATAATTATCCCATCCACTTTGCTGTCGTTTGTTCAAAGCCATTTTTTCTCCTTATTTTCCTTCTTAAAGCCCCTCTTTGAAACGTGTGTGTTTTATGTTCCTCCCACATTTACCTCTTGGTTGTGTTTTCAGTTAACAGAGAAAGTGCAGTCCACAACAAAAGACATTGCTGGGCCACATGCTAAAAAGTACAACTACTCACACACCACCATGCTGTAGTATCAAATGTTCCCTGTTGCTAAAGGCTTTTAGTATATGTTCAGGATGAAATCTTTGGATACTAATTGCTTGTTTCCTTTTAAGCCATCTACAAAAATGGCTAAATCCTAAGACTAGTTTTGGATTACTGATTTGGAGAGGGGAGCAGGAATTCTTCCAGGGCACCCTTCTTGTTAGTCTCCTACTAATACTCAAAACCAGCATTTTCAAGTCTAGCATTTTGGTTATTTTTAATTTTCACAAGATCACACTCTGGTAAGGAGTGTAAACATCTGAATTAAATAGGTTCTGTACCATGGTGATCTGCTTGAATGTGTTAACCTATTAATGAGAAAAGGAAGCACTTGTGAAATGAATTAAATCAAACCTACCTAGGGAAACTTCATTGTTCTTCACCAATATCCGGTACCATTCCCACCTTTCGAATGCAATGTGAACAAATCCCATGACAGCCCTGGGTGAAAGCTTTAAGAGGTTACAAATGCTTTACCATGCCCTCTTCCCTCTGCCCTCATCTCTCTGCCAGTGGATTGGACCAGGGTGAAGAAGTGAGATACCGGTGGTGCAAAAATTAGGAGGCTCTCAACTTCCAGCATCATGTAAATGCAGGGCTGGTGCTCCCATGTGGTAGTAAAAGCCGAAGTGCTGTGCTTTGCTCACCCTTTGACAATGCCACCAGACCTCGTCAGCTTGTGTCTCCCCAGTGAGGATACTACTGCTATGAAGGAACCCTGTCACCTGCATGGATATTTAGTGAGCAAAATTAACTGTGAGTAAGCCATTGAGATTTTGAGGAGTGTTTGTTAACTGCAACATTACCTTCCAACATTCAATCTAACATTTTAGTAGAAGGCAATTGTATTCTCCCACAGCATAGAGGAAGGAGCTCTTCTGGGCTGTCAGGCAGACAGTATTATATATCTAACACTAAATCATTATATGTCATTTCTACTATTTCCTCAGCTTTTTGTTGCAAAGTGTGACTAAAGATACCTTTCCAGATTTTTCTAAAATGAAACAAAATTAAGCTAAGCTCCTTGTACAATGTATAGCCTCAAAACTTGTTAATGGTCAGGTTTATTATATAAACAGTTTACTAATTCCAAACTAGGAAAGACAGTTGAAGGCCTTTTCTATTTTGTAGAAGCACCTCCCCAAATTTGTCTTTTTAAAAAACAAGACAGATTTACATATATTGAAATCCCAGTGCTCCCTCTCACTGCTCTAAGATTTTCTTTCTACTTTGGTGCCATGACAAACATACATTTAATCATCTGATCTAAACTGCTTTAGCTGAGACCTATTATTTTGTAAGTCATAGGTGATCATCACCTCAAGGTGCTCTATATGATATTCATAATTATGTCTTACACATGTGTAATGCCTTTCCTCAAAGAACTTAAAATGCTAACTCTACATTATCCTGCTAATCCTCAGGGCAGCACAAGAGGTGGTAAGGCCACGGGTTGCTTTTACCCATTCCACCTTTCCCTTCAGCTCCTACTTTCAGATAGAAAGTTCAAAAGCAATTTAAAAATTAAAGCTCCTTTACCAAAATCAATAATGAGAGATTTTCCACATGGTATTTAGATTGTACCTTCACAATGTACAATTATTCCAGGCTCTTCACACTAACACAGATTAAAGTAACACCAAAAATCCATAGGACTCTATAAATAAAATCAATATGCTCTGCTACAAGGCTCCTGAAACAATGGAAACAATGATATTCTGTTTTCCCACCAGTCTTAAAAAAGGAATGACACTTCTGTGGCTTAGAGCAGAGGTTGGCAAACTTGTTCTGCAGAGTCAGAGAGTAAATATTCTAGGCTTTGTGGGCCACTTGTTCACTGTTGCAACCACTCTGCACTGCTTTTGTGCTACATAAATAATACATAAAGGAAAAGACACAGCTGGGTTCCAATAAAACTATCTATGGGCAACATTTGAATTTCATATGATTTTCACGTCACAAGATAGTCATCTCTTTCTTTAAAGAAAAATAGTAAAAATCATTCTTAGCTCAATTTTTAAAGACTATACAGAGAAGAATTTGACCCACAGGAGACAGTTGGAAGAACCCTAGTTTGAAGACCAAAATGGGGGTTTTTGTGACTTCAGAGAAGACAATATACTAATCTTCTCTCTTCTTTCTCCAAATTCGTTGCTTTCATATGGGCAAGAAAGCATGTAAGTATATAAGCATGCACACACACACAAACAGAAAGTACTTACTTAAAACACAATCCATTGTGGCTAAATATGAAAATACAGTAAATAGAAAGCCTGGATTTTACCCTCAAGTCTGTAATTGCATATATATTTCAGGTGCTTCCTGATCCATCCCAAGGTAAACAAGAATAGGTAGCTGGTCTTCAAGTCCAATTAATGTGTCCCTCATCTCCCACTTCACCTGCCAAGTCTCCCTTTCACCTCCCGTTCTCTGATACGTACCTGGATGTCTTTACCTACCAATTCAAGATGCTCATTTAGGTGTTACTGTATGCTAGGCCCTGTGCCAGACACAAGAAGAATGACAAGTATGACTAGAGACATGTGCACCCAGGTGTACAGCCAGCACAGAGGAGGATATGGCTAACTGTGGGGCCTGATAGGCAGCAGCAAAAGGCGGCAATGAGGAGGTTATGCATTAGCTATGTTTCCTAAAAAGAGAGAAGCTCTTTGAGTTATTTGCCATTGTCCAGTTCTTTAGGAAACTTCCTTCCCTGGATCTCCCTTTAAAACTGTAGGTGCGGGCCCTCCCTGGTGGCGCAGCGGGTTAAAGCACAGCACTGAGAATCTGAAGCCACTTCCGCATGAGTTCGATTCCTGCCTGCCGCCTGCCGGAGGAGACCACATGGCGAGCCAGACCTCTCCTGACCCGCCCGCCCGCTGCTTCCCTCAGCAGTGTACTTCGTAGATCTGCCTGTTCTGCTCCCCACTCTGTCTCTGGTGAAGCTTCTCACCGCCCCCTGAGCCTCTGGCCTGTACCCCAGTTCTGTATGCACAAATAAATAAATCTTTAAAAAAAAAAAAAAAACAACTGTAGGTGCCCCACAGGTGATGTGGTGTTGGGAAACCCATGGGGATTACAACTAAGTTGGAAAATGCACAAAATTATATAAAAAATAAACTATAAAAAATAAATAAATTCATTTAAAATCTAAAAAAAAAATCTATACCTCTGTTTTCTGGTGACTGGCTGCTATGGTCTGAATGTGTATATTCCACCCCCCAACCTCCACCCAAAATTCTTTTGTTAATATCCTAATTCCCAAAGGTGATAATAATTGGAATGTGCTTAACTCATGCAGGTAGAATACTCCTGAATAGGAAAAGCACTCTAATAAAAGAGGCCCAAAAGACCTTGCTTGTCCCTTTTAACATGTAAGGACACAAATAAAAATCTGCAAAACAAAACAGAATTCTTTTCCCAACCATTGACACCTGATCTCAGACTTCTGCCTTACAGATCTTTGAGCAATACATTTCTGTTGCTTATAAGCTGCAGTCTATGGTATTCTGTAATGGCAAACCAAACAGATCCAGACTTTACCTCTGTGGCTAAAAAATCCTCATGTTTTGCCATACAAAGGTTTTCCCATCCTTGTTTTGCTGTCAACTTTTTCACTTACTACCTGTGTGACCTTGGGCGAGCTACCTTTCTGGATGTTTTATGATAGGATACACACTGTATAGAATTGTCAGGATAAAGCCATGTGAATAGAATGCCTAGCATATTAGACATCCAATATGACACATCACATTCAAATAATTATCTTTCAATAGGTGCTAGAGAAGGCTACTCTAGCCTCCTTGGGAGGAGTTTCTGAACATTGTTAGGTTGGGCAGGAGAAAGGCAGACAGAATTCTTTCTTCCATAAATATAAAACTGCTCATTGGTTCCCTGTGCAGGAATCAGGGACCTAAATCAGTCCAAGGGTGTCTGAGATACATAAGTTGGTTAATTGAGTTTTGTGGAAAAGACCAAATCAAATTGTACTTAGCTTTTTGACACACATTTATTGAATCACTAAAGCACCTGACTCCAGCATACATGCACCTCAAAAACTTCTGTCTAAAATGTTTTTAAAGGCTAAACTCAGCTAACAGTGGCATATATGATAGTTACTAGTAATTTTTAAATTTCACTTCCAACTTGTAAAAGTAACACAAATGAAACCCAACACTAGCCCTCCAAAGAGTCTTTCAGTTGTCGGAAGCCCCACTTATGCCAGTAAATCAATCCTCTTAGTGACTTCAAATAATGCTGCTTCTTAAAGAGTGGAAACTATTTCCAAGGAGAAATCTCTGTATGGGGACATTAAGCATGCAGTATGTTGTTTGCAGGAGAGAAGGAAGAAATGTGGACATAAAGAGAAGGACATTTGAGCTGGCCCTCTCTGTTGAGCTCTGCACGTCCACTCCAAACATATGGCCTGCACAGCTTCTTCCAGGGCGGGTCCACTTCACTCCCTTGCTCTGGGGCACTGTCACAGTCCATTTTCTTGGTGATCCATAGCTCTAGCTAGAAATTCATTTGTGTCTGTCAGTAGCAACAAATTTGAAAAACATTGCTCTGAACTGTCACCACTGCCAAAGGATCATTACGCTGACATCCACTACTTGCAGGGGGAGAACCCATGTTACACACAAAGGAAAGGACCCACACATCACAGTTCCCAATAAAGAGCAGGTCTGAAAAGCATTTGCTGAGAAGAAAAGAGCCATGCAGTAAATATTCCCAGGAACCCAAGTATAACAGCTAAATGTGACAGACTGGAAATTCATGACTGTCTCCCCAGTAAGCACACTTTAAGCAAAAGCTCCCGATATCTGATGATCTCCATCACCAGCTCTGGGAAAACCACCCAATCCAGTATGAGCTTTACTTCTCAATATATTCTGAAATTGTCTAAGTGAAGTCTCCCAGGGCCCTCACATACTACGCTGGCGATTCACAGAATGAGTTTGAACAATGTCCATCTCAAGTGTATAAGGGAGCTGAGGCTGCCATTCTTCAAGAGCTGAATCCCTGGCTAAAAGGTAAACATACTAAATTGCACTTTCAAATTACACAACGACCACCCCACCATGAGAGGTGTGTTTCAGTTTCAGGCACACTGCTGTCAGCTGTGTGAAGCACTATTTAATGACAGTTACATCTGATCATTTCTTCATTGTGGTGAAAATATACATAACATTAAATTTGTCATTTGAAGCCTATGGTTCTGTGGCATTAAGTACATTTACATGTGATACAATCTTCAACACTATCCAGTTCCAGAAGGTTTTCATCATCTCCAAACAGAACCCATATACACTAAGCAGTCACTGACCATTCCTCACCACCCCTAGCCCCTGGAAGGCAACAAATCTGCTTCCTGTCTCGGGGGTTATCTATCCTGAAATTTCATGTACATAGCTACATGCATCATGTAGTCTATCGTATCTTTGATTCTTTTCTGCCATTGTTGTAAGTCTGATCCCATTGTTTATTTTACCTATTCTCTTCTTAACGCGCTTGGTCTCTGGTAGGTGTGATGGTTCATTTTATATGTTAACTCACCTTGGCTATGGACCCCGACTATACAATCAAACATTAATATAGATGTTATAATATTAGTACTTTTTAGATGTGCTTCAAGTTCAAAATCCATTATAAGACCTCACGAGCAAAACTGAGGCTTCCCTGAAAATGGAGAAGTTATATATGTGGACAATAGCTTCAGCTCATGCCCAAGAATTCCAGCCTGCACTTCCATACAGATTTCAGATTTTCCCAGGCAGACCTTACAATCATGTAAATCCCATTCCTTGGGTCAATATCAATACATCTCTCCTGCTGGTTTTATTTCTCTAGTTAAACACTGACTGTCATAGGAGGGAGGAAACGACTTAAATACATAGTATTTCTGGCTTTTCTAGTACACTGTAGTTGATGACCTAAGAGTTAGTGCTTACAGGCTTCTACAGATGCTCCAACTTAAGCTGATATTTTAGATAGTCATTTGCCTGGATGCCCCAGTTAATAATAATTGCCATTGAGAGAAAAGAAAAGCTCTGATTCTATCTGTATCCAGGGTTGAGACTAAAATTTGCTGAGTACTTGTCAAGGACACAAGGGCCATTTCTCAACTCTGGGGCTAATCCTGGTTACTTTCACAATGTTATTATTAGACTTGTGGAACATGAACTGAAGCCTTTATTACATAGTTCTTTACTCCTAAGTTTAGTGAGCAAGGAATTCTGCCATAATACTAACCACTTGGGACTTAACTGAAGGAACAGTTTAGCCTTTTACTTCCAACTCATTTTTGTCTATGGAAATCCTACTTATTCTTAAATGTTAACAGCAAAGACTACCTACACAATATTCCCCCCCAAATCCCCAAATTAAGAATTAAGACTTCCCTTTGAATTCCTACAACACTCTCTCTTAGAGCACTTAGCACGCACAGCCCTGGACTTTTATTGTATGTTGCTGACATCTCCTCCACTATTAGATTGTAGGAGTGATGTATCACTCATCTTTGGGGTCCTACAAAGAGTTTGCAGCATCTACTAGGAAACTTTGCAAAAGAAACTTATATTTCAGGAGTCTGGAGAGAGATGGAAGCTAGAGAGTTCACCTTTAATTCTTTGGAGTCAGAACAGTTGTGTTGTTTTTTTTTTCTTTTTTCTTTTCTTCATTCTTTGTAGGTTTCACCACCCTGACCTGCTCCCTCACAGAGCTAAGGGAAAACAATTGGACATTATAGCTGCCATGGCTCAAATGAAACTTTCTGGAAATGTCAGAATTGAGGAGATTCAGATACACCAGGATGATTCTAGACCTACATATTTTCTCACTCCCCCAACATTTTCTTTCCACTGTGTGTTTTTTTTCTGTTTTTTTTAATATAATAGTTTATTTTTACATCATTTTGTACATTTTTTTCATCTCAATTGTAATCCCTGTGGGTTTCCCATCACTAAGTCATCCATGTGCCATCACTATAATCCAGTGCACTTCCCTTCTCCCTACCCCCCATTTTTGATCCCATTCCCCACTCCACTCCCACAAAATGTCTCTGGTAGATGGCTGTTCATTATTCTTATTATTTTCTCACCTGGTCCATTATACTCCTGCTATGAGCAAAACCATCCAGTATTTTTCTTTCTCTTTCTGGCTTATCTCACTAAGCATAATCTTTTCCAGCTCCATCCAAGTTGCTGCAAAAGACATGTGTTTCTCTTTTTTGGTTGCTGTTGCTGAGTAATATTTCATTGTGTATATGTACCACATCTTTTTAATCCAGTCATCTACTTTTGAGCATTTGTGCCGCTCTTCCATGTTTTTCCAATTGTAAATAAAGCAGCAATAAACATGGGGGTGCAGGTATCTTTTTGAATAAGTGTTTTTGTGTCTTTTGGGTAGATACCCAGGAGTGCGATTGCTGGGCTGTAGGGAAGCTCTATGTTAAGCAGTTTGAGGAACCTCCAAACAGATTTCCGTAGTGGCTGTACTAGTTTGCATTCCCACCAGCAGTGCAGGAGAGTTCCTTTTTCTTCACATCCTCGCCAACATTTGTTGTTGCTATTTGTTTGAAGATGTGCCATTCTCACTTCCACCATGTGTTTCTTAGCCTGGCCAAAGTTGTTGCCCCTTTTTAAGGATATATGGTCAGGAGAAAACTGTGGCTAACTCTAAGGCGTACAGAAAACAAGAACATTTTGCAATGAGTCCAGATTCTGTTCCTGTCTCATCATCCTCCACCCCCAGGCTGAACAGTCTGAATAGTGATTATAAGTTGCAAGCAACCACATTTTTCAATCTTGCATTACAGCATGTTTCCTTCTGTGATAAAAGCAATATCCTAATAGGATCGTTCATGAATATATTTGTTCTAAAATCTTTCATTCTCTCTCTATTATTAATAGCTACCATATTGTATACCATTATCTCTTCATTTTGTACATCTGTGTAATGAGCTATATTAATAATAAGATGAAAGTGTATTTTTCTAGATCCTATTTTTCTTACTAAAATGTGCTGGGATTGCCTTTGCAGTGAAATACATGAGCTAATCATTATGTCAGATTAACGACAGATTCAATGATTGTTCTAAATTCATTTTTGACAGACGCTAGTGGAAGAAGAGGCTTTGCCATTAATTTCAGGCTCAACAAATGCCTCTAGTCACTTAAGAAACTTAGCTACAGTTATTTCTGAGTATAGGTCTTAAGAAGACTTTCTGTGGGAGTTACAGTGGATGGGAACTTATAATTTTTTTTTAAAGATTTATTTATTTATACATACAGAACTGGGGTACAGGCCAGAGGTTCAGGGGTGGCGAGAGGCTTCACCAGAGACAGAGCGGGGAGCAGAATAGGCAGATCAACGAAGTACACTGCTGGGGGGAGCAGCGGGCGGGCCAAGAGAGGTCTGCCACGCCATGTGGTCACCTCCCGGGCAGGCAAGAATCGAACTCATGCGGACCTCGCTTTAGCTTCTCAGTGCTGTGCTTTAACCCGCTGTGCCACCAAGGAGTGCCGGGAACTTACAATTTTTAAATAAATTCTATTTTTATGAACTTGATTCTTTGCTTAGATATAGTTGTAAGTAGAAAAATCACGTCTATAATTTTTAGACATAATAAACATATAGTGAGTGGCTTGAAAAAAAAACATCCAGAGTTGAATTACTAGACACAAGCAGTGGTTAATCAAGTCCAACTGTGGTTGCTAACAGTTAATTTAGTTTCAAGTTACTCTGGTGGTTTCAGAGTGTCTGGGTCACAGCTGGTATGAATCAATGTGGACATAACCCCATCCATAGACTACATTGAAAGAACAATGCTGCTTTCTGGACCTCATTTGAAAAAAGATATGAACAATTAGGATGCAGTCAAACCAAGGGCCTAGTGGGATTAAGTGAAGAGACAATATTATGGGCATTACAAATGGAGCAGATTGATGACCAAGGAGTGGCAATAACATGAGGAAAAAGAGACTCAAGTGTTTAAAATTCCAGGCTCTCAAGGACAGATTATATACTTTATTTGTGATCATGGAAAATTATATAATGATAAGTGATTAAAAATTAGAAGCAACCAACAGGCATATGAAAAATGTTCAACATCACTTGTAATAAAGGAAATGCAAATAAAAATCATAGTGAGATACCACCTCATACCAGTAAGAATGGCACGTCTTAAAACAACTAGCAACAACAAATGTTGGTGAGGGTGTAGAGAAAAAGGAACTCTCCTACACTGCTGGTGGGAATGCAAACTGATACAACCACTATGGAAAGCTGTGTGGAGGTTTCTCAAACTGCTAAAAATGGAGCTTCCATTGATCTAGCAACTCTACTCTTAGGTATCTACCCAAAGGACACAAAAATAATAATTCAAAAGGACACCCGCACCCTATGTTTATCGTTGTTCTATTTACAATAGGGAAGATGTGAAATCAACCCAAATGCCCAAAAATAGATGACTGGATCAAGAAGATATGGTATATATACACAATGGAATATTACTCAGCAATCAAAAAGATAAACTCATGTCATTTGTGGCAACATGGGTGAAACTGGAAATGATCATATTTAATGAAATAAGCCAGAAAGACAACGAGAAATACTGCTATGGTTTCACTCATAGCAGGAGTGTAAAGGATTAGGAGAAAATTAGAGAGAGAGGGTAATTGTAATAAAGTAAAAAAAGAACACAACCAGCAACTATAAACCAGAGACATTCTACAGGGGAGAAGATGGAAACAAGATCAAAATTGAGGTGGGAAGAGCACATGGGACTATGATGATGGCACATGGCTGAAGTGGTGGTGGGAAGTCCACAGGGAAAAAAATGTACAAAATGAAGAATAATGTAAAAACATCTATAAAAAATTTTTTTCAATAGTGAAGAAAAAAAATTAGAAGCAGATTTGGCTCCATATAAAAAAGACTTTCTAATAATCAAACGTATATGAAATTTTATAAGCAATGCAATCTTCCATTCAACGTAATGTTACTTGTATAAAGTGACTACATTCACTTCAACTGTTGGAAATTTAGCATCTGAATTGAGATGTGCTTTTATTGTTAAATATATATGGAATTTCAAAGAGAGTATAGAAAAATTAATTTAAAATATCCCAAGAATTGTTTTATATCCACTGTCTAGCCAATAAGATATGAGAATATAAAATATGGGCCCTCCCTGGTGGCGCAGCGGGTTAAAGCACTGCACTAAGAAGCTTAAGCCAATTCCGCATGAGTTTGATCCCCGCCTACCCCAGCGGTGATCCACATGGTGTGGCAGACCTCTCCTGACCCGCCCGCTGCTCCCCTCAGCAGTGTGCTTCATCGATCTGCCTGTTCTGCTCCCCACTCTGTTCCTGGTGAATCCTCTCATCTTCCGCATCTCTGGTCTGTACCCCAATTCTGTATGAATGAATAAATAAATCTAAAAAATATATATAAAATATAAAAAATACATTTACTGAGTTAAAAAATATTATTGAAATTAAATTTCTCTGTCGTTTTATCTTTTTTCACATGTATTTTCTTGCATTATATTTCACGTGGAAAGTGATCTAGAGCAATGGGCAGGGTCTTAACCATTATCTTCAGCCCCTGAACTGGAGCACTATGTAGCAGTAGAAAAAGTTCAACTAACAAACATCTGAATAAGCAATATTTCAAAATCATAAAAATTTGAAAAAATGCAAGTTAAAGTGATATCATTTTACACATACAGACTGACCAACATGAGAAGACTAGAAGTGTCCATGGGGATGAGAAAACATAGATTCATTCTTTACTGCTGTGGACCTGTGGACTGGGGCAGTCAGCCTGTACAGCAAACTGACCCAGCAAAGTCAGTTAGCAGGTGTGGGTCCCATTGCATAGCAATTCCAAATCACCCCACACGGGCTCCTCAAGGAGTATGAGCAAAATGTTCACTGCAGGCTCCTTTAACATGATGGAACTTAGAGGCAATCTGGGTGTTAGTCACTAAATGAAATGTGGTGGCTTCTGCTCTGGATTACAGGTCCTTGGTCAGCAACAAGAAACCAGAATCTGCACATACAGCCTGTGGGTAGACTTTCAAAACCTAGGGATGCATGAAAAAAATATTAATAATTAGGTGAATCATCAAAAGAGAAAGAAATCTACAACAGAACACCATTAGCTAAAATTGAAAATATAGAAACAAAAGAAAAAAGAATTTTTTCACAATCCATACAAATAAAGGATGTACAGTAGACTTGTAATTGCTTGTCAGAGGTTTAGAAAGGCAGAAGGGGAAATTATAACTAATGAGACTAACTAGGAAAAAAAATATGTAAAGGAGGAGAGAGACATGGACTCAAGTCTTACTTTTTCACTTATTTGCTAGGTGATTCTGGAAAAGTCACTTAACCTCCCTGAGCTTCACTTATACCATCAGCAAACAACAAAATCTACATTGAGAGTGTTAAGGAAATTAAAGGTGATATGCACAAATGACCCAACACAGCACTGCTATATCCTAGGGTTGCTTGACTGCAAACAATTATCCCTTGGGGTTTATGTGGGTTCTGCTCTCTTTGAGGCATGTCCTTCCTGTTCTATTAAGAATGGATGCTTGTGGCTTATAGAATTCCAAGCTAATCAGGCATCAGTAAAGAAAATGAGGTGCCATAATTCAGATTTTTGGTGGTTATAAAGGATTATCCTTTATCATACAAGAATTACTTTCACTCTGCAAATTCGTCTTCTACCCTGAATCTGCAATCTTTATTTATATACAAATGCATAATTTATCACTATCTTTACCAGGAACACATACCCAAACTAAAGCCTGAGGAAATGTAAATATAAAAGACTAACATCATTCAATGACAGAATATTAAGAAGTTTGAGAAAGCTGTGATCCCTCCTAACATTACCATCTTCATTTAGCCTCATCTAACATCATACTCCTGTCACACAGCGTGGGCTAATTTACTACTGCTCAATATAGTTGTCTACAGGCCTGCAGAGGAAAAACAGCCCTCACAGGCTTCCCACTGAAATCAGGCACCTACCCAGGACAACTGGAGACTCAATTGTCAGTTTTCCTCTTAACTGCCAATTTTCCAGCTTTACTAGGCTGTTTTAAAATGGGGTTCGGAAGTCCCAGTGGTTACTGAAGCAGGAGCATGTGACTGATGCTACCTGGATCCCCCCCATACCCAGTAGAGATTGGTCCACGTCATCCATTCGACATGAGAGAAAGGATAGAGAAAGCTGTACCATTGGGGAATCAGACACAATGTCCTCTGCCTTGAGGTCTTCCCTTTAGATTACAAATGCTTGTAGTGAGGAGGTGAAATTCAACAGTGCCTTGCACAAGAGCAACTTCAAATTTCAGGATAGATTAGGAAGTGAGGAGAAGCAGTGGTCAGCAAAGGAAACATGCTCTGTGTAGGAGCTGTTCTGGACACAGGGAGGGGAGCACAAGGCATATGTGGATCTCAGCAAGGAAGGGAAGGGTGCCCTGAGGTAAGTCCTGCTTGAATAAAGCAGAGAAAGGGACTAGAATCCTGGGAATGAATAAATCCCCCATTCAGTCTTCAATTATTGGTCTTGGTCTTTATCCTTTAGGTCACTTGGTACTATTTAAAGAACTTTAGGCCACTTGGTACTATTTAAAGAAATTTACATGTAAAAGTACTTGATATGTAAAATAGCTGGAAGGTAAATATAAAGCAATTGCTTATATCTAATTCATAATTTCACTTATACCTCAATTCATTTTGTCCTCACAATTATGAAGAAGTCGTGATCTCATTGTAATTGATCTTTTTTTTTTTAAGATTTATTTATGCATATAAGGACTTGGGGTACAGGCCAGAGGTGCAGGGGGCAGGTGAGAGGATTCGCCAGAGACAGAACAGGGAACAAAACAGGCAGATTGACTGAACATATGCTGCTGAGGGGAACAGCAGGCAAGATAGGAGAGGTCTGCTGAGCTATGTGCACCAGCATCCTAGCCAGGATCGAACTGGTGCCGCCGCAGCTAACAATAGCTTCAGTGCTGTGCTTTAACCTGCTGTGCCAACAGAGAGGGCTCTCATTGCAATGGATCTCTACTGAGAAAAGCAAACATTGGACTTGGACTCATGGGATGTAGAGACCAGGGGAGGACAGTGTCATAATCAGAAAGGGAGAGTGCTTGGAAACTCCTAGGTATTGTATGATGAATAAAATCTTTCCTAATACTTGGCAAATGAGAAAATGAATGTACCCTTCATGGGGTTTCAATGTAGTTGCTATCTTGAAAAATGTAAAATTACTCTAAGACCTCGGGTTCATTTTCTGTTTGAAGTAGTAGCAATGAAATATTCATAAGACTGTTTCTTAAATCCAGAAGTAAAATTTTATATCATGGCTTAGTTTCTTTTCATTTTCATTCTCTTCTAGAAATAACTTATTTTAGACTGGCTTTACATATAGGAAATTCTAATTTAATGATTTGTTTGTAAGCTCAATGAAGTCAGAGTATATAACTGAATATAGAATAGTACCTGTCACTTTGCAGGGGTTTAATAAATATTTGTATGATGAATAACTGAATTAATCTCCCATTTAGTCTTTAGTCACTAGTCATGTTCTTCATCCTTGAAGTCAGGAACTCCTAAACTATCAGTAACAGCTCTTGTATTGTTGGAGGTAGGGGAAAATGAGAGAGTACAGTGTAGTTGTTATGAGTATGTACAGTGGAACCGAAATGCGTAGGTTCAAGCCTGGCTTCATTGCTTCCTCCCCTTATTGCTAGCTGATAGAACTTTCTGCAGTGATAGATTTCCTGGTCCACACTGTAACTGCTAGCCACATGGAGCACTAGAAGTGAAGAATGAGCTTATTGTTTCATTAAACAGAAGTAATTGCATATATTGAGAGATTACTGTATTAAATAGCAGAGTTCTGACTGTATGATCCTGAGTAACATTTCTTTATCTCTCTGTGTCTCAATTTCCTCAGCAGAGAAATGGTGGTGGTGGTAATGGTACAGTAGCAATAGCACTAGCAGTAGCATCTTTAAGGGGGATTAATGCGATCTTAGTATATTAGAACAGTATCAGGTACATATGAGTTGTAATTAAATAGTTCTATTGTGAGCAAAAGCAGCTGGTTTGCAATAACATTGAATCCTTTCTTAGTTATAGTAATAATAGCAATCTAGCATATACATAAACACAGGGAAATACAGGCATTTCCACAGAAGCAGTTATATCAAGTAAGTGATGTCAAAAAATAAGGTACATGTAAGGGAAATCTAGAAAAGCATGCCAACAGGTTGACAATTTTACTTGACTATAAATGTTACTCCTTAATAAAATTGCAGTTACCATAGCAGCCAGACATCACAAAGTCATTTCAAAATCAAAGACAACGAGAATCTTCTCAAAGAAACCTTGTGAACAATATTACTGAACAAAATCATGAAAGGGCTTCCTTGTATGTCTTGGATTTATCATAGAGAATAATTCATTTCCCAACACTTTCTACAGCTTTTAATATCTATTTTACCATGTTGCCCAAGGTTCTACACATTTTTCATATTTCTGAGGATTTACATGTTTTTTAAACACTCACAAAAGTGAAAGATAAAAACAAACTGGTTTCATAAGAGAAAATAACAAATTATATCTTATGACACCACTTTATTTTTGCTCTGGGAAGCAGCAAACTGATGTTATAGTATTTTGAAGGAGACTTGAATTTTTTTTTATTATTTTGTATTATCTTTTTGTTAGTGTCTAAATAAAATGCTCTCTCCTTACCTATATAGTTTTTGTTGTTGTTGTTGTTGTTGTTGTTGTTTTTCATTTATAAACTTCATGTTTTTTTCTTTCCCAGAGGTAAGGCAGGAATTGGGGAAGGAAGAACAGTAAGAAAAAAGTTACTTGGCTCCCTAATTAGACATTGCCTGATCAATTCTCCAGCAATCATTATATAAATTCCTGTAAATGGAGCAGGGACAGTGGAAATAGCACAGATTACTGCTGCCTCTGTCACATGGCAGTCCCATCTGTTTAGCTCCTTGAACTGTACAATTCTGTTTCTTTCTGACTTTTTCTTTAGAGCCTCCCACCTTGTTTGACTTTCAGGATTCTCACCTTGAAGGCTGAGAATTTCTCCAAGGAAATAGTGTGTTCATAAACAGGCTTATACTCAAATATGTTAGTGTTTACTTAGTTCCATAATGTTTTTATTCTTGTGTTAGGTCAAAAGTTACAAATCATAGGACCTACATATCTGATTTTAACAAAATATGTATTTTTCAGTGCTAAATTTCTTTGATCAAGGTGAGATATTTCAAGTATGACATTCCATATTATATACACAGTATGTTTAAAATAATCATATTTGGCTCTAGTTCATTATTTTTTAACTGGAAATAAAAAGAGGGCCTGTTTCTTAAGTAATGCTTAAGTTATAGAAAAATGATTGGTTCCTGGGAAAATCACTCTGCTGATTCCTTTTCTAAAAAGAGCTGAGAAATTGTTTTGTTTTGTTTTGTTTAAAGATTTTATTAATTTATGCTTACAGAACAGGGGTACAGGCCAGAGGTGTGGTGTGTGAGAGGATTCACCAGAGAAAGAGTGGGGAGCAGACAGGCAGAATGACCAGGTACACTGCTGAGGGGAGCAGCAGGCGGGTCAGAGGAGGTCTGCCACGCTATTTGATCCCCTGGCTGGGGATCAAACTGGTGCTGCAGTGGCTTCTGAGAGGTGTATGATGGAGATACTTTAACCCGATGCACCACCAGGGAGAGCCCTGTTTTTGTTTTTTAAAGATTTATTTAACCCGATGCACCACCAGGGAGAGCCCTGTTTTTGTTTTTTTAAAGATTTATTTATTTATGCATGTCAGAACTGGGATACAGACCAGAGCAGGGAGCAGAACAGGCAGACTGACAAAGTACACTGCTGAAGGAAGCAGTGGTCGAGACAGGAGAGGTCTGTTGTGCCATGTGGGTCACCTCTGGGGTGGGGATCGAACTCATGCTGCAATGGCTATGGTTAGCTTCACAGTGTTGTGCTTCTACCCCTCATGCCACCAGGGAGGACCCTGAGAAATTGTTTTTAAACCAGCCTTGGGGATAAAACTTTGGGTTGTGGCATTGGTTTAAGACAGCCAAAGATAAAACGATTTGCGAGTATTCCAGACAGTAACTGCTTAATGGTCAAAAAAACATCCACGATCCCTATCCTCAAAAAGCTTCCAGTAAGAAGTCATAGGAAGGTATTAATTGCTAACTATTAAACTTCCTGTCTGGGCCACAGTGATATCATTCTAGAGATAACCAATCTTTAACCAAAAAAAAAAAAGTCAAAAGGTGCCCACTTTGAGCAACTTCTTCTGTTTCCCTCTCACAATGGTCAAATTCCCACCAAAACCTTGAGTGGGAAAGACTAAACTGACCCAGAAAAAATGGAGAAGTATGTTGAAGAGTGTAATCAATAGTTTTATATAGTCCTAGAAAGAAATAATCGGTCCAGATAGTTTTATTGAACATTCAAGGAACAGACACTTCCAATCATACACAAAATCTTTCAAAGAATAGGAAACAAGAAAGACTTCTCAACTACTTTTATGAATCTTACATAACCTTGCTCTTCAACCAGATAAAGACAATGACAAAGAAAAAACAAAAAGACCAACCTTACTCATGAAAATATTTTTTAAAAATACAAGATATATGACAAAGTGTTTATTTTTAAAAATGTATGACTATCTCAAAATTAGAAGATCCGGTATTATTTATCTCAACAATATATATTAATTTAGAGAAGTTTAAATAGATACAAAAATATGAATTCAATAAAATTGAACATACGGTCACAATCTAAAAACTTCGAATCAGCAAAGGCTTAGAAGAAAACTTCCTTAGTAAATAGTATTTGTCAAAAAAATATATACTATAGCAGATGTTAACCTAAATGGTAAAATATATAAAATATTTCCTTTAAAAAGAGAGACAAAAGTACATTCCTCAGGGTTAGATACATTAATAATAAATGTATCTATAAGGAAGGTAGTGATTAACATAAAATCCAAGGATGTGGTTACCTCTGGAGGGATATAATCAGGAATGTGGGTAGTAGATCCATTTTATTATTTTTGAACTGTATGCACACACACACAAGCACATAAGTGCAAATGTAAGATACATTATTCATAACATGTTCACAAATAAACTCAAACAATAATTCATTTTGCAAAATATAACCAAAACCAGAATAATGGCTAGGTTAAATAACATTATAACTGCAACAGAAATTTATATCACTTTCTCTTTCTCTGTACGAGTCCAAGCTTGCCTTTGTATCAGTCTTATCACTACACTAAACTCAGCTAATACTTTCACACATGTGGGAATAAATTCCAAATAAACTTTTAATGTATTATTAAATTCATGTCATCATGAGACCTGCAAAGGAAGACCTATATGTGAGACTCATTCTATTTCCTGAATAAATCAATAGCAATTAAAACTTTAGTAGTTAGGGACCACCTCTCAGAATCATTACACTGGTTTTGTAGAAACCTTTTGTTAAACAACAACAACAAAAAAAAATCAATTCTTTAATAATATACAAAGGAAGGGAAAGGCCCTTGTCAAATGAACTCACATCGATTCCAAAACTTTTCCTTTTTGTTCTAAACACATTAAATTCAGTCCCAAAATTCTAAGCTGTCCACAGCGATGCTAGTGTGCCGGACTGAACTGAAGTATCAGCACAGTTTCAGATTTTCTGCTTGACCTGCTCAAGCACAGACACTTTAGGGGGCACTGGGGCCAGAGTGAGCTTCTGAGGCTAATGAGAGGGAATTCTGGTAAGGATTAAAAAGAATGTTTTTTTAATATGGAAGAACAGATTTGATTTTGAACAGGGAAGTGTGTTTTTTTTTTAGTTTTCCTATAAAGTATCTGCTGCGCTTTAGGTTCTCAAAGAGATAAAATGGAAGCCACTGTGAATGCAGGTCCCATTTAAAAAAGAGGAAAAAAAGAAAATGGAAACTGTGCTCACTGAGTGGCTTCCAGTGGAGAAAGTTAAGCATGAGTGAAGTAAGCTTCCCATTTCTTTGGCTTTTGCTTTAAGGAAATGGTAACTGGGATGTGTAAGTTTAAACATTAATGAAATTCAGAGCTCAGGTTTTTATTCTATGACTGGAGTCCATGTTCTAAATTACTGAAGACATTTCTAAATTCTGAAAATATTCATAAGGTTACTGAAGATATGGAATTTCCAACTCTATGTTTTTCATTTTGAAAATACTCAGGCTGCTTTAGAAACACAACCAATAATGCATAGCCCTTCACCTTCAAGATCAAACAGCTTTTAGAATCCTGTAGTTGTGAAGTTTTCAGCTTCTTTTCAATTCAGTGACTGGCACAGGTTTCTGGTGACTTGGCTAATTCTCCAGGGATGACTATGCTAGTTTAAAATGTCCATCTCCAGACCAAGAAACAATAGCCCAAATATTCTGATAGAGTCCACAAAAGGGTAGGTCACTGAAAAGTTACAAGTTTCTTAAAAGGTATAGAGAATAATTTCAAAGACTTTATATCAAGGCAGGTCGCTGCAGAAAGTCCAGGAAGAGTTAGCTTTTTCCTGGTAGGGAAAGAAACATACCCTTCCATTGCATGTATTCAGTAGTTTCAAGGGGAAATGATACGGGCCTGACCCCATAGAAGGCAAAGGTCTGAGAGGCACAAGTTAACAGGGCTGGAGCTCCCTCTAGAGCCCATCCTGTTGTGATGGAGGGTCACCAGTAAAGTGAAGTAGGGTTGAATGGATGCTGGCCTATTTCCCCACCCTTGTTCCTCTTACCAGCCCTTTCCAGCAGACTGAGAGGTCTGAAAGAGCAGAGCAAATAATTATAATCTACAGAACACAGTTGGGAAATGACCAAGCAGTGCTCACCAGCATCTCTTCACCAGCATCTCCAGAAGTGAGGCTCTGATTAAGCATGCTTATTTAAAGCCAAAGTCTCACCTAGTTCTCCTCAACACAAGATAGTCACCACAAAAGGGATGCTGAAAATATAAAGGCCATGGAAAGTTCATTTGTTCATCAATCAACCCAGTAGTTTTCAGCAGTCATACAGGTAGTCATGATGGCTAGATAGCTCCAAAAAGCTAATGATTATAACCAGAAATAAACCTATTAATAAGAAGCAAATGTTGGTTTTATTTTTAATCTGTTCTAGAAAAGCTCAAGAAACACATGGAATTAATATGTTAATGGCAAAACAACAACAGAGCAACATAATCTTTACTTGGGCCAAAAATCTGAGAATTTTGAATCACTACTTATTGACGTAAGAAGAAGAAAGACATAATATTAGGAAACATAATTTTCAATATATTATAGCTACATTTAAAGTAATACAGGATTATGGTGATGGCACACGGGTGACTTGGTGATGGAAACCCGTGGGGATTATAATTGAGATGGCAAAAAAAATGTACAAAATGATGTAAAAATAAACTTTTGTAAAATAAAAATAAATAAATAATGATAATAAAATAAAGTAACTAGGTACTATATTACAACCTTTATCATTTTTTTCTTGGCAATAGTTGGTAGACTTCTCAACTTATAATGCAGAAGGCAGAAGAAAAGAAGAGCTGTGTAGTATGTTATATTCAAACTTTGCCCTTATTTCTCTTTTATTAATTTCCTTGTAAAAAAATAAATAAAGTAATACAGGGAAATACTAGTGATTTTTTCCTGTTATATGGTGCTATTAGAGATGTAAAGTATTCAATTATGCTTTTGATAACTGAAAAAAAGAAAATAACTTGAGAGTAATAGTTGATATTTCTCTCCCATTTGATGGTAATTTAACAAGAATGCCCAAGTGCTTAGGCTTACATAATCAAAAGATTGTCTTTTCCATCTTTGTCTTTAAAACAAGGCTTTTTTTTCTAAGTTTGTTCAGATGGAGTTATTAAACAGTTCAAAATTATCTCAAAATACACTCTTGTTACTTTGAGTCATTACTCTAGACAAATAAAATGCAATCATTAGATCATGTTTACACAAAATTAAACTCAACGAATATGGTATTTTATTATAAAAGATAAAATCTATTATAGGAATTATTAATGGGATTCCATAGTGGCATTTTTGGAACACTGGAGCTTATAAAAGGCTTTTACAGCTATTATTTTCCTTGAGCCTTACAACCAGGTAGGTGTGGCATATATAAGTTGTCATATGAAAATATCTTTTCATTATCATGAGTTCAATTGTTCTACCTACTAAATTTTCTAAATATTAACCACTCCTCTACCACTGCTTTTTTGGTAGTAGTAACAGTAATTATAGCTAACATGTATTAAGTGCTTATTTGTTAGGTCCAGTTTTAAATGTTTCACTTGCATTAGCTCCATATTTCTAAAAAGAGAGAAGATGGATATTTTTAAAGATTCCTTCATCTTAAGATGCTTTAAGCCTGGATCCAGTCTATCCAGGATTCTTCCCTATTTGCTTTTTGCTTTTTTTTTTTTTAAGATTTATTTATTCATGCATACAGAACTGGGATATAGGTCAAAGGTGCAGGGGCAGTGAGAAGATTCACCAGAGTCAAGAATGGGGAGCAGAACAGGCAGATTGACAAAGTATACTGCCAAGAAAAGCAGCAGGAAAGAGAGGCGAGGTCTGCGGAGCCATGTGAGTCATCTCCCTGGCTGGGGGTTGAACTCATGCTGAAGCTGCTGTGGCTAGCTCATAGTGCTGCGCTTTAACCTGTTGCGCCACCAGAGAGGGCCCTGCTTTCTGCTTTAATATCACTCTATCATAAGTGGTTTTCCTAACATTTACTTTGTTGGCAAACACTTGGTTAGCAAATGCTGTTTTTTTGGGTTTTCTTAAGACTTATTTACTAATTTATTTATTTATACACAGAAGAATTTGCCTGTAGTCCAGAGGTACAGAGTGGGGGTTGTGGGTGAGTGGATTCACTAGAGACAGAGTGGGGAGCAGAACAGGTGCATCTACTAAAACACACAGTTAAGGGGAGCTGTGGCCAACACAGGTGAGATCTGCTGTGCCACAAATGGGTTTGTTCCCTGGCTGGGGTTCTAACTCAGTCCACAGTGATGATAGTCTGATAGCTCTGAGACTTAACCCTTATGCATCCAGGGAGGCCCTGCAAATGGAGTTTTTAATGTCCATAGTTTACCCTGTTTATCATTTGTAATGTAATTACATAAGCCTTAGAAAACTCAAGTCAAGAGTTGTTAGATGACTTGCCCAAAGTCACTCAGTCAATAAGTGGCCAAGTCAAGATGCAAATCTTCTGTCCACACACCAGGTTCTCCTCCCCTAATTTCCTTCCCCTCCCTGAAGTCCCAGAAGCAGCCCAAGTCTATTATTACCCTCTCTGGAACTGTGTCCATGATTTGATGGTTTGGCCTATCATTACCATCTTCACCATTATCAATATGTGAATCATTTACAAAACTTCTACATGTGATGCAGGACAGGAATGGGTGGCAAAAAAGGCAATAATACCGATATTTTCCTTTGGCCTGCAGTAACTGATAGATAAAGAATAGTAGCAATGAGATCATATAACCAAAGAGGCAGTCTGGGCAAAGAACTACTCTGTTCTAAATTATAGAAATTAAAAGAAAGAAATGAGGTATACCTTGTCATATATAAGCAAGTCACAGACAGAAGTCTGGTCAGCATGTATTTAAATTTCCCTTGTAAATAGCAGCTCCTTCTCTTCATGTTCATACATAATGGTGAAAATGCTTATTGAAGACATTTAAACAAATGGCTATCAAGTTGGGAGTCAAAAGAAAGTGGTAGAAATAACATTGCACTTGGAATCAAATGTGTGTTATTCTCCATTATTCCAAGGTATAATTTTGGAAAAACACTTATTTCTCTGATACTAACAGGAAATATGTTGTAGGACAGAGGGAGGATTTGATTTGCTCTCACAACTCATTGGTCCTATAAACATGAGCAAATGATTAATCCTTGATGTTTTCATCTGAAAAATGTATTCTGTTATAATACTGATCTTGTATAATTGTTGTGAAAGATAAATACACTGAATTAAGAGTTTGCAAATTGTATTGCTCATTAATATTTACCATTATTATTTCTTTATCTAGAAAGTGAAAAGAATACTAAATACTTTTTAATATCCTTATAAATCAAAAATTCTGTGAATTCATATCTATTTGGCTGTGGGTTAAATACACTTGTTGAAATTTTGTTTAGCTACATGGCTTCTCAGAGGTGGATCATGTCAGTTTTTATAGCATAAATGGCCAATACAAGAATATGTGAAAAAATAATTCTTGTTTTGAATATGGGAACAATCTAAAAGCCCCAAAACAAATGATTGGATAAGAAGATATAACATTTATACAGAATGGAATACTACTCTGTGATCAAAAAAGACAAATTTATGTCTTTCACAGCAATATGCATAGAACTGGAAGCGATTACAATGAGCAAAATCAGGGTCTTTCAAATATTTTAAGAACAGCCTACAGTAATACATTATATAGTACACTCTAGTTCACACACATATGTAAATATTTTAAGAAATAGTTTCATAAAACTTTTTCTATCTGCATTGCACTCATATTTTCTGTTTTAATCCAAGTTTTAAAGCTTAAATTGGTATCATGATCCATCAAAGGGTCACTTTCTACAAAAGTGATACCATGATCCATCAAAGGGTCACTGTCTTAGTTCATCAAATAATACAATATGTCACTCCTTTCTCCATGAAAGGTTTCTACATGACAACTGACCCTGTTACCTTGTTAAAATATGTATTTTCAGTTAACTAATATTTGGCATTATATATATATATCCACTGTGTAGCTGACTATTAATCATCTGAATCTTTGCTAATCTACTTGTCATTAACTGTGTTCTTAAAATGTTTTGTAAATATATTTACACTAAGTGCTCATTGTACATTCCTGTTCACCATTTAGGGCATTATAGAAATCAATTTAGCATCGCAATGTAGCTAGATTTTCAAAAGGAAACTATAGGAATACTTTTCTTTTTAAAGATTTATTTATTTATGCATACAGAACTGGGGTACAGGCCAGAAGTACAGGAGCGGCGAGAGGATTCACCAGAGAAAGAGCAGGGAGCAGAACAGGCAGATCCACAAAGTACACTGCTGAGGGGAGCAGCGGTGGGTAGGGGGTGAGGAGTGGTTCAGGAGATGTCTACCTGGCCATGCGGATCATCTCTGGGTGGGCGAGGTTCGAACTCATGCTGAAGTGGCTTTAGCTTCTTAGTGCTGTGCTTTAACCTGCTGCGCCACCAGGGAGGGCCCAGGAATACTTTTTATTGAATTTTACAATGACCTTTTCTTTCTTATGTTGGCTTATTTTAATATTTCTCCATATTTTCATCTTCTGTACAAGTTTGATCATCTCTCTCTTTGAATAGCTTCATCATAGAATCTATTATAACTGCCTGTAGGGAGGGGGAGGAGCCATCATTTTTCTGTCTTGGTCACTGGGACTTGTTCACAAAGGTGTAGGATAATGCATATGTCCAGCCTTCAGCTTATCCATTGCCAATATATTTTTAAGCCGTTGGTGGCATCCAATTCAACAGGCTTTTGATGTTATCAAATTCTACAGGTTTTTTAACCTTGAATTTATGTCTTTCCTATTCATACCTCATTTATTTTTTGTATCACTCTTCTATGTCACTATCATTCTTCACAGCTGGATCTATTTGCCTGTTTTTCAAATACTCAGCCTTTTGTCAATGATAACACATTTCCCGTTTTGATTTTTCAGCCTTGCTTTCGGTCCTCATTGAGACCAAAAACTGTGTAGAGCATTCCCTCCGATTCATTTCCACAAGGAGTCTCCAGACATTTTAGTAAATGGGCCTATCATAATGCTTTTGTACTTATGTTAAAGTTGAGTTCCCTACCATTGTTTTCTAAGAAGGTAAATATTCTGAAGAACCCTCTGGGTGAGTTTACAGTACTGCATCTCTGCTTCTGAGTAAGGCCATTTTCTGATCTCTAACTGTTACTGTTCTTTTCACTACCTTTCACTACTCTTGCACCAGTCCTTTCATTAGTAAGTCATAATCTCAAATTTTCATGCAGACTAACTCCAATTAATCTATGAAGCATACATAGGCCCTCCCTTTCCTCCTACAGTCCTAGTTTCATTAGTCTGGGAAAGATGTCAGAATCCAGGTATACTAGAGCCATTCTACCAATTCCAAATGGCAACTTCACTTCAGAAAGGATTGCTTTTCTCTATCATTCTGCACAATAGTAGGGAGATGGGGTTCATGTCTACATTGGTTACAATATTATTTGTCTTCCCCTTACAAGTCACCCTTTCATTTTTTTTAGTTGAATAGATGGGAAATAAGATTACAGTTAGGACAAGAGAAATTATAATGATATCATGACCTTGTAAAGTAAGAATATCATAGAATTGCAGTCATAAATTGCGAATTGCATGATATTAATTATGTGAATATTTAGGGGTAGGCAAAGGAAGGTTGTTTTGTTCCCTATTTTGAGATGCCCCGATGACTTTACCTAAAAGTTTTATGGTTAAATCATCAAATAACTTACCTACTGTTTGCTATATGAACAAGCCTCTTACTTTCCATCACCTTCCAATACCTTCTTGTTATTATTATGAATTTAAAACATAACTTCTAGGTTCCTTCCTCATAGCAAATAAAAATTCCATTCAATTTAGTATAAGGAAAAATCACATTAATTAAAGCTGGTGCTGATTCCCAAAGTTCAAGTATACTATGGAAATTATACTTTAAAACTTATAGTTATCGGGCCCTCCCTGGTGGTGCAGCGGGTTAAAGCACAGCACTAAGAAGCTTAAGCAACTTCCGCATGAGTTCGATCCCCGCCTGCCCCGGAGGAACTCCACATGGCATGGCAGACCTCTCCTGACCGCCCGCTGCTCCCCTCAGCAGTGTACTTCGTGGAGCTGCTTGTTCTGCTCCCCGCTCTGTCTCTGGTGAATCCTCTCACCCACATCTCTGGCCTGTACCTCAGTTCTGTATGAGTAAATAAATAAGTCTTAAAAAAAAAAAAAACTTACCAGTTATCATGCTATAAACCCCCCCAAATTAAAATTCTGGCCTGTTCTTTGCTTCATGCAAATGTGATCTGAAGTCCTCTATTCCTCTCCCTATAGTTATCTCCTTACACCGCACAAAAAAAGTGCAGAGAAGTGCACTGAGCCACAGACTGCAACTATTAGCTATATGCTCTGCTATGTCTATTTTAAATTTATTTAAAATTTTGCTCACTTTGAAAATTATAAACACATACACACACACACAAAATGTATAATAAGCCTGGCCATCTGGATTCTCTTTACTGGATTATAGCATCATACGAAACTAAAGCACTAAATACGAAGTTGTGGTTTTCATGTTAAATGCATGATGCCACCACATTCTAGTTAGTTAAGTAGGTATGCATGTATGTGTATATTATTTATAAGCTCATATAAGCACTTTGTTAACATCTTAATAGTGGGATGAAAAACTACTGAATGGGCAGCTGTGCACCAGGGGGAAAACCCACCTAACAACATACCGAATGGCTTATACAGAGCCTGTTATTTTTCACAAATGTTCACTTAAGATATCACTGTTATAAAATTCATTTGTTTTGACATCCCCATTTGTATGTTTTCCAACATCCCTTCAATTGTCACATTCCTTGTCATAGTACATAATATCAAAAAAAAAAAAAAAGAAAAGAAAAACCCAGTTTTAAAATTCTCATTCTAAATCACTTGGCTTAGAAAAAAAGAAAATTATTACAAGTGGGTAGGCTATTAGAAAATGAAAACCACCTCCACTGGAGGACACATTCTCCCCTCTGCAATCGGACAGAAGAAAAAACCCTCTTTAGGGTCATTCCAAAACTCTGAGTTTAGGATGGATTAGCAGCTCTTTGAGGTAAGACTGCTTTCTCAAATGCTCAGCCCCAGCCAACTGGCAGGTTTGATAGCATCCTAAAGGACAATTACTTACGAGTAAAATGCCAACCTTCTCCCTCTTCAGAGCACCCCACCAGAACTCTGTACACACAGGGTCACCCATTTAAGAAGATTCAGCAAACTCCCTGGCAGGCCCAAGAAAAGTACATTTGCACTGGTGTAAAAAGAATAAAAGAAATAAAAAGAATGTCTGGAAGATGCATCCTCTTTTCCTGTCCAGATTACTTTTTTTTTTAGATTAATTTATTTGTACATACAGAACTGGGGTATAGGCCAGAGGTGCAGGGCGGTGAGAGGCTTCACCAGAGATAGAGTGGGGAGCAGAACAGGCAGACTGACAAAGTACACTGCTGAGGGGAGCAGGGAAAAGACAGGAGAGGTCTGCTCTGCCATGTGGGTCACCTCTGGAGTGGGGGATCAACTTGTACTGAAGTAGCTAATAGTAGCTTGCAGTGCTGCATCCTAACTCATTTGCACCACCAGGAAAGACCTCCTTTTTCCTTTCATTCTTTGCCTTACTTATCATTCATTCTATTTTTATATTCATTACTTCAACAAAAATATAGGAATACCTATTGTGTGCCAGACATATATATATACTACTAGCAGTTAGAATATAACAATACTAACAACCCAAGAACAGTAATATTCCTAATTCTTACCTAGTGCTTGCTTATTTTGCACTGGAATCTATTTGCAGTTACACCCTACCTCACCTAATCTTGTTCCAGTCTTAGTTTCTTTAAAGACAAGCAATGGTAACACAGAGAGACTAATTCTCTAGGTCATACAACTAGTGAGAATCAGAGTCAGAATTAAAACCCAATTTCTTCTACACCAGCATCCATACATAATCTTGACTTCCCGACATATGAAGCAAAACAAACATGGTTTTATGGAACTTTCAGGCTACCAGAAAATTTGGGCATTAAACAAACATACACAAACACATTTGTGACCACAAAGGCTGATTAGATATATGAGAAAAGAGGAAGGTGCCATGAGCTAGGAGAGTGTTGAAGGCTAGTGATTACTTATGTGAGTGTCTTATCACCTAAGTGATAAAGCTGTAAAATTTAAGAAAGTAAACTGACTAAATGGAGCTGGGGAATACTAGGGCTGGAAGACAGGCAAAGTGACTAAGAAATCCAGCCCTTAACCCTTGCCACAGAGCCTTGCCTCTGGGTGGCCCTTCTTGCTGGTCCATGTAAAAGGACAAGATCTGGCAAATACAGCCCCTTCTGGATTGGTTGCCCTTCACAGATGAAAGGAAACCCCTCATTTGCTGCTTTCAACCAAGAAGTCCAGGTTGAGTATCTAAAGAAAACTTAAATTCTCCCTTGATGGCTTTAGCTTACTTATTAAAAAGTAATTTCTTTGAGTCATAATGATTAGCACTGAAGCTTCTGGAAACAGAAGTTCCAGACAGTTTATAGCTGGTAAAATAAGCATACGTAAGAGGCCTATTAATAAAATGGGAAACAGACTGAAATACAGATTTAAGAATAAAAACATGGAAATAGGTTATCAAGTTTCCAGAGCAATAACACTTCCTTTATATCTTTCTATTAAAAAAAAAATTCTTGGGCCCTCCCTGGTGGTGCAACGGGTTAAAGCACAGAACTGAGAAGCTAAAGCCACTTCCACATGAGTTTGATTCCCGCCAGCCCCGGAGGTGACCACATGGCGTGGCAGACTTCTCCTGACGCGCCCGCTGCTCCCCTCAGCAGTGTACTTCATCGATCTGCCTGTTCTGCTCCCCGCTCTGTCTCTGGTGAAGCCTCTTGCCGCCCCTGAGCCTCTGGCCTGTACCCCAGCTCTGTATGCACAAATAAATAAATCTTTAAAAAAAAATCTTAGTTTTATTCCCCTTATATCTCGTCTTATGAAGTTTTCTCTATGTAATTTGGGAAATTCTGTGTCTCATTGCTATTATATATCTTATGTATTATTTTTATGTCTTCTGTCTTTATATTAGGCACGTTCCAGAAGTATATCCAGAAGTGGTGTGACATATTAGCTCCTAATTCTACACTTTCATTCTATTGTGGTAAATGACATAAGGGGAAAGATGAGCCGAGGACAGGTGTTCCTAATAGCACCATTAGTTGCTCGTGCTTCACATATCTAGCTAGGAGAACATCATCATTTTCAGGTCCAACAAATTAACTATGTTTTTAGTTCATAAACGGAGTAGTTCTTGATATTCTGTTGCCATATCTATATCACTCTTGTTTCATCATCTTAGTGTTTCATTTCATATAAGGTTTTATATTTCCCCTGGCTTTTATTTATGATATTACTATATTAGAAAGCTTGATAACTAAACATACAAGGTAATCATTTGACTTCTAGTGAGGGTTAAATAGTCTCTAATAAGCAAATAACACATTAAGTCATTGTTCACAGTTAGCAAATTACTCTTGGATTAGCCTACACTTAAATTATGAGAAGTTTTCTTAACATTAAGGAGCAACAGTCTAAAGGTTACCGATTAAACTTTGAAAGTAACTTAAGCCACATTGTACTAAATTTCTTATTACTGCCATGAGACTTTAACCCAGAAAAGCACACTAAATGTGATTTTCTACAAAAATATATTTTATTACCTAGTCAAATAATACTGATTATTTGACCCACAGTCAGAATTCAGTCTTCTTTAATAAATATATTTCATTAATAGATAAAATTGCCTTTTTGTGGTTTAGCTGGAAATAAAGTGCCAAATAAATTACAAATAAAGGTTTTTTTAAAGTATGCATATAACTTAAGAATCTAGACTTGTCCAAAAATGAATAGATGTCATCACCTCTTTCTTAACACAGTCTATCATCACATTTTACATTCACATATGGGGAACAGAGGATAACAGTATATTTATATCAAATTTCTGAAACCATGACATCACATGTCACTACCCAGGAATAATTGACTTTTTTTGTGCTCTACAAGAAAAGGAAAGAAAAAATTGTAATAAATGCAGTTTATATTAGTTTCAAAGTTGATTCTTTCCCAAAGATAGCTTTCTTTTTTTCCTTAAAAAATGAAATCTTGGACGTAGAGTTAAATTTCTCACAAAAATAAAATATTTAGGAATAAATTGTTGAGAAACCACCTGCAAATTACCTCAGACCTTTGGAAAAACAATCTAATTTAAATCACGAGTCTAAATAGGTCATTTAACTTAGAAAAATTAAAATTAGCTGTGCCAGGCTAATTTTTTCTAAAACATCTGCATTCTCAATGTCCTGTCTTCAAAGTCAAATCACAGTTAAGTGTCAAGATGAACTATGAATTATTCCAAATCTCAAAGTTAGCTTACCCTTGAAATCGCCATACAAGTTAACATTACAAAAAACAAACAAACAAAAACCACCTGGAGTTAGGGGCTTGCTTAAAGGACTTAGGAGTGGAAAAGCAGAGAACGCTTACATCTCAGCAGGAGAATGGTATGTGAGAGGGGGATGAGTCTCTCCTGGTGCTCATTTCTTGCATTTCACGTGCACACTTCACAAGGCAAATCAAAATCAGCTGAGCCACGCTCAGTACAAAGCAAGCACTTCCACACAAGTTTAATCACCCACACTTTTCTCAAACTAACAAAACAAGATTATAAACCTTAACACTTTTCATCATCACCTTTAAGATTTATTTGGTCATCTCACAAAACTCTGGTAAACTCAGGGATGGAATTCCTGCTCCCCTGAAACCCTACTCTTACACAGGTCACTTCGAAACCTTGAAGGTAACTTCTTTAAAGAACAAAAGCAATAAAACAAAACACTAATGAGAAAAGTGGGCTGCTTAAGAGCATCCTCATTCCCGCACAAACCCACAAAATCAGAAGGATCCCCACAATGTTGGAACAGGAGGGCTTACTGTGCCCGAGGGCATTCAAGGTGGCTCGCACGGAGGAACCGACACTCGGGAGGTAGAGGAAGGAGTATGTTTTCTTTCAGGACACTCCAAAGTCACGTAGAAATGCACCCACATCTTTTCTGGTTAAAAGTAACTTTAATGCTCACTGAGAGCACGTTCATATTCTCCAGGTAGCAACAATCTTACCACAGGCAAAGAGTTGTCAGAAGAGGCTAAGGAAACAGGTTTTCCTCCCCTCCCATCTCCCTAAAGCCACTTGCCCCAAAATGAATCTTGAGAAATCTTGCTTCTCTCAAGACCTCTCATTTTGAAGCTGGAGTGGGACCTTTGCTCTGGCAAGGAAGCAAACCGAAGGCGTGACATTGGGGAAACGCTGAGGAACATTCTACGCTACATTTTTCTTAAAAGGGTGAAGCCCAAAGCAGAAGTAGGATTTATTCATTTCTAGATGGATAACATTTGATAACTGCCCGGGACAGAGAGAAACAATTTCACTTCCCCCCCCCCCAACCGCCCTCCTGAAGCAACGACTGACAGAAACAGTCTCAGAGAGGGACAGACAGGCTGCCCTCCTCACGCTCCAGCCCGCAGCCCGCGGGTCGCCCGGCAGGCTCAGACCCACGCCAGCCCCTAGCTCGCGCCCCGCGGCCACTTCGAAGCCCGAGTTCGGGGCGGACTCGGCCCAGCAACCGCCCTGCCTGCGGCGCGTCCCTCAGGGTGGCGTCCGCCACACTTGGAAGCTTCTCCAGAGCCCCGGGACGAGGCGCTGGCGCGGACTGGGGAACCCCGGGGGTTCCGGACCCCCCAGGGCTCTAGCCCCTCACACCCCCACGCCTCAGAGGCTTAAGTTGCTCGGCACCCCGCGGCGCGCTCGGCCCCCGTCTCTCCCACTCCGGCCCCTCCCGGCTCGGCGCCCCGAGTCTCCCGCCTCCGCGGAGGTGAGAGCGCACTCACCGGAGGTGAGCTGCATCCAGGCACAGATCTTGTACACGGTGGCCGTGTTGCAGAAGAAGAAGAGGGTAAAGCAAACGATGCAGGCGATGATGAGCATCATGGAGAGGCCGATGAAGAAGGAGGCGGCTTTGAAGGCGCCCGAGGGTAGCGTGGAGAAGTCCGTGAAGCTGCCCCTGCAGGTCAGCTCCCGGGAGAAGCCGTTGCCAATGCAGTAGTGGAAGAGCCCGAAATAGCCGGCTTGCGGGGTGTCCACGCCGTCGCCGATCCAGTAGGGCTGGATGAAGCACACCACGTTGACGATGGCAAAGCAGATGGTGAAGATGGCCCACAGCACGCCGATAGCCCGCGAGTTCCGCACATAGTTGGTGTGGTACAGCTTGGCAGCCTCCTGAGCCGGCAGCATCGCGGCGGCGGCGGCGGCAGCGGCGGAGGCTCCGGGCATTCTCCCCCTCCTCCTTCTCCTCCTCCTCCTCCTCCTCGTCCTCCGCCTCCCCCCGCCTCTGGCGCTCAGGAGACACACTCACCGAGCCGCGCGCGCCGCAACTCCCCAGCCTCAGCCTCAGCCCAGCAGCGCCAGTTTCGGAGTCTGCATTCTCGCTCCCGGAAGGAGGGCGGGGGAGCGCCGAGCACCCCTTGGCTCGCCAGGCACAGCCTCCCGGCCCTCCTCCCTCCCTCCCTCCCGGCCGGGGCTCCAGCCCCCCTCACCACTCTCCACCCCTCAGCCCGCCGCGGCAGCAGCTGCAGCTGAAGGCGGCAAATCCCGCGCGGGGCAGCGTGGCTCACGAGCTCGAGCGCCCCCCACTCGGCTTCCCGCCTTTCGCACTCCCCCCGCGCGGCGGGTGTCGCCGGGCGCTGAGGAACGCGTCGACCCTGGGACGCCCCTGAAGTGGCGGGCGTGGACCTGAGGAGCGGGCCGGGAGTTGGGGAGCAGGATCCGAGGTGGGGACGGGAACCTCACTGGGATCCCACGGGCTACTCAGGATCTGGCTGGTCAGGGCTCGGGTGCCCAAGGCTGCTAGTGCGAGCTCGTCAGCGCCGCACAGCAACGTGCTTCGACCTCTGCATCTTTGCAGGGGCGCGAGGGCCGGCGTGGCAGGTGCGAGCGAGACTCGCCAAGGATGAGAAGACATACTGCCCCCAAGAGACCTCCCTGTGGCCACCACAGAACCCGTCCTGGTGGAAGTCTTCGCTGCCTGGGGTCGACCAGGCGGAGACAGAAGTTGGGGAAAGCCTGGGAGACAGTGTTGAAGACGCATCTCAAGGGTGGTCTCATACCAGCTCAACTGAGCTGGTCGCCACCAAGCGCCCACCCCACTCGGCCTCTAAAACCAAGGGGAAGTGGACTGAACTGTAGCAATGGATGTTCTATACTTTCCCTTAAACCAGGTTGTTTGCCCCCATAAATTCTGCCACAGATAAAGACAATGGTTCATGGAAGTGAGTCACAGAAATGAATCGTTTGTCTAAAATACTGGGTAGTTATTTATTTTACACAGATAATCATTGGCAGCTTCCATGTGCCCAGGTACTGTGCTGGTAAAGGATACAACGAAGAGAACAGCAAATGATCTTTCTCCAGGTACAGTTAGTTCCCCTCTCCCACAATCCCAAGCTCCAACAAACTGAGAGTTGTTTTCAGAGTAATGGCTCCCTGATTTATGCATAGATTTAATTCTCACATTTTCATGTGGATTGCTATTTTACACCTGCACTTTGTGCTATTTCTTAACCTTAATGTTTCTCCCTTCCTATCTTTGCATTTGCATTGCTCTTTTAACAGTCCTTGCCTGTCAAACTTTCTTTGTTGACACTGGTTACTTTTTTAGTCCCTTCTGATTTTGATATAAAAAAAAAAAAACAAGTAACCCCAGTTCAAAGTAGTAGATTTTGGTAACAACATTTTGAGCCACAGGACCACTGACTCCTCTGAGCAGAAAGGAGAAAATTCTGTGCTATTTTTGACCTCCAACATGCTTAATTGCATGTTGTTATAATGCAAAAACAGTTAAATTTCTTGACACCATCTTGCCATTTTACCCAATTTGTCCACCTTCTTACTGTTACATGAGATAACAGGTAGAATATGAAATTACCAGGGATAAAAAGAAAGCTTAGAGTGATTCCTTTGGACTGGATGGAAGGAGGAGAAATGTTTCAGTGGTTTTTGCTTCACAAATGACACTGCATACCAACAACACTCATCTGATAACCTGGAGAATTGAGATTATACAGGGAGAGAATGGAAGTAGGATGTGGAACACTAAAGGAGTTGCTGCTGAAATTGAGAGAATTAAAAAGAGTGTATGTTGGAAAAAAAAAAGTGTATGTTGGAATGTTACTCTTTTTCCTAAAGGTCTGAAATTCACATATTGCAGTTGGAGGTCTCTTAGGCAGGGTTTTTGATATCAGGAGGATAGAATTAAATAGCATGAAACTTGTACGTTTAGGTGATTAAAAATTTCTTGCTAGTATGGTTGTAGTCTCTCAAAAGGTCTCTAAAACACTCAAAGGGATTTGTCTAAAAAAATCAAAGGGATTTTGGGAAGGTGGGGAGGATGACCTAAATTTGAGCCAGCCCAATATAACACTTGCAAGTCTCTAAAAATATAATTCATGATGATGCATCATCAGCGCATTGGTGGCAATAGAGGGTCAGAACTTCTGTTAAGTTTCATTTGCCCTAACTTCCCTAAAGTTGCTGGTAAGTCAGAAAATCAGAAGTGTCTTAACGTGGCAGTAGGAAAAGTGAAGGTAATCAGATTTATGGTGCCATCTGGGCAGATTATGTGTCCCAAGGGCAGAGATAGCTTTACAGCAGTAAGTGGCAGTAATTTCTAGTGACTATCCCAAGCCCTCAAATTCCCAAAAACCTGCTTGTATAGAGTGATCTTTCTCTAAAATCTATGTCAAAAAAGAGGTCTTAGGGTTCCTGCAGTGACCATAAGGGAAAAGCTGAGAATAAAAACAATAACAACAACAACAAAGGCCTAGTTTGACCTCAGTGCTTAAATTTCATTTACAGGACAAAGAAAAGAGTAAGGAATGACTCAGATTAAACTGTGCTTCAAGAGTTTTCTATTTGAGTCATACCCAAGGAGAGCCTTGTTCTTATCCCAGATTTGGAATTGCCTCTGGCCTCATGCTTTGGAATCACTGCCAAAGGGCACACTCAAGGTGTCCACTCTTGTCAGCAATAAGAAGGAAGAGATTGAGTTGGTATATTGCTGATCTAAAATGTTCCCACACATTTCCCCAGAGATTATGGGTTGTTACTCTTTGAGGTGGGGGGTTACTCAGTAATGAACTGAACCCTGCCACTTCTTCCCACTTCTGTAGTGCCCAGCACAATAACAGATTTCCAGGAAGAATCAAGCTCTACCAAGAATCTTGGCATGAGTGATGGCAACTCTTCAGTGAATGCATATTGCCCTCCATCTTTTTAAATCTTTCCAATGCACATTCCCAACTCCCAACCTTGCCCTTAGCAACCAGAAACCTAAGCCTTAAGACTTCCTACTCATAAATAAAATGGGGGCAAGCGGAGGGGGGGGGGAGGGGGTAGGAGGGAAGAGAAAAAAGGTAAAAACAAAAAAAGTTCCTACTTTTAATCTAAAACTTGTCAGGCACCAAGCAGAGTTTAGGAATTCAGGCAGTTAAGCATCAGGCAACTCCTTGCATTCATCAAATACAAGGAAAGCTGTTTTGGGGAGGAGGAAATAATAAAACTAGCCTGATTCATGTGAAAATGTTACTATTGATAGAAAAGTATTTTGAAACTATAACATGATTCATATGTGCTAAATAACTAGTAGAAGTCAGTGTCATTGACAGCATCAAATTAGAAACACTGAGCATTCAAATATCAAGCTTCACTGTTAAAAATAGACCTGTTTCTCCTACTGCCACAGAGGGTCAGTAGTGAGACCCACTCATCCCCAACCATCTTAATAAATGTTAGGACTCTAAGAGAAAATAATAGAACAATTGGATTTGTGTAACACTACTAAAAAAAAAAAAATCCAGGTAAGTTACTAGACTATACGATTTGATTCCAAGCTAAACTCTGATGGCATAGAAGACTGAAAGCTGGGGAGGTCAAGAGGCTAAGGACTCAGACCAGCACCATCAGCCCAACTGAGAGCCCAAGGCTCTAGGGGTTTTCATTTTCTCATTTCTAGGATTATGTCAAGGGAAAGAGAGAATATCAAATAAATCCTAAAGTCCTTTCTACATTAAAATTCTATTACACTCTACAAAGACAATTCCAGATGATTTTACAAAAAAAGAAAAAAGAAAGGATAAAACCCAGTATTGCAAAAAAAAAAAAAAAATGAAGGAAACGATAGCAAACTAATGAAGTACACACTTTATTTAGAATTGAAAACCACTTCTGAAGTCCAGTTGTTTCATTTTTTTTCAGACAAGTACTTAACATTCTCAGGTGAGTCATTGCTGTGTCCTTGGAAAATAGAGAAAGAGATGATGTCCAAAATCTCTTACTTAATTGATTTCTAGGACAGTTACTGTCAGGATCAGACTCTAAGATTCTAATGAAGCTTTTTTTTTTTTTACTCACCTCACCAAGAATTTCCTTCTGTCCACTTCTTCACTTTGGTGTTTTGTTTTGTTTTGTTTTTGTGCTTTATAGAAATCAAGAAACAACTCTTACTTTATTGTGGCAAACAGATGAAATGAGTGTTTCAGTGGCCCTGCAAATTATTATAATACTGATTGTACATAGGTCGATACCACTTTGCTGCAAGATATGAACTCCACACCTGAAAAAAAAATGAAAACTAAGAATATCAGTTGTCCTGCTATCTCCTTTTCCTCTATTTTGAACTGGACTTTATGTAATAGTAACCATTTTTATAAGTTCTTTTTACTTTTTCAGAGCCCAAGTAGGAGTATAAGTTTTCCTAAAAGACTCAACATCTTTACAACTTGTACTGCAAGAGTCATTTCTCTGCTAACTTTTTTTTAAAAGATTTATTTATTTATGCATACAGAGCTGGGGTACAGGCTAGAGGTGCAGGGGTGGTGAGAGGATTCACCAGAGACAGAATGGGGAGCAGAACAGATGAATCAACTGAAATACACTGCTAAGGGTAGCAGCAGGTAGGTCAGGAGAGGTCTGCTGCCATATGGATCACCTCCGAGGCTGGGATCGAACTTGTGCTGAAGTGGCTTTAGCTTCTTAGTGCTGTGCTTTAATCTGGTGAGCCACCAGGGAGGGCCCTCTCTGCTAACTTTTTAAAGCTCTTGCTTATGTCAGGATATGTCAGTGTAAAGTTAAATAATGATCTCTCTTGAAAAAAATACTATAGAAATATGACCATCATCTGACATAGGAGTTTTTAAATCCTGCATAGAACACTATTATATTAAAGTTTTAAGTTCTGTTATTAGCTCTATTCTCTTTCAATTGACTACTACTTGCTCTTCCTGATCTTTAAAACAATAAATTCTATTCATTTTGAATATATTCTATTCATTTTTTAAACTTTTGAACCTCTCTCATGGAGTTTCCTATTCAAAGAAAGCCTTAATTGAAAATCAACATTTTCATTCAGAACATCTACCATGTATATTCAGTTTTGGGCTCTAGTAAAGACAGGCAAAGTTGGCCTTCTCTACTTGACAATAACTTGAGTTTCTCTAACCACAGGTTTAGGCTTTTTGAGAATCTCCCCCAAGAAACATAATGTATATTTTAAGTCATATAGCACTAAATGCCCCTCTAAATGTGAAGATGTTTTCTTTTATAGTGACAATGAAAATATTAATCTTCATATTTAAATGTTTCTGTTGAAGAGGTATACTTTTATGCCTATGCCAGTCAGTATGTGCTGCAGAAGCAGCACAAACTCTCAATGGCTTATAACCGTAAGCACTCCTGATCCACACCACATGATGGTTACTGGTTGGTGCAAGCTCTGCTTCAGAGAATGGACCTGACTGCATTCTCATTCTGGTATTCCCATTCTGAGATCCAAGCTGATGCAACAGCTCCTATCTGCTGTTGTTGGCGTAAAGACAGAAGTATCAGAAGCTGAGACCAATGATAAAACATCTGCTCAAATATAATGTCTGATCTCTCATATTCTATTTGTTGGCCAAGGTATAATATGAAGCCAAAACTCAATACCCTAGGAATATATAATTTTTCTACAAGAAACAAATGAGTGCAAAATCAAGAACTTTAATCAAATCTAGCACATCCATCCATCCTCTGGTTAAACTTTTAACAACAACATTTTTCATTCTCCTGAAATTACTATATGCATAATTTACTTTTATTTAAGCATGACAGACTCATTTTGGATAAACATTTCATTTCACTTAATCTTTTATTGAAGAATCTGCCCTGTTTATTTCCCATGGAAATAAACTTAACAAATTAAAAATAGTCCGATGAGAAGATAAATTCATAATGAATTTCTTTAAAATATTCAGACATGTTATGATTGTCTGTTAAGGTGTATGTGATCAAAAATGGCATTTAATTTCAAAGTGGAGAAAATGTATTTGTGAAGTCTCACAAGACTACATAGTCTTTTTCAAACATGATTATGAAATCTTTTTCTTTTTTGAAGCAATATTTTATATTAAATGAATTTCAGATATACATCATTATACTTCAATATCTGTAGATACAGTACTATGATTACTGCCAAAGGTCTAGTTTCCACCTACCACCATACAATTGACCCTTTAATTTCACCCACACCCTAGCCCTGTCCTCTCCTGTATTTGAATCCTCAGAGTTCAACCCAGGAGGATTCAGTTTCCTCTCTGAATTTGAATCCTTTCAAAGAAAATATAAGCCCTGATATACTCACAATATTGAGAACATTGTTTGTTTGTAATGTTACTTAAAGGTACATAATAAGTCTTAAAAACATAAAAATTTAATCAATCATGGCAGCTTGAAGATATCAGTATCGTCTCCCTTACAAACAGGTATGAAGCTGAATGGAATTGTCAAAATAGTCATTTTAAGACTGAAATTTGACCAAAGGCAAGCAACAAACTGAGAGGTTCATGAAGAACTGCTGCAACTTTGGCAAGAAAAGTGGGAATCTGCTTTCTTGCCTAGTACAATTCCCTTCCTATTCTCCTCCAGCTCTCCTTCCCTACCTCTCTCCCTCCCCATCTATTCACCCCCTATCAGCACAACGTTTTAGCTGCACAGAGCTGGGGGTGAATGCCCTAAAATTTTAACAGGACTCTCTGAAAATGAGTCACAGAGTCACAGATTACCTAGATACATTCTCCAAACCTCCTTGGCTAAATGAGGAATGATTGATACATTCAGGAGAGACAAAAGAATTTGGTATAAAATAAAAGTTGAGGAAGCATTGAGAAATGCCTGTATCCATAGTGAATGGATGAAACTTTACAGGTTTGCTGTATTAAGTGTTTTCTCTCCCAAATTCATTGCCTGACCACTAAGCATGTAGACTCAGGGGAATGTTCTCGGAAACCAGGTTAAAAAATAAAATATTACAATAACAGTTTTTATTAGCTGAGCAAAGAGAAACATTAGCAAGCACACG
>NW_004567106.1:43095695-43285963 GCF_000260355.1 Condylura cristata | reverse complement strand
GCTGCTCCCCTCAGCAGTCAGTAGATCTGTCTGTTCTGTTTCCCACTCTGTCTGTGGTGAATCTTCCCCCCACACCTCTGGCCTGTACCCAGTTCTTACATGCATAAATAAATAAATCTTAAAAAATTATATGTTGAAAAGTAGATGTTAAATTAAAAAAATAAAGTAACAAAATCAAAAGGCAGAGACTGTCACCCTGGCTAGAAAACAGTACAAATGTCTGTTCACTGGTTATATGTAAACAAAATGTGTTTTAATCTACAAAATATTTATCCTCAGAAATGAAAGAAGCTTCTGATACATCCTACAAGATGGAGGAATCACAAACATTATGCTAAGTGAAAGAAGCCAGATGCAAAAAATTCCCTTTCTAAGAAACCTCTAGAAAGGAACAGTATGTTATCAGAAAGGGACAGTACATTAGTGTTTGTCTAGAGCTAGAGGTAGGATTGGCTTTATATAGGTACAAAAGAATACTGGGTGAAATCAAAATGTTCTAAAATTGGGTTATTGTGTTGGTTGCACAACTATAGAAATTTACTAAAAATTGAACCACACCCAAAGTGTAATGTAAATTATACTTCAATAAAATTTTATGTAGATAAAATTAAATTCCTTATATTCATACTTCTTTTAAAACTTACATATGTAATTATCACCCAAAGAAAGATTACAATTTAAATATGTCAAACCAGCAAGTGAATAAAATTCAGATTAACATTTCCAGAGTTAAAATACTACTTAACAAAAAAAAATTTGTAAATATTTATTTACTTATGCATACAGAACTGGGGTATATGACAGCGGTGCAGAGGCAGTGAGAGGATTCACCAGAGACAGAGTAGGAAGCAGAACAGGCAGATCCACGAAGTACACTGCTAAGGGGAGCAGCGGGTGGGTCAGGAGAGGTCTGCTGTGCCATGCAGATCACCTCCTGCTGTGGCTAGCTTGCAGTGCTCTGTCCTAATCTGTTGTACCATCAGGGAAGGGCCAAAAATATTTTTCTTAAATATTATTTATTCCCTTATACCAGTAGTACAAGTTGCTATGCATGAAGACGACATCAATCTAATAAATCCTCTAGTAAGATCACTGTTGATCTGGCACAAGTGTTTTAAAGGTGTATTCTCTAGACTCTAATGTATTATATGGTTGTTGAATCCTCTCATCACTTATCTCCCAAGTTATTGCAACTTACTTTTCCTTTGCACAGTTGGACCATATGATGTGACTTGACTTGTGCTTAGGTATCATTCACTATACCACAGGACCAGTAACTTTTACTGATTCACTGCTGTTGCCCCAAGCATAGAACAGGATAGCACATGACATATTGCAAATATCAAAAACATGAATGAAGACATTTGCACATAAAGACCAATTCTATTATCTGTTACTACTTTACAATATTATTGTTATATACTATATCATTTTCAAATGATATACAATCACTAAATAAGAAATGTACATTTTATTTCATGACAATGATTTTCAGTTGTAAATTATCTTTACTGAAGAGAAAGCCAAATTGGTTTCATGGTAGAGTTGAAGGTGCTTACCAGCTCATTAAAATCTACTCTCTTTGGTAGATCACTCATCATCAATGCTACATAAATTCAGAGGCCTGCCCCACTCCAAACTGTTTGTCAGTCTGTTTTCCCACCAGACAATAAGTATACCAGATAATCTGAAATATGCACATATTAATTTTTAAAATAGCATCTAATTAAAATATATAATAAAGAGTTCTAGAGAACATGCAAATGCTGAGGAACATTTCATGTGCATCTGTTAAGAAGCACTCACTGGCCTGTATCATTGTGCAATTCACTCAGTGGTGTTTCTCAGCATCAAAATCCACTTATGCCCTCACTAAAAGGCTGAGATAGTGCTTCACCTAATTATACAGTTGGGAAAGGTGTTCTTCTTATTAAAGTTTATATTGAAAACACCTGCTTTTAAATATTATTGGAGCCCAAGACATTTCTATTATATTTTATTTTTGAGATTTTTTTACATCTCTGCTGAGTATTTCTTCAAATGCTCATGCCAATTCTTTCCTTGGAGTTAGGCAAGGATTCCTAGGACAAGAACTACACACTGGGGAAGGAGAAGAGAAACTTAAGACTGCTCAACAGGAACCAGGCTACCCCAGGGAAAGGCAATGGCAACCCTTCGGGAAAGAAGACCAGCTATACTCCCAAGTTTCCCTCACAGAATGTCAGCTCTGACACCTTTACGTTTGGGAGTCTGCCACATAGAATTCATTCTCTTCATTCTTTGATATAAACAAATACTAGCTAGTACCTACTGTAGACAGTATACTGCTCTACTTGTTGGGCTTACAAATGTGAAGAAAGCACAGCCCCTACCTAAGGGAGCTCAAAGAATTAGAGGGGAAAAAAGACAAAATACTACAAAGCAATGCAATAAGTTCTAACATGTGACAGCGATGCCGTCTAACGGCACAGAAGAAAACATCTAAGTATCCTGAAATCCAAAAAAGGCTCTCTTGACAAGGGGTGGATCCATGGGGAAGGATAGAAGTGGAAACAAGTAAGGAGGATATTGCCAGATGTGTGAACAATAACAGTGAAGACACTAAGGCAAAAGAGAACTGGGAAACTTGGAAAGGAAGAGGAAAATGTGTCTTTTCTTATACATTCTTTCATTCACCCATTCAATAAGTACTCATTAATAGTTTCTTAATTCTAGATGCTAGATTTAGTGATAAAGGTACAAAGGTTATTAAGCTTTGGTTCCTACTAGCCTAGAGGAACCAGAGACGCAGGAGATACCTAAATATACAGATGTCCTACCTATTTATTGAATCTATTCTATTGTCTCAATCTTTATCACCAACCTAATCTGTTATTATAACCACATGATTGAATTACTACAAGAGCTACATCATAGCTTTTCTTGTTTTCACCTTCCCCTACTTATCCTTCACCCTAAGAACAGTGAGATTTTTGAAATGCAAATCTGCTATTGCCATTTCTTAAAATAGTTTAATGGCTTCTCAGACTAGGCTAAGACTAAGGGCAAAATACCTCTGCCTGATCTGGACACTTACACCCACTTCTCAGGCTCAATTTACTCTAATTTCTCTTTCTCTCTCACTCTCCAGACACACGGGCCTTCGTCATGTACTGTTCTCTTCATGTTCCTTCCTTCTGCCACAGTGTCTTTTCATATGCTCTTCCCTGTGTATAGAATATTCTTTGAGATATTTTACCTTTCTTCATCCCTGATATCTCAGTTTAACTTTTACTTGTTTTACTAAAAGTTTAACTTTTAGGCCTTCACATGCTCCCTTATGATCTCTTATTTGTTCCATTTATCACTGCTATATACAGAATATGTGTTTATGTAACTGTTTGAATAATATCTATTTCCCATAACAAAGAGTAAATATACGTCTTCCCTAACCACTGAAAACTTTTAATTCAAAGGAAAGAAGGAAGGAAGGAAGGGAGGGAGGGAGGGAAAGAGGAGGAAGGTAGGGCCTACTGTGTGCTCAGGTTGCATTTTCCAAAAGTGGCCACAATACATTCCAGCCCACATGCTCATCATCTTTTTTTTTTTTTTAATAACATAATAGTTTATTTTTACATCATTTTGTGCATTTTTCCATCTCAGCTTTATTCCCTGTGGGCTTCCCATCACCAAATCACCAGTGTGCCATCACCATAGTCCAGTGCACTTCCCTCCCCCCACTGTTTTTGATCCCATTCCCCACTCCACCCCCATAAAATCTCTCTGGTATATAGCTGTTCATTACTATTACTATTATTTTCTCACCGGTTCCGTTATACTCCTGCTATGAGTGAAACCATCCGTTTTTTTTTTTTCCTTTTCTTTCTGGCTTATTTCACTAAGCATCTTGTTGCAAAAGGTACCCACATGCTCTTCATCTGTGGCTTTAATGCTTCTCCTGTTGAAAGGTGGGAACTAAAGATTCTAAGCAGGATGTGAATACAGTATAAATGATGCTATATGACTGCTGAGGTTGGGTCAAAAAAATAAGGAACAGCCTGTACCTGGTATTCTTGAGACTCTTGTTTTTGAAACTCAGTTGTCATGCCATGAGGAAGTACAAATAGCCTGAGGAGAAGCCCCGAGATGAAAAACAAGAACCCTTCTCCACAGCTCTGGCTGAACTCTTAGCTAATAGACAACACCATCTGGCATTGTGTGTGTATGTGAGGCATCTTGAAAATGGAGCCTCCAGACCCCAGCTGAGCTACCTTTAATACTCTGTGAAGCAGCATTGAACCACCTCTGCAAAATTACCCTCAAATGATTGCTGTTCTTTAAGCCATGATGTTTTGGGGTACTTTAAAGATGGCTCATACTTACCTAACAAAATAATCAGACTAGGTTTTCAAGATCACTAATCAGAGTCAGTTGGTCATTCACAGAATTTTTTTTTTCCACCAGCCAGTTTAATAATTAAATAGAGCAGGATCAAACAGCTCACAAAAAAAAGAATCACAGGGCCCTCCCTGGTGGCGCAGCGGGTTAAAGCACTGCACTGAGAAGCTAAAGCCACTTCCGCATGAGTTCTATTCCCGCCAGAGGAGACCACATGGCGTGGCAGACCTCTCCTGACCCGCCCGCTGCTCCCCTCAGCAGTGTACTTCGTTGATCTGCCTGTTCTGCTCCCCACTCTGTCTCTGGTGAAGTCTCTCACTGCCCCTGAGTCTCTGGCCTGTACCCCAGTTCTGTATGTACAAATAAATAAATCTTTAAAAAAAAAAAAAAGAATCACAAAGAAATTAATAGAAAAAAATTATGCCTTTTCAAATAGTCTAGATCTCAGCTCTGTCCACTCCCTAGTCTTTAGTTTCTTCTTTCCTATCTTCATTTTTCTATTCCTAAAATACTTAAATCTACTAAATTGCCTTATCCTAGTCTTTGTGATAAGGGATTCAAGTCATCAAGAATTTTGTGATTTTAAACAGCATTTTAAAAGACTATTACAAGGAAGAAATAAATACCCAGTAGTAGGAATTTTCAGTGACATCTCTACTGAACAAGAGTTTGGAATGGTTTAGTTTCTTGATTTTGCTTTGCAAACTTTGTGACACTTGTGTCACAATTTACTGAGTATGTACAAATTGAAAGACTTTATTGATTCCCTGTGGCATAGATATTGGTTGAGCTAGTAAGGTTATCAGGTTTGCAGTGAGGATACATACTTAATTTCACTGAAGCACACCTTGAGAAGTGCCATTCCAGTTTCTCTATGATGTTAAGTTAATATGAACAAATTATGTCTAACCTATGAAGTGACTTCTTATAATTGAGAGTTTATTATGTATATATTTTAACATGGAAATAATATGAGTATTACTTGATGGTTACATGGAATACAATAATAACAACAGCTCAGAAAACTACTATTGTTCTAAATGTTTTTACATAGTCCTATTTAATCTACATGGAAATACAAGGTGGAAGATGATATTACCATATTATAGATAAGGAAGTTCAAATTTACAAAGATAAAACAATTTGCCCAAGTCACACAGGGATAGTAGGAGTCAAAAATGGAATTTTAATATATCTGTCCAACTTCAGACTCTACTTTCTTAACTTCTCTGTTGTTATTTGTTGTACTTCATTAGTATTTGGCAAAGGGATCATATTTAGAATATTATATGTTAGCATATGATATATCTCAGTCAGTCCAATAGAGGCAAATGATATAATAGAACAGTGTGCAAAGTGTATGGTTGGGCATTTCACAAGTGAAGATAACCAGATAGTCAATCAGTATATGAAAATATGCTCAACCTCATTATTCATCAAGAAAATGAAAATCAAAACCATATTGAGCTATCACTGCACCGGTAAGGCTAAAATTAAAAAAGAAATATATGCCACGTGTTAGTGGGGAACAGAATCACCTGGAATGTATACGACAGTTAATTTGGAATGTATCATTCCAGATGATTTGGCAAAACTACATTCCTGAAATGGAGTTAAAGGATTTCCACTATATACTAAAGCCAAACATTTGCTTACTCTAGGGTCCAACATTTTCAGTCTTAGATATATACCCTAACAGAGATGAAGGAAGAGAGAGGGCTGAGAACTAAGTAAGGATGTCTCTCTAATGGACTATGGAGATGGACTTTGGTGTTTAGTGGGGGTGTGGTGTGATAACAGCACCTGAAGGGGAGATCCTATATTTCTAAATCACAAACAGGGATGTAAAACATTGTTTCCTCAATTAAAAAAAAAATGTTAGCACCCTAGTTCCTAATAATAGCTTTTAATTGAGCATGGAGGTTTTATTTCAGGATCAAGAAATTCATCCTTTAGTCCCCAAAACTCTCTCTGTTGTACTATCAGAAGACCTGAAACTAAATGAATGGGCTCTTAGTTGGCTGGTTATGATTGTTCTTTGGCTTCGTGAGTGAACAAACACAATTAGACATCCTATAATCTCATTTCTACTCACTAGAACTTATCTAACATTTTCCTGCATGTTTTTTACTAGTTCTTGCTGTAGGGATGTCATACCACATTTTCATTATTGGTTTGAGATTTTTGCCAGCTGTTATCTAATGTCCCATATTTTTATACACATATACATGACACACTTCGAGTATTTATTTATCTCTCACATAACTATAGCCAATATAGGAATTAAACTGAGCCTTGTCTCACAGAACTTGCCTTTTAATTTTGACTGAGATTAATACCCAGACAAAAGCATAATAAAAGAATGAAAGCTACAGAGGAAGGCTGGCAGAATGATCTTTGAATAGTTCTTCCAAATAGCAACTAGGAAATAAAACACATCAATTTAGGAATAGAAACAAAGGTAGAATAAATTGAGAATTACAATTCTAAGTCTCAATTTTTCTATGACTTCCAAAAACTATTTTAAATACCTAAGGCTACTGGACATGGGCCATATTTTATGTATAATAATAATCATCATCATCCATATTTAGTGTGTTTAATATGTGATTGGTACACATTGGTTCTTTTTTCTACATGTCATTTTTAAATGATTTTTATCTACATCTCATTTAACTCATACAAATATCCTAGAACAAGTATCACAATGATTCCATTTCATGGATAACTTTAACATTTTGAAATATTAAGTAACCCACATGAGAGAGTCCAGCAAATGAGTGGCAGGGTTGGAATGTGAACTTAGGATTATCTGGTCCTAAATTCTGCTATCTTAACCGTATGGAGAGACCATCACTAAACACAACCATATGCCATAGCATTTCAATTTTTTGGACTTGGATGCATTGTACATTCATCAAAGATGTCTCTACTCTGTTAACATTCATCAGCATGTTATTTGTTTAGGAACTCAAGGTTGTTGTATGTGTTAACTGAAACTAATTTATAAACATTATGGGTTTTACACATCGTCTGAGACCATTCTTTACTATTTAATGCCAGAACTAGTAAGAGAAAAAAGGAGACTTGGAGGCTAGAGACTCACATTCTGATATTACTGTTGCCATGACAACTATGAGGCTCTTCTCTGATAAGCTGTTGTCATCATTAAAAAAAAATACTAAATTTTGCAATTTTATTTTTGATCATTGATTTTTTCCAGTATATTTTATTTCTTCTGATCCATGACCAGATGAACTAGAAGGCATGAATAATCATCTTTGTTGCTTTGGGATCATGTTCATTGGTTTGTATAATTCAAACTTTTTTAAGACATGAAAATAATTACTGTGATTTCAATTTCAATTTATGTGTTATAGCTGAACTAATCATAATGTTGGTTTGGTTGGCTCTGAAAGATTATGGCAAAATCAATAGATAACTGTGTAAATGATCATGACTATTTTTTTTCCAGTTTAGTGAGGTGTTTATGGAGGATAAGATTGCCTGACTGGTAGAGCAAATAGCTGAATGTGTAATGTGGTTAAAGGAATTACCCCCCAAAAATCTCTCCTCATGTATCAAATACAGTTTCTGAAATACCACTCACTAGAATCTTATTTCTGTGGAAGACCCAGAAAGTATTTCATAAAATAACTTTTTTTAGTGTGAAATATGAGATAGCCACATGTGCTTAAAGTTAACAATTACAGTAAATGTATACCCAAGCAACCACCATTAAAGACAAGTAAATATTGGTATCACTCTCAAAAAACCCATGTGTCCCAATTCATAATCCCTTTTCTCTTTCCCAGAGATAACCACTTTATTCATTTATAGTAACAATTTAAAAATATTCTTTATAGTTTTACCATCTATGTGTGTATTCTTATGCAGTATCATTGCATTTCACTGGTTTTACAAAAACTTTATATAAATGGAATCTGCTGTAGGTATTCTTTAATGTCTTTTTTCTTTTGCTAACATATGTAAGATTCACTTATATCGTGGCATTTAGCTGTAGTTAACTCAGCAACACAGGTGTGTATGGTATTCTACTACATTGCTAAACATATGGGGTGTATTTTCTTCATCTTTTGAGTTAGTCATATGATTTTTCTACTTCAACCATTCTTGTGATGGGTTACACTAATTTTTAACATAAACCTACTTGCACATTCCTGTATTTTCAAACTATTTTCATAGGTTGAGACTAGTCTCTATTTTTACTTTTGCATATTGCCTTTATTAAATACTAGAATCAAGGAAATGATAACCTTATAAAAGGAGTGGGGAAATATTCTTTCTCTTTATTCTCTGGAAAAGTTTGTGTCTATTTTATAGAAATACCTCACTATTGAATGTTTGGTAGAATTTTATGTTAGAGGATTTAACTTTTGTTTCCCTACCCTGTAAAAGGCTATGAATCAAAGCCTAAGTTTCCTGGTATCTTTTTTTAACTGTAGCAAAAGATTTCAAACAGTGTTGGTACACAATGATTTTCCTTACTTCTCTGGGACCAGAATTTGTCTAGCAGTTTCTCACTCTCTGTGAACTCATCTTTGTTTAAAGGTAAATTTTCAATATTTTTACCTTGTTTTTATTTGTTTTCAAGTCTGCATATTTATTTGGTTTCAAGTCTAAGGAAAACATGTCTGAGTAAGTGAGAGAAAACAGAAAAATGTTACACGGTATAAATTAACATCTCCAATTATTACCTAAGTATAATAATCACAAACATTCTGCTACTTCTTAAAAAACCCAGTTATACTGCACTAAAGCACCAGAATGAATTCTAATTGCTCTCTTTAAAGATTTAAATTTTGGTGATTTTATTGAACACTTATCTGAGCCTTTAATTTCACCTGTATAACTGTTGAGAGACAATTCCAAGAGAATATTTTGCCATCAACTCATATTTAACTTCTCAAAACCAAATTCACCATACTACATTTTCTATGTCCTTTTTTCTTCTCCATTCTCTTTTTCATTTCTGAATGATGGAATAGTGTTTCTCCATCTTTCAAGATGAACATGTATAAACACTTTAATAACAATCTCACCTACATCCCCTGATTCTATTACATTATCAAGATGGTTTTTTTTAAAGATGTATTTATTTATTCATACAGAACTGGGGTACAGGCCAGGGATGCAGAAGGTGAGAGGATTCACCAGAGACAGAATGGGGAGCAGAACAGGCAGATCTACGAAGTACACTGCTGAGGGGAGCAGCAGGTGGGTCAGGAGAGGTCTGCCACGCCATGTGGATCTCCTCCAGGGCAGGCAGGGATCGATCTCATGCTGTAGTGACTTAAGCTTCTTAGTGCTGTGCTTTAACCCACTGCGCCACCAGGGAGGACCCCATTATCAAGATGTTTTTAACCCTTTAAAAATATATATCTCATTCCTACTTCATTCTTTGAATTCCCAAAGATAACACCTTAGTATATGATCTTATCATCTCATGTTTGTGTTACTATAACATTTTCCTTTATACTTAGCTCAGGTGATTAGCATGTTCCATGTATCCTGTGGCCAGGAAATTGATATCATTAAGACCTATTTTACCAACTCACTGGTCTGTTTAGGCTTTTAAGGGTTTCCCCATTGTATGTTAAATGTATCCAAGCTCCTCTGTAACCTTCAAGTCCTTTACAAGTTGATTCACTCATCTAACCCCTATAAATCCATAAATCTGATTACTCAGTCAGGTTGTGACCCACTACACTGCTGCTACCATAGCCATTCTAAGTTGATAATACAGATGTTCTCTCACACTTGGTTTTGCAATTCCTGCCACTAAGCACTGTTGCTTACCTACATGAGCTTTCAGAAGCCCACCTGACTAAGCTAAGAGAATAATTAAAAAATATTCTCCTTTTTCAAAGGGAATGGCAAAGATCACTTTACCATGAATGTGAAGATGATAGTTCCCATCATATCTCTTTGTCATTTAGCAGTCTTGCCACAAACTAGTACGAACTCACACACACAGGAATTATAGCATCGGATATGGTAACTTTATTGGGGATGAGTAACATAGCCTAGGGGTATGGCATAGTCATTGATTTAGTTAATATTTTTCTTTTTTATTCTCATCAGGTGAGAATCAGGAATAGTTTGTACTAATGTGACTTGGAGAACAGTGCACAAAATTGTGTTCTGATGCAAGGGTGTACTAGCCCTCCTATTTTCCATCAGTCTAAGGAACCTAGAATATCTGAGCATTCTGCAGATTATCACCCTGGTCCACTGTATCAGTGAGATCACATATATCAGAATGGTTGAGCAAGAAATGGTAAGTACATTGGAGGTGTTAACATACACAGTCCAGAGAGTAAGAGTTTGGTGACTAAATGAAAATTCTGACCCCCTTCATTAATTGGGAACAACTCTGAAGGAACATTTCAACTCTGATGATTCTTAGGTTAATTTCTGTTCAACCTAATCCTACTTCCTTTACTACATTACAATAAACACCTTGTATGCAAAGAACCCATTTTATGAGGAAACTGAACCTAACTTAAAGCCTGAAGTCTAGTCTCAAATAATAAAGGGAGTCAGTAGGTGATACAAGCTGTTCTGGCAGTAGGTGGCAGATTCTGAGCACTCCAAGTTATAAGCTGCTCTTTTGTGGGAAGGAAGAAAGAGGCGGAATGGTGTGCCTCCATCCCAACTGTACAGCATGTGGGAGAGAAATGTGGCTTCATGTGAGAGGGTCAGAGCTAAAGCCAAGCCCTGAGGGCACTGTCTCTTTTCAGTGAGGCTAAGAAAGTGACTCAGAAGACTGAGATTTTCTGATGGTAGAACTGAGATTTTCTGATGATAGTACATGAGTTTCAAGAAGTGGAAAGGTAGAAAGGAAAGAAGTGAGATAAAATCCAAAAGGAAGATGTATAAAATTACTTGGTGATTAGAGATGGAAGGAGGATAATTCTTTTTTGATTTGAACTTTCAGTGTATTTATGAGTCAGATGAATAATTTCATCCTCTTTCTCATAAGTACAATGGTCAGTAATTGTGAAACATGCACTTTCCAGCATAAAATTTCTTCCTTCCTAATCATTGATACAGCATACAATTAAAGGTATTTGTTTATAATAAGCTTCAGAAATTGAAGTTGTCAAGAAAAAATATCCATGTTAATCTCAGGACAATTAAACATATACATACATACAAAGAAAAAATATTATCTGCCAGGTAGAAAGAATGAAATCATCAAGAAACTTAAATATGTTTGTTTATTAAAAACTCAGTTCAGGAGACTAGACAGGAAAAAAATAAGGAGAAAATTCTGAGTATATTTCTTGCTATACTTTCTTCTGTGATAAGCATATTTATGTTTGGTGTTTGAAGAAACAGTTCTTCTGGCAACTTCAATGACTCCTAAACAAAGCCTTTCCAAAACAAAAGGAGGAGATACCTTAATTCTGAATGCATTTCTGCTCTGAGTAAGCTGGGGGAGAAGGAAAATCAATGATTTCTTGATTTATTCACAAAATATTTGCCTACTATATGCCAAGTACTGAATTCAACCTTGAAGATGAAAATTCAATATGAATTCTGTCTCCATCTGTTGAGAAGATGGAAATAAATCATCTCCTCCTAGAACTGGAGTAAATGCTATAGACTTAAAAAAAAGAGGTACCTACAATACAATATGGAGAAAAAAAAGGAAGGCGCTCTCTGTGCACACATAGGATGGGTCCTGCATCATGGTAAGTAGGAGTAAAAATAGTACGATGGCTAGAAGGGAATTTGAGGGAGAAGATGACCCCCTGAGAAGGTACAAGGTAGAGGAGATATCATCTCACTGTTGGTTCTTGATAACTACAGTGTTAAGCCAGGTAAAACAGTTTGGTCTAGGTGATAATAAATATTTGAGCACAGCTACATTTTAGAAAAATTGTTCTTACTACTCTGGGAGGAAGAATGGATTGCAGAGGACTTGAAAGGATTGAGTAGGTGATCTTTAAGATTTTTGTCTTCTAACACAAACATTCCATGATTTGATGAAATAAATATATGACACCTGTAAGTAGTAGGTAGGTAATTCAGAATATACATAAATTATAGTAATTAAAGGCTAACAATTTTTACCAGACTGATGCTTATCAGGACTTTATATTGCATGTTCTAAGTACTTTAATCAGTAACTGTAGAATCCATTATGATCCATGTTATATTTTGATTATCAGTGCCCCCACTTACAAACAATGGATAATCAGTAAGCAACAAGTCAGGACTTGCAGCCAGCAGTCCAGTCCTGTGCCCAGACTTTCTACTGTGAAGCACAATACTCTCCTTCTCATGGTTCAGATACATGCTGTCTTACCAGAAGCATTTCCAAGGAATGAAGAGGTGGACTCTTCATTCATGATCATAGGAAACAAGTTTGTCATCTGTTTGCAATGTCAGGATACATTCCAATAGTAAAGTGGGAAAATATCAGGTGCCTAGAAATCAACTTTGCCTTAAATAGTAAAGCTTTTAGCTTTTATCATGTATTTTCCCTAATCCCACCACCACCAAATTTTAACTTATTAACCTAATTCTTCCTCTTTTTGAGTAATAAAATTAGAGAAAGAAAAATATAAGGAGCAGTATCAGGCAATACCATGTTATTTATAGAATTTTTTTATTTAATTAAACATGATTATTCTTGACTTTCAATGGAATTGAAAATGACTTGAATTAAGTAAATAAATTAAATGTAAAACAGATGGGAAGTCACTTTCAGGTTTGGTAACTGAAACTGTTGCTTTCTTATCTAAAAATACTATTAATAATACTAAATGAAAACCAGTAGTTTCTGTACAGGTTAGTGGTTAAAGTGAATACATTTTCCATCTTTGTGGTTTTTCAAAGAAAAATGGTTCTGCAAGTTGGAATCCAATTATATACTAAAACCTCAATAAAACACCTATAATTTAAAAAAAAAATGATGGCTTATAACACTTGCTGGTTTCAGTTCAACATTGTAGTTCAACACCTGTTTATGCTACCTTATGTTCTCCACAAAAAGTCTGGGTTCCATCCAGTACCATACAATTGACCCCCTTTACTCAATTTGTCCACTCCCTCTACTTGTTTACCACCTATATTTGAACCTAGTAACAATATTTCAAATATACTCAGTAGATTAAATTCTTACATGTAGTTTGGGAAACTTATTTCATCTAGACAAGAAATGCCTCCAGTTTATCCATTACTCTATTAAGATATTCAAGATCCTCAGACTCTTATTATTTTTTCTTTCTTGGCTTTAGTAAATCTCTTGTTCCTTCCCCTCCTCCTCCATCTCCCTGCACTTCCTCATCTCTCTCTCTCTCTCCTATCTGTGCCTTCCCCTCCCCTGCCTCTCACTCCACCCTGCCTTGGGGAGCAGAGCTCAGCTTACAGATACAAACACACACATCTCTCCACATGATGATAGGACACTTTAATTTCCCTTTTGGCCTCCTGTGTATTTTGGGCAGCCCTATGTACTCTATATTGCTATGTATCCACTTTAATTTACCTCCTTTGTTGAAATCCTTAACAAAGAGCTACCTTGTGGATTATTTCTTTAATAATTCATCTATTTATTTATGTGAAAACAATTAAATGACTATGTTGATGTGTCACAAAATGTGTTAGGCTTTGAGAAAACAAAACACAATAAGATCATTCTTCCCAGACTTTGTGTTGTACTGAAAGGGATGTGCCAGTGTTACTGTGAAGGTGAGCTGAGGATGCAAGAGGAGGGGAGAAAGGAGCAAAGGAGGTAGATTCCTAATTCTGTCCAGTATCAGTTTCCTATTGCTGCTGTAACAAATTACCATAAAATTTAACAGCTTAAAGCAACCAGGATTTATTATAATTCTGGTCAGAAAGCAAAAATAAGTCTCACTGGGATAAAATCAAGTTGTTGACAGGGCTGTATTCCTTCTGGATCTCTAAGGAAGGATCTGCTTTCTTGTCTTTTCTAGTTTTCAGAGACTACCTGTATTCCTTCGCTCCCTTTCATCTTCAAAGGCAGCAGTCGTATCACACTGACATTTGCTTCTGCCTTTACATGTCCTTCTTTGCTTTTACTTCTCCTTCTTCCCTCTTTCATTTATAAGGATGCTTATTTTTCCACTGGGCTTGATAATTTCCAATTTAATAACACCTGCAAAGTGCCTTCAACTATGTAAGGTGTTATAAATACAGCTTCTAGCAATTGGACATCAACATTTTTGTGGAGCTATTATTCTTCTTACCATATTTCTCAAGATGCCTGTGTCATCTCAAGAGCTTATCTTTTCTCTGCCACCTTGCTCCCTAGTAATAGAACCTAATTTGTTCAGCAGTTAGGTGGGAATCCTCGAACTTTGGGAGACATGTCCCTATCCAGTCCTAGAGGTTGGATCACAAGACAGTCATTTAATCGCATTCCTCTTAGTCAGTGATCCATCCAAGGTAGGCATGTGACCTAGTTCTGATTAGTTAAAGTATTAATAAATGACAGAATTTATAAGAAACATACAGGTGCTGTTCTGAGATCTGTACATGGTTTTATAATTTAATCTATACAGTAATTCAATAACATAATTAAATTACTAAATTATTTTATAGATATGTGACACAGATCAATGTGTCACAGAAAAGTGTAATGCAGATCAGGTAAATAAAGTGAGCAAAGTCAACTAACTTATAAAAGACTGAGATGGGTTTTTACCTAAAGAGTCTGGCTCTAAAGTCCATTTCCCAATTGCAATACTGCATTGCCTCCAGTGAAAAAGACCCCTGAGGAGAGCTTTACCTACCAAGTGAAAAAGCAAAGTTATGAGAGAGGCTGTTTAATGTCCCCACCCCTTTTTTCTTGCCTTAACGTAAAATAAAACCTAAATGTGCAGTAACCATCATGGAGTCATGAAACAAGAAGAACCATGAATTAAAGACAGAGAATTACAATGACCTTGACCTTCTTGTTGAACATACTGAACCAATGGCAATAATAACCTGCTTTTAGATATAATACGTGACAAAACTAAACTCCTCTATGTTTAAACTGCTGTAATTATATTTGCTTTAACTTACAGCCATGCACCTTCCTAATATATGCATTTGCATATTTCTTTATTACATTGCTTTTCAAATTACAGCAATTGCTTGTACCTGCATCACCCTCCCTTACTAGACTAAGTATTCCATAATGGCAGGAGAAAGCTAGTCCAGCAGTTAATAGCTGTAATACTTGGCTCCCTCAAGTTTTATCCTGTTCCTCCCTTGTCGGAGACCAGCTCCAACTTTTGAGGTGTCTGGAGGCAGGACAGGCAGGACCCTAAGATGGGAAGGCGTCGGAGTGCAGAGATTCCAAGAAGGGGAGAGGGAGTGAGGAAGACATGGGAGTTGGAGTTGGGTGCAAATCTTCCTGCTCATCTTTTTGCAGGTCTTTATTTATACTGTTTAGCAAGATTCAGTTACAATAATGCCTTAGGTAAGTTAATAAGAAACCGACATAAAAGTTTCAAAGGAAGAGGGAAACAATGCATCTTTTTCCTTCTACTTTATGGCACACTATACTATACATCTTTGTGATAACTTTCATGTATACGGATGTTTAACTGTGACTTTAAAGGATCAGGGTCTGGGAAAGGATGAGCTGTTAGCAAAGGATTTAAGAGTCCTAGGGAAGGAATAAATTGTGTTAGCATAGTCGTCAGTGATAGCCTAAAGAGAAGCTAATGGCTAATTTAAGGTTAGCAAGGAGTAGCTAGTGTTTGTTTAGGAAGAGGTTAAATAAGATTAGCAGAGAGTAGTTAGTGATAGTTTTAGGAAAAGAGTAAATTAAGAAGAAGTTACATAGTTGTGCATTAAGCAAAACCTGTGTTGTTAATGTTGGGAAATTGTCCATGGGTCCTTATGCCCTGAGAGTTATCTTAAGAATCGCTTTTTGTCAAAAGACCAAAGAAGTTTTCCAGGAGTCTTGATGCTCTGGGGTCTTATCTCTCCAGGAGCTTGCCTTTTGTCTTCAGTCAAAGGAATTTCCTGCCCAGGAGCAGCACAGCTTGTACTTTGCCCAGGCCAGGTAGCCAATTTAGAGCTAAGGCAAGCCAGTTACAAACTGATGTTGCTACAATATTTTTTGATATTACGATTATACAAAAAAGGGAGGTCATAACGTAAGTTAGCAGTGGAAATTCTGATATTTCAGAGCTTTTCCCGAGCTATCCGGAATCTGTCAGACGATAGCCGTTGCATAGCTTGTGTCACTCCCTGGTATTATCCTGTTCCCTTAAATATGGGCTAAAATTAGGAGCTTGCTTGTAATGAATAATTAACTGTAAATGTGATGGGGATGTCATTTCTGAGGTCATGCTATAATATACCAACTGTATCTTATTGGCTCTTTGTTTATCTCACTTGCTTTCTCTGATGAGGTAGGCTACCATGTTGCCCGCAACATGATCTATGGAGAAGCAAGAACTACGAATAACCTCAGAACAAAAGCTGGCAAAAAACAGGTTTTTCAGTACAAAAGATCACTGGATTCTACTATGATAAATGATTTTGCCAGCTAATCCTTCCCCAGTCAAAACTTAAGATAACTGTAGCACTGGATGACATTTAACTAAAGCCTTGTGAGGAATCCTGACTGGGCCAGAAAGCCAATTAAAATGTGCTTAAATTCCTGACACCCCAAAACTATTTAATAAACTGTTATTTAAGCAACTAAATTTGGGGTGATTTGTTCTAAAGTGATAAGTAATTAATTCAAAGTCCAGCAAATATTGATTGAATGAAGAAATAAGTATCTTTGAATTAAAAATGCTTAAAGGATAGAAGTAAGGAAAAACTCAAGGAAGGCTACATAGAGGTGGTGCTACCGGAGTTTAGGTTTGAAGGATGAATGAGGGGAGACGGAATACAAACAACAGAGAAACCAACTTGTAAAAAGCAGAGAGAATGTACAGCTATAAAAGTTAGGAAAATAACTAGCAAATTAGTTGAAAATGGAGGGCAGTATGTCTGTAGAGAGGAGTTTGAGATAAAGGTAGAAAGTTATAATGAGAGGATACCCTGAAAGTGTGTGTGTGCCATGTGAAGAATCTGAGCTCTCTTTTTGGGGCTACAGGGACCCACTGGAACTTTTCCTATAGAGAAGACACATTAGATCGTACCTCTGTTAGTGGAAATGACCAGAAGGAGACAAACTAAAAGATTATTGCAATAGTCTAAATAAAGAGCAAAGGAATCTCAAAATAAGATTGGAGATGTTGCAGGAAAATAAGATAAAGATTGACTCCAGAGATTTATAGGCAAGTCACCAACTCCATGTGAGTGCAAGGAAGAGACTGGTATCCAAAGTGACTTTTAGGCCCTGCTAGGCTGTGACACATTCACCTAGACAGGTTATAATCTGAGCTAAAGAAATAAAGTAGGGATAAAAATGAATAAACAGTGAGCACATATCATGTTGAGGCTCTGAGCTCATCTCATCACTTATGGTATCACATTTATTCCTCATAAGGACTTGGTGATTTGTGTGATTAGTCCCATCTTACTGAGGACAAATAAACAGAGACTCAGAGAAGTTAAATAATTTGCTTGAGATCACATAACAAATTAAGTGGAAGAACAAATGTTTCAACTAATAATGTCTGTCTTGGAAACTCATGTTGTTTCTACTTTCCATGGTGCTCTGGGATATTGGCAAAGTGAAAGAACCAAGAATGAAGGTGGTAGAGGAAGAGGAGCCTGTGAAGTGGACCGCTAATAAGTAGTAATAAGTAGTCTGAAAGCACATTAGAAGGGATGGTGTCATGGACTCAGAGAAAAGGACAAATCCAAAATAGAGGATACCAATGACCAAGTCATGGCTCCATGGAGATTAACAACACTAAAGCCATTGTCACCTCAGTATTATGGGGCCAAACTGCTGTTGCCCAGGCAAGACTTAGATAAACAAGCTGAGGCAATAACAAAGCCAAATTGGCCTTGAAAGAAAGGAGAAATGTTGGGAGAGAAGAAAGGAGGGATAAAAGGAAGGCAGCGCTCTGAATTTAGGTGAGAGCTTTTTTGTTGGTTGACTAGCTTAGACATAAAGAAACTGATCAAATTGCGTGCTGAGAAAGACTCAGTGGCCAAAGCAATGTTTGGCAGATATAGGAGAGGAAGATTACTGACAGAATAGTTTGTCAGGTGATGGGAGAAATCGGAGAGAGAGGACAGCCTCCACCTTGGTCTCCAAATTCAGTCTTTCCTCTGTAACAAGGAATGACTCTTCCTCTTCTCTCTTGCAGGTGATCTACTTGATTTCATTACTTTTTAGGTTTGCTCTTGAAAAAAAATTGAGATCTCCAAGGCCTAATTCCAGACTCTGATTCTGAGGGGCAGCACAAGACTACAAAAAGAAGTTCACCTCTAGGGCCTGGGATTGAACTTGCACTGAAGTGGCTAAGGCCAGCTTGCAGTGCTGTGTCCTAACCTGTTGGGCCACCAAGGAGAGCTCAGTTTCTGTTTCTAATGTTCAGATTTTCTCACTCTAGGGAAAAACTGAGTCAAATTATCATTCAGTTCAACATAAAGTCAAAATGCTATTATTTTACACTTCTGCCTGAATGCCAGTTCTATTCAATATTTCAATTAAACGCAATATAATAGGCATATTGTTGGCACATCAGGACAAACCAGCTAGCCAGTGGATATAGAACACTTTCACATCGAGGGAAGAGAGATGTATTCAATTCTCTCTGTATGACAGCTTATATATTGTGAGTCACTTTCCCCCTGTCACAGCTCTACCTGTAGAAGAAACCCAAGTCCTCCTCAGTATCCCTTAGTCTTTAGCAACAATGAACATGAAAATCAGGGAAGGCTGAGTTAGAATACTTTCCTCTCCATCCAGACCTAGGGTAAGTTGAACAGCAGTAATATCCTGGTGGTACTGGACCCAGAGACACACCTGACTGCATTCTTTATATCATACTCTATTTGTGGGGCTCAGTAGACAGTCCTATGGTCAAGCACTGTCTTGAGTCAGGAGAATAGGAGTGTCAGGAGAATAGGAGTGAAGGGCTGCCTCTTGAAGTCCTTGCCTCACGGTCAGTTTTCATCACTGGAGTGTTAGGAAGCTGTGCACCTGACATGGCTGCCTATCGGCAAAGACATAAAGTAGTGCTCTTGGCTGCATGTGATCAATAAATATCTGTTGGCTCTTCTGTGAATAGCAGAGATGGTGACCTCAGTGTCACAGAAAATTTCTAATTTGGATAATTACATTCTGCTTCTCTCTGTTGCTCCTGTAGCTTAAATAGAAAATGGAATTCTTCATTTTCGTTCGTCAACTGCTGCTTAAGTTGCACTGCTGTGAGGTGTCACTGTGAGCTGTTAAACATCTGCTGTGCCCTACTTCAGAGGTGGTTGCATTTTAATTGAATTTCACTTTAATTGACTTGAACACACAATATAGGTAATAAATCTGTTAGCAAAATGCTTTGAAGTGTTTAGATAGATTCACATAAATATTAAAACAATAATTAGTTGTATGAAAGATATTTTGAGATATATTTTCTTAAATTATATTTTGTGAAACAACATCTATTACTGAGTATTTTCAATGAATGTACAATAAAATACACATTATTTTTTCTCTATAAAGCTAAGAGTCTTCAATTAGCAAATCAGTCAGTCAGTGCATATGCTCTCAACACCTGCTTAATACAGGGCTGGGTTCTGGCTCTTACAAAGAGGCATTCAACAAATTAAAGAATAAATTGTTTCCCTAGAGGTAAGGCCCATCCCATTTGCACAAGCATGGGGAGAAGGGAGTTTGGGGGAAGGATACCAATATATGAGGGGTGAGGGAAATAGCAAGATGTTTTTCCTCCCAAAATCACCTCTCTCTCTAGTCTCTCACAAATACCAAAAATTCCACATTACAAGTCGGTACTATCATCATTAGAAGGCAATAAGCTGGTCAATGTTGCATGGTTAAAAATATTAGAGATAGGATTCAATTCTTGGCAAGTTGTGTTTCCGCCTCCCCAGCCAGGTACCTTGGTGATTAATTATTGTGGTCCTTGTCCTTCAGGCTGACAGAAGGCAGACACATCCAGAGCAACAACATAATATGACAAGGACTGCCACACAGAGCTGTACATGGTGCGGTGGGGGCTCAGAGAGGGAAAGACTCAGTCTACTTTGGGAAGATAGAGGAAGTTTCACAGAGTGGTGATTTAGATGAGATTTGAAGGACACAGAGAGGAAGAGTCCAGAATACAATCTAGTTTAGGAGAAAGCATTTGGATTCAACCTTGGAAAGACTAGAATTTAAATCTTGGTTGTGGTCTTAGTCATTCTATGAATTTGGGCAAGATTTTGAAATATTTCTAAGGACGATTTATCTCATTTCCAAATGGGAAAAAACAACTAACTTCTTGGCGCATTGGATAAGGAAATAGCACAATACCTATACATAATGGATATTCCATGATCATCAATCACTTCTTTCTTAAGCAGAGAAAGTAACACAAACAAAAGTTGATTGAAGTGAGAGTCAGAACTTTGGTTTGGTTCCCAAATCCTCGTGGGAGACAAGATTTCCACGGATTCTGATGGGCCTTAGGTGTTTTGTAAAATATTTGGACTTTATCCTATAGGGAGTGAGGAATCGTTAGCTATTTTTAAGCAGAGAATCTTATTCAGATTTGTAACTCAAAATAACTCTGGTGTCCGTGTGAAAAATGAAGAGTATATAAAACAGGGAGATGGGAGGAACCATGGAAAGCACAGACATGCTATGAGGGGGCAGAGAAAGGGAAGCTGAAAAATACTCTGAAAAACTATCAGAAGTTAGAGGAAATGAGAAAGCAAGATAGAAAACCAAGAGAACATAAAACTTTTGCTCATTATCAGGAATTAAGCTCCATGAGGAGAACAATTTTTGTTGTTGCTGTGTTTGTGTTGTTACTGCATTTTTCCAAGTTTCTAGAACAGTACCTAGAATATAGTAGGTACTTAGTAAACGTATTGAATGAAAAAATGATAATTACCATGAAAAGAAAGGAGAGAGTTTCCAGAAAATAGAATGAATAACTGTATTAAATGCTGTAAAGAGATTAGGTAGAACTAGACATGAAGAGATCAGCAACTGAAAAAAACTGTTCCATACATAAAAATGAAAAAAAAAAACTGTTCCATATATGATATCCATATTTCAGTAGGTTATGTTTTTAAATAGAAAACAATATAGAAGTTCCTCAAAAAACTAAAAATAGAAACTACCCCATGATTCAATAATCTCTCTTCTGGGTGTATCCCCAAAGAAAATGAAATTACTACCTTAAAAAGATACCTGCATCCCGGGCTCTCCCTGGTGGTGCAACAGGTTAAAGCACTGCATTATGAAGCTCTCTGAACCCACTGCAGCAAGAGTTCCATCCCCCACCAGGGAACTGACCCATGTGGTGTGGCAGACCTCCCCTGACCCACCCACTGCTCCCCTCAGCAGTATATTTCAGTAGATCTGTCTGTTCTGCTCCCCACCCTGTCTCTGGTGAATCCTCTCACCCACCACACCTCTGGCCTATACCCCATTCTGTAAGGATAAATAAATTAAAAAAAAAAAAGAAAAGAAAAAGAAAAAGATACCTGTACCTGCATCCCCATGTTCATTGTAGGTGTATTCACAAGAGTCAGGATATGGACTTGGGCCCTCCCTGGTGGCGCAGCGGGTTAAAGCACCGCACTGAGAATCTAAAAGCCGCTTTCGCATGAGTTCGATTCCCGCCTGCCCCGGAGGTGACCACATGGCGTGGCAGACCTCTCATGACCCGCCCACTGCTCCCCTCAGCAGTGTGCTTCGTCGATCTGCCTGTTCTGTTCCCCACTGTCTCTGGTGAAGCCTCTCACCGCCCCTGAACTCCTGGCCTGCACCCCAGTTCTGTAGCACAAAAAAAAAAATCTTTAAAAAAAAAAAAAAAAGATATGGACTCGACATCAGTATCCAGTGAGGGATAAAGAAATTATGGAATATTTTTCATCCTTAAAAAGGGAGATCCTTCCATGTGCAACACATAGGTAAACAACAAAATCTTATATTAAAGAAGTGAAATACAAAAAGAAAAAACTTCACAATCTCTCTTGCATTTAGAATCCCATGGTCTCACATTTAGAATCCAAAAAGTACACAGAATGGGAGAATGGAAGGTGGTAAACAGTGGCAGGGAAATGAGGAAAGGAAATGTGATCGGAGAGCTAATGTACTGTGTGATGAGTAAAATTAACATCATACTGAATACTGGACATTTGCTAAGAGAGTAGATTTCAGGTCCTCTCAACACAAGAATGTATATGAAGAGATGCTTTATCAATTAAGCTTCACTACAGCAATCATTTTATTATATATATAGAAAATAAATCATTGTATAGTACACTTACTATGTACTTTCTATTTAGAAAATTTAATTACGGAAATAACTGAGAATGAAGCAATGAAAAAAATGCATGTAATGTAGGCTGCAAGTAATCTCAAAACAGAAAAGAGAGGGCAGTTGTAGAGGACATTTTTCTGGTAGAGTCATTATTAACATGTCTGTAGGTAGAGACAAAGAATGATTAGTGAGGAAGAGAGTGAACATACAAAGGAAAAGAGTGAACATACAAAGAATGATTAGTGAGGAAGAGAGTGGTGGCAGCCTGTTTTGAATCCACATATTTGGGCTCAGTCTTTCAGACAAAGAAAAACAAGAAGTTACTAGCTATTTCAATGTTTCAAGTAAAAAGGAGGGCTCTCAAAAGGTAGCCTGAAAGGTTGTCTAATCTTAGGGAGATTGAGTTAGATAAGGATCGGTTCCATGAAAAACAACAAAGATAAATCAACAAAGCAAGAAAATTAAGGCAAGTTTTGTGTTGATTAATTTATTCCAGTATTTAGTGGGGCTCTTCGAAAAAAAGATCAAGATACAGGAGAAAGTGAATTAGAACAATTTCTCAGAGATGAAGAAAGTCCAAAAAAGGCAGTAAAGGTGATAATAGGCACATGAGGAAACCCCTGAGATGCCCAAACCTGCCTGTTCTAATGGGTTCTGCCATCCACCACATAAAGACAAAGCATATACAGTGTGTAAAACCTTCAATAGAAAAGAACTTTAATACAATTGGTGTCTATAGAAAACAGAGAGGAGAAAGCATATAGTTAAAATAGTTACCCTATGAAACATCCAATTTACCCATCTCCTCGTGCATAAATGCCCAGGCAAATAGGGTTGGACCAAAGCAGGGCCACCGTGGTCTGAAATCTCGCCACAAATCGAAGGCACATTCTGGTGGGCACCCGTATGGAGGGGGCAGAAGGGGCCACGCAAGTTGGAAGGAAATATTAAAATAAAAATATAAGTCAAGAGAAAGGCTGCTGCTGTCAGCCTGCTCACAGGTCTCTCACCAAGTCTCTTCCATTTGTCTCCTTCCATGTTCCCTAAGTCCCTGGTACAAGTCCAACACAACACAAACAGGGCTGCTGCTTTCATGTCCCTCTGAAGCTCCAGGGCCCCTCCAAGTCTTCTTCTCAGTCTTCCTTTCCTGCTTCTCATTGCCTCTGCTCACCCTTCCTTGGGTGGGGCAGGGAGCCTGGAACCTCCCCTTTATATGGATATCACACTGCTACAAAGGGACTTTGACCCAAGAAAGACCCCGCCTCCCTTCATAGGAACACAAAAAGGCACTGGGATCTTAGAAAGACAGAGATGCTGATAGATAGTCCAAAGAGAAAATAATGCAGAACTTAGTATCTAGAGTTGAACAGGTACTGAAGGGCATGAAGTAGAAATTTTATTCAGAAAGGCACGGCAATACTTAATATGAAGTTGGCATTCCATGAAGCATTCATATGTGTAACCTACAAATGTTCTTAAATTAATGTGTGATTTTCTCTTTTACCTTCAGGAGTACTTACCCTTCATTTAACTGAACCAAGTATCCTAATGTGGGGGGAAGGGTATGTGTGAAAGATAAGGAAGAATACAGAGAAAGAACAAGGTAACTTTGTGAGATTCAGTTTCTGATATGCAAACTAATCCTAGACAAAGAGACAATAGCTTTGCTAGCTAGATTTTTATCTTGGAAGAGGATTTGCTAAACCCCCTCAATACCCCAACAATGGCAAATTTATTTCTGGCCTTAGAGGACAAAGTTCACAGTGTTATACCATGTTCTATATAACACAGTGCATCCTCCAGTAAGCTGGTTGGTGAGGTGGAGGATGTGACAGCGATGCTATGCTTCTCAATGAATTGGGGCAATCATATCAATCAGGAACCCCAACTGGGTCCTGACCTCATCCAAACAGACTAGATTATGAATTGCACATCACAAAGACAAATTTTATTTTAAACTATTTTTGCTCTTAGTATGAGTAAAATATCAGACATGCTCTATTCACATAATTTTATTTTTTTAATCCTGGACACAGTCTACTAAATTGATCTCATACCTTACAAATAAGTTGGGTTCATAACTTAAAGAACATTGCTTTAAGATTTATAATGACGACCCTCCCTGGTGGTGCAGCGGGTAAAAGCATAGCACTAAGAAGCTTAAGCCACTTCAGCATGAGTTCAATCCCCACCCCAGAGGTGACCACATGTCTCAAGGCAGACCTCTCCTGACCCGCCCGCTGCTCCCCTCAGCAGTGTACTTTGACAATCTGCCTGTTCTGCTCCCCACTCTGTCTCTGGTGAATCCTCTCACCACCCCTGCACCTCTGGCCTGTACCCCAGTTCTGTATACATAATAATAATAATAATAATAAATCTTAAAAATATATAGTTATAATGACAATTTATATATTCATCATTGCAGGATGATGGAGATGCTTTGTTAGGTTCTAATGCCATTGGAAAGCATATTGAACTGTCCAAGAAGTTGGTGGGGAAGTAAAAGTAGACTTAGAAATTAAATAAAGACAATGTTTCTGGATAAAAAGACTCAGACCAGCTCTCTGTATTCTAAAACGGAAGTCTAAAAGTTAAGCCAAGTGAAGATGGAGTTGGGAGCTAGAAGACTCTGAAGGACAAAAAGGCAGGGAAAGAGAAAGCTTTAAGTGGGCATAGTTAGCCCTCAGCAAGGTAGCTTTGAGGGTATTCCTAAACAGAAATCCTTCTTCCTAAGTCTGTCCAGTGTAGTTTTATTAGAGAGAAATAAGCAGGAAGCATTCCTGATAATGGTAGGATGTGCAGAGTTCTTTGGCTGTGTGCCAGGTGCTAATCTGAATTGCTGATGGTTGATAATGAACATCTTTATTTGAATTGCTGATGAAATAGTATCCAATTTTGTTTTATCAAAGGTTCAGATGTGTAAAGAAGTACCTCCAATCTTAGAGGGAAAGGAATCTGACTTCTAAAATGCTAAATATTTGTTATGAAAATCCTTATTTGTCTCTAGCTGTCTTTATTGCATTCTCCTGAAGATTCTTCACTTAGCAATCCTTGGGTGATTTACCAAGCGTCAATTAGAGATTGTGAGGAGAGTGGAATAAACAGAGAAGATTGACCATAGGGACAGGTATTCCAGAAAGAAAGGGTAACAGGCTAAGAGGCATAGCTCAATAGCTGGATATCTTTGTTTGCAAAGGGGAAAATAGTGAATTTGGCCAAGAGAATCCAAATGGGAGGAGGAAGGGAGAGAAGGAAGGACATTCTTGCAGCAACTTGCAAATCCAATTGAGCAAGTTACATTAAGGACATCTGAGACCTCAATAACAAGAATTAGTGGCTGGTCTCTTCAAAGTGCAGTCACTAAATGGGTCAACTCCTATGAGGATCAGTTCAAGACTGAAATTCCCAGGAAAAGCCTCCAATTGTGACAGGGTGGACCCAGGAAAAGGGGAGATCCCAGGTTTCCTGCCCCACCCAGAAGGAGGGTGGAGCTGGGCTGAGAAGAGAGGAAACTGGAGAGGAGACTGAGGAAGAAGGAAGCAGGATGGAGAGCCAGGAGGAGACCTGACAGAGGTACATGGAGCAGAGAGACATGTGAAGAAACTGCATTTGCTTCTTGGTCCTGCACTGGTTGAAACTGATGTGGGTGAGAGACCCAGGGAGAATTTCACTATGACAGTGTTCATCTTGATTTTGATTTTGCTGTTTTCCTCCCAGACTTGTCTGGCTATTTCTGGCCCTTTTCTATTGGCCCCGGCCAAAAGGTGCTTTAGGCTGTGGAGGGCTTTCAGGCCTTGCATTGAGCCAATACCTTTCGGGTGGAATTTTGCCCACGAGGGGATGAGTAACTTTGGGTGTTTGACTCATAAACTATGTTCTTTGTCTTTTCTGTGTTGCACACTCATTGTATTAAAGTTCTTCTCCATTAATGTTCTTATGTCAGGTCTTGATGCGGCAGATGGCAGAACCTATTTAGAGCAGGCAGGGTTGGTGGTCTGGCGGTGTCCCTCTTTCCCTGCCCTGTAACATAATGGCCTAGATAAGGTCTTGACTAGGAGAGGGAAGGAGATCTGTAGAGTCCGTATCCAGTGACAGGAAAGAGATAATTCTCCAGAGCAAAAATGAGTCACATAAGACAGAATAGGAATCAGATGCTAGAAGGGAAAATGACTGCTTATTACAATTGCCTTCAGAGAATGAACTATGTTGTTAAAGAAGGCAACCTCAGCAGGCCTTATAGGGCTCCTGAGGATATAGGGCAACTGACCTGGGTGTGAAAGGTGTGGGGTCCTCAAATGGCTCATGTCCAAAGCAAATGTCCTTTACTGTCCACATTCCCTTCCAGGACTGAAATTGGAATTCCAACCAAACATCATGTGGATAGAAGAGATATGACTTCACTGGACTATTTCAAAGAGCACATCAAAGAAACTCTTTGTAAATAAATCATACCACTATAAGTGTTACATAAATCTTGAAGGACTATAACTGCTATTCAATATGCAACTAGGTTAAGTTACAATTAATGGCAAAAGCCAGAACACTGCTGAATATATATTTTCCTTTTCCTTTTATCCTTTTAAAAGATGAAAGTGTTGATGTCTATGCCTCTGGGAGTTATGGATCAACCCAGCCCATTATTTTCCTCATCACCTGTCAAGCTTTTCTATATTTTAATACTCTTCCAATGCAAATTTGGATTTTTTTCCCATGCAAATGCAGGCCTTTTAATGGGAAGCACTGGATTATTTTTAAGTCAGAGGACAATACAGATTATTGAAAGATTAATGCTACTTAAATGAATAAACTTCACACACAACTTGAGATGTATCTATCAATAAGTTTAAGGAAACAATACTAAACTTCAGCATACAAACGCGTATATTCATATTACTGCAGCTACTATTGTTGCTTTCTGAGTGTTTTAGTTTATCTGAAGTTGAAAAAATCTATTTGTAATCAGGTCTTCTTTCCCAACAAGACAGAGGTGCACCCTAGGAAAGACTGCTGTTTGTAGAGCTCATATAATCTAAAATATACATTCCTTGCCTCATGACCTGCCTTTATTAAAAATCTCCAAAAATTTTTTTTCCAACAAACTGACTACAACTCAATTTATGATACCTACTGCTGCTATTTTCCAGTAAATCACAGATTTTGTGTAAAGATGATGCAAATTCTTAAGCAAGATCAGCGATATGGTATAATGCCAGGTTGGAGAAGCCAGGCATGAAGTTACTTACCCAAAAGTTCTGTGAGGTTGAGAACTACATGTTACAGGGCAGGAAGAGGAGCACCCCAGGACCTTGTCCAAACTTGACTGCTCTAAATAGGTTCTGCCATCCTCTACATCAAAACAACACATACTCTAGTACCTAAGACCTTTAATGGAAAGAAATACAAATAGTGTGCAACACAGAAAAGATAAAGAATAAAGTTTCCAAATCAAGTACCCATCCCCTCATGGGTAAATGCCACGCCAAAGAGTGTTGGCCCCAGGCAGGGCCATTGAGGCCTGAAAGCCTGTCACAGAGCTAATACACCTTCCAGCAGAGACCCATTGAAAAGGTTCAGAAATGGCCAGACAAGTCTGGAAAGAAAAGAGCAAAGTCAAGATAAAAGCTGCCATTATTAACCTCCCCATAGGTCTCTCACCCACATCTATTTCAACAAATCCAACACCAAAAAATAACTACAGATTTTTCACTTGTCTCTCTATTCCATGGGCCTCCTTGAGGTCTCCTTGTTCTCTATCCTTCCTTCTCCACTCTCCACTCCAGCTTCTTTTCCCTGCTCAGCTCCACCCTCTCTTGGATGGGGCAGGAGCCCTGGAATCTTCCCTTTCCTGGGCACCACTCTGTTGCTTACAGAATCTCCAGATTCTAACTCCTGGACCACTTGCTTTTGAGGCACAAGTTCTTTGATGTTGTATAATAAATGGAATTTGCTGCTAAGCTAAACCTATGTAAGCTTACAGGAATAGATAATCCGTTCCTCAAGACTGATGTCTATGAGTCACATTATAAAAAGTGTAGAGAAGCTAGGGCCTGACTTCAATCCCAGGGCAGGGAGATATCGTACAGCAGATCTCTGCTTACTCACCTGCTGTGCCCCTTAGCAGTGTATTTCAGTAAATTCACCTGCTCTCCACTCTGTCTCTGGAGAATCTGCTCATTCCCCCTCGTCCCTAATTCCACAGCCATGCCCTACACCCCACTTCTTGTATGCATAGAAAATAAAATAAATCTTTTGAAAAAAAGTACAGAAACCAATACCATATAAACAGAAAGAGTTTAATCTTTAACTATTAGTCCTAATTGGGGGGGGGAGGAAGGTGACTGAAGGGTAGTGAGGAAAATGAGAAGGTCACCTGTTTTATGTAAATGGATTAGATAGATAAACAGCCATTCAATCATTTGCATTTGGTCATTAGATAATCTACCTTCTGTCAGAATATCAATTTCATGAAAATTAGATATTCTTATCTATGTAAAAAATTTCATACCTTCTCCTGGCTTCAATTTTCTCTATAAATAAGTGAGGATGAAAATATCTATGTATACAGCTCCTCCCTACCATTCTAGGAACCGCAATTTCAAAAGATATTTGCTCAAGATGTTTAAGCAGAAACCTTTAAAAAGAGGGGCCTCCCTGGTGGTGCAGTGGTTAAAGATTACACTATCAAGCTATCACTGCAGCATGAGTTAGATCCCAGGCCAGCCAAAGAGCTGATAAACAGGGTGCCGCAGACCCCCCCCTCCCCCGACGTCTCACCACTGCTCCCCTCAGCAGTATATTTCACTACATCTACCTGATGTGCTCCTCACTCTGTCTCTGGTGAATCCTCTCACGACCAACCCCTCCCTCCCCCGACCCCCATACCTCAGGCCTACACCCTAGTTCTTGTATGAAAAAAATAAATCTTTTTTTAAAAAGAAAACTTTTGTAAGAGTCGCAGAAATTCCACCAATTTATTATGAAAGTGAATCAACCAAACAGCTACAAAATTCCCAATTATCCCTTTATCATAAGAGTGTAACAGACTTCATTACAGCTTTTTTCATACATTATTTGTATTAACCATGGTTCCTCATTGTGTCTGTGAAAATATATACTAATATTTTATATAGCCCTTTTTTCTTTGGTTTTTCATCTATGCAGCCAACTAAATCTGTTTCCACTAATGTCAGCTTTAGTAATTTACCACCTCTTCAACATGTTGAATGTCAAAACTTTCAAATTTTGTCTTTCCAGATGGAGTACTGCATTTTCATGACTTAAATCAATTTGAATAAGATTTGTCTTGAATGGGGAACCATGAATGGTTTGTCATTATCTAGCGTGCTATAGTAGAGCCTTACATTTTAGTTGGAAGCATTATCTTTTGATCTACAGCATAACTATTTGTCAGAGGACCCAATATTTTTCTTTCTCATTCAGTCTCACTTAGAGACACAACTTAATCATCTTTCTGAGAAATTACAGCTGACCTCACGTGGAACTGGCTCTTCCAATAAGCATGCAGGATCAGCTTTATCCAAGTGCTGCACATCATGCTATAACTCAATAACTCATCATAACCCATGAGACTTGTGAAGCAAAAATATAATTTTAGTAGTTTTTATTTTATTTTATTTTTTTAAAGATTTATTTATTTGTGCATACAGAACTGGGGTACAGGCCAGAGATGTGGAGGGTGAGAGGATTCACCAGAGACAGAGTAGGGAGCAGAACAGGCAGATCTACGAAGTACATTGCTGAGGGGAGCAGCGGGCCGGTCAGGAGAGGTCTGCCGTGCCATGTGGGTCACCTCCAGGGCAGACGGGGATCAAACATGCAGAAGTGACTTTCAATTCTTAGTGCTGTGCTTTAACCCGCTGCACCACCAGGGAGGGCCTAAAGTTTTATTTCGTAAGGGACTCAATTACAGTCCCACAATTATGAAGATGTTGTCTCTGTTTTGTTCCTTCTTGGCTGTTTTACAGGTTGAATTATAATCTAGTTTTTACTCTATACGAGAGATTTTTTTTTTATTTCTTGTGTTTGGCCTTTCTATAGATTAAAGTAGCTATGAATCTAAAACTTATATAATTGCTACACATGAACAAATTGAGGAGGACAGGCAATATTTTTCTTCCTAAACTTTTCCCCTGCACTTTTCTTGAAAGAGCTGTCTTGGGAACAAGCCCAGACGTTCCACTGCCCATTCAGACCAAACTCCCCTGTACTTCAGGCATCTGAAGTAAACAACTAGAGTTATATTTTCAGGGCCAGCCTGAGGCAGAATAACACTCAGAAACAAGAAGAAAATAACTCCCCCAACAAAAAAGCAAAACTTTCCTTCACCTGCTAATGTGACCTGAAATTCTTTTCACAGAAATCAAAGTGTCTTGTTTCACAGTTAGAAATCAAGGCACACACCTGGCAAAGTTAAACCAGTGTAGATGAGATTCAATCTCACTGCAAATGTTGCTGATGGGGGCTGATTATGAAGGTTTGGGGAAATAAAATATGGTAGGTTGGAAGATAAAGGTAACCATAGAAGGTTGTTGGTGATGAGCAAGATATGGAAAAAGGCAAGTGCCAGAGGAAATGGAATCCAGTAATAGGTAGTCAGGAGGCCAAGAAAAGAGCTAACATTGTTTTGCTTGATTAGATAAGGCTGAAATGACAACCAGGGAAAGTAAAAAAGAAGCAAAACTTGGTGGCATTGATACATATATATTTGCTTGACTAAGATGTTTCTGAAAAGCTGTGAAAATTGGAAAGAAAAGATGCTCTGTCATCAAATATTGAGACTATATTTTGAAATGTGGAAGAATCTCAAAGCTAAGCATTTATACTCATTTGTATTCCTATCAAAATGTATGGAACATTTGTAACAAGTGAAGAAAATGTATGATATGGGTGATCAGCATATCCTGAAATATGTTTATGTGGGATTAAAATGCTGATTTAAAATGGCACTCTAAATCTCACTAATGTACTTGGGAGATTCTGAGATGCAAGGAATAATAAAAGTAGTTTGCAGATTTAGGACTTGAATGACACAATGGTAAGATTTACTCAAAAAGGGAATTCATATAATTCAGATTAGGGAAAGTTTCTCATCACTGTAATGAACCAGAATGCTATAGAAATGTGTCAGCAAAACACCCTGAAACAATGAAGCAATTCCTAACAAGGTAATTGCCTCTGACGAGTGACCCGACCTAACAATTTAAGGCAAGTGTACAAATGAGAAAAGAAATGGAAAGACAAATTAAAATTTGTTCAGATTGAATAAACTCAGTTAAAATCAAGATAAAGTAGCATTTGGACATATAATAACACAGTATTAATGGAAAGTGTAGTGCTCATTGCCTACAAAAATGAGCTTTGCAGGATTAATCATTTCAGATCTTTTCCTTTTGGGGTAAAATTTATGATTTGGTGGACCATGAAGTCCTGCACAGACCTAATGTCTGTAATGACTATTTTGTAATGACTATTTGTAATGACTATTTTTTCAAATATTTATTTATTTATATGTACAGAACTAGGGTATAGGCCAGAGGTGCAGGGGCAGTGAGAGGCTTCACCAGAGACAGAGTGGAGAGCAGAACAGGCAGACTGATGAAGTACTCTGCTGAGGGAAGCAGTGGGCGAGTCAGGAGAGATCTGCCTTGAACCATGTGGGTCACCTCTGGGGCAGGGATTGAACTCATTCTGAAGTGGCTTTAGCTTCTTTGTGCTGTGCTTTAACCCGCTGCACCACCTGGGAGGGCCCAATTTGTAATAGCTATTTAATGAAGATTTCCACAATAGGCTTGTGGGTGAGTCATTGATGTGATATCACTGTAGGTCATGGGATTCTGCACAACTGCAGCTGGTTCTTATGAATGACATTCTATAGATGAAACCACTTACTGAGCAAATCCTGACAAACACACAGCACTCCTAGAGAGGCACTGTCTTCAGCAAAGTGTTCAATGGCTCTTCCTTTGCCATTGAACAATATTGGTGACTTGGGTAAGTCCCAGAAAGCTAAATTATGTAAACCTCAAAGGTTAAATTAGAATGATTTAGTCAATGGAACAAAGCTATATAACACACAATTATAATTTGTGGTTTCTATGGACTCACATATTGGGTTAAAATATGTAGAGAGAAATTTAATTTTAAAAAGTCATGATTTATTCAGTTTTTCCACTAAATAATCTCCAACTGTTCTTTGGGGATGTGATTTGTTTTTCCTGAAAATATCTCATAGAACATCATTCTGTCTTTAAAGAATAGTACCCAATTCCTCATGACTAGGAAGAAAGAGAATGGAGGCATTACAATCCCAAAGTTCAAGCTATACTAGAAAGCCATAATAATCAAAACCACATGGTATTGGAACAAGAACAGACATACAGATCAGTGGATTTGGATAGAAAACCCAAATATAAACCCACAGGTTTATGGACAGCTAATTTTTGACAAAGGAGGTACAATGGAACAAAGAAAGTTTGTTCAGCAAATGGTGCTGGGAAAACTGTGAAGCTACATGCAAAAAAAATGAAACTAGATCACTACACCATACGCAAAAACCAATTTGAAGTGGACTAAAGACCTAGACATAAGAACAGAAACCATAAAATCCCTGGAAGCAAAGATGGGCCAAACACTACACAACATACACTCAGCAACTTCTTTAAAGATAGAGCACCAAATGCCACAATAGTGAAGGCAAGGATAAATAGATGGTTCTACATGAAGTTAAAGAACTTCTGTACAACAAAAGAGACATTACAAAAACCAGACATCCCACTGATTGGGAAAAAAATTTCTCACACAAAACTAGTGATAAAGGGTTGATCACAAAAATATATGGAGAACTGATGAAACTCAACAAAAATAAACAACCCCATCAAAAAATGGGCAGAAGAGCTAAAAAAACACTTTTCCAAAGAGGAAATGCAGATGGCCAACAAGCATATGAAAAAATGTTCAACATCACTCATCATAAGGGAGATGCAAATTAAAACCACAATGAGATACCACCTCACCCCAGTGAGAATGGCACATCTTAAAACAACTAGCAACAACAACTATTGGCAAGGATGTGAAGAAAAAGGAACTCTTGTACTGCTGGTGGGAATGCAAACTAGTACAACCACTATGGAAAACTGTTTGGAGGTTCCTCAAACTGCTAAACATGGAGCTTCCCTACCACCCAGCAATCCACTCCTAGGTATCTACCCAAAAGACATAAAAACACTGATTGAAAAAGATACCTGCACCCCCATGTTTATTGCTACTTTATTTACAATTGGAAAGACATGGAAACAGCCCAAATGCCCAAAAGTGGATGACTGGATTAAAAAGATGTGGTACATATACACAATGGAATATTACTCAGCAACCAAAAAAAAAGAAACACATGCCTTTTGCAGAACTTGGATGGAGCTGGAAAAGATCATGCTTAGTGAAATAAGCCAGAAAGAAAAGGAAAAATACCAGATGGTTTCTCTCATAGAAGGAATATAATGGAATAGGTAAGAAAATAATGATAACAATGAACAGTTCTATACCAGAGACATTGGATGGGGGCGAGTGGGGAATTGGGTCAAAAACAGTAGGGGGAAGGAAATGCACTGGACTGTGGTGATGGCGCATGTTGATTTGGTGATGGGAAACCCTAGGGGATTGCAACTGAGATGGAAAAATGCACAAAAATATGTAAAAATAAACTATTATAAAAATTAAGAATAGTACTCAGTTCATAAAACTAATAGTTCTGCATTATTGGAGTATTGTGTGTGATTTTCTTTTAACTTGTGCATTTTAAGAAAAACACTGCCAAATTGTGAAATATCATGGATGATTGGAGCAAACCATAGCTACCAAGGCACAATAGAAAGTAACAATCTACTTAGTTTGAAGGTCTGTGACATTGACAGACAATTAAAAGCCCGTAACATTGACAGACAATTAAACAAAGAAGATATGGATTATTATACATAATGGAATAATATAAGAAAACATGAGATCCTGCAAATTGCAACAACATGAATAGAACTGGAGGGTATTATGCTAAGTGAAATAAATGAGAGGGAGAAAAATTTCACACACATATGACAGATAAACAAAAATCAATGAAAAAAAAACAAAAAACAAATTCTTAGGCTGCAAGCACAAAATAGTTGTGACCAGAGGGAAGGGGTGGGGTTTGGCAAATTGAGATGAAGTGGTAAAATGTTGAAGGGTACAAATTAGACTCTTGGTGGTGAACTAAATGTGGTACCTCTAGATATTGATTTATAGCATTATCTATGTAATGCCATAAAAGAAAGTTATTCCAATAAAACAAATTGGAAAAAAAGAAAGCCTATGATACAGATTTATCTGAAAAATTCCAGAGGAAGTACAATGAGGTAATATATGGACTGAAGGTTTATATTCACCTCCCCACCCCCCCACCCCCAGATTCATATGCTGTGATTTGGGGACCAATGCAAACATATTGGCTTGATATGAGGAGTGGGGTCCTCTGGGATGTAATTAGGACTAGATTAGGTTTTTAGAGTAGGGCTCTCATGATGGTGTTTGTGGCTTTATAAAAAGTGGAAGAACATTTCCTTTCTTTCAACCATATGGGACTGAGTGAGAAGGCAGCCATCTCTAAACCAGGAAGAAAGCTCTCACCAGAACCTTGTCACGCTGGTACCCAAATATGTTACTTTCCAACCTCCAGAATTATGAGAAAATAAATTTCTGTTGTTTAAATCACCTAGTTTATGGTATTTTATTATGGTAGCATGCACTGACTAATGCAAGCAATAACCTAGTGATATTCTGAATTAAGAGAAAGACTTTCAATATTAATTTTTTTTTTAGAAGGACAAGTTGAGCATGTTTCTAGTATAAGAAGAGGAAGCCAATGAACATGGAGAGATTGAAGAGATGGGAATTGGCTAGAATAATAATGCAGCAAATCAGTAGGAAGTGGGACCAAGAACATGATAAGGAGATTGATCTAAAATAGGGAAAAGACATAATGGGTGTGTATGAAGCAGGGTTTCCAGAATCGGTATTCATAATTCACATTTGAGTGTCAAATAGCAGAGAATAAAATGCCAAGTTGGAGAAGAGTGAATTGATCAGGTTTATGTCAGTTTACTGCTAATCTTTTAGAAATTATTTTCCTGCAGTTGTCAGAACTGTCATTTATTTTCAAAGGAAATAAAGAAATTTTTATTTTCATTTTTTTCCATATGGTAAACAGCCATGGTGACTAAAAATTACGGTAGAGGAACAACAAATAACTGTGTCTAGACAAAGTTTTTAAAGCTACAGATATGTATACCTATAATAGTTAATGAAAATAAATATCTTGCCAACACAGCACAATCTACATTGCTTTTTCTAAATATTTCCAATGCAAATTCAAACATTTTTCCATGGAGAAAATAATTTCTGGGTTACTAAGTGTCTGATATTTTAGTTTTGGGTTCCTTTTAAAACATGTTTAAGGTTATCCGGGCTCTATTAGTCTTTGCTGATGCTAAATACTAGCACAATTCAACCCTGATTCTTCTTGCTTCCATGGCTTAGGGAATTCCATGTACTCTCCAAGAAATACCTAGCATTCCTCAAGTATACAGATAATGTGTGTAAATTCAACTATGAGGGCCGTTTAGCACTTGTTCGAGAAATAATAAATGTAAGATTGAAAGCATAACTGTTTTGTATAGACTCATCCATATATAATACAAATAGCCTGATTAAAGATAATCATCCAATTGTCCTGATTTGCAAATGGAGGAAGTTTTAAAAACACTGCCATCTACTGCAATAGCCACACATTGCACAAGCATTTTTTGAAGGTAACTAGACAAAAGACTTGAAAATGTTTTTCCATGTCATACCCAGCTACATTATTAAATTGTTGGAAATAATAATTAAGCTATTTCCTTCTTACATGTTATGCTGTAAAAGGTATATAAATATGTGTGTGTGTGTGTGTGTATGCATTTCCATGGCACTTTCTAAAATGGGCTTATTAAAAGGCAGGATTGGGGAACTCTTGTGTTCTAAAATGGGAAGCCTGGTGGGAGCATGTGTGTTCAGTAACTATTGAGACATGTGTTGGTACCAAACCTTTTGCTGTGAGTCACTTAGTAATACTTTGGCCATTGAAACCAAGCTTGGCTTAAAAGGGAGATTCAAAAACCATTGCTGCAAGAAAATAGCATTTTGTCTGTCATTCAAGTCCTTGAAATTTTAGTTCAGAGAAGGTCAAACAATTATATCACAATGCATAAAGTTAATTCATCTTTTTTCTGGATTTTATTATAAAAATTTGCTTTCAATGAAATAACTCACCGATTCTTGTTATCTCATTTAAGAGAATATATTTAGCAGAGAAATTTTTATGAGAATATTATCTGCAGGGCCTCTATCATCAACGTTATTAAAAAGTAATCTTGACTGAATTAAATTAAAAGAATATACTTTCATATTAAGTCTCCATTTGTCTAGAGAAAAAATATTCTCTAAGTCTCAATCATTTTTATCTGTTTGCCTCTCAGAGAAATGTACGATCTATTCTGTGATTTTGCAGTTATTTTCTAGTGATACACATTAAGGTGACATATCTTAGGATTTCCATTGGCAAAACAAATATAAACAAGCAAGATCAATAGCCTGATGACCCCATGGATCTACTTCAGAGTCTTAATGTTTACCCATTGTCTTTCACGGGCTTCAATTCAGGTATGTGCATGAATACAAAGTTTATGTGCCTGCAATCTCTGAATAAAGCATATTGACTGAGAAAAAAGTATTGAGTGTAAGCATGATAGACTGATGCCATCCTATTTAACCACTGGTCATTAAAACAAGCAACTTTAAGTTTATAGTAGGGCATTTTATAGCATTTAAATTCAATAAATTAAACTGGACTCAAGTTACATTGTTTTACTCACTTTCTGAGTTACTTATAAAGATTAAAGCAGTGATCTACAGAAATAACTTAATTTTAATGCAGATTCTCAGTATTTTTTTTGATAAAGAGCTTTATTTATCTGGTGTAATGACTGCCTTTATGTGTCACTTTGACAGGATCATGTTTACCAGGCATAAATTTAAAAATAAGGGGTTAAAAATAAATTTAATCCCTGGTGGCACAGCGGGTTAAAGCACAGCACTGAGAATCTAAAGCCGCTTTTGCATGAGTTCGATTCCCACCTGCCCCGGAGGTGACCACATGGCACGGCAGACCTCTCCTGACCCGCCCGCTGCTCCCCTCAGCAATGTGCTTCCTCGACCTGTGTGTTCTGTTCCCCACTCTGTCTCTGGTGAATCCTCTCACCACCCCTGAGCCTCTGGCCTGCATCCCAGTTCTGTATGCACAAATAAATAAATCTTAAAAAAAAATTAAAAATAAATCTGAATGTTTCCATAAGAATGTTTTGATTTGGATAAACATTCATAAATAGGAGAACTTTGAGTACTGTAGAATAATCTCCACTAAATGACACTCATTCAACTAGTTGAAGAACAGAATATGCAAACACAAGGAAATTCTATAGTAGATATCTTTTAGTCTTGAACTATATACACTGGCTTCTCGCTGGTCTCCAGCCTCTCAGCCTACTTTGCAGATTGTGGACTTGCTCTTCTTCATAATAGCATGATCCTCTTCCTTAAAATAATTATCTTCTTATATGTATACATATCCTAATGGTTCTGTTTCTTCAGAGAATCCTGACTAACCCACCTTGTGTTTACTTTTTACAATTAAAGATATATGTTGTATTAGAGTCTTCAGCTTCAAGCAACAGAACCTGGTTGTAGCTGGGTTAGCTCTGTTTTCTATGAGCATGTTGAGTAAGTCGTGCACTAACAAAGGAAAGAGGTTGTCTGACAGGGTCAATAGAGGAGCAGTTGGTAAGCATTCACAGTAGGCACTGCTGAGTCTAGGTTTCAACCAACCAAATAAGTACCTATGCAAGTCAAGCATTGATCCAGAAATGCTGGCAAATGCACTCACTATGTGGATAAATTTATATAGCTCCATCTAAAAGTATTTATTCCCCTTTCCTTGTTCTGTCTCTTTGAAAACAAATAACTATGCATACTCACATCCATCCTTCCCTCCTCTCCTTTCTTATACACATATGAACAAATGCATAATTCTTTTGGCCTGTGAGTCTTTGATTCTTGTGTTTGGTTTTATATTTAGCAACTTTGGGCTTGTTGGGATCTAATTAAAAGTTAAGGTGTGAAAACAATGGGAGATGGTGCAAGTTGCCTCTCCCTTACCAGGAAATAGAAGTGAGATAATCATAGGTCTTTATATAAGCCAAGAGGAGCCTCCTCAGGTGGGGGAGCAGGTGATGCTTCTCCTGGAGATAGGGTCAGGAGAGTTAATGGAACCATAGTAGACTGAGTCACTCAAATCTTCCCCTATGTTATCACTGCAATTCTTGGGGTCCTATTCTTTCCCTTGGCATTCTTGTCAGAGAACAGACTTGATTGCAAATTCAATCGATATAATGAAGCCATCCAGAAAAATCAGAAAATTTTAATTTGATTTTCTAGTCTGTTATCCTGCAACAACTTTTAATAAGGTATTCTTATATCTTGGTCATAGATATTCTATAATTTCTGCTAGCTGAGACTTAAATAGGTTGAATCTTTTGTTGTCTTTCTTTAAGCTATCCAGTGCAATTAGAAGAAATCCACTTATCCCACAGCCCTTAAATTTCTCACAACCTTTTAACTTTTTTCTATGGTGGCAGCCACTTGGTTATTCAAAGTCTTGCCTTCAATTGGCACTTTATTCTATGTGACCGTTGGTGTTAATTGAATAAGCTAACTTAATTAGCTCTTTTGTCATTATGCATGTATGCCATGTGATGCCAGACTCTCTCTCTCTCTATTAACTGCCTTTTAGGGGCCACTATCCCTGAGTATTTTCATCTCAGGTTTCCTCCATTTCTTTGAAGTTTTATTGTTGCCTGTCCCAATTTCTGCCATTGATTTCTGAATCATTAATTTTTTGTTGTAAGAAAGATAAAGTTACTCTGGCTGATGAATTGTAACTACCCTTTATATTATGACATTAAGCAGCTCATGAAATTGTCAGGGTAGTCAGAGAATAAGGTTTGAGGCTGATCTGTTAGGAGAAATGCCCCAAAACACATTTCGGAAGTGTCCTTATAAGGGCACATCCACCATATTCAGCAAGCATTTATGTCAGGATCTTGGCTTTTTTTTTTTTTTTAAAGATTTATTTTATTTGTGCATACAGAACTGGAGTACAGGCCAAAGGTGCAGGGGTGGTAAGAGGATTCACCAGAGACAGAGCAGGGAGAAGAACAGGCAGACTGAAGAAGTATACTGCTGAAGGGAGCAGCGAGCAGGCCAGGAGAGGTCTGCCACGCCATGTGGGTCACCTCCAGGGCAGGCAGGGATCGAACTTATGCAGAAGTGGCTTTAGTTTCTTACTGCTGTGCTTTAACCCACTGCTGCCCCAGAAGGGCCAGGAACTTGGCTTGAAGAATTTTTTTAAATTATGCATACAAAAACTGGGGTGTAGGCCAGAGGTGCTGGGGGCTGAATGGATTCACCAGAGTTAGAGAGGGGAGCAGGACAAGCAGGTCTACTGGAACACACCACCAGTGTGGAGCAGTGGGCGAGAAGTCTGCTGCACCTTGCAGCTCCCTGACCAGAGATAAAACTGATTCTACAGTGGCTGATGATAATGTGATAGTGCTAAGATTTTAACCCCCACACCACCAGGGCTACCCTAGGACCTTGGTTTCTCTGTCATCATTGCTGCTTTAGTGCCAGAGACTCAACCTATAGCCACTACCTTTCCCCAAAGCTGAATGTTTTTTTCATTATTCTGGGTTTTGCTAAAAACAGACACTAAGACAGAGTGAAATATATAAGGACTTTATTAAGGGAAATACCTACATGAGGGAAAGTAGAAAGGTGAAGGAGAACCATCAGACCTCCAGCCACATTTGACAGTGAAGGAGTAAGAGGAGTAGAGGCAGTCCAGACTGCAGCAATCACAGGATGTTTCTAGAAGATCTTTTAGAGATTCTTCTAAAGTTGGACATCAGAGATTAGGAAAGAGCTATGCATCTCTCAATGATCAATTTGGTAGAAAATGTGGTGTCAGTACAAATGTGCTCAGGGTTCTCAGAGGCAGAGGGGCTCATGGCCAACTGTGTCCCCTATAATTGGAGTTCTGGCTTGTATTCTTGTGGTGGCCTCACCACTGTCACCTTGCCTTGCCAGATTGTAGACTTTTCTGCTCTGAATTACCTTCTTCCAAACATTAAGTCTCATGTAGTTCAGTCCAATTGGTGAAATTTACCTAAGTCCTATGCCTGTGCTTTGGCTGCAAAGAAAAATGCAGAAGTGCTGAATTTCATAAGTGCAAATTTCTCAAATGTAACAAGGGTGTTAAAAAAAATATGTTGAGCAGCCAGGAAGCCTGGTTGATCACCCATCATAATAATGAAGATAAAATGACATTCATGAAGGACCTGAAACTGTGAATGCCTAACTATTTTATTATCATTTGGTGAATGATTGAAAGGAGCAACTTCTGCTAATACATTTCAGAAATAGAAGTAGAGAACAGTGTTAAGGGAAAGAGAAAAAAGAGGGGATGGAGGTGGAAAAGAGAGTGAGGCAGCAGAGAGAAGGAAGAAGTTAAAGGACAGGTTAAGGTTAATAAGAAAGAAACTAAAATGCTGGTAGGAGATCTTGAAGGAAAAGAGAAGTGGGGAAGGAAAAAATAGGAAATTCAAATGTAGAAGTTGGACTCTAGGGGTCACATTTTTAAAGTCTATAGTTTAATGTTATACAATTAGTCTGTGATGGTTGGAATTGAACCACATCTCTTAATTTTCTTAACTCTTAACTTATTTGAAGAGATACTGCTTCATCAAAATGGCCCCCAGACAATTCAAACATACAGGACAGTTTTTTTCCAAAATACACTTTTCCCTTTGATGTGGTACATAAAAGACTATAAAACCATTTGCAAACGAGGATGGTAACTGATTGCTTGAACTTTTATTTACTCTATCAATTAAAAACAGTAAGTAATTAGCTCCTTTGATTCTGTATTTTGCTTTTACCTTTTGAAATCTTGTTCTACATGTCCTCTATGCCAGAAAGTAAACTAGAGGTTTGTTTTGTGTTAACCAAATACTTCCCCAGAGTAAATAGATCTTGCATTTTCTATGATACTTTATAGATGGTTCCTTAATTGGTGCTTCCATTTTCTACTGAGTTTGTATAGTTAGTAGTTGGATAGGTCTATGCTATAAACAATTTAGATATGATGTGTTTGCATTAGGTCAAACACAGAATGCAAGTATACAGATTGTTTTTCTAATATAAATTCTCATTTGATTTAGGCCAGCATGATTATGGTTTTATAACATGATTTTAGACTATAATGATTTTACTGTGCTAATCCTGAGGAAGTCAATTGGATTTTATATACTAGCTATAACAATCAGTAATATTTTATAGCTATACGATGGCTATTATGAATATTAATTGCCAGTAGCAACTCTTCCTGGACTGCCACCATCTAGTCTCCTTTCCTTTGGCTCTATATAAAGCAATAGTTTAAAATACATCTTTTGGATATTTTGAATTATTCTAATTCTATCTTCCTAATTTTAATGAAGAAATATTGTAGAAATAGATTATTTTTAGTGCTGGAGATCTGCTTTTACTCATACAATTTCAGTCAGTCTTTATCCTATAAAATGTATTATTTCTAGCTATTCTAGAAACTTTAATTAATCTAGCAACAATAACCATACAATGTAGATATTATAAAGGTGATCGATATCTTAATTAATTTGAATGTGCAATCATTTCATGATACACACACATGCATATAAATCATGTTATATACTCAATATATATGTATATAATATTAATTGTTAATTATATCTCAGTGAAACAGGGAAAAAATATACTTTACTTCTGTTTAAGATGTGAAAGCTTCTTTACTCCATGTTTTATTAATGTGTGTTCCTCTGAGTTCAACAAATACATAAATTCAATAATGAGCCCTTTTTGAGTCCTGAAAAAAATTTTTTTAAATACTGTAAAAAGTGAAGACACTAGGGAGCTAGTTATAGAGCTAGTAAGATGGAATACAAGCTTAGAAATAAGTGCTTTTTCTCTGTTCTTTCCATTTTTCCTTGGTTTATAAATTGTTTGCAGTGAGAAATTATTTCTATAAGAAAAAAAAAATGTTTTCATAAATTTCTACAGAAAAAATGGGCTCTCCCTGGTGGTGCAACGGGTTAAAGCATCGCATTATGAAGCTCTCTGAAGCCACTACAGCACAAGTTCAATCCCAGTCCAGGGAGCTGACCCACATGGTGTGGCAGACCTCTTCTGACCTGCCCGCTGCTACCCTGTCTGTTCTGCTGCCCACTCTATCTCTGGGGAATCTTCTCATCCACCACACCTCTGTCCTGTACCCTAGTTCTGTAAGCATAACTAAATAAATCTTTAAAAAAGTTTATTTTTTCTACAGAAAAAAATAAAACCAGTGCTACTCATATCTGGTTTGTCTTTCCCTTTCTCACAACTACTGAGGATAGTCAGAGCCCTGTAGTGAAGGCAGTCAGAACTTGAGTGATCAGAGTGGCTACAGGTTCAGAAGTATAGGGAAGAAGCTGTGAAGTCAGGTTTAACTTAGAGCAGACATGCTTCACCACTCTGGAATCATGAAGTGTCACTTTTTGAATCAGATGAAAGTTGAAGACCGTTTCCACCTCTGTTTACTCATGTGCAATCTCAGGGTCTTCCCAGATCTCTTTAACCACATGCTTAGAAGAATGGATTCCAGCAGCAGTCTCTCAGACAGGACCACTTTACTTCTAGAGTGAAAAGTGGGAGATATTTCAAAAAGAGAAATGGAATGGGACTTCTTTCTTCTGCCAGATTTTTAATTTGACTGCTAGAGATGCCTCGTAGTTCTTTTTGCGATATTAACAATTTAGGGAGAATAAAGGGATGGTAAGTCATAAACATTTTTGTGTCAGTAAATTCAGATTGCTTTCAACATTTTAGCAAGATCAGAGACATTAAAGTTTTAGTTATTCTGGAGCTTGGCACATGTTGGGAAATGAGATAGGTGTGGAAAAGGATTTAGATTACTGAACTCTAGAGGGGTGGGAGTGGGGGAATTAGAGGTGAAAGAGGAGTGTGAAAAGGAAAATAGTATTTGAAATATAAACGTTAGCAATGGCTAGGAAAAGGGCAACTAAATTTGCCCAACGCAGCTGCTTAGTGACAATAGCCAGACATTTCCCTCCAAGCAAAGCCTTCCCTGCTACGATGGTTTCTTTGGATTAGAATCGAGCTGTTCCTTAGAAGACTGTTTTTATGAGGAAATAGTCAGTGTCTAAAATTCAGAAACACATCAGCTTTTTAAACGGAAGCTGCCAATGTTCCTTTTGATCAAAATGCTGTTATTTGTCCTGGGATGAGGAGAGGTTCTTCATAAGACATAGAAATGGTCTGATGGACTCCTTATATCAATGCTTACTTTTCAGATGATCTCCCTGCAAATATGTTGGCATTCTCCAAATAAACATATGCCTTAGTGTTATTTACTTAACTGTGAAGCTATGAACATTGTGAAATTCAAGTTTACATATGTTTTCAAACAACATATTTTAAATAAAGTTATTTGCAACTAGAAGAGGAAGCTCATTTATTCACCATTCACTTGACAAATTTCTGTCAAGCATCTCCTCTGTGCCAAGCCCTGTAGTAAATAGGGGCTGCAGCCAGGAGCCATTTAACTCCTTCCTTCAAAGAATCTATGCCTCTTGAAACCCTCTGCAACAAAGTTTGAAATGCTTTTATTATGATGCCCCTATGGAGTAAGACTTTGCAAAAAAAATCAGCATATTGAGAAGAAAAGGCATGGAAAATATCCTTTCCACTACATAAAATATAAATCATCTCTAGATTTTCCTGCTCACCTGGTACACTTTAAAATGTTTCTTGGATGAATACTTGTCATTCAATCACAAATTCATTTTTTTATTGTGTGGCATACAACTTTCATTGCATGTTGCAATAGGGGAAATATGGTCATGGTCTTAGGAGACCAGGTAGACTAAAACAAGCAAGGAAACTCTAGGAAAAGAGCAAGCAAACATTCCGCAAAGGACTAGATGCTGAGCTAAAATTTTAGGTTTTGCATCTCTTGTGGTCTCTGTTACTACTCAATCCAGCCATTAATGAGTAAAAGCACTCATATACAGTAAGTAGCAAATGGGTGACTGAGTTCAAAAAAGCTCTGTTTATAAAAGCTGGCAGCAGGCCAATGTTTGCTGACCTGCCCTCCCCTACCCTGACCCCCTCTCATCCCCTGCTTTAGGTGAAGGTGATTTTCTATGGCACTTACCTCCCTGTGGATACCCATCACAGTAATATACACAGGAGTCTCTTTTCTCTTCATCACGGGATGTGTGTCTTCCCAGAGTGACAAGGTCATCTTCCCAAAGTGACAAGGCCTATCTTCACAAGATAAGCCATGCTTGGAGCAATGACTGAGTCAATGTATTCCTATACCATAACTTAGCAGTTCTAGACATATCGTCCAAGCTATTGCATGGGGTACCTAAAGTATACTCTCTATTCAAGGCTGTGACTTACTACTGAGGGAGATGAAAAGGCCTTGGTGAGTCACAGATGTGCCGTTCAAGGGAAGAAAAAGATTGGAGGCTGATGCAGTGCCAGCTGGCCATCGGTGTGGACGGGACTTGGTAATATAATCCCAACTTGGGCATGTCACAAACAGAGCAGAGAGGAAGCTAAAGATCATAAACTTGAGAGAAGCATTTTATAAAAGAGTCAGAATGGCAGATGTCATAATCCTGAATTGGGCACCCTCCACTTAACACACAGACGTCCATTAGCCAGTACAGTACACAGCTACCGAAATACCTGCTTATTTACATATTACTTTTTTACTATGTAACAGACACATCTGTCTTTAAAAGAACCTCTCCATTTTCCCTTCCCTGAACTTCATTCTCTGGAGTCTAAACTGTTAAGGAAGTGTCCCGATATCTACTTGGTGCTGAACATTTGTTGTTGCAGTATTCTTTTTCTCTTTAGAGGAATGAAGCCCAATTTCTATTTGACCACATATGTCCACATTTTATACTGTTCAGTCTTTGTTGGTCTGCATCTCTATGTTTTGCTTCTCACTAATATCTCCCACTTTCTCCACCATGCGCATCAATTAGGCCCAACAAGAATCAAACATTTGTAATAATCACCAGACACTGACTAATGCTTTAGGGATACAGTAATAAATAAGATACTGAATTTCTCCTTAGTGAGTACACAGTCAAATGGATGCATTTATAGTTACTATAGAAAGAGATTTATCTATTATTTATACAATACATATACCATTGTAAGAGTAGGATTTCCTTTAAAGTATTGATTATATATTGATTTACACAAACAGAATTACAAATTCAAATGCCTTTAGTGTTAGGCAGCTTATATAAATTTAGGGTTAGGCAGCTTACATAAATTTAGGTTTAGACAGCTTATATAAATTAAATCTACAATGCATTAAACTTCTCTGTGGGCTGTCATTTAGCTAAAGTTTCCCAGATTAAAAACATCAAACAATGTGTTTCTGGGCTATATGACTGAGATCTCTGAGTTTGTTTAATATAAAGTGGACTTATTTTTTTCTGAAATGAACTCATATATTTCGATTTGACTCATGCAAGAAAATGCAAGGTAGGCTGGACAGGCATTATTGCACTTACCTTTTTTTAAAGATTTATTTATTTATACATACAGAACTGGGTATAGGCTAGTGGTGCAGGAATGGTTAGAGGGTTCACCAGAGACAGTGTGGGGAGCAGAACAGGCAGACTGACAAAGTTCACTGCTGAAGAGAGCAGCAGACAGGACAGCAGAGGTCTTCCAGACCATATGGGTCACCTCCCAGGAGGGAGATCGAACTGGTGCTGAAGTGGCTGTGGCTAGCTTCCTAGTGCTGTGCTTTAACCCATTGTGCCACCAGGGAAGGCACTATTACACTTATTTTATAGACAAAAAACTGAGGTTATGTCTCTCGCCTACCTCCCTAGGTAAAGTTGTACTTATTCTAATAAAGTAGGTTGTTTATTAGTGTAGCAATTGGTCTCTTTGGAAAGCTCTCTGTGGTGTCTGATTTTTTAGAAAAGCATATGTTGAATGTGACCCACTGGTGTAGAGCCAGAATTCTGTGCATAAGTATAGACCAGTAAACATAGTCTCTTATGGTCTCCATCCATAAGGAATTACTTGGTATGTAGAATGTGGTTCAGTGCCCACTACTTGTCCCTGAACTTTTTGCTTAATATGATCATTGTCATCATCTACTATTCTGAGAGGTAAGCCAAGAGACCATATCTAGTGGCATTTAGTCTGTACCTGACTATAACAAGCACCTTTGTGAAAGAAATTGTTGTACTCCAGATCCTGTTCTTGGAAAGATGGAAGAGCACATATAGACTGGCATGTGTTCACTCTTTCTGAGTGATGCTTTTGTAGCTCACAGCAATTGCTGAGCTCCAAGGGAAATAACTCATGTAATATGTAAAAAAAAACTGCTGCTCCTGAGTAATTCTCCAAAGAAGGAAATTGTTAGTCCAAGACAATTTAGTAAGTTCTTCATTAAAGAAACTTAATTCATCTTTGTAAACCCCCGGATTGTAGCTTGATTTTCTGCTGCAGTAGGTAGTCAATAACCATTAGTTGAAGGTTTTAAAGAGTTACATTATGGGGCAAACACCTTCACTCTTGTCAATTGAAATGTTAATACCTTGATATTTCTTTTTCAGCTTTAAATTTATCATTATATCCTGACTATGGTGTTAATATTTAAAAATAACATTTGTGGCTGATGAATAAATCTTTCTGAAACAAAAGTCCATTTTAGCCCAATTTTCACATAGTTCTCACATTTTGCTTAGCGATATTTCATATCCTAAATATAAAATGCAAAGGAAAGGAGAGAGGAGAAAAGGAAGGAGGAAGGAAAACGATGATACCTGTTCTGTTTAAAGAAGAGTAAACTTCCTCAGAACTTTCTTATATTCTGAAATTCCTTTTAGTCATGAAATTGAGGAAATTTTTTCCCTTAAACCCCTTGTTTCAGCATAGTGAGAATGAAATACATGTTTTAATTAAAAAATAAAAACACACATATCACACATTTTCTGTGCAATCAAATATTTCAACATTTATTAGAGTCAGGATGTCTTTTTGGAATCATAAATAAGGACCAAATGCCTGGAGGCAGTTATGTCCAACTGCTTTTTCTGTTTGTGAAATAAATGAGGAAGATTGTTTCGTTCCAACTAACCCCTTAATTCATACATATTTTTTCCCCCAAATGCTTCCATGGGTGAAATTTTTCTGCTTTTCCAAATTGTGAGTTGCTTAGATTTCAACTCATTGCTTATTAAAATACTGATGCTCAGTGAATTGCCTCACTTAAACCATTTTATTAGATATAGACACAAGAGCAAAAATGATTCCAAATGTATTATGAGCTTAAAAAAGACTCTTGTTCCTCTCTTCCAAGTGTTACATATTCCATTAATTTAGGAAAGCAAATAAGATTTTAAAAACCTAGTTAACACACAGGAAACAAGTAGGCTTTTCTGCCTACTTTCCTTCAACCTTACGGCAAATTTCAAGACCTGTATCTCCCTCCAAACCCATCCATCCAGATTTTCTCTAAAGCAAACTTCGTGTGTTAAGGGTGACAGAACAATCGTCTCCTGTCATGGTCATGGCTATTGCGTACACTCTCAACATTGTTGTCTGACTATTCTGACTTTATTAACCTTTTCTAACTGATGGTTGCTCTCATGGCTCAATGTGAGGTGTCTTTAAATAAGACATATTTTGTGTTTCTCTAATTGCAGAAATATCTTGACGATGACAGTTGCTGCCTATAATTACTCACCTTGGTTTCTTCAACTTTGAAAAAAACATTGTCAAGGCTGACAGGCTACTCCAATATTTCAAAAATAGTTATTTCCTTAGGTGCAAAATTGTTTCCTATCTAGTCTCCACCATTCTGCCTACTTGGTTGTCCCCATGAATTCTCCTCCTTCCTACTTAATAGTCTTTATCACTCATTTAAGAGAAGACACTAAACATATTTCTCCCCTCTCTGGGCCACTACCCTGCAGTCCCCCAAACACTGAATTGAATATGTGCATTTGAAAATCCTGTGTGTACACGCATGTGTGTGTGTGTATGTGTGTGTGTGTGTATGTTTATCTGTAACCATCCCAACACTCACTACATTTCCACCAACAGGTAGGAGAGGAGCATAATGAAATCTTACCAAGACACCAGCCTTCTAGACAGAGTTTCAAATCTGTTGGCCTTGTTAGTGTTTCTGTGAGAAACAATGAAATGATTAATAAATTATCCTGCAGCTACTATAGAGGAAAATATACACAAATATGTACAGGCAGTGAGACTCATTTCTGTGTTTTTTCTTTTTTTTTTCTTTTTCTTGAGTTAATGATGCCTTTTCTACATATAGTAAGTATTTAGCAAGAGAAAATTACTTAAGAAAGATCACTGAGGCCATTGTATTATCATTTGTCTAATATCTCTAATTTGCATTTTTGGTCTAACACAGAAAAGAACTGAAATGTGATACTTCTGGTCAACAGATATAACTTTAATGATAGAAAGTAAAATTAACCATCTAACTTTCTTACACTTATTTTTCATTTACTTTAGCATTCCTTCCCTTAAAGCTTCTCTACTTCTCAGGGAGGGGGGAAAGGGAATTTTTATGATGACAAACAATACTGTAGGTGTCTGCATTAAAAAAAATATGATATGTTGATATGTGTTATTTTTCTATAATGCTAATTAAGAATAGTGATAGCACATTTTTATTAGTCATTATTGCCCTTTACACAACCTCAGACCAGTCAACAAAAGTAATGTGAACCCAGGTTCTGCATTTGTCACTATGTCAACTGTTGAAAATTCGGTCAGACTTTGTGATCTCAGAGGAATAAAAGTTAGAAAATACTTTAGAGGTGACCTAGTCTACCTACCCCAGTTGGTTGTATATCATAATGACCTAATGTCATTTTATTTTATTTTATTTAAGATTTATTTATTTATGCATACAAGAACTGGGGCAAAGGCCAGAGATGTGGGGGGTGAGAGGATTCACTAGAGAGAGTAGGGAGCAGAGTAGGCAAATTAACACTGCTGAGGAGCAGCGGGTAAGACAGGAGAGGTCTGCCATGCTAGGTAGATCATCTCCCTGGCCAGGAATCAAACTCCTGTTGCAGTGGCTGCAGACAGTCTTACAGTGCCATGCTTTAACCCGTTGCGCCACTAGGGAGGGCCCCCTAATGTCATTTTAAAATCACAAATGCTTGCGTGGGTCATACTCTTGTAAATTTTTATTTGGAAACCAAGTATAGAGCTTTGGCATCTGTAGTCTTTAAAGTTCTGCATGGAACTCTGCTGACCAGTAAAGACACAAGTTATCATCTGATTCATATTTCAAATGAAGAGAAAAACTGAGATGTGTATGGTTTTTGAGATTTTCCAAGAATCATACAACTAGTGTGTGACTCTTAGGCCTAAATCTAGCTTTCCCCATTTCTTGTTCTATGTCTTTTTATATTGTCCATGTTTCTTTCCGTGTAAAGGACAAAAATCTAATTTAAACTACCTTTAGCCAAAAAAGGAAATGTGTTGGCTCATTATGAATAAGTCCAGGGGTAATGCTGGGACAAGAGGCAATGTCTTGTTCTCCAAGTCTCTCCAGTATGTCCACTGGTAGCCTTAAACTCTTATTCTGCTGATTTGACAACTCCAGTGGAATGAAAGAGGTGTTTTTCTTTTTTTGAAGATAGTAAAAAAAATTATTTATTTATACAGAACTGGTATACAAGTCAGAGTTGCAGGGTTGGTGAGAGGCTTCACCAGAGACAGAGTGGGGAGCAGAACAGGCAGATCAACAAAGTACACTGCTGAGAGGAGCAGTGGGTGGGTCAGGAGAGGTCTGCCGGGTCATGTGAGTCACCTCCGGGGCCAGGGATCTATCTCATACTAAAGTAGTTGCGGCCAGCTTGTAGTGCTGCATCCTAACTCATTGCACCACCAGGGAGGGTATTGTTTTAATCATGGCTTTATTTTATGTTTTTTAAGATTTTTTAATTTACACATACACAACTGAGGTATAGGCTAACAGTGCAGGGATGGTGAGAAGATTCATGCTGAGGGGAGCAGTGGAGGGAGGCTGAAGAGGTCTGCTGTGCCATGTAGGTCAGCTTCCTGGTGGAAGATCGAACTTGTGCTGCAGTGGTTGTGGATAGCTTTGTAGTGCGGTGCTTTAACTCATTGCACTACCAGGGAAGGCCCTAAATCATGGCTTTAATAACAAAGAAGAAATGAAGTCAAAGAACCTGGGGATCCCTCTGATTAGACTGACTTGTGCCACTTGTTTCCTTCTCTACTAATCACTGTGCCCAGGTGATGGAGTTCTAGAATACCAAGGCTAGTGGGAGGGGTAAGCTCTGTCCAAGAAGCACACAATGGAAGCAGTTCTGTTGCCAGAAATATGGCTACAGAAAGTACTAGACAAAACACAATGTCTAGTTCATCAATCTAACCCAGTGTGTAATCCACTTCACAACTTTCAAACATTTTAACCTACAATGATGATAAATAAGTTTATGTGAAGATTCCCAACTTTTACATGAATACAAGTTACATATACACTTAAACATATACATACACACCATACACAAAAACCAAAACACCTTGTTTGCAATGCACACTGGTATTTTCCATTCTATAACATTCTCCACTCCTAGCCTTGACTCATCAGAGTATTTTAATGACCACAACCAATTGTGAATAGTTTGAACTAGTTTGGATGGTAACCAATAAGACAAGTATTCAATAAACAACTAATAATACCTGGCAATTTGATAGGTATTATGCACAATTTAGATACCATAAAGACAATGCCCAATCAGTTAATGTGCATATAAGAGAGAGAGACTAGGTAAGAATGTGGTATAGAAGGAGGAGGCTAATCAAAGGGAAAAATAATATGGCATCTCTTAGGAAGAGGGTTGAGTGGATCTGGTCTATGGAATCTAGCCACAGATGATGCTGTATGAGAAACAGATAAGCAAGTAGGATGTATGGCATTCCAATGCCAGGAAGTAAAATACAAACTAAGGGTGAACAGAAGGCAGTCCTAGGAGGCCAAGGAAAAGTGAGAAAACAGTCAGGACCTGTGGAAAAAGACAGTTAGCAAGACAGCGTATGAAAGTAGGTCAAGGGCCCTTTCTACAGCTTGTGCTGGAAGCCTGCAAGTAGAACCTGGTGAGACAAAGGAGTAGAAGCCTTGCTACATTGATAACCTGTGTAGGAAAATGGGAACCTTGCTTAAATCTTACCCTTATCTGTTGCATAATCAACCTGTGAGAATTACATCCCCTACTCAGCTTCTTCATAAGATTGTATATTATGTAGCAAACATAGCATACAGTTAACAAGGATCTCTATAGGATAGAGAGATTGCAGAGTCTCAAGTGGGGATGAAAGATTCTTAGCCAGTCAAATCCTGCTGTGACCTCCTTAGAGTTCAGAGTAAAGATATTATGTAAGAGACACATTGAACAGTTCCAAGACAAACGTGTTTCAGATAGATTGTGGTAGATAATTTAAAAAGTATACTTGTTTGTTTACTTATTTTCACCGCTTCTGTTTATCAAAGCACTGGAACCAGCTGACATGAATGCTTTAATAACAGATTCTTCTCATTATGGGATGCATCCTCATGCTGTGAACCTGACTTTCACATAAGAGATCATTTTCATAGTGTGAAATAACTATAAGGAGGCCTGTAGATGTCACCACTTTTCCTGTTGGTTTTCTTGGGTTCTTGTCTGTGCCTTTACCTCAGAGAATTTCCACGTTGTGTATTAGGTCTGGATTCCCATTATAAACAGATAAACTGGGTTCTCCCTGGTGGCACAAGGCGTTAAGTCTCAGCACAATGAAGGGATCAGCAGCCAATGCAGCACTAGTTCCAGCCCTGACCAGGGAGGTGACCCACATGGTGCAGCAGACCTCTCTTGTCCCATCCCACCAGCTGCTCCCCTGAGAAGTGTATTTCAGTCAATCTGCCTGTTCTGCTCCCCACTCTGTCTCTGGCGAATCCTCTCACACTGCCCCTGCATCTCTGGCCTGTACCCCAGTTCTGTATGCATAAATAAATAAATAAATATTTAAAAAAGTTATCTCACCTCTAGACACTAAAATAGTATGCAGTTACTAAGAGAATGAGGGAGATACCTATGTGCTGAATTGCAACACTGTCCATAATTATTCCTATGTGAACAGTTGAAGAGTAATCATTTTGTTTTTTAAAAAAGTATTATGCTTGTGTGCATTTTTGTGTATGCCTGAGCAAAATTAAAAATTTCACCTGGGGAGTATAAATAATAGAATGAAGGAGAGGTTTTTATATACTTCTCATTTTCAGATTCACATTTTATTTTTCTCTTTGAAAAGTTTAGTTAAGGTATAATTAACAGAAAGCAACATATATAAAGAAATGTATGTCAAAGAGTAAAGTGTCTTAAGTTTTTTCTCCTTTGGAGAAGGTCTTTGGGACATACACTTTCATGAAATCCCTACCATCTTGCATGCCTTTATTGCCTATGATTTAGTTCTATCCTTTTAGAACTCCAAATCAATCATTATTACTTATTATCATTATCGTTTTTTACAGTGTTTTAGACTTTTCTATATTTCTTCCTCATCATTGCTTTTCCCATATAACTTCCCTTCTTTTTGAAGTACAACTTCTCTTCTTCTCATATAACTTCCCTTCTTTTTGAAGTACAACTTTTAGATATAAGTTAAGTATAGAGAGATCTATTGATGGCAAACCTACCATTGTATTTATCAAGATGGATTGTTGATTTTGTGCTCATTCTTGAAAGAAGATAGATAGTTTAAAGTAGATTTTTCTCTCGGTCCTTTATAGGTATTCTTTCTCTTCTGGTTGTCATTATTGAGTAAGAAATCTACAATCAATCTATTCGTGCCATTTTTGAAAGTTATCTGACATAAGTAATGGGCTGGTTTTATAATCTTTTCATTTGTTTGTTTGAATCGGATCCTTCTAAAAAAATTGCAAATTGCCTTTGCTTTATTTGGAGTATTTAAAGTTACTTTCCCTTTAAGTATTTCTTTCAAAAACTCAACAGATCAGTAATCTGTAATGTGTTCCCATTCTTTTTTCTTCTCTGCTGTATGATGAGGTATATAAAGGTGAATCATAACATTACATGACATGGCTTTATTGGGGGGGCAGTCAAGTCACCGACACCAAGCAAGGACCTGAGTTTCCCAATTCTTTCCAACATATCTGCGGAGGACCTTGACCAGCAAGGCCGGAGAGTCGGGACCTCAGGTCCGGCGAACAAAGGAAGCAGTAACACGCGTGTAGCAGAACAAAGAAAGAGCTCTTTATTGGGTTTTATCTCAGCTTTATACAGAAGGAGAGGGATGCCAGGAAGGGAGAAGGCCAATGGACACTAGACATGTAGCAGTGTTTGATAACATGGTTCTCGCGAGGGACAAAAATGGGCGAGAATGGAGCAGTGTTTTGATAATAGGTGGGTGAGAAAAGAAAGAGGAGAAAGAAAAGGTGGGGGCAAGGGAGTTCTTCCCACATGCCTTTTGCAACCCAGATGTTTTTCTCTATCCGGACTCCATTTCACCTTTTTATGGCTGCTGACAGACTCCAGATGCCGGCCTCGGTCCCCAACACATATCTATGCCACTGTGATCACACAGTGAAATCCAGCTCTCCTCACTCTCCATTTTTAGTGAGCAATTATGAGAATGATCTTTCCATTGGGATAGTCACAGATTTCTTGATTTCCAGAAAATACCAATTCTGATGTCACCTGTTCACAGGGAGTTTAGAGGGAGCCCATCTACCTCAGCAGCCTAGAGGTCTTGGGACCAGCAAGAAATCGCAGCTCATTCTGTTAGGGGTAGAAGGTAGCTACTAGCTTAAAGGAGTTCGTTAAGGAGGCAACTCAGAGGTGATCTCTTTAAGATAATCCATAGGGTATCCTAATCCTAGCCCCCAATGTTTGGTCTCTTTACATATTTAATAGGAATGAGAAAGCAAAAAATTTGTCCCCACTTCCACCTCTGCAGCTCTTCAGTTTTGGGATCATGTAAATCTAAGTTTAACCAATTAAGGTTTGTCGAATCGCTGAGCAGATTTGGAGACCTTTCTTGGGATGATGTGCTTTTAGGAGCGTAGACTTGTTATTGTGACTTCCAAGGGCGACATCTAGAGGCAGAGAAGAGAAGCTGCAGCGCTACCTGAAGTAAATGTATCTGAATCCTCCAGGTATCATCTAAGGTCCCCCTTTTCAGGTGACAATTAGAGGGGTAAAGTGACTAAACATAAGACAACTCTCTTGATATTTGATCCCTCCTGTCAATTTTGGACTGAATTTCAGTTATATTTGACCCTCTCCATTCTAAAAGTCATCAGCAAAGAAGCTTAAATTGCTATCATAATTGAGTGAAAAAGACCCCAAACCAAGCTCAGCTGGTGTTCATCCCTCAGGGAACATTACGTCAATGCCAGGGAAGAGCGGTAAAGAGGTGTGGAAGACCAGCCCCACCTTTCTTCTCCTCTGATCTGAGCAACCTCAACTAGGGTATTGAGCTGGGGGTGATAGTTTGGGGGGTGGGGGGGTGGGGGGGTTGGGTTTATGGTGGGGGATGGTTTACAAAGTGGCACTAGAGCTGAGTAGGGGAATGGCTGTGGGTGGGTTATTCTGAGACTGGGAGAGCTGTCAGTTTTGTGAGACAGGCTTTTTCTTTTCTTTTCTTTTCTTTTTAAATATCCCTTCACTTTCCAGATGAGGACATCCAGACTTAGAAAAGTAATATGCCCCAAGGTCACAGTAACAAGTATTCGAGACAAGTTTCTAACTCTACTCTGATTGTAGAACTTATGCTTTATTATTTACCTTTTGAATAAGAATGTATTCATGAATAATCACTAGTAGTATAATGAATATAATGTCTTTGAAGACATATTATATATTAGCCTGTCCAATAAATTTTCCTTAAAAATGCAATATTGAAAGTTTAAAAAGAAGTAATATAAAAATAATGGATTTTGCTGTTACAGTGGAAAAGTTAACTGAATTGCTTTTTCAACTTAATATTGATTTAATTTCACTCTGATATTGGATTTTCTTATATTTTATTACATAAATTACTTTTGAATATAGTTTCATAACCCATCGCTATTACTTTCTTTTCTTTTGTAGTATGATTTTTAAAAACTGTCTCATTGAAATGAATTTGGTTGAAGATGAATTTCAAAATATTTGTCCTTTTCAATGTAATATTAAAAAAATGACTTCTAGTATATTTAATTCTCAGAGAGTATGAAGCATGGAAAACTGGCCCTGTAATGAAACTGCAAACATAGAAAGGGCTTATAAAGAGCAGACACTTCTATAGTTCTAGGAGCTGGGAAGTATAAAATCAAAGTGCCAACATGGTTTTATTTTGGTAAGAACTCACTTCCTAGTATATTGCCACTATCCCTCTTACTGTGTCCTATGGTGGGAAGGGCTAATGCTTTCATTGGGGCCCCTTATCCACTAATACAACTGATGAGAACACTACTCTTATACCCTAATCGCCTCCCAAAGTTCTACTTCCTAATACCATCATACTGGGCATTAGGATTTTAATACATTAATTTGGAGAAGGGGATCTACACAACCTTTAGACTATAGTACATGTTTTCAAATTGTTTAGCGTGAAGTTTTCCAGTAATATTCCTTTTTGTAATTTGAGCTGCATATTTATTTACAAAAACTTTCCCACTCAAATCATTACTAATTTGTAGTTTTTTTTGTCTACCATATTCCTTTTTTTTAAAAAACCAACTTTTGACTTTATTGATTTTCTCTATTTAATACTTATTTTATACTTCATGCATTCCTGTTTTTATTTTTAATTCTCCTTGCTGCTATGATTTTGGGTTTATTCTTAAGTCACATTATTTAAGTTCAATGTTCAGTATTAATTTTCAATTTTTTTAAAAAGATTTATTTATTTTTTCATACAGAACTGGGGTACAGGCCAGAGGCTCAGGGGCAGCGAGAGGCCTCACCAGAGACAGAGTGGGGAGCAGAACAGGCAGATCAACGACGAAGTACACTGCTGAGGGGAGCAGCGGGCTGGTCAGGAGAGGTCTGCCAGCCATGTGGTCACCTCCAGGGCAGGCGGGAATTGAACTCATGAGGAAGTGGCTTTAGCTTTCCAGGGCTGTGCTTTAACCCACTGCGCCACCAGGAGGGCCTAATTTTCAATTTTTAAGATTCCATTTCCCTCTCCATTTTATGGTGTTCCAGAAGTTTTTATATTTAAGCATTTTATTTTATTTTTATTAAACATATTCCTACATTGTTTGTTCTTGTACAACATTTCATTTCCCCCCTCAATTGCGGTCCCCATAAATCTTCTACCACCACATCACTGTGAATTGTCACCATAGTTGCTTATGTTCTGCCCTGTATTGTTTTCACCCTTCTCCCTAAAACATCCGTGCTGTATAATTTATATATTCTGTATAGTTTGCCTGCAAGTTTTGTCTTTTTTTCTGACCCTCTGTTTGGGTTCCTTATATTCCTTCTTTAAGTGAAACACTGTTATTTTTCTTTTCTTTTCTGACTTATTTCATTGATCCCTTCTAGCTCCATCCATGTTGCTGCAAATGGCATGAGTTTATATTTTTTGATTGCTGAATAGTACTCCATTGACATTCCACAAGTTTTAATATAAAAAGACATACCTGATGTATAAGATTGATGACAAGAAGTTACAGGAATGGGTCAAATGAATCAAATAACTTAATCAACATTTCCTGATTCCCAGAACCCTGGAATTTCCTAAGTGTTGTCAGAGAGAAAGATGTCTTTTTTGTTTTTTAAAAATTTATTTATGCTTACAAGAACTGTGGTACAGGCCAGAGGTGTAGGGTAGGGATAAGAGAATTCATTAGAGACAGAATGAGGAGCAGAATAGTTGAACTGACTGAAACACACTGCTGAGGGAAGCAGCAGGCGAGAGAGGAGAGGTCTCCAGTGCAATGTGGGTTAGATCCCTGGCTAAGGATCAAACCGCAGTGGCTGTGGATAGCTTCATAGATGCTGAGCTTTAATCCCTCAACTGATCCAGAGAAGACTAAGAAAGATGTCTTTTATTAGGTTAATGAGACAACCTCAAGGCCTGGAAGCAAGAATCATCTCAAGGGTAGGAACTAGGTGTCAGGGCAACCAGTCTCTCACCTCCAGATCTCCAGAGATAAGAGGCTCAAGGTTGAACGATTTGCTAATGATCGATGAGTTAATAAATTTTTGCCTAAGTGATGAAACCTGAGAGTTCTCAGGTTGGTGAACGTATAAAAGAGTTGGGGATATGGCATATCTGAAGAGAACATAGAAACTGCAAGCTTTTCCTCCATATCTTTCCCTATATGTTTCTTGCATTTGGCTGTTCCTGAGTTGTATCTTTTGTAATAAATTGTGATTTAGTAAGTAAATGGGTTGATGCAATAAAAAAGTTATAATACATCAGTGTATATTATATTATGACCCTTGCTCTTGAAATCAGTAAGTGCAAATAATTTTAAAAATCACTTTAATATCCCTGAATTGTTTTAAAAAATGGTTACTATGGAAACTAATCAACAAGAGTACCATTCAGTGGCGAGTATGTAATCCTAGCAGAATGAACTCTAATGTGGTAGGTGTATATTGGTTTTCTATTTCTGCTGCAACAAATTATCACATATTGTGTAGACTAAAACAACACAACTAAAATTTTAATAGACCTACAATTCAGAGGTCTAAAAGGAGTCTTTTCACTGGGCAAAAACAAACAAACAAACAAAAACAAGTTTTCAGCAGATTTTATTCCTTTGTGAATGAAAGGAAAGACTTTATTCTCTTTTTACAGCTTCTGAAAGGCTGCCTGTTTCCTTGGTTCATGGTCCTGTTTTTCCTACTCTGAAACCAGCAATATTATGCCAAGTCTTATACACACTACGATCTCTATGATTCTCCCTCTTTTATTGCTAATAACCTTTGTGCTTACATTCATCCCACCTGGATAATATAGCTTAATCTCCCTCATTATTGTACTCATTTTATTTAAAGATAATGATATGTCACCAAAATTTTTGGTTTATAAAATGAATTGTGATGAATAGAAAACCTAGTATATCTACTTGTGACTGTAAGTACTCCTGGCTTTTCCTTCAACTGAAACTTGAGTTTCAATACAGGGCAAATAGCTATTAAATGTTGTAAGGATTTAATTACCACTTGCCTTCTTTTGTATCTCTTTTCCCATTTTTATTGAGGTAACATTAGTTTGCGACACTGCAGAGGTTTCAGGTGTACAGCTTCTCACATGAGCAACTGTCTTATCACCCCTAGCCTTGTTTGTTTCTTATCTTTTTGTTATTGCTTGGTTTTTGTTAGTCCCAACAGGTGAACTCTTACCCTTAAGACTCATCTTCCCTGTTCCCTTATTTGAGAAACGATAATTCTGTCCAGATTGTAGGTACTTCCTCTCAAGTCAACAGGTGTTTATTGACTATTTATTATCTATGTGCCACGCATTGTGGTATATTGAAAGTTGAGCTGGGGAGAAGACAGGGCTTTCTGCCTTCATAAAGTATCCAGAGTCTTAAATATTTAGACAATTATTTACTTAAAATCCTGTTGAGTGCTATAAAAATATAGTGTTATTGTTATAGGGCACCCTAATGTGAATTGGGTTGTCTGTCTGTGGGCCCTCACCAACGTGCTTAAGATTCAATCTTACTGCAGACAGCACACAATAAGATTCAATAATGGGTTTATTTACATTGAGAAAGGTAAAGGAACAACCCAGGGAAAAAGAGAAATACAAGTTAACTAGAATATCCTATCAGTTCTGCTAACTTGGGCTCCAATAGCACACTGAAAACTGATCAAGAGCTAAATCACCAGGCTCCAACCACCAGGCCAAGAGCCTGAAGCCCCCATATTCAGTTTTATCTCAATCTGGCTGCTCAGCTCCATCCTCACATCCCAGAGTGCTTCTGGGTATTAATGAGATTTGTAGTTCCAGTATCTGGAGTGGGGGTGGAGTCCATGAAACCTGTCTCTGTTACACTATGAGAGTGTATAGTTCAATCTAGGTTGGTAATGGCTAGCTTTCCTTAGGGAGAAACAAAGATTCGATGATGGTCTCACTGAATCCTTTATTAAGCCTCAAAAGTACTCAGAAAACTGAGTGTCAACTTTAAAAATAATTTGGACTGGATTTGAGGTCCTGAAACCTCTTGGTTGAGACCACCGATTCAATTTCTAAGCCTCTTTCACGACATATTTTTTTCTCCTTCTATATTTATTTATTTAAACAATCCCCTAGTGTCTGGTTTCTATCAGGTGTTTCATGCGTGAAAGCCTTACGGTAGCATTGTTTTTACTCCTGTGGCTAATGCGACAGACTACCATTGTAGTCTCCTAGAAGAGAGAGGCGAAGTAGTTTCAGATTTTTTTTTTCTTGGACTTGAATGAAAAACAGTAATTCCAAATCGTTCATTCATCATTACACGTCCCCCCCCCCCCCTTCAAGCACCAGAAGCCACAAATTTCCCACAGCTTCTCAAAAGAAAACCTCCATCTTTTAAGAATACTGGTCATCTAACCCTGCCTTCCTGTAAAGAGATGAAGCTTCTTGCGCACCTTCTCATCCTCTATGCAGCTACATGACCAAAGCTATTACTTTAAAATTCAGGGTATCCCAGAATTCGAAGGTGATTGGAGACCACAGCGACCCCTTAGGTCTTTCTAGGCCTTCTGCTGTTCGTCCATCCTCATATCTTCTTGGGTTTGGGGTGGGAAAAGCCCGGACAATAGATTGCACGGTACAAAAGCACCGTTCACTAATCAGCTCTGAAAAGGACATAGCCTAGCAACGGCCACCGCGGGAGACTAGGGCGGGGGAGGGAGAACGCTCGGTGCGCGCTGACGTCACGGAGACGCATAGCCACGTCGGCCCCTCCCATAACCCCTTGAGTCGGGTTTCCGGCGGGAACGCAGACCGAGGGCTGAGGGGAAGCTGTGGCTCGTGTCGCCAAGTCCCTCGCGGGCAGCGCTGCTCCCTCGTACTAGCCACAATGCCTCACTTGGAAAACATGGTGCTTTGTCGAGAGTCCCAAGTGTCCACTTTGCAGTCCCTGTTTGGAGAGGTACTGTCAAACTATCGTTTCTCTTCCAAATCGTGGAGGCAGGGTCTTGGAAACGTTTCAATTTTCTGACGCTTGTGTTTGTATTAAGGGGCAGTAACTGTTCACTTTTTGCGTTGACAGAGGGGTTGCAGTGGGTCTACCCCACTTCTAAATCCAGAGTAATTTCTAATTAGTCCCCGTCTCTGCTGGACCTTGGCTCTGAATTTTACACAGGCCACATTTTTGAGGTGCTTATTCTCCTATTCCGACGGAACGGGATTTTATACAGCTTGTAGACGTTTGCAATTCTTTTATGCAAGTATAAGTTCCTACATTTCAGCGATGTAGTTGGGGTAATTTAAGTGCGAGCAGTCGGTTTTCAAGACCAGAGAGAACTACGTGGTGCTGCAGGTTTAAAACTTCCGCAGCTTTTGCAGAGTTGTTGAAGCCCTAAAGAGGTTGGAGTCTGGGCTTCCTGAGTGGCAGTTCAGATGATCCCCAAGAAAAGAGGTAGAGTGTCTTCCTCGGGTGGACACCTCTAGGGTGTGTATTCCTTATGTAAAAGATGGCGTTACCAATTCAAAACAACCTTTTTGTTATATTCTGGTGATCTTTTGCTTCAGGCTATAATTTTGACTTGTAATTAATCAGGCTTGAATTTAACCTGTAAAGAGAGTAAAAGCGAGATTAGGGTTATGCCCTTTATCCACTTCCTCTCACCCTCCCTCACCCCTCACCCCCTTGCTTTCTTAAGTATTTTCATCCAATTGGAAATGGTGAATGGCTCTTCAGGTGGCCTATGAAGTATTAGTGGATGCTGCACCCTCCTTTTAAAGGAACATGTTAGGGAACTAAGAGGTTAATGACTATCTTCTGTCAGTTTCAGATTATAATATTTTCAGTGATATTAGCCATATTATCATTGAAGCATTTTTGTGGTTATATTCTGTACATTCCTTCCCTGGTTGATAAATTTCCAGCCAGAAGTGCTTCAACTGATGAAGTGTATTGGCAGATAGGGATGAGATGTAATATTGACTTGGTAGTAGTATGTGAAGGGTTTGGGCTTTACAAATCATGTTTGACAGCAGTAATATCCCTTGTACTGTGCTTGTGGGAGATAGAAATATAAAAACGTGGTTCATATTTCTAAGAAGAGTCATTTGTTTAGCATTAAGTATATACTATGCATGTTCTCTGTAGGGCACCGTGCCAAATCTTGACTTACTACAATTTATTTTATGTTAGAGGTTTCTGAAGATGAAAAGGTAAGTAGCAGTGTGAAAGTTCAATGCAATTCTAGGTAGCAAGGGGAAGGATGAGACAGTAGTAAGCACCAAATAATATATGCAGTCAACTGTGGCAGGATTCTAGAAAAGGAGACTTTTTCAAATTTGTTTATTTTTAAAGATTTATTTATGCCAGAGGTACAGGGACGGTGAGACGATTCACCAGAGACAGAGTGGGGCGCAGAACAGGCAGACTGAGGAATTACACTGCTGAGGGGAGCAGTGGGCGAGTTAGGAGAGGCCTGCCAGGCCATGTGGGTCACCCTCCTGGCCAGGGATCAAACTCCTGAGGTTGCTGCTTCTAGCTTAGCTTCATAATGCTGTGCTTTAATCCATTGCATCAATAGGGAGGGCCCGAAGAGATTTTTTTTTTTTTGAAGATTTATTTATTTATGCATACAGAGCTGGGGTACAAGCCAGAGGTACAGGGGCCGTGAGAAAATTCACCAGACACAGAGTGGGGAGCAGAACAGGCAGATCTACAAAGTACTCTGCTGAGGGGAGCAGTGGGTGGGTCAGGAGGTGTCTGCTGCGCCATGTGGGTCACTTCGGGGCAGGTGGAGATCAACTCACGCTGAAGTGGCTTTAGCTTCCCAGTGCTGTTTTAATCCACCGTGCCACCATGGAGGGCCCAGAAAAGGAGATTTTTAATGTAGCTTGGAAAAATTTTCTGAAAGACTGTCGCGAACTTCTCTTTAAATACTGAAATATACTATTTGGATAGCAGAGATGCTCAACAAGCATGTATTTAGTTCCTTGTACAGAATTTTGAGCTAGTTAATTTGTAAGATTGCTACATAAACCTTTTAAAATGGCTTTTATGTATCAAAACATATATTTTTAGCCTGTATTTAGCATTGAAATTGTTTTTGCCATAGGCATAAGCCATTCAGAAAGATTATTCCTGCATAAGTCTGAGTTCCTGATTTGTCTTGCAAAAGGAAATGTGTAATTAGTGGCTAGAATAAATTAAATGTTTGTGACTACTATTGTACTAGATGATTATAGAAACTTTCATGAAAATTGCATCATCTAATTTTCTTGTAATTATTTTTAAAATGTTTGTCTTTCCATTACATTATGAACTCCTCCGAAACAGATTTGTACTTCTTGAGTCACCATAGTTTTCAACATTTTGTAGGTGTTTAACAAATGTGCATTGAGTGAATGAATATAAAGCATAGTTAGAATACTGGCTAGATCAATGGAGGGGCCTTTGATAATTTTTTACTTTTTTTTTTGCTGGACACTTAATGTACTATGTGAAGACCTTGCAAATAATTATTTGTAATATATGCTCTGTCCATTTTATCTGATGACATGTATACTTTTAGGCCAAGGTAAATATAGTGTGCATAATTCAGAGGTTTTTTTAAATTCAAAGTGTTTTATGAGTTTTCCTCATAAAAACAGAGGACTCCTTTTCACCCTGTCATTAAATATGCTTAATATAAAAATGTATAATTGAAGTTGCAGGGTTAGATTCTTCATAAAATGGTTAAGATAAAAATTAAGTATTGTCATAATTTTCCTTGAAAAATATCTCAGATCTATAAATCTGAAAATATAAGTATTTGTATAAATAGACCTATACAGTAACAAGAAGTATAAATATGTGGTTTTACACACACACACATAAATACACCAAATGTAGTTTTTCAGGAATTGAAATTTTTATCAGAAAGTACTATAGTTAAAGTCAAGTAAGTGTGATGTGTAATGATAAAATCCACCTTATGATCACTGTTGAAATATTTTGGATTGAATATTTTATCACATACAACTCTATCATGGGTTGATATTTCTGTTTTGTATTTATGGGCTGTTATTTTTTTCTCTCTCTCTCTTAGAGACATCATTTCAGCTTTCCATCCATTTTTATTTATGGTCATACTGCCAGTGGAAAGACTTACGTTACACAAACCTTGTTAAATACTTTAGAGGTAAGACTAACCCCAAACTCTTTGTTAAGTAATTTCTATTCAGAATGTTAAAACTGGAAGGGAAAGTAATTTCTACTCAGAATGTTAAAACTGGAAGGAATCTGAGAAATTGTTTAATCCACTTTTCTTTGAAGGAGTATCTTTTATTTGGCCAACATTTGTTTGACTGTTTTAAAAGACTAAACTTCAGAAGTCATTGTTAGCTAATTTGAGACTTGATGTTAGAAAGTTACGTTTTAAGCTGAGTAATATTTCCCCTCTGTTCACTTTTATTATATGACTGATAACATTTGTGGTAAAACATATAGTAATAAATTTAAAAGTACATTAAAATCGGTTTCTTTTCTGTTGTATTTATTATAATCACCAGTTTATTATATGCCACAATCTATAAACAGTCTGTTAGATACTTGTAATTAATCTCCACAAATACAAAACTGAGTTTACGCTGCCTTTCCCAAATTGCCTATCATGATGGTCTTGCCACTCCCACAGATGTCTAAAACTGCTCTTTCCTGTTTCCTCATCCTTGCTCTTTCAGTAAGTTGAACAAGTAAACATCTTCTATTGATTCCACATCATTAATGTCTTAACTTCAGTTACCTTTAATTTTAGCTGTTGCTACGATTTCATTTTTATTTACCACGGTTTCTTTCATGTATTTATATAGCAGTTTCCTAATGCAATCTGTTATTCACCCTACAACTACATACTTACTGCAGATCTTCAGGAAACTGTCAATTTTTTGCCTGATATATATATATATATATATATATATATATATAAGAATTTCATAAATTGAACTCAGTTTATTTTTTTTTATTTTTCAAAGATTTATTTTATTTATTTATGCCTATAAGAACTGACTTGTAGACCAAAAGTGCCAAGGGGTAAGAGGATTCACCAGAGACAGAGTGGGGATATAGAACAGGTGGATGTACTGAAACACATTCCTGGGGGGAGCAGCTGGAAAAACAGTAGAGGTCTGCTGTGCCAATTAGGTCAAGTTCCTGGCCAGGGATTGACTGGCTCAGCTGACTATAGCTTGATAGTGCTGAGACTTCAACCTTTGTACCACCAGGGAGGCCCAAATTTATCTGTCATAATGTTATATTAATAGTTAAACGGTTTGGGCTGTAGAATCTGGCCCACTCATGTTCTTCTGGATTCACCACTTAGTGCTTTCCCTATCTGAAAAGTAGGGCTAATAGAGACCACACATGGAATTGTTGAAAATTAAATGAGTTAATAGGTGAAAGATGCTTACTGTAATTTTTAATATATGTTCAACACTTAGTAGAGTGCCATATCTTTTTTGTATCTTAAAGATGGGTAAACATTTTCTTAAGATCTCATAGTAACTACTTTAGGCTTGTTGGCAGTACAGTTTCTATTATAACTGCTAAACTCTGCCTTAATGTGAAAGAAGCTATGGGCAGGATCCGATGGACTTGTCTGTGTTCTAATATAGCTTTTGTTATAAATAGATGACCGGTAGACTGTAGTTTGGTAATCCTAGTTCTAAGCACTCAAGTATGATATTTTGTATGGCATGCTGAACTGTTTAAAGTTCCTGCTCTTAATTTCAAGCCTTGGCATGTACTCCTCCCTCTGGCTTTCTTATATTTCTCACACCATTTCTACTATCCTGTTGCTTAAAGATTGTTTTTTTATTCTTCTGCTTAAAGTGAAGGAAGACTTCCCTCATCTTAGCCTGTTAGATGCCCCTGTGTTGTGCAACCTCAGCACTCTGTGCTTATTTAGTCCTCTCAGCTGTGATCTCTGTTTATGCTTCCTGGTTTCTTGACATTCTCCCAGCAACATGTACAGTGTTTTGCTTATATCAACTTGCAGATTTTAGCCTTTGATCTTGAAAATCTTCTCTGCTTTTACAAAAAAAGAAAAATAGATGCTCAGATTTCATAATCTGTGTGAGCAAGGTATGGGTCCGGCATTCACATTCTAGAATTTCCTATATAAAGAATCAAAGGAAGTATCAAGCACACACCACACACACACGAGTTAAAAAGCATGAAAAGCAAATAAGGGAGGTCCATCTTTAAGGTTTCATTTCACTTTTTAATTCATTAAAGTTTTTTCTGCTATTCAAACACTTTAATAAATGGTAATTATCACTATCTCTGATACAGGTACACAGAAGATAATTTGCTGCCCCTAAAGGTCATGGGTAGTACACAGATAGCAGTAAGCAAGACAGTTATTCAAGCTGTATTATGGACTCTAGTACATAAAGGAATGGGGGTAAAGGAAGTCAGCAAAGTCTAGTTAAACTCTGCCTAAATAAACTGTAATATAATTATCATGAGAGAAAGAAAGGCCTTATGGGTGTGATTTATCACTAAAAAGATGTGCTGGTTCCATTTGTGTTAAATTCCACGGGTTACCTTCCTCTGAGTAATCGATACTGCTATTAAGATTTCATTCTGAGAACAGTCTATATTTCTGAGGAAGTCTTTTTGCTTCCTTCTTTTTGAAACATCTCCATTTTAATAGTTCTCTAAATGAAGAGCTAGTTCTCAATTCTCATAAGAGGATTATTATGATTTCTGACTCTTAAAGTTATTTTTGATAATTCCTTCACTGGGTTCATTCATTATTAAGGTTATTACCTTAAATTTTTAAATATGAAATTTCCACAAAGAATTTTAACATTCCAATGAACTTGAGTTTCTTCATTAGATTTCTGTGTAGGAAAATGTTTTGAATTTCTATGGAAAACAAATGGCCAATAGTTGAAGTGAGTTTAATTGAGGAACTGTTTTTACAAAGGTTGAATCAGTATCAGGGAACCAATAAAGGACGATGAAGCACTGAGAATCTTTATTTATTTTTTTAAAGATTTATTTATGCATCCAAGAGCTAGGGTATAGGCCAGAGATGCAAGAGGATAAAAGGATTCACCAGAGACAGAGTGGGGTGCAGAACAGCACTGAGAACCTTTGTTTTCCCCAACCTGAATGGGCCACAGGAGCTGTTACCAGACCCCATCAGGAGCTGTAACCTTAGATGAGGGACTGCCCAACTGGAATTGTGGCCTTTGGTAGAAGAATGTACCCATTCTCAAACTTTGGACCATTGAGGGGGAGGAATGGAGTCAAGGGAATAAATAGTAAACTTTTCTCTCTTACCAGTCTTTTCCAGCCCCTTGCTGGTTCCTCCAGTTAGAATATAATATCCACTAGAGTTAGTGTAGGTGGTAAAGCACGTAGTCTAAAGCTTCCTGGAACACAGAGCAGGTTGAGAATGGTGGGTTATGGATTTAGAAGGGCAAATGGGGATTCAACAAAGCCATTATTGTATATATTTTCTATTTACCTTTTTTTTTTTTTAGCTCCCACATGTCTTTGTGAATTGTGTTGAATGCTTTACCTTGAGACTGCTTTTAGAACAAATTTTAAACAAGTTGAGTCATCGTTCTTCAGAGGATGGTTGTTCTACACAAATAACCTGTGAAACGTTTAATGACTTTGTTCGTTTATTTAAACAAGTAACCAAGGCCGAAAATCTCAACAATCAGACTGTATATATTGTAAGTAATTTAATTTCATTGTATCATCTCTCACTGAAAACTGATTTGCTTATTAACTAATTTGTGTATTTGTTTTGAGTGTTATTGCATATAATGTGTTGCAAAAAGTGCTTTGGAATAAAACAATATATTTCTTACCCAGAGGGAGCTTCAGTTTAATGGGAAAGTTAAGACACATATTCATATGTGGTAAGCGATAACTAAGGCACTTCTCGTCTATCTTTATGAGGTGATAGCGGTTTAGATCAAACTAAAATGAGTAGTAGGAAAAATCTATAGAAGAGGAATTTCATATAGAGATAAGCAAAGGCATGTAGGTGGAAAAGAGGTCAGGGAATGCCAAATACTATAGTTTCAAGTTATAAAGGAGAAAAACTTAGAGCAGTAGGTGGGGGCAGATCATGGAGTGTTTTTAAAACTGTGCTAAAGTACTTTATTTAATTTAATGTTGGCTAGATCATTGTAGTAGCAGTAGAGATGGTAAGAAATGATTTTGACATATTTTGAATGAAAATTGATAGAATTTTCTGATAGGTTGGGTATTATTTTCCAAGCCCAATATAATCAAGTAGGAAAACATTAAAGTTTTGCAGGTTTTCTGCATAAGATACTTTGTAGAGTGAATCTACAGACTGTTCAACTATTTGGATTGGTAAGCATCACTACTTAGGAAATAATACAAAAAGATGTCTGAGAGTATTTTCTAGTTTGTAAATTAGCTTACAAATTAGATGCCTTCATGTAAGTCATAAAAAATATTTGAGATCTGAATGAAAGTTTTTTTACTTCTTGAATATTAGTTATCTGATAATCGCTTTTGAAGAAGCATATTAGAATCCACAGAAATCATTAATTATAGTCGATTAGCTATCAGATCAGAAAAATGAACTATTCACTGCTTTAGCTTTGTGTTTTGCATTAAAATGGGTATAAAAATGGGCCAATTTATTTGAATTAATTGTGTCCTGGATTAGAGAAGGAAAATTGCATAATACAAAGTGCAGAAACTAGCAGTAAATAATTTTAGGAATAAAATAATCTTAAATTGATTACTCTCATACATTGTTTCAAGCTCTCAATAAAATTGATACAAAACAATTAGTGCTATACAAGGAAATGATGTTATACTTTCTGCATTTTAATTTTATTCATAATTTAAAGTTATAATTTGCAATAATATTAAAGTATAAATTTAACAATATTTTCTTGGACGAAGGGTCATTTCAGTTTTGGGAAAAATTCTACATGAACCTAGATGATCTTGCTAGGAAACTATCATTATTACTAGGGTCATAAGCTAGGAAAACTTTCATTAGCTAGGAAACTATCATTACTACTAGGGTCTTTTCAAAAAGACACAGAAGCACATGAATAGTATTGTTAAAATGTATGTACTAGCCAAACCCATTGGTAAACTATGTTATAAAGCTAAAGTAATAAAACCATTATGGAACTGGTTTAAAAATAGATTTGAGAGTCCAGAAGTAAACCTTTGTATATATTATGAATTAATATTTGAACAGTGAGTCAAGAATACTCAATTGGAAACAGACAGTCTCTTCAATAGATGAACTAGGAAAATTGAATGAACACATGGAAACGATTGAAATTAGATCTCTGGCTTAAAGTTCATAATTTGTAAGAATTAACTCACACTATATTGAAGAATTACAGTAGCTGAAACTATAAACTCATTTTTTGGATGTGACATCAAAAATGCAAGAAACAAAGGCAAAATAATTGGACAACATCAAACTTAAAAAGTTTTAGCAAAGGAAATCATTAATAAAATGAAAAGGCAGTCTACCAAATGGAGAGAATATTTATAAATCATGTATCTGATAAGGTCATTAATTTCTAAAATATATAAAGAGCTCATACAACTCAATAGCATAAAACAAATCTGATTAGAAAGTGGCCTGAAGACCTCAACCGACATTTTTCCAAAGAAGGCATGGAAATTGAGTCTAGGAAAATAGTTGACATCACTAACCATCAGGAAAATGCAAATTGAAACCACCATGACTTATTGCACACCTGTTAAAAGAATCCTTTTACACTGAAAAGGGTATTTGTAATACAGCTGTTAAGAAAATGGTGTAACCATTATGAAAAACAATATGGAACACCTCAAACAACTAAAGCTTCAACTTTCTATATGATCCAGTAGTCTCACTTCTAGATTAGGGCCCATGTTCATTGCAGTATTATTGACATTAGCTAAATTAATGGCAGCAAACTAAATTGTCAGTGGATGAATGGATAAAGAAGATGCATTTTATATATATGTATGCACATGCACATAGGATATTATTCAGCTGAAAGAAAGAAGGCAGTCCTGTCATTTAGGACAACATAGATGGACTTTGAGGACATTATTCTAAGTGAAATAACTTAAACAGAGAAAGATAAATACTCTATGATCTCATTTATATGTGAACTTTAAAATCGTTGAACACATAGTAACAGAGTAGGATAGTGTTGCCAGGATCTGAAAGGTGGATAAAATATGTACAAGTTGGCCAAAGAGTATAAAACCTCCAGTTAAAAGATGAATAAATCATGGGGAATCTAATGTACACCATGGTGATTATAGTTAATGATATTGTATTATATACTTGGAAGTTGTGAAGAGAATAAAGTAGATTTTAAATGTTTTCACTCAAAGAAGAAATAATAATGTGACTAATAAGATGTTAGCTAACTCTGTGGTGGTATGGTATTCATTTTTTAATATGTAACAAATTCACATGATGTATACCTAACACCTGTGCAGTGTTCTTATGTCAGTTATATTTCAGTAATGCTGGGAGGAAAAAAGATGCAGAAGCCAATATAAAGGGTTTTCATTGGCACAGTTTGACCTTCAAAATGAATGATGAATTTAATGGATGGAAGCACAGTAGATAAGTGAAAATCTATGAATTTATAATGATAAAATATATAAAGCAACACAAAATACTTTGAGTACAGTATGGGTTTAATAGGATACTGCAGTAGACTGAATAATGACCTCTGAAGATTTCAGTACTAATCCTCAGAATTTGTATATTATCTCATTTGGAAAATGGGTCATTGCAAAAGTGACTGATTTACGGGTCTTGAAATCTTTGCTTGGATTATCTGGGTGGATCTGAGATCCAATAAAACATGTCTATGTGAGAGAGATGGGGAAGATTTGATTATACCACATACGCAGGAGAAAAGGCCAGGTAACAAGCAGGGGAAAGGAGACTGAGTGAGGATTTGAAGATGCTACCCTGAGGACTGGAGTGATGGTTTCCACAAGCCAAAGAACCTGGCAGCCACTAGAAGTGGAAGAAGCAAGGTATCATTTCTACTCCAGAGGTGTTAGAACACACTCCTGCCAATATGTTGGTGGTAGCCTGGGGAAACTGACTTCAGACCTTCAGAACTGTGAGAGAACAGATTTTTTTAGTCTGATTTAAGCCATTAGTAGCCACAGAAAACTTAATACAGACTCAAACGCATTCTGAAAATTGATATATATATATATAAGGAATAAAGCAATGTGTTTAATGACACTGCAGCGATGCAGTCAGCAATGCAGAATACAGGAAATGATATACAACAGATGATCTTAAAGGACAGAAAAAGTGAGGAAGATGGTTATAATTTAAAACAAACTTAGAAGACAGACCACATACAATAAGTTGCAATATATGGACCTTTTTGGATTCTGAAATCAAATAAATCAACCCTGAGAAGATGTGTATGAGTCAAATGGAAAATTTTGAGTACTGGTTATTAGAAGATATTAAGGAATATTGTCAGTTTTTTAAGGCAAGATAATGCGGTGGGTATGTTTTATTAAAGTCCTCGTCTCTAAGAGCTACAGACTGATACATCTACAGATGGAACGGTGTGTTTGTGACTTAGCTTAAATATTTCATCAAGATGGTAGAGGGGAAAAGTGAGGTATAGAAGAAGCAAAATTGGTCATGTTAATATTTGTTGGGGATGCATGAAATAAATGTGGAAGTTCATGCCACTAATGTTCCTATTTTTTTGTATATTTTAAAATTTCCATAGTAAAAAGTGAAAAGGTAGACTAAATATTTTAGATAGTGCTTTTAAGAACTTGACTTCTTTATGTGCTGATGAATGATCTTTTGAAGCAGGTTTTCTTCTTTTTACATGTTTTTTCTCATAGAAATTTCAAACATATAATGAGAATAGTGTAATGTACCCCAATGAATTAATCACCCAAATTCATATAATTACCTATAAATATGTAGTCAGATTTATGTCCTCTGTATGGTTATATCTATACATATATATTTATATACCATATCTACTATGTATGTCATGTTATGCTATATATAAATATATATACACTGCATCTGGCAGAGATATACTCACTATTGCTAAAACATAAGGCCTTAAAAAAAATCATATTCCCTCCCATACACTGAATAGACTTTAATCTTTTTTTGCGTAATCAATTAAATAGGACTAGCATATAGTTACAAATTTTAAACAAAATTTCTGCATACAGTGCATATAATTGTATTTCTTATACCTAAGAATATGTCTTTAATGTAGCTTATATCATCCTTTTGATAGTATACTTATAAAAGAAACCTTTTAAATGTAGCTATGACTCATTTTCCATGTAAAAATTTGGTTTAAAATATGCTGTAAGTTATCTGTATTGTAACTATTTGAAATGTCTTCTATTAATACAAAAGTAAATAAGTTAAAACATAAGTTTTTTTCTTTTTAACATGGAAAATTCAAGGCTTGCATTGTGGAATATGCTATATAAATTTGTAAATTTTGATGCTACTTTTTTTTTAAATAAGGTTCTAGATAAAGCAGAGTATCTAAGAGACATGGATGCCAATCTTCTGCCTGGATTTCTTAGGTTACAAGAATTGGTAAGTAACATAAGAGAGTCTTTTCCCTCTGCAGACTTATCAGTAGATCATATTATCAATTATTTTAATTTTCCTGATCTAGGTAAAAAATTATATTTTAATATAATTTTAATTTGCATTTCTCTGTATTAAGTAAAGATGAGCATTTTTCTTAAAGTAAAAGCACTTTGTGACTTGGTAAAGTGTATTCTTCAATTATTTTTGCTCTTTATTTTTAAGTATAAAGTGGTTAACCCTGCTTTCTACTAAAAGATTTTAGGTGTTTTCTAGAAGAAATGAGGGGCTAGAGTTTGAACTCTTTGCAAGGAAAGTTTATTTAAAAATCTATCTTTTCATCTTAGTATTTTTTAAAAAAGAGTATGTTTATTCTAAATCACCTGGGGTTCTAGCTCATGACCACTGAGTATAAGGACCAGCTTTGTTTTTCCAGTTATAATTGTGCTGGCATTGAATAGTGTTTTAATACTACTCTGTCATGATCTAGTGAGAAAAGAATCAGGGTGGACCTAGTACACATATATCAGAGGAAAGTCAAGTATTGTGGTGAAAACAGGGTTTTGCAGTAGTTTGAATAAAGAAAGCCCATGAGAAAATTCAGTGTTCACCAATACCAGTTTGTACAGGGATACAAATTCAAAAGAAATGTGACTGCTTCTGGTTAATACAACATTCACAAAGTGAGCAAAACATAGTTTTAGCAAAAGAGTACCATTCATCATACCGAGCTGTTTTAAATTTTATTAGCTTTGTAATTTTGTTTTAACTTGCAAATAAATTTTGATCTTAAAATTTTGTAAGTGCTTTCAGTATGAATACTTTATACCTGCCTCGTTTTATGTCTGTATTATGTATTGAGTAATTATAAAAAAAATTAAATAGTTGAGGAAACAGTGCATAGACCATTCCCACTTTTGTAGTGTTAAATACATTTTTATTCAAGTTTGAGAAACTGCTAGAAGGTCAGAGAGATTTTCCAAGTGCCACTGAAAAGAAATCTTTGTGTGCTTAAGGCTGTCTCCTAAAATTCACTTTTAGTAGAACTCATAATAGAGTACAGATGCGAAGAGGACAATATGAGAGTAAGTGAAGCTCTTGGTGGGCTAGTCTGTGTTTCTTCAAAATCTAACCTTTTCCAGTTTAATTAGCTTTTGGCATTTTACTGCAGAAACCAAGGACCTTTCCTTTCTTTATACTGTTTGTTTTGTTTTTGCCTTTCTTCTTCCACTATTTCCCTTTGCTTTGCTTTAGGACTATGGGTAATATCCATATTGCATCCTTGCTGTCCTCTTGTTCTTTCAGTATAGTTTACCATATGTTTTCTCGTCATACTTGCCAACAATGAGTATGTTTACTATAGGTAGGGCTCTCATTTTTTTCTTTTAGTTTTAATTGTGGAAATTTTCCAAAGAAAATTAAAAAAGATTCATAGTATTCTCAACTCTACAGGAAAAGAAAATAATTGTTACCACATTTCTGAAAAAACACTTGATTTTTAAAATGTGTTTTATTTAAGAAAACTAGAGCAAAATAATTCCTCATTTTTAATTTTAAATATTTATCTGAATAAAATGAAGTTTAAATTTAGATATCATTGTATATTGAAAATACTTTCAGAGCAACAGATGAGAACATTGCTAACTTAAAATCCTTTCAGGCTGATAAATTCTTTTTTTTTGCTAAGATTTATTTATTTATGCATAGAGTACTGGGGTACAGTCCAGAGATGCAGGGGCGGTGAGAGGATTCACCAGAGACAGAGTGGGGAACAAATCAGGCAGATTGACAAACGAAGTACACTGCTGAGGGGAGAATCGGGTGAGACAGAAGAAGTCTGCTGCGCCATGTGGGTCACCTCTGGGGTGGGATAGAAACAGCAGCACTAAAGCAGCAGCACTGAAGTGGCTGTAGCTAACTTGCAGTACTATGTTTTAAACTTCTTGCCACCAGGGAGGGCCCTGATAAATACTTTTTTTTTTTTTTTTAACCTCAGTATTTTTTTTAAAGATTTATTTATTTATTCATACAGAACTGGGGAGTAGGCTAAAGGTGCAGGGGCGGTGAGAGGTGTCACCAGAGATAGAGTGGGGAGCAGAACAGGTAGATAGATGAAGTATACTGCTGAGGGGAGGAGCCGGTGAGTCAGGAGATGTCTGGTGAGCCATGTGGGCCACCTCCGGGGCAGGGGGATCGAACATTCACTGAAGTGGCTGTGGCTAGCTTGCCGTGCTGAGTTTTAATCTGCTGTGCCACTAAGGGAGGGCCTGTTGAGAGATGTTAAGGTTTGCTTTTGTTTATTGATTGAAAGCTTATGATTCCTTTGAAAATTCTCAAAAAAGGTTTTGCCTTAATTATTACTCAACAAATGAATTTCTGAATTTCTTTGAAATAAATCCTTATATGACTATACTAGCATTCATGGGTAACTGAAGTATTGATTATCCCAAAAGTTTTATGGAAATTTCAAGTAATTATGCATGAAAATTTGCAAGTGGATGAGCTCCTTGATTAGGTGTTCTAAATGTGGCTTATTAATATGCAAATAATTTGTTATATGTTGGAACTCTGCTGGATTTATTTGAAAGAAAAATTCAAATGGAATTACTGCTCTGATTAATTTTTTTAAATGGATATTTACTTTTATTATCTTTCTTTTGCAGACAGACACAAATGTGACTGTTATCTTTCTGAGTGAAATTGTTTGGGAAAAATTTCGTCCAAATACTGGATGCTTTGAGCCGTTTGTCTTGTATTTCCCTGATTATAGCATAGGTAAGTTTTAAAGATTTTTTTTTCAGCCAAGCTTTTTTTAAAGATTAAACTAGCATGCTCAATGTTGATGTCTTTGTTAAATTTACTCTCAGCTAAAGTATCACTTACGTTTCTGCACTTACAGAGGTTTTATTTAGGTACTAAGGGATTATTCTTGTATAATTAATACATTGTTTTGGAATGAGTAATTCGTACATATTTGTGCTAAAGAATATTTTCAAATATTTTTAGTACAGTGAGTCATAGTTATTGTTGTAACATCCGTGCAAATAAAACTTTGTGTGGAAAAACCACTAAACTTGTATGGAAGTATTGTTAGCTAAGCACTATGTGGAATATATCTTTTTGGTTTTTTTTAAAGATTTATTTATTTATGCATAAAGAACTGGAGTACAGGCCAGAGGTGCAGAGGTGGTGAGAGGATTCACCAGAGACAGTGGGGAGCAGAACAGGCTGACTGATAAACTACACTGCTGAGAAGAGCAGTGGACAGGTCAGGAGATGTCTGCTGTGCCATGTTGTCACCCTCCTCCCCTTCCCCCCCCCTTGCCCCCAGGCAGGGATTAAACCCCTGCTGAATTGGCTTTAGCTTCTTAGTGCAGTGTTTTAACCTGCTGTGCCATCAAGGAGGGTTCAAATATATCTCCCCCACACCAAATCTCCTTTTCATTCATAGTATCAACTGCTCTCCTAAGTATATTCCTCTTTGGTATTATTTAATCTTAAATTTTATAAATCTTAATGATCGACTTTTGAAAAAAACCTAAGAGCTATTGCTCTATAGGTTAATACTGTGCTGTCATTATACCAAAAAAAAAAAAAAAAAAAAGGCACCCAGATATTTCTGATTCAGAGGTTATAACTGTGAAGCATAAAGTGTTTACCTGGCTGAAAATAATAACATCCCTTGACCTTGGCCTCATTAACACCATCCCTCTGAACTAATCAGCTATTAACATTCATTGTTAAAAGCAACATATTTTTGCCTGTTTTCACAAGAACAGCAATCAGATAACACCTACTGTCTTAGCTAATTAACTGAGATGGAAAAAAAAAGAACCTAAAGTAGAAATAGAAAGTCCTTATTTTCAGTAACTTCTTTGCCATGAAATCACAAAAGAAGAAGAAAAAAGGGTAGGGAGAAAAGGACTAAATTAAAGTGTATCATTAAAAAAATTACACCTATAGTCTCACTATTGGATGTTACGTTTTTTCATTACCTATGTAGGCTAAAGTACTGAAAGTTTATTTGGAATTTCAAAAATTATTAAAATGCTGATTTTTTAAATATTTGTGAGGTTGGATTTAAGTATAGTATGACTTGTAGATTTTGATTAAAAATTATAAAAATTAATAATACAAAACAGCTAGAATGGAAGAATTTGAAAACACAAAGTTATCTTACTAGTTTTCCAAAGTGTAGGCTCATAGATGTTTGAAAAGTTTATAATAATGAAATCAAGTTTGGTCTGATTATTAAATTTTAGGGATTTTTACATTTTTTAAAAGTAAAACACTATAGGGCCCTCCCTGGTGGCACAACGGGTTAAAGCACAGCACTAAGAAGCAAAGCAACTTTAGCATGAGTTTGATCCCTGCCCCAGAGATCCACATGGCAAGGCAGACCTCTCTTGATCCGCCCACTGCTCCCCTCAGCAGTGTACTTTGTCAGTCAGCCTGTTCTGCTCCCCATTCTGTCTTTGGTGAATCCTCTTATTGCCCCTGCGCCTTTGGCCTGTACCCCAGTTCTGTATGCATAACTAAATCTTTAAAAAAATAAAAAATAAAAAATTAATAGACACACAAAAGATATTCTAAAAGGAAATACTAATTGATGAGCTAAAATATAGTCAGAATAGTAAACGTGGAAAAACGTATAATCTTAGTTGGTAATGGCACCCAACCGTAACTTCATATATGTATCATCCTTGGGACTGTGGCATCTGATGTTCAAGACACCGTCACTTCTCAGCAGTGACCAGTAGGGGCCCAGTGTGGGTATCTTTGTTTCTGGTCTCTACCACATGCAGACTACCTACTGTTTGGGAAAGCATTTTTTTTTCTTCAGGTTGATTTTCATGCTTCTTCATCAGGTATTTGGTTTAGTTATTGTATCGGGATAAATAATGCTCCCGTACAATTTTAAATTCTCAGTTACATATTGTTTCCTACTTTACAGTCTTCATACTGTTCTCTGTTTTATTTCTGTATTATAAATTTCTATGATAATGAGTTATTATTACTGGACTTTAAAGAAATAAGAAGATAAGAAAGAAAATATCCTGCTTTTGTTGTTTATACTGCTTGAGATTTTTTTTTAACTTTTTGGATGTATAGCTGTATAATTTTACCTACTTTGTGAAATTTTCAGCCATTATTCAAAAACTATCAACTCACCCCTCCTATTTCTCTATGAATGGATTACATGTATATTAGACCACCTGAGACTATCCCTCCTAAGTATTTAAATTTCAGATTTTTTTCACTTTGTTTTATTTAGAATATTTGTTTTTTCTGTGTCTGAGTTAACCAACCTGTTTTCTTTTTTCTTACTTGTCTGCAGTTGAGTACAGATCTAATTATAATTTTTTTCTTTTTTCTTACTAGTCTGCAGTTGAGTACAGATCTCATTATACTTTTGTTTTCCTTTATGTCCTTGAGTGTCTGTTATTTATGCATAAAGAACTGGAGTATAGCCAAAGGTGCAGGGGCAGTGAGAGGATTCACTAGAGACAGTGGGGGAGCAGAACAGGCCGAATAACGAAGTACACTGCTGAGGGGAGCAGCGGGTGGGTCAGGAGAGGTCTGACTTGCCAAGTGGATCACCTCTTGGGTATGGCAGGGATCGAACTCATGCTGAAGTGGCTTTAGCTTGGAGCTGTTCTTTAACCAGCTGTGCCACCAGGGAGGACCCTAGTCCTATTACTTTTTTTTTTTCTTTTAAAGATTTATTTATTTGTACATACAGAACTGGGGTACAGGCCAGAGGCTCAGGGGCGGTGAGAGGCTTCACCAGAGACAGAGTGGGGAGCAGAACAGGCAGATCGACGAAGTACACTGCTGAGGAGAGCAGCGGGTGGGTCAGGAGAGGTCTGCCACACCATGTGGTCACCTCCGGGGCAGGCAGGATTCGAACTCATGCGGAAGTGGCTTTAGCTTTTCAGTGCAGTGCTTTAACCCGCTGCGCCACCAGGGAGGGCCAGTCCTATTACTTTTAACTGAGAGTTTGAAGGAACTATTAAAGGAGTGCAATAAGAAATGAATTACTAATTGATCTATGTATTATAACCAAGAAATTCTGAATAAAAGGTAATTGTTTCTCTTTAACATGCTTCCCACATCACATTATTTTGTTTTTGCCTTTGACCAGCTAAATCTATTTTACTTTTTTTTTTATTTTATAACAGTTTATTTTTACATCATTTTCTACATTTTTTTTTCCATCTCAATTGTAATCCCCGCAGGTTTCCCATCACCAAGTCATCCGTGTGCTATCACCATAATCCCGTGCACTTCCCTCCCCAACCCCCCATTTTTGATCCCATTCCCCACTCCACCCCCGCAAAATGTCTCTGGTATATGGTTGTTCATTATTTTTGTTATTTTCTCACCTGGTCCATTATACTCCTGCTATGAGTGAAACCATCCGGTATTTTTCTTTCTCTTTCTGGCTTATCTCACTAAGCATGATCTTTTCCAGCTCCATCCAAGTTGCTGCAAAAGACATGTGTTTCTTTTTTTTTGGTTGCTGAGTAATATTCCATTGTATGTATGTACCACATCTTTTTAATCTAGTCGTCTACTTTTGGGCATTTGGGCTGCTTCCATGTTTTTCCAATTGTAAATAAAGCAGCAATAAACATGGGGGTGCAGGTATCTTTTTCAATCTGTGTTTTTGTGTCTTTTGGGTAGATACCTAGGAGTGGGATTGCTGGATGGTAGGGAAGCTCCATGTTTAGCAGTTTGAGGAACCTCCAAGCAGTTTTCCATAGTGGTGTACTAGTTTGCATTCCCACCAGCAGTGCAGGAGAGTTCCTTTTTCTCCACATCCTCACCAACATTTGTTGTTGCTAGTTGTTTTAAGATGTGCCATTCTCACTGGAGTGAGGTGGTATCTCATTGTGGTTTTAATTTGCATCTCCCTTATTACGAGTGACCCACATCACATTATTTCTAACAGGATAAAATAAAAATTTAGGATTTAAAAAATTTGGCAATGTACAGAGAACACAAGAGAAGAATTCCAAAGTTATAGGAAAAAAACATGTTCTATAAAGAAGGAATGACAAAGATGATGATTTTCATTAAAAAATTAATGAATTCATTTTTAAAAAAGTGAAGTGTTTTCTCTGGTTTGTTGGTTACTTATATAGCACTACTTGTTTGTTTCTAGTTGTTTTCCTTAAGTGAACTAGATTCTATTTCTCATGTTTGGTACTGATTTTGCCAATAATGAAATTTTTGAGATTATCTTTAGATGTTGTTTAATATTTATCTTGAAAAACTTTTAGTGATAATTTTTGTAACATATTCATAATTATTTTATCTTATTTTCACAATTTCTATTTTCTAATCTGTTAGTTTTATTATTCTTAACTATTGCTGAGTCTGTATACTTACTGTTTTAAATTTGTTATAAAATGCAGAAGGTATAAGTAGTACACTGAGTCAATCATTCAAAGTTTATTTGTCCTATGAACAGGGAACCTTCAAAAGATACTGTCTCATGATCATCCTCCAGAATATTCTGCTGATTTTTATGCTGCCTACATTAATATTCTTCTTGGCGTTTTCTACACTGTCTGTCGGGATTTGAAAGAGCTCAGATACCTGGTGAGTGAGCATTTTGCTTTAAGGAATGTATCTTTTTTAGTATTTTTCCATGTTATGTGATGTGATGTTCTAGAAGCTGGAAATGTAATCTAGAAATTTGAATATGGCCTTTTGAGATTAATATACTATATAAGTAAGTAGAAGTCTGTGTTAGTATTGCCTTTGACTTGATCAGAAAATTTTCATTCACCTTTACTTATTTAATTAAGGTGGTATTTTTTACTTTGTAAGTAATATGTAGTTTGTGGGAAGGTAGCTTTGAAATCTTGTGTCTTGCTCTTCATCAGAAATCATTTATGCTTTTTTTATTCCAGTCTGACTTCAGGATATCCAGTTTTCTGATAGTGTAATTATAAGAGTGGGTCTCAGTCATATGAGCTCTTTAATAAAGGGGAGTTTTCTCTGATCAGAAAAAAGGGAAATCAATCATTGAAAACATAATGTAAAACAATAACAACTATTTCATAGAATTGTTTGGAAGATTAAATGAGTTAATATAGAGAACTTAGCACAGTAAGGCTTGTCATATAGTTATTGCTTGATGAAAATTTCTGTAAATTAATCTTCATGCAGAAGTTCTATAGTCTCATTTTTGTTCTTAGAGTTTTGGAAATAAAATGCAGATATTCTAAAACAGGAAGGCAGTTCAGAAGTTACTTCTTCTTGACTATTAAGGTGTTTTAATATTTATACTTCAATATGTGTATTATTGGTAAATAACAAACCACTACAACTTTAACAGTTTTATTTATCTTTAAAGATTTACTTATTTATTTATGAATTAGAAGAACTGGGGGATAGGCCAGAGGTGTGGGGTGGTGATGGTAAGAGGATTCATCAGAAACAGAATGGAGAACAGAATTGGCTGATCTACTAAATACACTGCTGAGGGGAGCAGTGGTCAAGACGAGAGGTCTAATGCTCCAGATGTGGGTCAGCTCCCTGGCCAGGGATTGAAGTCAGGCTGTGATGGTGACAGTACTAAGTAAGACTTAACCCTTGGGATATCAGGGAGGCCCAAATATAATAGCTTTAAAGAACACATATTTATTAGCTCACAGTTCTGTATGTCAAAAGTACAGGCACTATACTGCTGGCTTCTCTGCTCAGAATAGCACAAGGATAAATTAAAGTTCTGATTGAACTGAATTCCCAGTGTGAAACTCTGGGGAAAAGTTGTTTCTAAGCTTATCATTCAGATTTTGATAGAATCCAGTTCTTTTTGATTGTAGGAATGAGGCCCAAAAATGCTTGCTAGCTATCAGCTCAGTCTCTCAGGCCTGCTATAGATCACACTAATTCTTTGCTACTTGGCCCTCTCCATGTACAAGCCAGCAATGAAATGTTGAATCCTTTGCATGCACTGAACCCCTGACTTCTGTTCCAGCCAAGTTACAAAGTTGCTGATTGTAAAGGGCTCATGTGATTATGAAGCTAATACATTAGGTAGGATTTTGCCAGCCAAGTAGTAGTTCACAAGTTGTTTTAGTGTTATTACTGATATTTGCTGTTTTATTACTCTAATAATAAGCCATAGTAACATTTTACTTGAACAATTGTATTAAAATAAAATTGCTTGAATTGCAATAAAGATTTTACTTGAAAAATAATTTGTAATTGTAAATAAATAACTTTTCCCCCTCATTATTTTACAGGCAGTACTTAATTTTCCTAAATATTGTGAACCTGTGGTTAAAGGCGAAGGTAACTATATAGTCATTTTAATACTCTTGAACAGAGTTTGTCTAAGATGCAAGTTATTAAAATTTTCTCTACTTTGGGGTAGCAAGTGAACGTGATACTCGCAAACTATGGAGAAATATTGAACCTCACTTGAAGAAAGCCATGCAGACTGTTTATCTCAGGGAAATATCAAGGTAATTTTCTATTTAGTATGTGTATTATTTCTACATATTTTGGGGATTTATTTATTATAAATCTTTACCTTCACTTTGGGAAAACTTGAAATTGGAGTCATTACTGGTTATTTTGAGAAAGACAAACTATTTTTTTTTTAAGATTTATTTATTTATGCTTATAGAACTGGGGTACAGGCTGGAGGTGTGGTGGATGAGAGTATTCACCAGAGACAGAGTGGGGAGCAGAACAGGCAGATGTACTGAAATACACTGCTGAGAGGAGCAGCAAACTGGTCAGGAGAGGTCTGCCACACCATGTGGGTCAGTTCCCTGGTGGTGAATCCAGTCTAAGACAACCAAAACAAAGTCACTCTTCACAGGCAGTGCCTGAACCAAGATCTCAACAGAAGGTGTCCATTATATTTGATGATCCCTTGAATGCCTTTGGAGGCCAATTAGAACATACAGAGTTACCACATCTCACTGTTCAGCTATATTCTTAAGTTATATTGATGCTTTTATGCTAATTGCCTTAACTGGATTACAAAAAGTAAATACTCAAACAGTTCACCTCTTCATCAATGCACTTAATATTTTTATGCACTAGTTTCAATCATGCTTAATATTACAAAATAAAAAATGTTTCACAGTTAAAAAAAATGGCACACAGTGGCAGCAGGATCTCCCTCTCGGGCAGGGGCTGGCTGGGCAGAGGCACCTCGATGGCTGACCCCTCTTTGGCACTCAGCTGGGAACCCCGGGACCCTCCTCCCCTGGCTCTCCGAGCACCCTGGCTCCCTTCGGCCAGCCTGGTGCTGGTGGCGGGTGGTGGGGTGACAGTGGGGTAACAGCTGGGAACCACAGGGCCCTCAACCCCTGGTGGTCTCAGCACGCACCTTCCTTAAGCCAGCCGGGCACTGGTGGTGGCTGGTATTGTAGGCTGGTGGGGTGACAGTGGGGTGACAGCTGGGAACCCCGGCGCCCTCAACCCCTGGCAGTCCCAGCACCCACCTCCCTTAGGCCAGCTGGGCGCTGGTGGCGGCTGGCAGTGTAAGCTGGTGACTTCAGAGAGCTTCATAATGCAGTGCTTTAACCCTTTGTACCACCAGGAAGAGTCAGGACAAACAATTTTTAACCACCAGTATGTTACACTATTAAAACAGGCATGTGTATAAATACCAATTGCTAATTTTTTAACTGTGGAAAGCCACAGGGAAATCTGCTTCAGCTTGTTTTTATGTTTTTGTTAAATATTTGAATGGTGTAATGACAGTTTGGTTATTAAAAGATTGTATAAATCAAGTCATAAATTCACATTTTTCATTTTACAACTTCGTAATAATGAAACTTGCCAGGGAGACATGATAGTACATGGTGTAGAGGGAAGAACAGTGGTTGTAATATACGACTTAGCTATTTTCTGTCTCATGTGGACTTAGCAAGTCATCTAAAACCTCTAGGCCTCAATTTCTACCTATGACAAGTCTTAGAAGATTTAAATGTTATATGTAAAAATGATTTTTGGCAATAAAAATGATTTTTGTCAATAAAGCACCCTATAGGTGTTAATCTCAGGTTACAAAGTAATCTAGGAAATTTGAAAATATCAGCGCTCCCTGCTTTTCATACTTCCTGGTCAGTTTTCTTATTTTCTTACAAAGCCATTATTTTACGACTTCTTTCCTAACATTGCTTTTGGCTTAATTAGCTAAATTCAGGTAAAACTTTGATAATCACTGAATAAGTAGAAATATTACAGAATATTTTACTCCTTTTTTCTATATAGAGAAACATGGTGAGAGTTTTTGAAAGTGAAAGTTTATATTTTTTTAATATATACGAAGTGATTTTGTAGAGGTGTAAACATTGTGTGTATATTTTCTTGTTTATAAGTAAATTGAATCTATTAAGTTAATAAGTAAAAGGAATTTAGATTATTTTTAGAACTTTCTTAGGACTTACGATTATTTTTCACACTTTTTGTTTTTCTATTTTCTTTCAGTTCACAGTGGGAAAAGCTACAGAAAGACGACACTGATTTAGGACAACTGAAAGGTTATTGCTCCTTCAGTAACAAATATAATTTATGTATAATTATTTGTCAATATAGGTATGAATTTCCATGAGCTATATGTAAAATATACAAAATAAGAATTTATAGGGGAGACAGTTTTCTGTTTTTGACTGTTAGGGGAGTATGAGAGAATGTTTAGTGAAGAATATGGCTCCGAAGGACAGGATGGGTAAGATTTAGATTTCAGATTAGGAGGAGTCAAACAAAAATGAAAAAAGTATATCAATAATAATATTCATCACCCATCACCATAATTTTCATGTTACTTTAAATTCTACAAGTAGGTCTTTTTGACAGAGAGCCACATAGGGCAGTCAGACAAGATAAAATATACTTAGAGTCTAATGGTAGCCTATTAAATATCTTCATACAAGTATTTTTTTATAGGTCTGTCGGCATATACTCATGTGGAACTTCCTTATTACTCTAAGTTTATTCTAATTGCTGCATACCTTGCTTCATACAATCCAGCAAGAACTGACAAGAGATTCTTTCTTAAGGTATGAATTTCACCCTTTTTTTTTTTAAAGATTTATTTATTTATTCATACAGAACTGGGGTACAGGCCAGAGATGTGGAGGGTGATAGGATTCACCAGAGACAGAGCGGGGAGCAGAACAAGCAGATCGACGAAGTACACTGCTGAGGGGAGCAGCGGGCAGGCTGGGAGAGGTCTGCTGTGCCATGTGGTCACCTCTGGGGCAGGCGGGGATCGAACTCATGCGGAAGTGGCTTTAGCTTCTTAATGCTGTGCTTTAACCTGCTGCGCCACCAGAGAGGGCCTCACCTTATTTTTTAATAGCTCAGGAATATTTTGGAATTTGGCAATAGCTGTACATTTCTAAGGGCAGAGATTAGAATAATGAATAACTAAATATGTATTTAGGACTCATTCTCAAAAGGCTTTAAGATTATAGCTTAAAATTTGGGAGAAGTACATAGCTTCACATAAGAGTTCAGAGTACATTAGGTAATAATGGATTTAAAAAAGACATAAATAAGTTTTTGTTTAAAGATGGGAATTTTTTTAAGGGCTCTAAATATTATTGTCCTAAAGCTCTGACGTTAGTAACGTCTCATACATCATTATTTAGAACATTTAGAGACCTCTGCTACATGGACATTAGTTGGAGAAATCCTATTCTGGAATTATTTTCCTTTTGAAAAAATAATACAGAATTGGAATCACTATTAAATATATATTTCTAATACATTTTTATTTTTTGCCTATCTTGCCTACTATGTTTCATGAAGGCAAAGAACACATTTATTTTTTTCCTCCCAGTCTGAATTCCAGTACTTATTAACTGTTCTCAATTAATGTTTTTTAATGTGAATTAACAGTCTGCTTTAAGGGATGAATAAAAATTATTCATCTTTGGAAGTTTATTTTTATAGCAATAAATGTACTGTAATAAAGCAGTGTATTAGATTCTTTTAAGAAATACCATTTTATTTTAAAGCCTCTTTCTTTACATGTGAAAGTAATCTTGTATACAGTTTAAATATAAATATTAAAATATTAATATTTTAAAGTGACAAGTAGAATAAAATAATAAAGCCAAAGATCCTTAATTTGATATTATGTGTGTCATGTTGAAAATAAGTTGTGTTTTCTGTTTTGTGGAGTACTCATTTTTCATGTAAAAAGTTATTTTCTTTCTGTAGCATCATGGGAAAATCAAGAAAACTAACTTTCTAAAGAAACATGAAAAGGTAATTTACGTTTTAATATCTCTAAAGGGAAAATCTTAGGAATTTAGGATAGTATGGAAGTGAATAGATGCATAATTGTATTAGTCATTTGTATATAAGAAGTTATTTGTATTAATGTAGAACCTTTATAATGTAGTTGTAGTCTGTTAATGTTGAATACTAAGATTGAAGTCACATTCAAGCTAACTGTACACAAGAGAGAAGAAAGTTGACAAAGATTTTTAGTGAATGATTAATTCAAAAAGGTCACCCTGGAATTTTTCATTGAATACAGCTGATTTTTCTCTTCCTTGTTTTATAAACTTACAGAAATAACATTGAACAAATAGAAAAATAAAAGAATTAAAAACTTAAATGAGAGAACTATAAAATATAAAACTGCATAGTATATTTATAATACAGAGGTCTGAACAGACAAGAGAAGGCTAAAAACTAACCGAAAAGCAAGTTGATTTGACCCAAGGAATATGGAAAAGTTCAGTAATTAGAGTCACTAAATACCTTGGAGTGTGGGTATGGAGCAAGATTGAAATTGGCAAAAGGAACATTTAGACTGTTCTATCACTTGTTCCCCTTTATAAGTGTATTTATTTAAAGTGCCTGCTGTTTTTCTTGGTAGATGGAGAAAGTTGAACTATACACATTGCTTATTGCAAGCTATGAGTTTTTTCTGCCATTCTTGAAGGAAATTTTGCTCAATATAGACTTACCAATTGGTAGATCTTTTTGCCAACTTTGAAGACATTGTTTTAATTTGGATGGTCAAGATAGACTGGGCTGTTCTGTAGTAAAGAACAAATTTTCTAACCCTCAGTGGTTTATACCATAATAAAGATATATACATTGTTTTCTGTGATACCATTTTGTACATGTCACTATACCAGATTGCTTTTTTTTTTTGCCTTTAAATGTGATATTTTTGAGATTTTTCCAAATTGATACATGTAGTTTTAGTTCATCACGAAGGTGATAAAAACACCAAATTTTGGATGGTAGTTCCTTCTAAGGCAGGGAAGAGTGGAATGGCAGAAAGGTGCAAGGGGGTTTCAGTTTATCTGTAATGTGACGTAATGTTTTATTTCTTTGCACATATTGAATAATGTTAGGGTTTGATAAATTTGGATACATTAACATTTATTATATTAACCTCTGTAGTTTTCTGAATGTTTTGAAATATTTGTTAAGGAAGCATATAAAATTTAAGACCTGAAAAATAATTTTTAAGCTATCTTTTATTTAGCTAAGTAAATATTTCACTTTGTAATTTGAATAGGTATTTAAGTAATTTTTCTTTCAAAGAGTCATTCCCATGTATATAATGTAGTTCATTTAATTTGCCATTGCTAATATAGAGTACTTAAGTACTTACATTGCTACTAAAATTGTCTAAAGAATTGAACTTGAGCACTGTAATTTTCTAATGATTGTATAACTAATTGTATTTATCACTGTTCACAAACATTTTATAAGCTTTAAAGTTTTTTTTTTTTTTAAGAGGTCCTTTTTGCCTTGTTTTGTCTTTTTGTTTCTTAAGATTCATTTATTTATACATACAGAATTGGGGTACAGAGGTGCAGGGGCAGTGAGAGGATTCACTAGAGACAGAGTGGGGAGCAGAACAGGCAGATCAATGAAGTACACTGCTGAGGGGAGCAGTGGGCGAGAAAGGAGAGGTCTGCTACGCCATGTGGGGCACCGGGGTGGGGATCAAATTTACACTGAGGTGTCTGCGGCCAGCTTGTAGTGCTGTACCCTAACCCATTGTGCCACTAGAAAGGGCCTAAGCTTTAAAGTTTTAAAATAAATTTTATTATTTCATACTGACACCTTACTCATAAGTCATAAAACATTTTTAATGATTTTCTGAAATTACTATGACTTATTTTTTAGAACAATTAATCTTTCTACAACTTTTGAACAAAATGCATTTGCCAGGTGGTACACAGAAGTGACAAGAGACAAGTATATTTATTGTTGCTAAAATAAATAGATCAAAATTAAACAAAAAATATTTGTTGATGCTGTCAGAAAATCTTGAAGAAATCATGATTATAACAGGAAAGTTTTATTTTTAAAAAACATGTTTTTTTATTTATTTATGCATACAAGAACTGAGGTGCAGGCCAGAGGAACAGTGAGTGAAAGGACCCACCAGAGTGGGGAGCAGGGCAAGCAGATCCACTGAAATGCACTGCTGAGGGGGGGAGAAATGGGCAACACAGAAGAGGTCTGTGTGTCATGTGAGGTAGCTTCCTGGCTAGGGATTGAACTCACATTGCAGTGGCTTGGCAATAGCTGAGAATTTAATTCCTGCACCACCAAGGAGACCAATAGGAAAGTTTTAACTGAGGGGCTGCAAACTAGTTCTGTTGGAATCTTTGGGGGAACTGTGTATAATAGAAATAAATTGTTAATGGGAATTCATATGCTGTAAGAAGAAAATCCATGTTTTTTTTCTATAGACAAGCAATCATCTTCTTGGACCAAAACCGTTCCCACTGGACAGATTATTAGCAATATTATACAGTATTGTGGACAGTAGAGTTGCTCCAACAGCAAATATCTTTTCCCAGGTAAGCTTATTACCTTTCATCTTTGTGAAATTCTTCAGTTACACAGTTGATAAACTGAGTTGGCATATGGTATTATTTTTTTTTTAAGATTTATTTATTCGTGCATACAAGAACTGGGGTACCGGCCAGAGGTGCAGGGCTGGTAAGAGGATTCACCAGAGACAGAGTGGGGAGCAGAATAGGCAGATTGATGAAGTACACTGCTGAGGGGAGCAGCAGGTGGGTCAGGAGAGGTCTGCCACACCATGTGCGTTACTTCCCTGGCTGGGGATTGAACTCATGCTGCAGTGGCTTTGGATAACTTCATTGTGCTATGCTTTAACCCATTGTGCCACCAGGGAGGGCTCAGCATATGATACTATTTTAACTATATAATAAATGAGTTTTTGTAAGTAATTGGAAATTCCAGATGCAGATTCTTAGAGTATCTCAATGAATTTACATGTTTGCAGGTATAAATTGATGAGAAAAACAACTTTTATTAAGATATATTTGTTATAATTATTTTGTTGGTTAAATAAGTAGTTTTATGATTGAACTCATAAGTTATAATACAGAAGTCAATTTAATGAATACAATTTTAAGAAATGAAATAGGGTTTTAATCTATAATGCATATATATATGAATATATATACATATGTACACATACATATATGTGTATACTTTAATATACACACATTCTGCAGGTTGACAGTATGCATATTTTTTTAAAAAATCATTTACTTTCAAAAAAAGTCATTTACTTCCAAAATGCTTATGTTCTTAAAAGTTTCACTAGATGGCAGTGGTACCACAAAAATAGGAATAAGACAATTTAACTGAAGATTTTTTTAAGTTGGTATTTTCAGAAAAACCTACTTCATAAAAATATAGTCATAGTAGATGTGTATGTAAATGGACCAACTAAAAGGTCCAGAAAAACAGTACTTAGCTCAGGACATGAAGACATAGAAGGAAAAAGCAAATGATGTGGCTAGTTTTTTTTAAAAAAGATTTATTTATTTATGCATACAGAACTGGGGTATAGCCCAGAGGTGCAGGGGTGGTAAGGCCAGAGTAGGGAGCAGAACAAGCAGATCAGTGAAGTACACTGCTGAGGGGAGCAGCGGGCGGGTCAGGAGAGGTCTGCTGTGCCATGTGGATCAACTCCGGGGTGGGGATGGAACTTGCACTGAAGTGGCCAAAGTCAGCTTTGCAGTGCATGCTCCAACCTGCTATGCCACCAGGGAGGGCCTTATGTGGCTAGTTTTTCTTTCTTTCTTTTTTTTTATTTTATAGCAGTCTATTTTTATATCATTTTGTACATTTTTTTTTTCCATCTCAATTGTAATCCCCGAGGGTTTCCCATCACCAAGTCACCCATGTGCCATCACATTAATCCCGTGCACTTCCCTCCCCACCCCCCGATTTTGATCCCATTCTCCACTCCACCCCCGCAAAATGTCTCTGGTATATGGTTGTTCATTATTTTTGTTATTTTCTCACCTAGTCCATTATACTCCTGCTGTGAGTGAAACCATCCAGTATTTTTTCTTTCTCTTTCTGGCTTATCTCACTAAGCATGATCTTTTTATATATATATATTTTTAAAGATTTATTTATTTGTGCATACAGAACTGGGGTACAGGCCAGAGGCTCAGGGGCAGTGAGAGGCTTCACCAGAGACAGAGCGGGGAACAGAACAGGCAGATCGACGAAGTACACTGCTGAGGGGAGCAGCGGGTGGGTCAGGAGAGGTCTGCCATGCCATGTGGTCACCTCCGGGGCAGGCAGGAATTGAACTCATGCGGAAGCGGCTTTAGATTCTCAGTGCTGTGCTTTAACCCGCTGCGCCACCAGGGAGGGCCGCTGAGCATGATCTTTTCCAGCTCCATCCAAGTTGCTGCAAAAGACATGTGTTTCTCTTTTGGTTGCTGAGTAATATTCCATTGTATGTATGTACCACATCTTTTTAATCCAGTCATCTAATTTTTGGGCATTTGGGCTGCTTCCATGTTTTTCCAATTGTAAATAAAGCAGCAATAAACATGGGGGTGCAGGTATCTTTTTCAATCTGTGTTTTTGTGTCTTTTGGGTAGATACCTAGGAGTGGGATTGCTGGATGGTAGGGAAGCTCCATGTTTAGCAGTTTGAGGAACCTCCAAGCAGTTTTCCATAGTGGTGTACTAGTTTGCATTCCCACCAGCAGTGCAGGAGAGTTCCTTTTTCTCCTATGAAGCTAGTTTTAACTAAAAAACAATTATCACCTCAGATATGTATGCTCTTAGGCTGATACATAAATAACACATTTTATTTCACTGCAGATGAAGTTGGTCACTGAATGGACATTAGAGATTATTTGGGAATATTGGTAACTTAATTTTTTCACTAAATAGTTGCTTTCAGTGTTCTCAATTTTAGAAGTTAGATAATTTTTAAGTAAACATTTATAAAACACTGTATTTGTTGTGTTTTTGAAGAAATGTCTGTTATGTAATGACCTATGTAAATAATTAGCTAGATAGCTGGGTACATTGATGAACCTATTGCTAGTCTAATTCATTTTATACCCCTAATCTGGGGATTTCCCCTCACATATTTTTATATTTCATATTTGAAATATAAAATTTTTATATTTCATATTTGAAATTGACTTTTGATCATACCTGACATTTTATTGTTTTGTATATATTCATATGTATTTTGTATATCTAGAGTTTTTTGGTTTTGCCTTTTCAATACTCAATTTCTTTACTATAAGGAATTGAGCCTCAGAGAGGTAAATAATGTCCCAGTGTGTTACAATGTGTAAATATTTTAGAATTAAAGCCTAAGGAAGTGAGGTTGGCAGTGCTTTTCAGCAGGACAGAAAGGTGCTTGTCTCACATGTGATTGTACTTTTCAACCGACCAAAATTACCTTGGTAGCAACACGATGATTTATAAATTTTTTTTCTTTCAGGTTGTTTATGATTTATTCTGGGGTGATGAAACATGTACATAAAAATAAAGTTGTAAAGCTGTGAATGAATGTTAGTGTTCCTGGAAGTTTATAGCAGAGATCATTTGTGGGTTTGGTAGTATGAGAGAAAAGGTTAAACTATGAAAAGGTAGGACTATAGAAAAGGTAAACAATGGAGCTGGTTTGTGAGAATGAATAAAAGTTTTTCTTTAAATATTTCTAATTTACATGAGTGAAACTTATTGCTCAAAAAATGAGAAAATGTTTAAATAATAAGGGAAAATAATAAACTGCTCACCTCTTATCTCCAGGGAATATAGAGCTAAATTAGATTAGCAATTTAAGAAGGGAGGATGGTATGACCAAAGATACAGAGCTAGGAGAATGCAAGACAGATGTGCTATCAAACTGGTTTACTTAAAAGTGGACTGGGCTATATAATAGTAGTGTTAACAGTCATTTTAGTTGTAATGTAGTAATAGTAATTTTGCTACTGCTACATATCACACTTTGCTCTTGGTACCTTGCGTATTGTAACTTACACCAGCAGAGCATTTTGCATGTTCTCTTAAGTTAATCTTCAGAGAGAAAGCCTGAAGCTCAGAATGCCCAAGAGGTCTGCTGACAGGGTCACAAGTCACTGGTAGCATCCAAACATTGTCAAAGACTGTCCTGGCAGCAGGTCTAGATTTGTACAGATAAATACTCAAAAACAAGAGGTTGCTGATTTAGAGATTTACTAACTAGCCTGAGGCTTTTATTGTAGATCTTTCAGCAGTGTTCTAGTTAAGAAATTGTACCAAAATGTACTTTTATTTATTTAATTTTTTTATATAACATAATAGTTTATTTTTACATCATTTTGTGCATTTTTCCATATCAGTTGTAATCCCCAGGGACTTCCCAACACCAAATCACCCATGTGCCATCACCATAGTCCAGTGCACTTCCTCCCCCCACCGTTTTTGATCCCATTCCCCACTCCACCCCTGCAAAATGTCTCTGGTATTTGGTTGTTCATTATTCTTATTATTTTCTCACCTGGCCCATTATACTCCTGCTATGAGTGAAACCATCCGGTATTTTTCTTTCTCTTTCTGACTTATCTCACTAAGCATGATCTTTTCCAGCTCCATCCAAGTTGCTGCAAAAGACATGTGTTTCTCTTTTTTGGTTGCTGAGTAATATTCCATTGTATATATGTACCACATCTTTTTAATCCAGTCGTCTACTTTTGGGCATTTGGGCTGCTTCCATGTTTTTCCAATTGTAAATAAAGCAGCAATAAACATGGGGGTGCAGGTATCTTTTTCAATCAGTGTAGATACCTAGGAGTGGATTGCTGGGTGGTAGGGAAGCTCCATGTTTAGCAGTTTGAGGAGCCTCCAAACAGTTTTTCCTAGTGGTTGTACTAGTTTGCATTCCCACCAGCAGTGCAGGAGAGTTCCTTTTTCTTCACATCCTCGCCAACATTTGTTGTTGCTAGTTGTTTTAAGATGTGCCATTCTCACTGGGGTGAGGTAGTATCTCATTGTGGTTTTAATTTGCATCTCCCTTATTACAGGCGATGTTGAACATTTTTTCATATGCTTGTTGGCCATCTGCATTTCCTCTTTGGAAAAGTGTCTTTTTAGCTCTTCTGCCCATTTTTTGATGGGGTTGTTTATTTTTGTTGAGTTTCATCAGTTCTTCGTATATTTTTGTGATCAATCTTTTATCACTAGTTTTGTGTGAGAAAATTTTTTCCCAATCAGTGGGATGTCTGTTTGATTTTTGTAATGTCTCTTTTACTGTACAGAAGCTCTTTAACTTGATGTAGTCTCATCTATTTATCCTTGCCTTCACTATCGTGGCATTGGGTGCTCTATCTTTAAAGAAGTTGCTGAAGTGTATGTTGTGTAGTGTTTGGCCCATCTTTGCTTCCAGATATTTTATGGCTTCCTTCTTATGTCTAGGTCTTTAGTCCACTTTGAGATGATTTTTGTGTATGGAGTGAGGTAGTGATACAGTTTCACAAAATGTACTTTTATTTTTTAATAAAGTTAAACCATAGTCATGATTAAATTCTTTTCACCCTTTATACTTGTGAAAATCTTTTCAACCTTAACAGCCCAAAACAATCATTTTATGTTTTATGTCTTCTCATTGGCAGTAATTAAAATGATAAATTTTGTATACTTAAAACATTTTCTTCAATGAGTTGTTTATGTTTGTAATGATAGAAATATCATTTAGGACTTAATCTCAGTAATTTACATTTGGGATACAGAAGTGATCTGTGTAACTAATCCTAATAAGGTTGATCTTTCCTTGCTCAGTAAATTATTCAAGAAAATCAAACTGTGTATATACTGTCTTTAAGTACAAAATGTGGCAGAAATGGCATGCAAAAGATACATGTGTTTTTCCTAAGTGCCTTATTTTCTTTTCTTGTTGTTGACTTCCTTTGGCATGGCTATTTGTATTTAACTCACACTTAATTTTTTAAGTGGCAAACAAACATTGGACATTTGTATTGAAAACATGTACTTAATGTGACACTAGATGGCAGGATTGTTGTATTCTAGCTTTAGATGAGCGAGGAAAACAGCTTTTACTAATTCATACTGATTTTGATTTTCTTTAAAGAAATGCGTTTGTTAATTTACAATATTGGTTATTTGTATAAAAATAAAATTGAAGGTATTTAATGATGTGTACATGCACATGTGTACTTTCATAAACATGTAAATAAAATTGGTAAGAAATTGTGTCTTCAGAACATTTTTCTCCTAGAACTCAATTGCCTTTTAGTGGCTGTAATGTCTGTATGATATTGTTTTTCTATTCATTTAGTCTACATGCAGCTTTTTAAAGGATTTATTTTACAGTAATGTGTTATTTATATAGCTTGATTTACCAGCTACATAATTATTTATAAATTTTCACAAGTTATAAATTGTTAGATTGGTATGTACATTCAAAAATTCTCTTTAACAATTTATTTTCATTGTATTTTGCTTAAATCTATCCTGTAATAAAGTTATAAAAATAGTAACTTAAGGAATATTTAGTTATTAAATTTCCAATTGAGAATAAGTTATTTTATTGTTAGAAAAAACAATGTACTCTGAATTAATACCAGTTTATAGCAGTTTATATTTACTAGATTTTATGTTGTGTATGTGCATTACTGAAAGGGCATACATGCTGATGGAACCTAACAGTTTATATTTAAAGTGAAAACTAACTAACAAATTAGTATGGGGAGTAAAAAAATAGAAACAGAAATTTTCATTTTAGTAGCTTCTAATATTTGATTACATACATATTTAAGTGTTATCTTCCAAGGAAAATAAGGAACGTTGTTGCATGTTTTCTTCTACTATGCTTTAGTTTTGTAGACATATGATTGATACCTGTTGTCATAACTAAGTTTTGTTAGTACCCAGTGTAATTTAGTTATTTACGGGTATCAAACAACCTCAGTTAAGACTTGAATCTTGCTAATTTATGGACAAGTAAGTGTTATCTGAGGCCTATCATAAACTAATTGGCTTTTCTTAAAAGTTACAAGGCTATATTTCAGATACTTTATGGTTAAAAATTATATTCATTATATCACTTTTGTATGCAATATTTAAAATTATTTTTAATCCAAAGCACTTTAACCAAATAAGTTGATTTTATAGGTTTTTACTTGTAAAAGATTATCTTAAAAATATTTGTATATTACAGGAAAATATGCTTTCATTTGTATTTCTACAAAAAAGTAATTGAACTTATCATACACTAGTCATGTCATAAACCATAGTTGATGAAACACTGTCCAGGGCATATATCAATAAGAATTTGAACATTATAAATATAAAGCATAAATTTTAAAATTTATGTTTTCTAAGATTTTCATTTAAAGTGATTTGTATCTGAAAGTTATCTTTATAGATACTAAAATTGGTGAACAAAGCGGGGCAGTGTTCCTGAAAGTAAATTCCTTTGATACTATAGAATATTTAAAAATGTGAAAAGCAGTTCCTTTGCAGTTTCTCTGTGGTTCATTTGGTACAATAGCATTCCAGTGCCTGTAATTTCCACCTAGAATTAGTGATGCTATTAAGGTAAATTATGTAAATCACAGAAAATATCTTGAATGCTAACATTTTCTAATATGAAATAACCTATGTACAAAATAAAATCTATGATTTTTCCTTAAACACAACTGAAATTGTAAGGCATTCCTTCCCAAAGATGAAAAGAGCCTTACTTACTGCCTACTTCACTGATGAATAGGTCAGCAGGGTGCTGTTTGACCCAGGCAGCCCAGGCCCTTGTTTTAGTGGCTAAGAGCCTGGCAGCTAGGATGCTCAGTCTCCACTGGTGCAGTAAATTAGATTCTCCAATCTCCTACTTCCCCTGGTGTGGCTGTGTTACTATTCTGCCACCAGGCCACTGTGCAGTAGGTGCCTATTTCAGGAGATTTTAAAAAACTGTTTTAGGGTGCTTCATATTTGAAAAGAGTAAAGTCAAACCAAGATTTGTTGCTTTCATTGTTGTTTTAATACTAGTATTAATCATTTTGAAAGATAATATAAAGTACAGCATATTTTACTTTATTGCCAAGGAGTAGAAGGTTATTTTTCTTGTTTTCTTTTGTAAAAGAACAGTGTTTATGCCTGCTCTTCTCTTCCTTAAATCAGATGTTAAATTTCTTCAGTGTAACTACCTTGCCTCTGTGAATATATCAGCCCAGCAGTAGGTATTTTTACTGAACTCTAGAAAAATGGAACCATTGCTTAGGAGCGACTTGTAGAATACTGCCTCTGGGATAAAAAAAAAAAACAAAAAAAAACAAAAAAAAAAACATAAATTATGTCTTCAACTTTGGAATAAAAAATACATTGTTTCTTTATTCTTGTCAATATGCTATAACTACCTTTCTCAAAGCATAGTATTACTTCTAATAAATATGTCAAATGTATATCCTTTATTCATATTATTTTTGGAATTGTGTTCAACAAACTAGTAAATTTTGACTTGGCAGATTTTTTTTTGCTTAAGACACACAAAATGTGTTTGTATGCATGTGTACTTGCTATGTGCTATTACTATCCAACTGGAATTCTTAATGCTATTAAGATAAGTTGTATAAATACAGAAAGTATCTTGAAAAAACTTTTTCTAATAATCTTACTAATGTCTTTACCTTAATAGACAGATACATGCCTCAGATAAAGCTTTATATTTAGATTACTTTAATGATGAAGGGAGTCTTATAACAGGTTAGGAGATAAGTTATTTGGAGAAATCTACATTTTGGAATTGTGTGTTACATTTAAAAATACTTTTATGGGAAGGTGATTATAAAAAGATGATGCTTAAAAGTGGGTTTCCAATAAGAAATTGTCTTGAATCCTTATTAACTTATCATTGTGTTCTCTGAAGAGATTTTCCCCACTTACTATACTTAGATGCCTTTCAGTAGCTGGTATGACAAAAAAGTTCTTGTTCTTTCCCTCTAATGGGATGTTCCCAGTTCCAAGTCACCTATAGAGCCCAATTTCTTTTTCACTTTGTCCATTATGCATGGTGAAAGGGAACCACTAGGTTTACCAGAATTGCCTTACCTACTTTTCTGACTAAAGGTACTATGTGTACACTAATAACTTCTGAATTCCATTATTTCTAATCACTGTCCTCTAATTCTGGACCCCATTTGTCAGTAGAGCGATCGTGTGTGCCATATCACATACCCACAACCAAATTATTCCCTAAGCCGTTTACTGTGTTTTCTGACTTGTCTAGATTTCAACTTTGTCATTTCTTCACATACCCTTTACTAAACATATTTTGTGGTATACATAATGTCAGGTGCTTTTTAGTTTATGAAGAAAGTGTCTTTTGCACCTCTTGCCTCCAGTCCAGTTAGTTGCTAAATACAATCAATTTATTTTTCCTACTAAATAAAAATGTTTGCTGAAGTTATTCCTTCTCATCCCAACTGCCATAACCTTAATAGTTTCATTATTTTTTAGACTATTACTCCATCTTTTTAATTGGTCTCACTATCCTCATTTTCCGATTTTTCTTCTTAAAAATAAAATTGTTGTGAGTTTTGTTTATACTTTTAAAATAAGTTCTGTTATCTGCAGAACCACTAAGTCTATCAAGCATGTTTTAAGGTCTTTCACAAGCTAGTCCTATTTTCTGCCATGTCCTTGATTTATCCTATTTAAGCTGTTTCCTTTCTGAAAACACACCAGTTTTTCTTTGTGTTATAGTGTTACATGAACTGCTCCCCCATCACTGTTGAGCTCTCTTTTATGGTTTGTGGTCTACCACTAAGTGCCATTTCTTGATCTCTTCCCCTGTCTGTTAATCATTCATTTATCTATAATCTGGTTATTGTGTTTATATATCACTGGTATTAGCACTTATATTGTCATTCCTGTTTATTATACATTTGTCTCAAATTTTTGAGGGCATAGACCTGTCTTTTCATGTTTGTGTCTCACAGTTCCTTGAGCATGGGAATCACTCATGTATAAATGACCTCCCATCCGCCTATGCATGCTGTCATGATATTTTTGGATACTAATGGTTTGCAGTCAGTTGTGTGGTAAAAAATTCCAGCGATTAGAAGTGCTATCTTTAGTTATATAAACATACATGCCACTTCTTGTTTATATGAGCATAATTGAAGACTAATAATCCATTCTTCACCTTTTTTTAAAAAATAAAAGTTTCTGTTGATTTTGAGTTGCCAGTTTTGATAGCATATGCCTGTCTCTTCAATGCTCTACTCACCATGTCTATTGTGAGTATAAAAATAGCAGTTCTGCTCTCTTAGTATATGCCACATGCTCATGAGCTATCACATCACCTGAACTCAGATCAAATGTGGTGCATATTGGGTTATGTGTACCTTATGCACTGGCATATCATATACTAATTTTTTTTAAAAGAAATAATTTAGTATTTCAGATCATGTTGCTCTTCCTGGACAAGCAGCATAGGATATTTTACAAATCAGTTGCTATATATACTAACCTATGAAAGTTTAAATATAATGGGCCTGTTAAAAATTAATTACAGTTGTAAATTGATTTCCTTTCCTTGGCAGAAAGAACATAGTTTATTAGCCCAGGAACAGGTTCACACTGTTTTAACATAAAGCACTTCCAGCTGAAGCTTGTTAGTGACTGCCTCTCAGATTAAGAAAAAAAAAAATCTCACTGTGGTACATGAACTCCTATTGTTAAGACACAAATAATCAGCTCATCCCCTACATGGATGAGAACAAAGAACATAATAGTACACAGAGCAAAGATTAAGCAAATATTGAATGACCCCGTTTAGGATGTAAATTTAAAATATTGTACATGTAAGAGCTTTTTTTTCCTTTGTAGGTACTTCAGTCATGACAGGAGCTAAATGAGGGAAATGAATATATATGTGTATACACACACACACACACATAGAGAGAGAAACACCCTTGCATGTTTGTGACATGTTAATGACATGTTAATTTCATATATGTATATGTGTTTATACACATGTATATATTTCATATGTGTATATACACACACTTTAGTATTTTAAATAAAAACTTTTAATTAGTGTCTATTAAAGCTAAGGAAATAAACTTCCTTTTGATAGTGTGTTGCTTCAGATTTTTAGAAACTTACTTTTAAACCAAAAACTGACACCCAAAATTTCTATTTGGAGGAAAACATCAATGACAACATTTGACTAAAACTGAAATAACTGACTTATTATAGCATTTTTAAAAGCTTTATTGTATTTTCTAGCACTTTATTGTATTTTCTTGAAATCTTGATTTTGAAAATCTCCCGAGGCTGCTTTTTCATTCATTTGAGTTTCATTCATTTGAATTTGAGTGTGACAGAATAGACAAGAAAAGCAGCTGTGGAGACCAGTTTATAATCCCTAAAATCTGAAAATTATTGGCAAAATAATAATTCTTAATGGGCAATAGAAATCAGAAAGAGAGTAAAAATTTCCTTACAAAAATTTAAGTTTACTTAAAGGACATTTCCTGGAAATGATGTCAATGTTCCTTTGCTTAAAAAATTACTAAAGTTTATACTATACTAACTGTAAATTTATCCAAATATTGTATGTGTTATATGATTTATAGTCATGAATTTTTTTGTAAATTTTTTGTCAAATGTAAAATCGTCTTAGCTATAAGAAAAGATGAAATCTTGCCATTTGCAACATGAATGAACCCAGAGAGTGTGCGCTTACAGAAATAAGTCAGACAGAAAAAGACAAACACTGTGTGACTTTATTCATATGTGGTGTACAGAAAAAACAGATGAATAAAATAAAACAAGAATAAACTTTCAGATTGTGAGACAGGTTACCAGAAGGGAGGGAGGAAGAGGTAGTTTTATTAGATTGGGTAAAAGGAGTCAGTTGTATAGTAAAAGACAGAATTGTACTTTCATTGGTGAATGTAAGGTAGTATGTACATGTTGATTTTTAATGAAATAATGTCTGAAGCTTCTGTAATATTTTAAATATATATATAGTTATGTATAGCTTTGGAATACAATTTTTATTGCCTAATTTCAGCTTTCTTAAAACTGTATTTCTTAAAATTTTCAGATGCTTCTTAAAAATTGTGTTTTTCAAAAAAAAAATCGTGTTTTTCCCAACTAAATTGTCTTTTAAAGATTAAATCTTAAAAACAATGATTTTATGTTTAATATATGTAACCTGATTTATGAAAAGTTAGCATGACATTAATAAATTATATATTAGTATTTTGGGAACATCCGACTCCTTACATCTGGTAAATTTGTTCATAGAATTGTTGATTTTTAATTACTAAAGCCATTTATGTCATTGAGGTAGGGCATTGACCTATATTGAGATACTTCTTTATTCTTTTGCATTTACATTTTTTTTCTGTTTTTTTTTTTTTTTAAAGATTTATTTATTTGTGCATACAGAACTGGGGTACAGGCCAGAGATGCAGGGGCGGTGAGAGGCTTCACCAGAGACACAGTGGGGAGCAGAACAGGCAGATCGATGAAGTACACTGCTGAGGGGAGCAGCGGGCGGGTCAGGGGAGGTCTGCCTCACCATGTGGTCACCTCCGGGGCAGGCGGGAATCTAACTCATGTGAAAGTGGCTTTAGCTTCTTAGTGCTGTGCTTTAACCCACGGGGGGGGGGGGGGGGGGCTCTTTTCCTGTTTTATATGCAGTACTTTGTCTACTGGGTTTCTAACCTCCATCATATTCATAGTAACTCCTTTCAATGTAGAATATGTCGATAGTTAGCATATTATTTATTTCCTTGTTCTTATCTTCATAAAATTTTCCTTAGGCCCAAAAAAAAGATCTGTTCCTTGTATGCACCTGCAGCTCTCTATTTTGGTTAGTCTAAGGAATATGTGTTTGGATTCAGATTTCTATGCAAATTCAGTGCTGTTTATAGCTCACTGACTTTGAACATTTCCTAACCTCTCTGATGTTGTTTTCCTCATCTGGAAAAAGAGGCTTACATAATCTTTAACTTATCATGGAGATGCTGAAGAAATTAAAGTGCCTACTAGCACAATGTCTTTTCTACAATCTCTAGATATATATCAATGACATATCTAATCTAGAGAGCCTGGACTTAATATTATATTACAGTCTGTCTTTATGCCACTAATTATCCATAGTCACCAGTATTAACTAGATCTTATAGCTTCCTCCCCACAAGTATTAACTAGATCCTGTAAACTGCCCCTCTCCACAAATTTTGCCCAGATCCTTTGCTAAATTCTGGGTGAATGCTGGTTTATATTAAGTGTAATTATTAGTCTTGGTCTACTAATACAGCAGCACCCCATGTGAGGTATTATCTTGCCTAAAATTTAAATATGTTAAGTATTCTTAAGTGCTTAATTTAAAATTTGTTGTTCACTTTAAAATGTTTTCTCATAAATCTTTATTATGGCATATTCTTTTTCATTGGAATTTTTGGATTTAATACAGCCTCTCCTTAAGTACTTCAACATATTGTGTTTGGTGTAACTGACTAGAGACTGATAATATTTATAGTCATGTGCTTTTCAATGGGGAAATTTTCTCATCCATAAAATGAGGCATTGATTTCTCTGGCTTCCAGTCCTGATGAGCTATCTCAGAATTTTTATTTTGTAATTACTTTTTGCTTGGAGCACTTTTGCATTTAGTAAGTTTGAAGTGTATTTGGTTTTTATAGCCCTCAAACAAGTGAATACAAACTTTTGTCTTAAAAAATAATAGAAATAAAAAGTGGAATTTGGTAATATGTAAAATACTCAGGGATTTATAAATTTTGCTGTAATCTTCCTGTAGTCCAAAAGTGGTAATAAGTTGTATAGCAACTTTGTATGACCTTTGTGGACTCAGAGAATGAAACCAGTAACTGAAAAATCATGTGGCTGAACCACCAGGATTTATAGTCATGTGCTTTTCAATGGGGAAATTTATAAACTTGTCAACTTTCAAAAGCTTCTAAGACCTCATCTTTGTGGCATAACAATATTGAAATAATTAACATTCTTGAATATGCCCACTTTAAGCATTTAGTAGTTTTATATTTAGTAGTTTCTTTAAAATTCCTGTAAATAGGGTCAGATGGCTTTGTTTCTGTGATTATTTTTGTGACTTCATTTTGAGATAAAATTTATTTTATCAGTTTAGAAGGTTTTCCTTAAAGCACTTAATTTTTGCATATTTTGTTGTTATACTTACTTTTTAGCAACTTTTTTTGAGATAATTATAGATACACAAGTAATTGTAAGAAATAATGCTTATTCTCCTGTATGCTCTTCACCCAGTGGTAATATTTTGTGAGACTGCAATAAACTGTCACAACCAGCAAATTGACGTTGATGCAATCCACTGATCATATTCAAATGTCCTACTTTACATGTATCATGTAAAATATGTTTATATAAAATTTTATTCTCTCTTCACCACCACAGTTAAGAAACAAACCAGTTCCATCATCACAAGTTCCTCTTTTATAACCACACTCAACTCCTTTCTGCCTACTCCCCAATCCCTACCTACCACTAATCTCCACTTGCAAAATTTTGTCATTTCAAGAATTTGTATAAATAGAAACCATACGGTCTGTGCCTTTTGAGGTAGACTTTTTAAAAATAGCATAATTTTGGCCCTCCCTGGTGGTGCAGCGGGTTAAAGCACAGCACTGAGAAGTTACAGCCACTTCAGCATGAGTTCATTCCACGCCTGGGACGTGATCCACATGGTGGCAGACCTCTCCTGACCTGCCCACTGCTTCCCTCAGCAGTGTACTTGGTTGATCTGCCTGTCCTGCTTCCCACTCTGTTTCTGGTGAGTCCTCTCACCGTCCCTGCACCTCTGGCCTGTACCCCAGCTCTGTATGCATAAATAAATAAATCTTTAAAAAAAAAAGACATAACTTTATCTGAAATTCATCTAAATACTTGCATGTATCAATAATATATTATTTTTTAATTTTCCTATAGCATTTTATGATATGGATATACAACAACAATATATTTAACCATTCATCTATTGAAGGACATCTGAATTCTTTCCAGTGGTTTTTGCAGTTATGAATAAAGCTATTATGAACTTTCATATACAGTTGTTAGGTGAACATGCATTTCTCTGCATAAATTACCAAGAGTGCAATTGCTAAGTTAAATGACAATTGCGTGTTTAGATTTGTAAGTAGTATCAATGTTTGATCACTTTCAAAGAAGTGTGGTGACCATACTTAGGTTCCTTTATTTACAACTTTAAATATTGCCTTTAGTTTCAGATGGGCTACAATTTTTAATCAATATGTTTGTGAAAACATGAGAAGATACTCTATATAATTTATGCATATTTCTGCTCTTCCCATTGTTCTTTCTTAGTGATGCTTTTATCATTTCCTCTGTTTGAAAATCTTCCTTTAGCCATACTTTAATATTAGGTCCACTAGTGACAAATTGTTTAGGTTTTTCATACTTGAGAATTTTTTTTGCCCACTTTATTCATGAAGCATAGTTTTGCCATATACAGTATTCACAGTCACTAGTTCTTTTGGGCAGGATTTGTATTTACTCTGAAGGAAGGAATAAGCTTACTAAGAGAGCTTTCTGGATTGGAAATTGTGGGATGCTAGGTGTGTCTCCTTGTGTTCTTGGGTGGGGAGGGAAGGGGATGAGTCATAAAACTCACTGCTTCTATATTCTTCCAGCCCTGAGTTCCTAAGCAGTCTACCTTCAGAGCCCTCTTTTGGTTGCCTCTTATGTTATTTCCAGGATTTACAGTTGTATTCAGTAGGGAAGGACAGTAGTTATGAATCCCTGTCATCTTATCTGGACCAGAAATCCTCTAGTATTTTTCCCCCTTAATGTTCTTTTTTTTTTTTTAATTTTTCTGTGTAAATTCTTTGTCAGTTTTTGTTTATGAAGTATGTTCCAGGGTAATTCAAAGCTCAGTTGCATAGAGGTCTTCTGTAAGTTAGGTAGTGTTAAAATTTTTCAAAATATGCAAGCATATTTACCGCTATTATTTAGAGAGCCTTTGCCTACAAAAGATTAAATCTTTCCAAAATGTTATGTTTGTTGACTGCAAAATACTACATTTTAGTTTTTGGTGGAACTAGAATCTAACACTTTTGCATTTGGGACTTTCGTAAGAATGACTCTTTTTTTCTTCAAGTGGTCAATTTATCTTTGGATCTGCAGCTGCTGCAGTGGATGAAAAATTACTGTTTCCACCTCTATCATAATGCATGGACAAATATATGTACAAAACTGACATCACTATTAATCTGGTCCTGTGGACCTTTACTTCTGCCATAATCCCACTGAACATACCAAATTATTTAGGCATTACTGCTAGCCTGGAAATAAGACTTTAACATATTGTCAGGAACATTTTAAATCAGATAAGGAAATAAGTATTTTCTAAGATTCCATTCATCTTTGAATGTGCAGTACTTAGAGTTAGTTCTTTAGTGTTTCATGGGTATGCAGTTGTACACTGCTTATTGTGATGTTCTCCTGAATTACTATTTTATTCATATAGTAAGGTCATGGAATAAAAGATATCTGAAATTAATAGTTTTTAATTTGGGAAACTACAGTCTGATTTTTTCTTCATTTTTATTTATGTGCTTTTTCTAAATCAGACCCCAACCCCATGTTTTCCCCTACCCCCCAAATCAACAGTCATTCTTTTTGAAATGTCAGTTAACTTCTATATCTTGAAATGATACATGTCCTTTGTACTGTTTATGCGATTATATGTGGAATTTTGGTAGAACTGAAAATGATTTTAACAGATTATCTGCTCATACTTTTTGCTTTTAGAATTTTGCTTTAATGTGAAGGATGTAAGTAAACTATAAAATATTTTAAAATAGTCATGAAAATCATATTTAACTAGATTAACACAAATTTGTTTCTCTATGAAAAAATGTGGAAGAAAGTGTAAGTTACAACTTGAATTAAAGAGTTGAATTAAATATGTGAGAGTATTTGAGTCTTTTAGAAGTTATAAGAAATAATATAAGAAAATGCCCGTGGCAGAGGAAAAGCTAATTAATGTCTTTGTCTATATGAAAAGAAAAAAATAAAACAAACTACTTAGGAACCAGTCTTTAATAATAAAGGGAGATAGAATGTGTGAGTTTCAAATGACTATAACTGTTTTAAGCAAGTGAATCCCTTATAGAAAAATAGAAGTTAATATATTTTGCTATAGGATGATCTGGTCATGATTCTGCAATTTTTTGATTATTTGTTTTCTTGTAGTGAAATTGTAATGCATCTTTTTGTTCCAATGATAGTTCTTTTGCTGTATAGAAGTTATTAATTAAGTATAATTGTTGCTTTCATTTCTCTTGCTATTGTGGTTGAGTCCCCAAAGACATTTCTGAAGCCAGTGTTGCAGAATATTTTTTATTTTACTATTTACATCCAGGTCTTTAACCCGTTTTGAATTAATCTTTGTATATGGTGTGAGATAGTAATCTAGCTTCATTCTTTTGCATGTGGCTGTCCAGTTTTGTCACCATCATTTGCTGAAGAAGAAACTTTCCTATCTTCATTGTACACTCTTGACTACTTTGTCATAGATCAACTGCCACTATAAATGTTGATTTGTATCTGGGCTTCTCTATTGCCTTGATCTGTGAGCCTGCTTTTATTCCAGCACCATCCTGTTTTGATTACTGTAGCTTTATAGTATTGTTTGATGCCTCAGAGTGTAATACCTCCATTCTTTTTTGTTAGAAATGCTTTGGCTGTTCAGGGTTTTTTGTGATTCCAGGCAAATTTAGGTATTTTTACTCTGTTTCCTTAAAGGATGCCATTCAAACTGTGATAGGGGTTTATTGAATCTGTATATTGTACATTGTATATCGAATCTTTCCATTTCTTTGTATCTTTTTCTAAACATGCATTTAGTTTTCATTGTCTAAGTCTCGTATACTATTTATCATTAGGAACTTAATTTATTTGATTGTAAATGGAATTTTTTTTTCTTCAAAGTAGTGTTGAAGTGTCCCTTCTATCCCCATTTTATTGCATTTTTTTTGTTGTAAATGGATGTTGGATCTTGTCAAATGCTGTTGCTATACATTAATAGGATAAGATAAATCATATTGATAAGACCATATAAGTTTTGATGATGTGTATGTTTCTTCTGATGTTTGTTGAGTTTGGTTTGCTAAGAATTTGTTGAGTATTATTCTTCTGTGTTCATCAGGGGCACTGGGCTATATTTTTTGTGTGTGTGTGGTGTCTTTGTGTGATTTTGGTATCAAGGTAATATTGACCTCATAAAATGTGTTTAGGAAGCATTCTGAGGATTGTATTTCTCCTACCTCTCATCTACCCAGATATCCAGCTTTGAAAAAGGCTTCTATTACTTCTTAATGGAATGCATATAGATTTGATAATTTGAGTATTTAAATAGAAATTTCATAAATTTCTCAGAAGAAATGTGCTTTATTTGTAGCCTTTAAAGGATAGCAGTCATGTCATTAATGAAACTATAAAGCTGTCTTCTTAAGTCCGAAAAGACTGCTAGTCTTTAAGATGAACTAGGATTTTAAACATATGTACAAATTTATGTTCAAATATCAAAGAAGCTGTATTCTTTGCAGATATTCTTGTAGGTTTAGTTTCATATCTTTATCAAAGGAATTATAAAATGTTTCAGAAACAACATCCTGTAATTTCATTAAAACATTTTCTCATACAAATGCTTTTTTATTTTTAGATTACCTCTCTAGTGACCCTTCAGCTATTGACCCTGGCTGGCCATGACGATCAGCTTGATGTACCAAAATACAAATGCACAGTATCTCTAGACTTCATCAGAGCTATTGCTAGGTAAGCATAGAATAATTGTTAACGTAGAATGTCTGGAATTATGTAAATTATATACTAAATATAAAAATTAATGTTCTTCCTAATGTAATGTCATTAGTATTTAAGTGAGAAAAAATCAGTTATGTGCCAAAAATAAATTTCACTGTAGAGTGAACCCTTTTATCAAATTTACAAATGGCATAAAATTGGGAGAATTAACTAATATGTCAGATGGCAAAAAAATGAAGATTCTGAAAGCTGTTAACATATGGAATAATAGTCTCATAGTATTTAAGTGGGACTAAATGGACAGTACAATGCAGAAATCTCATCTGTACTGAAGTAAGATAAGAGAGATCTGGCTTATGTTCTAAGTATTTTAGCTGACTACAAACTTTTAAAAAATCCTGGTTTATGTAGCATCAAGAATACTGTGTTATTGCCGTTGACAGGAGATCTGGTGTATTTTGCCAGTGTTTGGAATTTTAAAAGGGGTATTGAAGAGGGAGCAGAAGAGTGGTAGGATGTCACATCCCTGACTAAGGAATAGGATGTGAAAGAAAAACCTTAGGAAGGATGTGGTAATGTCTCAAGTATTCAGCAACTGTCTTGTGCAAAACGGTTGTAACTAATTCTAAATAATTCTAGAGCATTAAAAGTTTTAGGAAAGAAAATATCTCTATCAAAATAAGAGTTTTCTAAAAATATAACGAGTTTTTTTCAAAGAGGTGTAGTTATTGTTGTGGCAAATGTTAGAACATTTATATTAATGAATAAATGACCTAATTTCATGATTGCAACTAGATAATGATCTGTCAGATCTGTACTAGAATAGCTAGTGTGTGTGTAGACTTGTAGGTTGAATAAAACAATACTTTCCTAACCATTAAATTAAATACAAAATTAAATACAAAGGTATTTACATATATTTAAAAATTCATGATTTTAGGCATGGAACATCATTGAGTTTTAAAACTGTTTGACATGGGTATCGATCTCCTCTAATGAATTTTACAGCTTCTTGAGGTCCCAAAATCTACAGGTTTAGCAGCCACCACCCTAATGTCTCTTCTGAATTAAAAGTTCTGTGATATTATGATGTAGATATATGAGACATTATGGTGACATACAGATTCTTAAGATAGGAAAGGAGGATTTTGAAATTGCCATTCTAAAACTGGGTAAACTTTTACACAGAAGAAATTGCAGAAATAATTTTTGTAATGTAGTCTACAAGATAATAACTTTTTTAAACATCTAAGATTGTCAAAGGTAAATTTTTTGAATGAAGCTTACTTATTTCAGCAATTTTGTCATTACTTTGTATGTGTTGGATTATTCACCAACATAATCATGCACGAGATGGAGATTTGTGAGTGCATAATACAGTGAATATACTGTAAACCAAACTGAATTTGGTTACTTAATCTCCAGCATCAGTGATATTAAATACACTCAGAGAAATAATGTACTTATTTACCACCTCAGGAACAGGAGATGTAGACCTGGAATTTTCCATAGAACTTGGGAACTCTCTAACTTGCTTTGTCATTTTGTTGTCTCTTATTTCCATTTCACTGCTTTCCAGGGGCAGTTCCCAAAAAAGAACCGCTTACTTTGACTTCTGACCTCTTACACTACTACCCCCATCTGTCTGTTTCTCTCTCTCTCTCATCTGTCTGTTTCTCTCTCTCTTTCTCTCTCTCACACACACACATTGTAATATAGGTCCTATTTTGTTCTGATAACTAACATAGTTTCAATTAATCCAATAATTGAAGATGGTGTTTCTTGCTACAGTGTTAAGTCCATTAAACTTAAAAGTCTATATTTATTATTTCCTCAAAACTCAAACTTAAAACAATGCCTTATATTTAGGATATGCTAAATAAATAAATATTGCACATTTTCCTATAATGACTAGTAGTAACACTTAAGGTAAAAATCATTTTGAACTTGCCTTTTGGGGCAGCAAAGTGAAGGGAGCTAAAGAGGTAGACTCTTTCCAATGCACATTCTGGTGAAGGAAAGTTATCCAAGGCTGGTTACGAAAGAATAAATAGTCCTAGTTCCAGACACTTTGGCAGAGAGTGAATGATTAGATAATAGGACATGATCTAGATGTTCAAAATAAGGAAATCAATCAGTAAAATAGTATAGATTCTTATTTAAAAAAACACTATGTAGTTACTTAAAATATTAGTGAGCTTAAATGGCTACAGCAGTTCAATAAACTTGCATATGTAAGCAAACTAGGAGTAACTAAGGGAAGGGAAGAAGTAATGGTTAAAATTGTCAAATGCTGATAAGCATCTTATTTTTTATTTAAATTTATTTATTTATGCATACAGAACTGGGGTACAGGCCAGAGGTGCAGATGCGGTGAGAGGATTCACCAGAGACAAAGTGGGGAGCAGAACAGGCAGAGCAATGAAGTACACTGCTGAGGGTGTAACAGGGTGGTCCCTAGGAAAAAGGGAAGTTCCAGGTTCCCTGCCCCACCCAGAAGGAGGGTGGAGCTGAGCAGAGAAAAAGGAGAGAAGAGAAGGAAATGAAGCTGGATGGAGAACAAGGAGGAGACCTGAGGAAGTCACATGGAGCAGTAAGCCTGTGAGGAATAAGCCATGCTTGTTTCCTGACTTTGGACTGGTTAAGGCAGATGTGGGTGAGATACCTGTAGGGAGGTGACTATGGTAGTGTTTATATTGATTTTGATTTTGCTCTTTTCCTCCCAGATTTGTCTGTCCATTTCTGACCCTTTTCCATGGGTCCCGGCCAGAAGGTGCGTTAGTCTTGTGGCAGGCATTCATGCCTTGCTTTGGGCCAATCCCTTTTGGGTTGACTTTTGCCCACGAGGGGATGGGTAACTTCAGGTGTTTGATTTAGAAGTTATATTCTTTGTGTTCCGTATTGTATATTCACTGTATTAAATTCCCTTTTCATTAACGTTTTATATGTTTTGTCTTGTTGCGGCGGATGGCAGAACCCACTTAGAGCAGGCAGGTTTTGGGGCTTCAGGGGTGTCCCTCTCCCCCTGTCCTCTAACAGATTTGCTGTCCTATAACAAAGGGAACAGTGGGCAGGTGAGAAGAGGTCTGCCATGCCATGTGGGTCACTTCCGGGGCGGGGATCGAACTGATGCTGAAGTGGCTTTAGCTTCTTAGTGCTCTGCTTCAACCCGATGTGCCACCAGAGAGGGCTGTAAGCATCTATTTTAATGACTAAGCAGTCATTGGTTAACTATTGTTAGGAGCACGTTGGGTGATACAGAGGGGTATCCAGTCAGATTATATGCAGGGCATGCTAATAGTACTTATACAGAAATTAATGTACCAAATAGAATGTTTTCATGCATTTGACATTTATTATATTGCCCATTATAATTACTGTGTTAGACACTGGGGGTGAGGGAGTACAGTGACAAGTATAATGGATCTATGTTATATCCTGTAAGCCTATATATTAGGATTCTTTGGTGTAAAAAGGAAGAGAGAGGACTGTAATACTTAAGGGCATTGAGGATTATTGATTTTTAAAAGATGTGAGCACATTTAAATGCTGTTAGAACTGAAAGAAAAAAATGATATGAAAGAGTAATTTAAAGCATAAAATCCATTAAAATGGTAAGTGCATGACAGAAGCATAGGTTGATACCCAAGGAGGGAAATCCTATGCAATCAAAACACAAGCATGAATGTAAAACAGAGGTGCTTAAATAACAATAAGTAAATTTAGAAACAATACTTTCTACACAGAAGAAAAAAAAAATAGAAACCTGAATTGAAAGAAATACCTCTGAATGACAAAGTGGAAGCCTTTTGTGTTTTAAAAAGAAAATGGATGTATGTGGGGCTGAGTTTGGAGGATTGATGACAGGAAGTTGAAGTATTTATGTCACTTCTATTTGACTATGGATAAGGAGACAAAAATTGAGACTAAAATTGGGAGGGTCATTTGAGAGCAATATGGATATTTGAAAGCTACCATGGGGAATGGAAGAGGGTGCTGACAAGGAAAAGAATTTGCTGGGAGTGCTGAGGACTCAGTTGAGGTTCCTGACCTTGAATTTAGAGTGACACCAATTTGTGAAACTTGTGATCTTCTCCAGCAACATTCCATATGCTAGGTACTGGGACAGCAAAGGGATATAATTGAAATCACATAGGATTGGGGTTTTGCCAAGTGAGTTCAGTGGATGCTAGCAAGTGAGGTTTTCAACTAGGAAGAGATGGAAGGAAGTAAAGCCAGTATCTAGCATATGTATATTCTGGAAATATTTGTAGATCAGTAGAAAGTAACGGGGTTTGTGTATTGGTTCCCTCAGTGTATAGAGAGTTTAAAGTTAAAATTGTCTGCATTGATATATTTAGAGGTAGACATTCTGAGTGTGATCGTTAGAGTAAGAAACAGTCATTGGAAGGAGAAAGACAGGTGTGCAAAGTCACTAAAGTTGGTAAAGGTCTTAGATGGAAGGGAAGACTAAGCTGGGTGTTAACATTATTCCGTGACTAAGCGATGGTGACAAGGAGGAAAATAGGGTGATTGACGTCTTAGAGGAGCTGAGCATTTTGCACATCACCCTTACCTCATCATATTGCCTAGGGTACAGCAAAGAGTTGAAACTTTGGAAAGAGTTGAAGTGGGGGATAGGTCACAGCCAAGTTTCAGTTAAGTCCAGAAAAGAAGAAACCCTATTGAGGAGATAGAGAACTTTATCGCTCCAGGACTAGCTGAAAAGTTTGACCAGAGAAACAGTAGGAAACTGATACCAAAAAGGGGAGCACAGAATATGAAGATAAAAGTATGGGAGAAGACAGAAAACAGATGACTGAGTAGTTTATTCAGTATTGTCCTTGCGCCACTCCTTATGTGAATGGTAGTTGCCTATTGCTTTTCCTTCTCAGGGAAGACACTGTAGGTTGACTTAAGAAGAACTCAAACTTAACACTGAAGTAAAAGGAAGTAAATTAGTATTACATAAGAAAAAAATATTTTAGTGTAGTAAAAGAATCAACAAAGTAAAATGAAAGGATAACAGCAAAAATCAAATCATTAGATGTATGCATTTTATTAACTTGTATTAAAGCATTTTAAATTATGATTTAAGAATATTCCTAGGCAGATTGCCACTATGTTATTTATGTTCTATTTCTAGATGCTTAATTAGAAAATAATTCCTTTAGATTCTATGAGAAATTTCCTATAGTAAGTAAAAGCTACCCCAAGTCCTGAAATTATATTTATATTAATCTAAAGTGCATCTTTAAAATACAATCTTAATTGTATTACTCAACTGACATGAGTACTTCTTAGTGACAAAGCAGAAAAATGAAATGTAATGAAACTTTGTCAATGAATATATTTAAATTGCTTTGTATTTTTAAGCCTATTTATTCTTTATATTAAAGATAAATTTATTGCACAAACTATGCTTATACAAATGGATAACTAAAAAAAAAGGGGATTCTACCATTAAACAATCACAGTATTTTCATTTGTTTATATTCTCTTCTAGTACTCACCTATTATAGAACATGTCTCCTTAGCTGTCACAGCATAATTGTAATTCTCTATTCTCCTTCCCCTTCTTCATATTGTACTTATACATTAATATGGATTACTTTGTATGAATATAGTTTACCTGGTGATTATCTTCAAATCCCATAATGATATAAATGTAAAAAAATTAAAACTTAATATTAAGTGCACTTGACCATACATTTAAAATCCAAAGTCATTGTAGGAAACTGAGCCTGGAGTGATGTACAAATTCTACTTCCCTTTTTGCCTGTGTTTAAAAAGGTACTCCAAATATGTCTTTTCAGCCAATATAGTGTTTACATATTTCTTAGTAGTATCCTAATGCTTTTAACTCTATTGGGGGTTTTGGAGTTGAAAGAAATAAAAAAGTTAAATAGGTTTATGTGTGTTTAGGCTTTTCATGTGTTTAGGTCTACAATAATATTTTTTTTAATTTATTAAATTTTTTGTTGTTTTATAACTTAATATAATGGGAGTGATTTTGGTAGCATTTCTATACCATTTGGAAAGAGGAACTTTTTTCAGAGAGGAACTATTATAATAAAAAACGTATTCTTCAGTCCAATACTAGGTACCATAATAACTATAGAATCTTATTTGAACTATTTTTAAATATGTTTTCATCAGCATTATCTATAATTCCCTATTCCAAATTAAAAAAAAATTGGTATGTCAGTCACTTCCTTAGAAACTTTTTTAGAAAGTATATAGACTGATAGACAAAAACATTAATTGATGATGGTTTAATAAATAAGAGCATGCAATTAGTGAATCTTTAAAAGACTGTTCTCTCATGGATGATTATTTATGCAGAATTGAATACTTAAGGCTTTAATTTTATACTTATTGCTGGATCATTATATCTAATTATTTTGACCATTTATTCAAATAATAAACCTCCAAGACTGAATATTTATAGTGAAGAATGAGTTTGAAGAAAGGGAAATAATTATATGTCTCTCTCACTGCTATTTTATTCTGCCTGCTATCAGAGTACAAAAATATACATTCATATAGCCTCTTGCATCTTATTCTTGGATCATACAAATTTAGTTACAATACACACACAGGCCAACCAGTATTAAAAACTGAAAAGAATGAAAACTACAGATGAGGACAGATGAGCTATGCATTATGTCATGATAAAACAGGTGTTTTGAAAGATAAACAATGTTCAGAAGCAGAGAAGATTTAAATAGTTTTCCATCTCTAATTACTTTATTCTGGTTATTAGACAAAAAAAAAAAAATAGCTTTCAGATGAAATCCAACATTTCTGTAGTATAATTGATATATAAAATGTTAAATAATTCTAATTTTGTTTCTTTCTTTTTAAAAAACAAACTTCATGTGTTGGTGGGGGGAAGAAACTTTTAAAAGAACTGTTCCTAGTTATCAGTCCTGTGGTGGTGCTTTTGATAGCATTATAGCATTGGTTGGCATTAGTTGTGCATTTTGCTTGTGCTTTCCAGAATCATACATACAAAACTGAGCAGTCTAGGGGGTGAGGATGCTAACATATTATTATCTGTTTTTGTTTATAGGACAGTGAACTTTGACATAATAAAATACTTGTATGATTTCTTGTGAAAACAAGCTTCAAAGCCATATGGAGACTGTGACAATGACTAAGCCAAGCTGTGTTCATCCAACTACTTAGCTGGCCAGGGAGAGGAGTTCTTTGGCTCTATTGGATTTGTCCAGACAGGTGCTGGCCCAGCATGGAACCTGATGAAAATACTCTGATTGGTCTGGGTGGATGTGAGCAGAAGACTATTTACCAGGGACCCTGGAGTATTTGGAAGCAACGTGTTAATTATAAACAGCAGGGTTTGAGCACAATCTGTTCTACTCTTAATGATGTTATCTTAACACTGAAATTGCCTGAAACCCATTTACTTAGGACTACATTTTGCTCTGTGAACTATCCCCTGCGCTTTGAACATGCCAGCAGCCCTTGTATATAAGCCCAGTCTTTTCACTTCCTCTCCACAGGAACCATTACAGTTGTTTGCCAAGTCAGATTTTCCTAAGGCCACAGTTTTAAAGATGATAGTTGTAAAATAATATAGATTTTTTTTTTTAATCCAAGCTTGTATATGCTTATCTTTTAACCATAATTTTCTCAACGACAAGGTAGCTTGATCAGATATATAGGCCAATCTTCTATCTCTAAACCTTGCTGACTATAGTGTGCTTGTGTAAGGTTTATCTGGTCAGTCTTGAAATTAACCATCCAGTGTAGATTTTAATTTCTGATGGTTTTCTTCTTTAAAATAATTGACCCTTAAGAGCGCTACAATAAAATTTTTTTCATGTTATGTCAATTATGAGCGTTAAGTCTGATTTTCTTGACTGTTCATATTTTTGAAGAAAGAAACTTTCCATTAACCTTTGAATGGTTGAAAATTGTTCTGAGTAGATTTTAATTGCTTAATTACACAACCTAGTTTAAATTTCAGTAGCATTTTATTGCTTCAGTTCTTTTTAGAAGAAAAATTGCAGCAATTGGCAGTCTTAGATAGGAAGTCTTTTTACATTGTCATTCACAATCACTGGTTCAAAGAGAACAGTAGTTATCAACTTATATTTATTTAGATAACAAATAGGGGGAGATAGAATGGATTTCTCTTCTCTCTGTCTCCCTACATAAGACAGCATGGGAAGACACTCTTGCCCAAAGGGTGATATCTACAATAAGCAATAAAACTTCTGAACCCTGTGTCTTTTATTACACAGAAGACAATGAAATTTTGTACTCCACAAGGTATTTGGTGAAACCAGGCCCAGGGAAAAGCCATGTGCATTGTGAATTCAGATTTTGATATCCTACACATAAAACCCATTTATCATTAAAATAGAAAGCAATTTGGGTATCTGATTTAGGGAGAAACAGTGCCACTTGGGGGAAGTATTCAGCCCTTAGAATTTGCTATGAAGTGGCAGAATTTTGCAGCCTTCTTGGATAGGTTAGGACCAATCTGCATTCTGTATTGTAGGACCAGAGAGGAAAGAAACGGTGAAGTGGGGAACTGGAGAGAAGGACAGAAAAGGGCAGTTTCCTGTAAGTAACTTTCCATGCCTTGGCACCACTGGCCACTTGTCCCCTGCCCAGCACATTGCCTATCCTGAATAGTCCACAACACCCAAAAGCTTTCTGCAAATGACTTATAACTGGACCTTTCTCCGCCCATACAGGGCATTAGAACTTTCCTGTTTTGCGATTTACTTTTTAATGACTTGCTAAATGACTTACTAATTTGGTTAATTTATTTAGTATAGTAAATAACAGCTTAGTTATAGATATTAGCATTTTAACAAAGTTCATCTGTGAATGAATTCTCTAACTGGAAGAGATAAATCTCCAATGACAGGTGGGAATCTAATGATGAGAATTACACTGGCTTCTGGTCTACTTAGAAGTAAAAATGACTGTGGTGGTAGAAGAAGAAAGCTACCAAGCTCTTAAGATTTGTCATACATACATCTTCCTCCATTTAAACAAGGCCTTTAAATTGCCATGCTCCCGGTGTACTCCTGGAGATCCTCCTCCTCTGTTACTTTCAAGTCAGTTTCTCCATTCCTGAATTAGTCTTCATTGCTGAAAACTATTCCTTTTCTAAAACTCTGGAAGGGATTCTGATCCAACAAGCCTCTTTCATCAAGCCCTAATGTGGTGAAGTCTGGTGCATTAATTAAAGAGTTGGGGGGTTTAGAGTTAGACTGACTTGGGTCAAATATCAACTGTACCTTTATAAGCCGGGTGACTTTAGGCATCTTACTGACTTTTTTCTTGCCTGCATAGTGGAGAGTAGAACTAACTTCACAAAATTGTTTACAGAATAAAATAACTTAGGTATCTTTAAGGCAGTAGTTTTCAACTAAGAGCAGTTTTGCTCTCTAGGGAACATTTACCAGTTTCTAACGATACTTTGCTTATCACAGTTAGGTATTGGGTGGGGAAGGTAGAAGCCTGGGATGGCAGTAAACATTTTAAATGAATGTCCCACAACAATTAATCAGGTTGAACATGTCAGTAGTGCCAAGGTTAAGAACCCCTGATTTAAGTATGGTCTCCTTAGCACATAATGTGCTCAATAAATGCTGGCTGTTTTTATTAGCATCAAATGTTTGTGATCTACAAAGGCAGTAAGTGAGCAACATTCTTATTGATAAGAGGTACTTTAACCTAACCATACCTAGGGCATAATTTTTATTTAAAATTCTGGAATTATTCAAATAAATTTAAGTAATACCTTGGATTTTTATTATCTACTAGGTTTTAATCCACATGTAGGTTTCATTACTTATTTATCAGGATCTTGTTGAAGAATCAAAAGTTTGAACTGAGAATGATCAGATCAAAGAACAAATGACTGAGGAATTGTTTACTCTCAAGGTTTGTTGGCTGAACAATTTAATGGTATTATCTCAACCAAATGTAGTTAACCAGCAACTGCCTAATATAATTAAGGTGATCTGGAGCGTGAAAACTCAGATAGCAAGAAGGAAAATCTGCTTAGTTCCTCCAAAGTCTACCATTCTGCTCATACTAAACAAAAAGAAAAGATAAAGTAATGGAACAAGTCTGGAATGTATCCCTATCCTATTAACTACTCAGTGAGCCTATAAAATAGACTAAACACAGCAACTGCCCTGTGTAAGCAGGACTGTAATAGTGTCCTCCATCAATACCTGAAGTTTCACACTATTGTGTACCATACTCACTTGTTTGTATTTGATACCTTTAGCCATGAGCAGGAACTTGGATTGGAGGTAATTAGACCAGAGATTGATATTATTCAGCTTCATCTGCACACTTTGAAAGCTTCATCTGCTAAAATATGTGACTGCCTATCATATATGAATAGTTTAGATAATTTTGCATGTAATTTCAGTCTGCTCACAAAATTTGCTTTCAGAAATGCTTAGTAGAGCCCAAAGAAATCTTTCCTATCAAGATATCAACATTACACTCAAATTTGTCGTTAAATGCCCTGAATACACAGTTAGTGTTCATTTTCCGGCAGTAACACATTCATGAAGCACAGTATGAGAAATAGAAATTTGGTAGAGCAGAGAAAATTATAATCAATTCATTCATTTAACTGCATGTTGATGCACAGTAATGATGGGAATTTTAGAAAGCATTCAACTGTTTGAGTAAATAGTGATAGCTTTGGCATGATGGAAAGAGCCTGCATTTTAGAAGCAGTAAAGATTTGCTTGGGTTCTGGAGAAACCATAATCAATGTCCATGGTGTTTGAAAGAATTGAGAGTCTTAATAGCAGTTTCCGTTAAAAAAAAATAACAGTATTCATTCAACAAATGCAACCAACTATGTGCCAGGCATTGCAGTGGACAAAGGAAATGGACTTTTGGTTTAGAATGACATTGGTAGAGCCATTCCTGGAGATAGGAATTTTGGAGGAAGCCATAGGTCTGTGGGGTAAGGAAGATCATGAGTTCAGTTTTAGACATGTTGCCTTTGAGATGCTTGTGAGAAATCCAAGTGGAAATGTAAAACAGTTGGATCTAGTTTGGATATCGGTTACTGCAAGTAGAAGTGCTGGAGTCATCAGAATAGACGTAGCTGCTTTTAGTGAGTTAGAGATCTCATGCCTTTGAGTAGTATCTTTGAAATGGTCAGGGAGACTCCATTAAAGAATGTATATAGAAGTTAGTCATAACTACTTTTCAATTCTGCACAGAACTGCAAGATATTTTACTATTTCAAATAACAATTATTCACTGTTCATATAAATGCCTTCCCCTTTGGTATTTGAAACAGCAGGAGGACACATGAGCTATAGGTCCTAATCAATGGCTGGTCTCAGAAAACCAAAATGCACATAGTCTTAATTTTGTGGAGAATGTTGGATCTAAGCACATAGTTTCAGCACTTTGGGCTTACTTTCATAACACTAGAGGCATTCCTCAGCTGAGGTGTGTCCTGGAATTTCTGAACCCTCTTTAGGCTCACTTCTTTTGGGCAGAGACATTTAGCTGTCCTAATTCACAGGACTCATCTAGCTGGAACCGAACCTCAAAGAAATTGAGCTGGACTAGCCCCATAAACAGCCATGTGAAAAGATACTGAGCTCGAAACCATGACTATTTCCTACATTAATCTTTTTAAATTAACATGTTGACTAAGTGAAGTCCTAGTCATCAAGAGGGTGGAAAGACATGAGAAAGAGCCACATGGTTTGAGAAGGGATAAAACAGGCGGCTGAGACAAATGCCCTTGAATATAAAATTATAATACTGAAGTTGAAATGACCTATAGAGAAATTAAGTAGATTGAATTAATTGTTTATATTGTAAGTGATATGGGAAAATAAAATATATACCATTAAAAAAGAAATTTGCTTAAATTATTAGACTAGGAGGGTGATGACAAAACTCCCCAGCATAGGTAGAATAAAATTGAACTTTGAAGAGTTCCCTGTGCATAGTTCCCTGCAACATGGATTTGTTACCTGAATTTCTTTTATAATAAAAGAAACAAGAGGTAGAGAATTGGAAATTCCCCTTCTCCTTCCCCCTTTCCCAAGAAAAAAATTCTTGAAAGCATTTTTTTGTGTTGCCATAACAGATTATTAAAGAACCTTTTTATTGTAAAAGGAACATGTTTACATAGAAATTGGGGGCAATTGTGAAGAAGTAGAATTCACCACTTAGCAACATTCAGAGTTAGTCTCTTATGTGAAAGTTTTGGTATCCTTATTGGTAGTAAACTATTTTCTTGAATTTAAAGAAAAAGTATAATCATTTTATATTGAGAAAGAACTGGCAAGGTTAATGGCAATCATAGCAGCCTTTGAAATACAATTGATAAGAAACTCAAGTTTTCCAGTGACGGTTTTTTTTTGAACATCACTTATTTTCAAGTCGTTGAAATGTGAAATGACATTCATGTAATGAAAAGTAATATCTGAAAGACATAACATTAAATGGCATTTTTTGATATTTCTCTTTTACATTGTCTACTTGATATTTCTCTTTTTAACTGCCTATTTACACTGCTTATCATAGTAAAATGGGAGGAAGAATGAAAACACTAGTGAGGTGAGGTACAGAAAAAATTGAAGTGAAATACAGAAGGAGGAGGACTGTGAAATAGATGTTGACTTAGAAATATGAATCAAAAGTCACATGGAAACAGTATATTCCAGTTATAGGGTAATAAACCTCCCTATTTTAATGGCCTAAAAGCAAGAATTACTTTGTTCATGAATTTGGTTAAGACTTGGCTCCATGCCTGTCTCCTGAGGCACCCACCTTGAACCTGGAGGTAGATTCTTTTTTTTTAAAGGTTTATTTATTAATACATACAAAACTGGGGTACAGGCCAGAGGTGAAGGGAGTGAGAAGATTCACCAGAGATAGAGTGGGAAGCAGAGAGGAATATTGACTGAAATACATTGCTGAGGGGAGCAGTGGGCGAGTCAGGAGAGCCCAGCCACGCAATGTGGGCCATCCCCCCTGGCCTAGGATTGAACATGTGCTATAGTGGCTGCCGTAGTTTCATAGTGCTGTGCTATCCCATCCACAGAGAGGGCCCTGGAGTTAGATTCTTAAGAAGGCTGACTCACTTCTATCTGCAAGCTGATGCTAACTGATAGATCACTGGAGCACCTACAGTGTTCAGTGGCCTCTCCTGTGCTTTCTCCGTGCCTTCAGGGTGACTGGTTTCAGAAAGCCAGCAGCCCAACAGCAACCAATAGACACAGCATGACCTTTTCTAATCTAACTTGTCTAAACTTATATAGCATCACTTTTGTCTGTAATGAAGGATTGGTTAACACCTTTATAATTAATGATAGGAATTTCCAAGCATTTGCAAATGTGCTTTCAATCACCACACAGACCATTATAGACTGAAAAAAAAAAAAAAAAACTATAAAATGCAGAAAGACTGTACTTAGTTATTTTAAAACCTGAGTTGGTGTGGCAGACTGCTGGTTGTTGCCCTACCTCTACCAACTGTCTCTTCTTCCAAAGCCTAGAAGCCCTGGCTACCAGGAGGTTAATATGGTTGGGGCAAATGCAGTTGTGGAGGAGTTGGGACCAGAAAGGTAATCAGGCCAGATCAAGTGTGACCCTCTTGGTGATTGTCCTTTGTGAGATGCAGAGAGCTTTGAGCAGAGGAGTCACATGACCTGCCATAGTGAAAAAGACCACTGAATGCTATAATTGAGAGTAGAGCAGAATCAGGAAGAGCAATTAGAAGGCTATTAAATTAATCCAAGTGGGAGATAATGGTGGCTCAGGTAAGGGTGTTAACAATGGAGGTGAGAAATTGTCAGATTTGGATATAATTAGAAATGTCTGCAGGACTTGCTAATTAATTGGTTGTCCATTATGAAAAAGAGATCCAGGGATGCTCCAGGGTTTTTGACCAAGTAATGCAAGACTGATTTAACATTCAAAAGTCAAAGTCAATGTCAACATACCGTAAAAGAAAACCACATGACTGCTTTATTATAAGCAATCATCTGACAAAGTCCAACATTTACTCAGGATTTAAAAAAAAAAAACCTGTATGCAAACTAAGAATTAAAGAGAACTTTTTCCTACCATACAATGGGCATTAAAAACCTACAACTAACTGTTGAAAGAGTTCATGATTCCCCTTGAAATTCTATCTAAGTCAGGGTATCTGTTCTTAACAGATACGTTAAATATAGTCTACTGAGTTATATTAGCACCTTTGTCAAACCACCTTATGAGGGGAGGAGTAGAGAGAAAGGAGAGGAGTCTCAATTGATATTTGACAAAGGTGGCAAACTAATTTAGTGATGAAAGGATAGTATTTTCAATTGATCATGCTGAAACAATGGGACATCATAACATATGTAAAAAAAGTGTTTTATAATTTTAGTATTGAAAACTATGACTTTCAAAGGACATAAGGAAATTATGATTTTGGGCTTGGCAAAGACTTGTAAGGACACAACAGTAACAAACCATATAAGGAAAAATGATAAATTATCAAAATTAAAAATTTTTCTCTCCAAAGGAAACTTAAGAAAATGGAAAGACAAGCAATAGACTAGGAAATCATGTTGGCAAAATACATATAGGACTGGTATCCAGAATGTTTAAAGAACTCACATAACTTAATAACAGCTCACTAAAAATTTGACACCTCATCAACAAAGACATAACGATGGAAGATCAACACATGGAAGATACTTCACTAGTCAGTAGGAAAATGCAAATTAAAACCTGCAGTTAGAGACCACTTCACACAGATTAGCTAAAGATAGTAAACAATAACAGAAAAGATTATCTAAAGTGTTGGTTGGGATTATGTTGTTGATGGTGGGGATGTCAGCTACTACAGTCATTTTAAAAGTTTCTCTGTTTCTCAAAAAGTTAAACATACTTATCAATAGCACTTAACAACCTAGCCTTTCTCCTAAGTTTTTATCCAAGGGAAATGAAAACTATGTCTACCAAAAAATGAACTACTTGAATGTTTATAGTGATTTTTAATCATAATAGCAAAAATCTGGAAACTATCCACCAACTGGTAAATGGATGAGCAAATTGTGGTATATTCATACAATAGAAACTACAAAGAAATAAAAGCAACAAGTTATTAATATATAAAACAACATGGATGAAACAAATATATTAATTATGCTAAGTGGGAAAAAGCCAGGTTTGGGTTTTATGGTTCTGTTTATGTGGGACATTGAAGAAGACAAGGGTACGAGGGCTGAAAATACATCAGTTGTTAAGTCCTACGGAGGGAATAAGTTGGTATTAATGAATAAAAACAAATGTAAGAAAATCCTGTATCTGTAATAATGGTTGAAAAGTTTTTCTTCAAAAGAAATTGGATTATCACCTCTCTCAAAAAAATTAATTCTGGATATAAAATAAAAAATGTTAAAACTAAAGATTTTAGGGGAATAATTGGGGGAAGTGTTTATGACTTTGTTAATAAATTTTCATCTCGTGAATACTAACCCTAAAGGAAAACTGATAAAAATAATAAATCAGTGACAATTAAATTTAAGAATTCTTTTTATCAAAAGATATCATTAAGGAGACAAAGTATCCATTGCTAATGGGATAATGGCAAAACCTATGGTAGGAAACTGACTCAGTAATTCCACTCTTAGGGATATACTCAAAAATTGCCAGTGTGTTTCTCCACTAAATGTTATGTTCAAGAATGTTCATATGCTTCAATCATAAAATAATCAATTATTGATTAATAAAATTTATACCCCCCCAAAAAACCCTCAAAACTAGAAATAATTCTCTGTTCTAGACCATATGTGAACTCTTCTGTGGATCCGAGTATCACTCTTTTAGTGCTAAAAGTAAAATGAAAATTTTCAAAATATTTTTTTAAAAAAGCAAAAAGAGGGAAATGGAAATAGCCCACTTCTAAAGATTCTGCTACATGTTTGAAAACTTTTTAGGAAGAGATTATTTTCCTTTCCATCAGCGAGGAAACCAAAGCATAGTAGATGAAGATATCTTTCCAAGGCATAGCTAAGTAATCTGCAAGGCCAGATTTCAAACCCCACCCATATTGTACCCTCATTAGATCATGGCTACAATTTTGGTGAGGCTAGGTTGATCAATATATTTTCCATACGTAGTCTTAGAAACTCACATACTACAGGTTGAGTCCTTGACATAAATCTTGAGATCCTAGTTAATGGTACTGTAGATACCACAAGCATCAATTTTAGGGCTCTTAGTTTACCAGTGGCAAATGTGGATTCAGTATCGCATTATGATGTATTCCAAAGGGTCCCAAAATATTTGTTGTGAGCAGCTGATCTTTCTCATTTGAGGTCTTCCTCTTTTTTTGTTTGTTTGTTTTAAGTTTATTTATGCACACAAGAACTGGGGGTACAGGCCAGAGGTGCAGGAGGTGAGAGGATTCATCAGAAATAGAGTAGGTAACAGGACAGGCATATTGACTGAAATACACTGCTGAGGGGAGCAGCTGGCAAGGCAGGAGAGGTCTGCTGTGCCATGTGGGTCAGCTCCCTGGCCAGAGATGGAACTCCTGCTGCAGTGTGGAGAACTTCACAGTGTTGTGCTTTAACTCGTGCCACGAGAGAGGCACCAGAGGCCTTGCTCTTTATTTGCTCAGAGAGGAAGTACAATCAAGACAAGTTATGTAGGGAAAATGCTGAGTATTGCTGACAGGTATAGGCCAGGTCTGTCTCCTGACCCACTGGAAATGTTCCTGGATCATGGCAAGGGTGATAATGTTAAAACTTGTGACCCCTACAAATCAATCTTGGCTGGGTTTTCTTGTAAGTCAAATAGCCACTGGGGACCCTGTGGGGTTCAGTCATCATGGAATTATGTTTTAATTGCTGACAATGAAAGGAAAGTTGCCCACAAAGAGTTGTATGTTAGAAAAATGTGTAAAGCTTAGCAGTCAAGCATGTGGCTTTATTTCAGGAGCCCCAACATCAGCCACAGCAGGAAGTTGAAAGAGCTTCAACTTTAAAAAAAAATATATTTATTTATTTATATATACAAGAACTGGAATACAGGCCAGAGGTTCAGGGGGTAAAATAATTCACCAGTTACAGAGTGGGGAACAGAACAGGCATATTGATTGAAATAAACTCTTGAGAGGAGCAGGGGCAGGCCAGAAGGTGTCTGCCATGTAATGTGGGTCAGCTCTCTGTTTGGGAATCAAACTTGTGCGGCAGTAGCTGTGGATCACTTCATAGTGCTATGCTTTAAACTCATTGTGTCACCAGGAAGGGCCCTGAACTTCAACTTTCAACACTGAGGCAGGCAGATACATAAGAAAGTGTAGTGACCTCACTACCCTGATGGATTCAGAAGGAAAGTGAGATCTTAACACCATTACCACTTCTCCACTCTTCAGTGTGTTTGCTGTCTTCCCAGTTCTGGTAAGTGAAACTATACCACACAAATGTTCATACATTATTACTGCTCTGTTATTCCATTTCTGGTTTTACTATATATGAGTGTTCTTACAGGTTTTATGTGTTATTTGGCCAGTTACTTTTTTTAGTCTGTAAACACTCAAAAATGTTGCCCAAAAAATTAATGGTAATTGCTTTTTTGCTTTATGCCATTTTGGTTTGTGAAAATTTCCATAAGAACCCTCTTATTTTGGATAGCAGGGAAAACCTGTATTTGTTTTCTATTGTAGCCAGAATAACCACAATTTAGCTACTTAAAACAATATAAATCTACTGTCTTAATATTTCTTTAGGTAGGTAATATGTCCAAATTGTGTTTCAATGGACTAAAATTAATCTGTCGGCAAGCCTGAGTTTCTTCTGGAGGCTCTGGAGGAAAATCTGTTTCCTTGCCTTTTCCAGGTTCTGGAAACGGCCAGCATTGCTTGTTTTAGCATCTTCCTTCATCATCAGTTAATAGCACTGTGTCTTCAAATTTATCTTTGACCTCCACTTTTATCCTCACATCTCCTTTCCTGCCCCTCCCTATTTCTTTCTCTCACCAGGAGCCTTATGATTACATTGGATCCACCCAGAATGCAGAATAATCTCCCCATTTCAAAATCCTTAATTTAATTACACCAGCAAAGTCCCTTTTGACATGGTTGGCAACATACAGGCTTTGGTGAATAAGATGTGGACAACTTTGAAAGGTTGTTTTTATACACATAGCATGAAGAATCTCTTCTTTGTTAAGGACAAAGTACCTAGATCCCTGTGACCTGTGTTCATTAAGTACTCATCTCGACCAAATATTGGACAGGAATACACAGATGAGTGGGCCCAGCCAAGGCCTGCCCAGAGTTGTTTCTAATGAGATGGAATCAATATGTTCACATCATGTTATTGTCATGATCAAGGAATGGGCTGAGAGGTTCAGAAAAAGGGAATGCCATTTGGGGGTATTTGGGAGACTCCCTTCACCTGCTTGAAGTTCATGCTTGTGATAGAGGCACACAGGGAGAGAAGTGGAAAGGCAGGTATCCAACCAGTGCATTGTGTGGTGATGTGTCCAGGGCACTGAACAACTGGTAAGAATTTAAGGGGAGGAGGGAAGGACCTAGGTGAACAAAGCCTGGAACAAAGGAATGCTTTATCTCTAGGATGAGAGGGATAGGGGTCTGTCTGGCCGGGGAGCCTTAACCCCACTGGAATCCTGTCACCCAGTTCACAGTTCCTGTAATGAGAAACTTGTCCCTGGTCTGTGCTCATTTATGGCAGCAAGGACTTTGCCTTGTTCACCCTGAAATGAAGGAAAGAAAGCTGAATTCTTCAGCAAAGTACTCAAGGCTTTATTCTACTTCCTCCATGCCACTTTTAACTTCGTGTTCATTATTCTCCCATTCTCAGTCTTAACTATGTTAAAGCTTTGTTTTTTAAACCTCAAATTCCTAGAAAACTTTAGCCTCTTGGCTGATTCTGCTTATAGGTTAGATGCATTTCTACATCCAGACAATCTATTTCTGATATTTGGTAAGAGGCTTTGTTGGTAGTGAAAGGAGTCCATTCACTGTAGCCAACCAAGATATCCAGGACTCCATTGCTTACTACCAGATCAGCTCTAAAGTAGGTAGTGGTGCAGTGCCCCAAGTTTCCAAAGAGGAAATTTTCAAATGTGAATAAATCTGCAGAACAAAATAAAATTAAGAATATAAGGCAGAAGAAAGATAACTACTAGAGAAAAAAAAGTCAGGGATTAATATTAAGAGTCTATAATTGTGTTCAACTTGGCAATCACTAGCTATATAGGCCAATTTATAGTGAATTTAAAATAAAAAGTTTGTTCCTCAGTTGCACTGGCACATTTTAAGTTCAATAGCTACCTGTGGCTAGTGGCTAACTTTTTGGATAAAGCAGCCAAACATTTTCATCATCATTGAAAGTTCTGTGGGTCAGCACTGGCTCGTACTGATACCCCACCTCCCCAATATCTTCTCACAAAACTCAGTCTCTGTCATGGATGATCACTGGTTTCCAAGGAGATGACTGACTACTGGGGAGCTTATGGAAAATATGTGGACAGGCTGTTGACATTTAGTGGGTGGGAACAAGGAGTACCAGACATTGTGCAATGCTAAGAAGAGCTTCACATAGTGCAAAATTGTCTTGCATCAAGCAAGACTTTTGGAAGTCCTCTGAAAATCTATTAAATAACCTAAACCTAGCCCCTAACTACATTTTTACATATAAACACAGATAATTTTTAAGGGATTTTACTGCATACCTAATTATCCAACACTGCAAGCATTAGGTACCCCAAGGGATGCTGGTACTTCATTTGTACAGCACTCTTGTAGAAATAGTCACCATTTCAGAAAAAGTCTCATTACTGATGACAATGTTATGTTATTGGATTTGCCAACACACTGGTATCTGTCCATTGTCATATTATATATAGGCACAAGCTTCCTATCAATTCATAATTTCTGGTATGGCTGGGAAGTATTTTAGGCATTCTCCCTCTTGTTATAGTTAGGACTTTACGTTAATTTTTAATATAAGAAGTCAAGGTTATATTATCTATAGGTCTTACTACAAAAGAATAAAGGGACCACTTGAAAACATTTCTTACATAAAAATGGCTTTTGTTTTGTAGGATGGAGAATCCTCATGGGGCCCTACCTACAAACTCCTGTTTCTAAACCAGCCACTTGCTACCTGTTCCCTCTGCTGGTCTCCTCCTCTATCTCAAGCCCAGCAACAGGCTCCCACATCAGCCCTTTCTGCTCCTTCTTCCCTGTTATTTCTCTTAGTTCCTTCTTCCACTTAGGTCTCACCTCACACATCGGCAGCCTTCCCTGGCCTCCCTGTTGGAATGGCAGCTCCTCTTCACTGTATAGTACAAAGTGCTTTCTCATATCCCTAGTCTGTCTCATCACTCACCTGTCCTACATATGATGAGTTCTTTACGGTTGGTCCTTTAGCTCATTTATGGCAACAGAGACTTTGCCTTGTTCACCTTGAAATGAAGGAAGGAAAGTTGGATTTCTTGAGCAAAGTACTCAGGGCATTCATTAACAACTCACACAGTTTGGATGGATATTGGGATTTTTTTTTAATGTATGAAACCATTTTCTAGAAATTTGAAATTTATAACATTTATAACTTCTACCATTATCAACTTTCATCTTTGTTAGACTAAATAACCCAGGTTTTCAAGATGCTTGTTCTCTTTGGAATTTATCTCTAGTGATGCTGCAAAGAAAGCTTCGGGTTTTGATATGTTGGCTCCCAAGAACAGTTTGACAGTTTCCTTACTGCTTATAACCTGCAGTTCCCTACAGAGGCCCCTTCTCCACTTCAATCTCTGCCAAGTAGTTGTCATAGCATTAATTAAACTGGAAGAATAAAGGCATTGCATGTCATTTTCTATATTGGATGCCTTCATGTTATGGCCTTATCTCCATGGAGAAATCCCGTACATAAACTGAAAACAAATGCCTGGTTACTTTACAAAAGCTCAATCAGGGTATTGTTAAGAGGAGAAATGCAGCACATCGAAATATGAACTCTGTTGCATATATCATATTTTTTAAATGTCTAGAGAAATATGAGTTCACTACTTTTTTACCTTCCAAATTATATTTCAACATCGTCCCTCAAAACATAGTTTTAAAGTGGTTTCCATCTTTTTTATGTATACAATCTTTATCATTACTAAATCCAGGCAAAAGCTATTAACTGCTGTGCAATAAGAGAAATATATTACCCTAGCATTCATACATATGGATAAAATTTTAGATTTACTTTCAGATGTTCCTAGTGCCATACCTACAAGCTTTATTAAGTATGTTGCATTTTAAGAAATATGTTTTTTAATAACTGCACATAATGAAATATAAAGTACACTTAAAAAAATGTGGTCTTTTCTCCAACAGAGGAATAATGGACTTTGGAAACATAAAGCTTTACCCCCAGTTACCAACTTACTGGGCTTCTCTTAAACTAGAATTTGCAAGGATTCCCTAAGAAACCTTTGGAATCGAAAGGAATTGTGGTGAATTAGCAGAGCACATAGGCCAACCTTGTGAACTTGAGGGCATGAGGTGGGACATAGCATGAGCCAGGGAAGGCAGGAAAGAAGAGTGGGCTCTGAAGCGTGACCTAGATTGATGCTTTTCATTGCATGTTGCTTCAGCAGTCATTACTAGCCCACCATGATGCAAAATAGACATTGAGACTACGTGTTTATGATTTTTATAGCAATTTGACAAAAAATGTATTTCCATTGAACCTAATGGTATGTTTCATTATTAATTTACCTACTATTCTTACATTTCAATCTTTTTAATTTTAATTATATTTATACTGTAAAGAAGTATTGCTTCACTGAAAACTGGAATTTTTTTTTCCAAAAAGTGGCCCTCAACTGCAGATAATTTTAAAAGCATTGGTCAAAATCAGATCGAATCATTTAAATATATTCTTTGACAAAGAGTATACTCTTAGCAGAATTGATCTTAGGGCATTAGGGGGAAGTACATGTTGTCTTTAGTTTATATTAGATGGATCCTGAAAAATTAAGGTGTCAGGTAGGCGGTCAGATTATTTTATTTTAGTTTATTTTTAGGTTTTTTTTTTTTAGATGAGGTCAGATTATTACTTTTTTTTTTAAGATTTTATTTATTTATTCATATAGAACTGGGGTATAAGCCAGAGATGCGGAGGGTGAGAGGATTCACCAGAGACAGAGTGGGGAGCAGAACAGGCAGATTGATGAAGTACACTGCTGAGGGGAGCAGCGGCCGAGTCAGGAAAGGTCTGCCTCGCCATGTGGACTCCTCCGGGGCAGGCGGGAATCGATCTCATGCAGAAGTGGCTTAAGCTTTGTAGTGCAGTGCTTTAACCCGCTGCGCCACCAGGGAGGGCCAAATTATTACTTTTTTTAAGATTTATTTATTTATTTATACAGAACTGTGGTACAGACCAGAGATGTGGAGGGTGAGAGGATTCACCAGAGACAGAGTGGGGAGCAGAGCAGGCAGTACACTGCTGAGGGGAGCAGCGAGCCGGTCAGGAGAGGTCTGCTGCACCATGTGGATCTCCTCCGGGGCAGGCGGGGATCGAACTCATGCGGAAGTGGCTTTAGCTTCTTAGTGCAGTGCTTTAACTTGCTAAGCCACCAGGGAGGGCCCTGAGGTCAGATTATTTTTAAGGTATCTTTATACCCTGGTTATATGATTCATTCATTCATTCATTAACAAATATGTAGAGGTATAAGTTGTTTTAGATTCTAGGTGCACTAGTGAAGAAAACATTAAAAATGGAATTTACATTATAATGGGAGGAGATGAAAATAAACAGTAAACTTAATAAACACTCAAATGTAAAACAGTAAGGCAGTGACAGAGATGCCAGTTAGTAGTATCAGACTGCCAAAGTTGTGTGGAATGATTCAAAATAAGCAAGCCTCATTGAGAAGGTAACATTTGAGTAAGTTTGAATATCTTGAAGGATTAATCATATGACTTTGTTGGGGAAGAATAGTTAAATGTGAGGGAAGAGCTGTGCAAAGATCATGGGGTGTGGTACCTGAGAGGATGTGAAAAGGGAGTAACAAGGTCAGTGTGGGAGAATAGAGTCACCAAGGGGCAGTGATAGATGATGTCATCAGAGAAGGGATGGAAGCCCTGATATCTTAGGGATTCTGAAGAATGTTGGCTTTTCTCTGACTGAAATAGGAAACCATAGAGCATAGGACTTGAGTATAGGAATGGCAGATTTTAAAAGAATTAGTCAGGTTACTGTTTTGAGACTAGAATGTGATGGGGGACCAGCAAGAGAAATAGTGAGAGATGATTCCAGGTGAGTGATAGCAATGGCTTGGTCTAGGGTGGTGTCCTCGGGTCAGTGTGGAATGGGTAGGTAGATTCTAGCCATAGTTTTACATTAGAACTAACAGATTTCCTGACCAGTGGGGATGCAGTGTATGAGAAAAAGAGAAGTCAATTGTTTGGTTCTCAAATCTGAGTTTTTACAACCACAACTTCAGAAATGTGTTCCCTTAGAGAAACATCTCTGTTGTGTGTGAACACTGAAGAACCCTGTATTGAAACACTAGATTGTGCCTCAATCTAGGGTTGTGCTTTTCCCCACCTTTAACTCCAGCATGTCATGATTCCATGTGTAATACAGGTGTAAGTGTTTTGTAACATAAAAAAGATATGGATGTTATATTTTAATTTACATACACGATACAGGCATGGAATTTTCCTATACAGCCTTTGAGACAAAAAAGCAAAACCCCAGCACCCTATCATCATTTACCATCTAGTAAATGTCTGTATCAGTCTTTATATGATATTAATTCTCATGCTTTTGCCTTCTAATAGAAGTTTAAGCAGTAGAAGCTGCTGTATTGGTTTAAGTTATTATTTCCAATCTTCACTGAATTTCTAACTCAATGAAGCCCAAAGAACTCATTCTTTAGAAACACCCTAAAGAACAGCTGAATCCTGGTGATGGCTCATTGAGACAGGTAAATCCTCACACACTTTTATCTGTTGTAGAGCAGACAGGATCAGTAGGATTTGGACATTCCATAGAATCTGTTCATCAGACATCAAACCAGAGAGCTTTTTTTTTTTTTTTCTAGCCATGCACTTTCTAAAATCTAACCTCCAATCACACCTGAAATTTGGCCCCTTCAAAAATATGCATTTTTTTCATAATGCCCTGATGTCAGCAAGCTCTGCATTGCTGACAGAACATCCTCTGGTTTTAAGAACAAAACTCCATTCTCCCCAGGAGCAATAAAGACACAACTCAGCAAGGCAGTGTGTCAGTGTGTGAAGGCACTGAGCCCTTCACACATACAGTCTCACCAACTCTAGCCCAACATCTCTGAGCCTGCATTACTATCCCAAGTGATATTCTGGTGAACAGGCTTTGAGTTTAAACAACTTGCCCAAGGTCATCCCTTGGTTGCTGCAGCCAGGATTTAAACTCAGAAGGTTTGATCCAAAGCCCTTTGACATGCACCATCTCTGCCTCTTAACATAACATAACACTTGCCAAATGGTAGTCCCATTCTGTCATCTGAAACTGTGACATCCCCTGGTGGAAAATCCTTTGTAAAGATGACCAGGGCTATCTCTACAGTTTACCAGCTCTGGGCAGTCATCTTGTCTGGATTGAACTTCAGCCAGTTTATTTTCAGCCAAGTCTCTCGTTTGGGCAGCCAGTGAGCAGAACACAAAAACCACCCTGTCAACATCAGATGAAAAAGAAATACAGACTGGGGATTTTTGGCATAATGATGAAGCAGGAGGTCCAGGTCCCTTGCTGGTATTTTAAATGGTCTCCTATTGACACTGAACAGGGAGCGTCCCTCTGGCAGGAGACACAAGAGCCCCAGCCCCTCTGGACCAGCAATCACCATAAACCACCTTTTGGGTTTTGGAGAGAAGGTTGGAATTGTGGATGCCAAAACAAAACAAAACTATCCACTCCACCTCAACGCCCACAATTGAATGGTGCTTGGCTATAGTACAAGATGCACAATAAATACTAAATCAGCCAAATTCAGTTTGACTGACTGCAGGATTTTAAGTGGAAACCAAAACTAGATCGAAATGGTTCTTCTCATCCTCCTTTTCATCCTTTTCATCGTCAACACACATCTAGCCTTTCCTTTATATTTCCTATATGCTTAGCCCTCAGCTGCAAAGAGTGCTATGAACACATCACCCCCAGGTAGCCCAGGTGGGAAGGTAGGTAGGCAGAAGAGATAGCCATCTAACTACAGAAGCTTGGGATTTTCTTCTCTTTTTTTCCCTAAAAGCAAGTGTCAGTCAGGAGGGAAGATCTGGAGCAGATATGGAGAGAGAACTTTGAGATTCTGCTAGGAGGAAGACGATGAAAGAGGAAATGGGAAGAGAATTGAGAGTAAATTAGAGGAAGGCAGAAGGTGGGAAACTAGAAAAGAGAGAAGGAATGAAATGAGCTGAAAGAGGAGGTATAAGAGAAGGACCCCAGCAAGAATCCAGGAATGTCCTCCAAAAAATACTGTACCTTCCCATCTTCTCTTCAAGTCCTTAGAGAATTCAAAAATTTATAGGAGGTATAAGGGTAGAGATCAGAAAGTCTGTTCAGCCCATTTACTGGGTCCCACTTGCCTGGAACCCCATGGTCTGCACTCACAGAACTACCAGCACTTACTGCAACCATCTGTGTACACAATCCTCTCCCCGCCTCCAAACTCAAGGGCAGGGACTGTCTCTAGGTGGTCTGTGTCATCCCAACCCATAATATGATTCCTGCCTTATGGCGGTCACTTAAGAAATGATAAATATATAAACACCATAAAAGCCAAAGCAATGGGTAGACACAGAATACATCCTGTGTAACCATGCAGATAAATTTCCCAAACAGCCTAAGCTCACTTTAGGGTAGGAGTCAGTCATTCCTCAGAGGTCTTCTCACTGACCTCTTATTACCCTAGTAGTAGGGTAATAAGAGGTCAGTGAGAAGACCTCTGAGGAATGGTAATTATTGCTTGATCTGGCAGGTACCTTTTGGTTTTCTTTATGAAAATTATTGAACTGTACACATATCATTTGTGTTCTTTTTTTGTATGTATGTTATCTGTATTCCAATAAAAAGTTTACTGAGAAAAGAAAAATTGAATCCAGACAAAGAACTTATCAAAAATTGAGGTGAATGAGAGATTCTAATTATACAAGGAGCTGCTTCTCCCTTCTTTCTTTTGCTAAGTATGGATTAAAATAGCTTGCAAATTGTATGACAAGCCTCACCAGCACTTTCTAAACATAATTACTCAGTAGCATATCTTATTTCACTGCTGATCAATCATTGATCCTTAACAGGTCCACAAAAAGAAATGCATCCATATATATGTACAAATTACAATCTAATTAAGGAGTCTGTAGTACCATGCCCTGTATTATTGATTCCCAAAATGTTGTTACACAGGAGATGAACAAAAAGACTTCTGCATCAATAAGCTCTCAGGATGTCAGACACTGAAAAGTGAATTGTGCCTCTGATTAATTGACTTTAATAATAATAATTTTATTTATATAGAGACCTTGCCAAGGCATTCAGGGAGCTGTAAAGCAACCCATAATCCATGATTAAAGCATTATGTAAGCAATATATAACAAGCCTCCCTCCTAAAGTAAAACAAAGGGAAGAGATGGATGGGGCTGAGCTGTGAAGGTGCCGGAGTGGGAAGGGGGCTGTAGATTCAGTGTGGAGAGGGTGACAAATGCTTCATTAGGGAAAGAGGGGAGTTTCTTGGGATTGGTGGAGTGTAATTTACAGAGTTGGATTGAAATAGCGGCCCCTGGGGATCAGCCTTAACCATGCAGAGATGTGTGTGCTTCCTCCTCTGATCCTGATGGAGGGGACCCAGATAATAATCACATCATTCCTGCCATCTACACGCTATCTATGAGTAAGCTTTTCATAATGATCCAAATCACAGAAGTTAAGGAAATATCAATAATTGTAGATTACTCCTCACTTGTCACTGGCAAACATCTATATGGTTTTCTTTTTTATCAGCTCTTAGTCATGGAAAATATATACTGGAAGGCGACTGTGTAGGTATATTAGCAGGAATTGAGAATAAGGTATGATTGGTTGGAACCTCCTTCTCCAGACCCTTACCAGAGCCTGCCTACACTGTTTTCCCAGGTTACCTACCACTCCCCCTCCCTTCTATTCCACCCCCCATCTCCCCCAACCCCATCTTCCATGTCACATGATCCTACTCATCTCTCTCTGGCTTCTCAGTCTTCTTTAGTTTTTGACTTTCTTTTATTGCAGCTATCAACCAATGCATGGACATTCTAAAAGATGTAGAAAGCAACAAAAGGTTTAAAGATCTAGGAAAAAAAAGTCCTTTGTTCAACCATCCAAAGGGAACTGCTTTGCAGATTTAAAAATCATGCCAATGTTTGTAGGTGACATATATATGAGAAAACATCTCCATGGATATATACCAGTGTTGTCAGTGGTTATTTCTAGGTAGTGGAATGATGGTTGATTTTCACTTTTATGTATATACATTATGTAATATTAGAAAAATGTAGGTAGTATCTATTAATTAAAATCAAAGTTAAAAGTCAGACTATTTCTCTGTTGAGCTTTGCCACCTAATTTTAGATGGTATCTAGTCCACCCTTTTTAGACTGAATGTTTTAATAAAATATGACTTTCCAAAAGAGGATATGACTGATGCTGAAGCAAAATTATGGATAGAAAGCTGATGGTGTGTGCCATTCCACTCTGAATTACAAGTTTAATTTGTTTCTAGTTTCCTGAGTAACAGGAAAGGAAAGATTTCATTGTAGGAAAGCAAAGGTAATTAACAAAAAACACAAGCAATGAGATGGAAGATTAAAAGGGACATAGTGTCACTAGCCAGGTGATATATGCTGTTAAACAGAGAGGTCAAGATTACTAAAGGGAGTTTTCTCTACCCAGAGCCTGGACAAGGAATTCCCTATGGCTCAATTAATTTCATTTAATCCCTTGGCAAGTCAAGTAAAATCTTTATTTTATTCAGAGTAAATATAGTGACAAATATCTGCCCGAAATGACTAAGATGCTATCTGTAGTGAGATTTAAACAAAAAACGTTAAACCCTTCTTTTGTTTTGTTTTCTTATCTAGACTGGCTATGTAATCAGGTGCCTTTAATGAAAGCTGAAAAGATGTCCTGGCAGGGATAGAAAGGGAGCCAGAGTTTACTGGGAATCCTTGGGCAATGAGTGATTGATTAGTGGGTGAGGAGTCAAGTGAGAGCTAGTGCCCTGGGTTGAATAAAAGAGCTTCCATTATTCAGAGCATGCTAGAGAAGGATGGGGAGAGAGTCCATGGAAGGCTGCCATGAGTCTAAAAGAAAAAAGCAACTTTCTGGGAAAAAAGCAGACATTAGGGCAAAGAAGGCAACTGTGTTCTACCCACTGAGCAAAAAATTTGACATTAGGGAGGACAGAGAATAAAAAATGAGTCTAGAGAGAGGCAGATTGTAGAACGTTAGCAATATATGTGTTTGGCTTTTGTGGGATTATTTCTCCTTCAATATTTGCCCTTCTCTTGATTGCTGATTATGTAATCACCAATTTTATAGATTGCTAGGTTCAAAATGAGGGATTTTTAAAAGCCTGTGACTGAGGCTACAGATTACTCAGTTTTATCTCTCTTGCATGTTTATGTTTGCATGGGGTAGATGGCATGAAACTATTACAAAAGAAAAAAAAAAACAAGAAAGAATATAAGCCTTCATCACTCAGACAGGGGTAGTAACTTAGTCAAACAAGGTTATTTGGTGACAAACTGAGGTCCCGCTTTTGGGTGACTTGATGTGATAAGACCAAGTTTCTCCAAACAGTGTTTATCAAGCTACAGATTTGAGTTGTGAAGTCAGTTGGATAGATTATTCAACATTTTTACAAAATTAAAGGAACAATAGAAAAATCAGTGCATTGCATACAATAAGGGTGCATCTTGTTTCATAAAATGTCTATTGTTTCTATACACACAACCACACATACTTGCACTCCTTTGTGTGTGTGTATATTGAGTTGTGATGTAAATATATTTTTATGTGTGTCAGGGTAAAAAAAGTCTCAAATCTACTGTCATAGAGTGCATTCTTCTATAATACCAAGTTACAAGTTAAAAAATATGGAAGCATTAAAATCCCAGTTCTTTGAAATGAATATTAGAATGACTTCTAGAATAATTTTGTAGATAAGGTTTGACTTGTTTCAAATGAGACCAAGCAAGGATGTTCTCAGAAACTGCACCTAATTGGCAAGTTAAATCAGCAAAACTAATAAGGGTATCTGTGTATGAGGGATATTTGATTTGAAGCCTAAATATGTTAAATCTATACTTATACAATTTTTGGTAATTTAAAATAATACATGGAAGTCTAGTAGATTGGACACTTGAAAATGCTAGATAAGAAAAATACCACTGGTATTTGTTTTGGAATATGCTACTTGAGTTTTCTTACTATGTGCTCCACTATTACATTTCCTATAGAGTTAGATGTATTGAAATGAATTTTCTTCTGTGAATGTTGTCTCACTGATAGTGGAGGGAGGTGAGTGACTAAGCAAACGGAGACACCGAAAGTTGCCTCTTTGAGATTAAAATTTGCCTTATGTAATCCACAAAGCTGCTATTTTAAAGAGATTTTGCAGATGATAGAACTCACATTTGTGACATATTTTTAAATATTATCTCTTCTGTTACATAATATTGGCCACAGAGAAAATTTAATTTGTCTAATCACTCTTGAGTCCTATTGTGATAAATTTGTTTTTGGTGCACCAAAAGTGTTTATTTTTAGGAAATTTTACACCGGAGTCTGTCTTGTACAGTCTCTGGTCAGGGATAGCATCTTATCTCAGTATTCGTGTGTACACTCACCTGATGACCCATTCACTGCCCAGCCAGGCCCCTGTGCTTTTTCAGGACATCACCAAGAGCTTGATATAAAATTGAACAGTGACCTAGCTTTAAAAAAAAAATCAATTTTTAATTTAAGTAATAATATGTTTTACATTTAATTTGCCATACTTAAATAAAAACCATATATAAGATTCTCTCCAAAATAAAGCCCTTACTGAACAGAGGATGGAGAAGGTGAGTGATGAGGAGGCACTGAGGAAGAAAAGGAACAGTGAAGAAAACCAGTTGCAAACTCATAGGGGAGCATTTTTCTTTGACAGTTAGGCTTCAATGAAGTAGCATTTTAAGAGCTTACATCAACAGAAGTGTGGTTGTTAGATTTTGAACTTTTCATTCGCTGAAAAATGCATCATTTAATCTGTTCTTTAGTTAGTTGTTGGAGCAATGTAGCACTCTCTTTAATAATTAGCAATCAGATATCTTCAAAAGTTAAAAAAAAGTCTCTTGCAAATTTATCTTTTTTTTAAAAAAAAGTTGCTGATTAAAGAGCACTAGTTCTTGGCAAGAGTGCTGCAGATTACTTGGCAGCACATATCTTTATTCATGAACACCCTTTGAAATTCAGTTTTGCATGTATTTAATGCAGTTTTTCTTCAAAGCGAATGAAGTTATTTAAAAATAAGCATAAATACCTCACATTTAGTCCTTTGGAACAATTAAAATAATTTAAAGTGATTGTCTTCAAAAAGCCTATCGCTTGGAAGCTTATTGATTAACACCTAAGAGTAATTTTCTATTGGCTTTAAAAATCTTAAACATAATTTCTGTGAAAATGCTAGCTCTTTTTTTTTTTTGGCAGAAATTGATTTTAAAATTGGTGATATTAAAATTCATACAGGGGACCCAGCATAGCCAATATATATATCTTGAAAAAGAAGAACAAAGTTGAAGGACACACTTTCTAATTTCAAAACTTAGTACAAAGTTACAATAATCAAGACTAGCATAAAATTAGCATTAGTTTAGAAATAAATATCAATGGACTATAATTGAGAATCCATAAATAAACCAATTTGTTTATGTCAACTAAGTTTGATAAGAGGTGCCAAGAGAATTCAATAGGAAAATAATCGACATTTTGACAAATGCAACTGAGAAAGCTGGATATCCATGTTTAAAAATAATGAAATCACAACATACACAAAAATTAATTCAAAATGAGTCTTAGATCTAAACGTAAGAGTAAAATCTATGAAACGCTTAGAAGAAAACATAGAGGTAAATTTTCATACCTTTGGATTGGATATGACACCAAAAAAACAAAGAAAAAACATACTGATTGAATTTTATCAAAATTGAAAACATTTGTTATTCAAAGAATAGCATAAAGTAAAAATACAACTCACAGAATGGGGGAATGTATTTATAACTCATATCTGATAAGGGTTTGGTATCCAATATATGTAAAGAGCACATACAACTCAACAAAAAAGGGGCAGATGACCTAACCTTTAAATGAGCAAGAATTTTGAATAGACATTCTCCAGAGAAGAGTAAATGATGAATAACTATATGAAAAAAATTCTTAGCATCGCTGTCATTGGAAAAATGCACATCAAAACCATGTGAGATACTCCTTCACACCTTATTAGGATGGTTCTAATTAAAAAACTATTGATGGGGATGTGAAGAAGTTGGAAGCTCCTATATTGCTAGTGGGAACATAAAATGGCTCAGATGCTTTGGAGACAGTCTGGAAGTTAAACACAGTTATCATTTGTTCCAGCAATTCTACAACTAGGTACAAGTTCAAGAAAGCTGAACTTGTGCACACAAAAAATTGTAATTGAATGTTCACAAAGGTATTATGATAGCTCCAAAGTGGAATTAACCCAAATGTCCATTTCCTGATAAAGAATTCATATAATGGAGTATTATTACTCAGCTCTGAAAAAGAATACAGCATTGTGTTTCACAACATAGACAACTTTAAACAATTGTGTGAAGTGAAAGAAGCCAGATATAAAGGTCATATGTTGTATGGCTTTATATGAAATGTGAGAATGGGCAAATCTACAGGGACAAAAAGTAAATTAATAGTTGACATGAACTGATGAGAATGATTGACTGCTAATCAGGGATTTCCTTGAGGTGATGAAAATATGGAATTCATGATAAGGTATACTAGTGAACTCATAGTTCTTCCATTTCTGTTTAATTTCATTCTTCTTCCTTTATTATTTTCAACTAGAACTTTGCTCAAGGCAGTCACTCCATTACGGACCATCAGTTGTGTTGGCTTGTGAACTAACTGTATGTTGCCAATTGCAGCAAAATGTCACTAGGGTCTTCTCCTTTCCATCTTATCATGAGGTACCACTGCAGTTTCTTCTTCATGAAAGAGCTCTTTCCAGTTTTATCACCACAATTTATATAGTATTGTAAACCAATTGTAAATTAATGCAGTTATCATTAAAGTAAGAATTCCTTCCAACAGAAGGATCTGTGGGATGACCAGGTCCCTCTGACACTCCTCTGGCTCAGTGACTACATGACCCAGTGATGCTCTGACAAGTCAGATGTGACACTCCAAGACAAGATTTGGACAGCATTGATTGAAGTTCCTGTCCTTTCATCTCTCCTTCTTGGGGTGTGTTCTTATTTTCCATTCCTAAAATGAACCTCATTCACAATAAGAAATAAGGAACTGATAAGATTTTTAGTATCTCAAAAATGACTTTGAATGTCTCCTTTCCTTAGGCTAATTGCAGTTTAAACCTAGCAATGTCTTGAGCTAAGGAGTGAAACTCAAGCCATGGAATTTCAGATATTATCCTTTACAGGAGGAAGCATTTTCTGGCTAGCTTAGTTTCCTCACCCATCTCAATGACCTACTTAATGTGCATCTACAGCCAACGTGCTCCCTGGGAGTCACCAGTTTATATCTGAAGTTGGCACTGGTTGTTGCCTTCTTGGTGACAACTTGATATTTATGTGAAATGAAGTGGTAATTTCATTTCCTGTTCCTTGTGCAAAGATGCCCAATGCACAAACTCCCATCTAACAAATTTCCACCAATAATTAGCACTCTATAAGACATCAGACACAAGGGACTGAATAGGCCAAGGGGAAAAAACCTTTCTCCCTTGAGTGCTTCCTTTAACAAAAAGTTGACACATCCTCCATCAGAAAAGGCTGAGAGAAAGTTGAGAAAGAGCTTGATGTGCAACTTTCCAACCTCTGCTGGGTATAAATAGGGTAAGCTTTGGGATTCACCAGAACCTCATTTCCTAATCATTTTGAGAAAGCAGTTTGTAAGTTCAACATGAATTTAGAGATCTTCTTGCAAGGAGAACTAAGCAGTACAAATGTTGTCTTTTAGATTTACAGCTGTAATAGTAGACCCTGCATGCATTTCAGATGATGTGGTCATATTCTATCAAACTCTATGGCTCTAACGTGAACTCTGTGTGGATCATTTACTGAATCTCCTGATAATAAAAATGTCGTAATAGAAACATTCCTTTCTTTGAGAGCATAACAGATAGATGCTGCATGCAGTTCTGTGCCTGCATAAGCCAAAATACTGTTGCCATTCATTATAACCTGGGCTATATGAAAGTTAATTTGGATTCAAGTAATAGAAGTGTTTAAAGTCAGAGAACTGAAATCATAGGTTAAAAGTACCAACTGTTATGAATAATTCTTGAAAGTTTCTGTATGAAATACTTTTTTCAAAAGTCCTACATCTCAGAATAGCTTTTTAAAATCATAACATGAACACTTTCTGTTTTTTTTCTAATAATAATGTTTTAAGCACATAGTGTTTTTCATATAGATAGATAGACATGTATGATAAATATATGACTAAGCATATTGATTGCTAAGAATGCCAATTATTATCTAGGTAATCTTGGATAAATTTCTTAGCTTTTCTGTGCCTCTTATATTCCTTTATAAAAACAGTATAAGAGTAGCACCTACCTTCTGATTGTGGCAAGGAGAGTAAATGAAGACACTTAAAGCATAAGATGGTATCTGACAGAGAGTAAGGCCTCCATAAATGTTAGCTCTTCATACTGTTATCTTTTTCTTAGCCTACATTCATCTGCTTTTCACAATAAGCATCTGAAGTAAAGAGAAGAAAGATTAATGTACAAATTGCTAGTGATATAACTAGCTTATAACTTAGGCAGAGATGTTCTTTAATTTTGCATCCCTGCCTCTTTTTGATATTAGCTTAATTTACCTTTCACTGCAGATTATCTTGCCCCCTGCCCCCGATGTGAAAGTTTCTGATTTTGCCTTAGGTTTAACCCTGACACCTTCTAACACTGATGAAGAACTGGGGTTCTCAAGTTTGAAGTCCTGGGGAAGGATCCTGATTTATAGAGATTTCTAGAGGCCAGTAGATGGAGATCAGAAAGTAGGACTTTATAAAAATATGATTGTCCGGCCCTCCCTGGTGGCGCAGCGGGTTAAAGCACAGCACTGAGAAGCTAAAGCCACTTCCGCATGAGTTCGATTCCCGCCTGCCCCAGAGGTGACCACATGGCGCGGCAGACCTCTCTTGACCCGCCCGCTGCTCCCCTCAGCAGTGTACTTCATCCATCTGCCTGTTCTGCTCCCCACTCTGCCTCTGGTGAAGTCTCTCGCCGCCCCTGAGCCTCTGGCCTGTACCCCAGTTCTGTATGCACAAATAAATAAATCTTAAAAAAAAATGATTAAAAAAAATATGATTGTCCGATTAAATATTTGTGGAGCTGGTATGTATGTCCTTGGACCCAATTCCTGCAAGCGTGCAGGTAGGCCTCCCTACACAAACATTTCTCAGATACCAGCAGGGTGTCAGAGAAATCCAACCAAAGCTGGCATAAGCTACCTGGAGATAGTGTTAGATTCCACAGGTTAAGGACACAGTTCCCAAGATCATCCTCTACTTCAGATGCTGCTTGTAAGACCTAGGTGGTTACCTGTGCTTCTCTCGAGCCAGCTACACATGGGAGGATTCTGTGGCCTCTTCCTTGGACTTCAGGTGCCTGCTGCAAGCCCAGATTATTATACGTGCTATATACGTGATATATATAGCTATATATATCAGAGATTCCAAAATACCCTCCTCAGATTTGGAAAAGTTGCTAGAATTGCACACAGAATTCAGGAAATCCTTTTACTCATTAGATCACTGCTGTATGACATAGGATACAAGTCAAAAGCCAGGTGAAACAGGCACGGAGAACAACACATAGGGAAAGGCCCAGAGTGTCCATGCTTTCTTCAGGCAAGTCATTCTCCCCAAATCTGCAAGTGTTTACCAACGGAGACACTCTCTACATTCCTTTCTTTTATATTTTTATAGAGGTTTTATTATACACGTATGACTGATTAACTCAGTGGATACTGGCAATTGAATTCAACCACTGACACCTTACGTTCCTGGGAGGAACTGGGGACTGGAAGTTCCAACCTTCTATTCCTGTTGTTTTCCCTAACAACCAGCCCCCATTCTTTGCTATTTCCCAAAAGTTACCTTCATTAACAGCAAAAGATACCTTTAACACACTCAACACTTAGGAAATTCTAAGGCTTTAGGGGGATAGGAACTTCTGTAAGAAAGGAACTTTTGATGACAGCCAAATAAATACTGGAAACATATATTTTATTATAGGTCTCAGATACAGATTTTTTGTAAATCACAATATTTCAGGGGAGGTAGAGAGTGAAGCACATTCAAGAACCTCAGAGATGGAGAGAGTGAGATGCTGAGATTTTGGTAAATGCACTATACCAGAAAAGATTTAAAAAAAAATTTGTTGTTATAATTCATAAACCATAAAGTTGCCTTTTAAACTGTATAATTTAGTGGTTTTCAATATATTTTTAAGGTTATGAAATCATCACTGCTATCTAATTTTCTCATACCCGCCCCCCTCCTCCAAGAAACTCCTTATCCATTAATAGTCATTCCTCATTCTACTTTCTCCTAGCTCCTAATAGTAACTAATCTATCTTCTATCTCTATGGATTTGCCTACTCTGGATACTTCACATAAATGGAACCACATATTATGTAGTCATTTACGTTAGGCTTTTTTTTAGCATGTTTCAAGTTTTATTTTTGTGGTATCATGTATCAGCAATTCATTCTTTTTTATGGCTCAATAATACTCCACTTACTATACAGACTCTATTTTATTTATTTATTCATCAGTTGATAATCTTTCAGGTTGATTCCGCTTTGGGACCATTATAAAACATGTTGCTGTGAACATTCATTTACGAATTTTTGTGTGGACTTGTTTTCAGTTCTCTAGAGTTTATACCTAGAGATGTAATTGCTGGGACATATTGTAACTCTGTGTTTAATATTTGGAGGAGCTTCCAAACTTTTTCCAGAGGAACTGAACCATCTTATGTTCTCATCAGCAATATCAAGCTACCAGTTTTTCTGTGGGGAAAAAAAACCTCACTTAACACTTGTAATTGTCATACTTTTCATTAGAGCCATCCTAATGTGTGAAGGGATATCTCATTTGTGGTTTTAACGTGCATTTCCCTAATGACTAATGAGGTTTAACATCTTCTTGCAATTGAATGTATTTGCTCAAACAGATACCTGTGTTTGTTAGCAATGGCATCCTGGTTCATTAGGACAACTCAACAGCCATTGGCTAATGGACTGATAATAGACAAGGTCAGCCTTCAAAGGTCATCCAACCTATTTCTCTAGGAAAATCTGCACTCAACACTGTCACAAAGACAATGATAGGAAGTCTCTATCCAAATCTACAAAGGTCTGGCTTCACCGCCTATGGTTACTATACCTACTCCTGTCCTGGATATTATATGGATGTTTTGCTATCCCACAAGAACCCCCATCAGAAATAAAATATCAGTACCCCAGCTGCTTGCTGTGCTGTTGACTGATAATCTTCAGCCATCCTTTAGGACTGCCTTTGCTGTGAGAGAAGAAAAGATATGATAATGATGCTCACATAAGGCAGAAACCTAAGAAATATACAACAAAATTTCTGTTTTTAAGTTGCTCACAGTCCTGTTGGAAAGACAACCCATAATAAAAAAGTAAAATCGAGAAGATGAGACAATATGCTTACCATAGGCATATTGTGGAGCCAGGCAGCAGTTATAGCAATTTGGGACTTCAGTGGAATAAGCATGATATTTTGGTAAAGGTTTGTTATGGTAAATTCTTTATAAAGGGTCTTGTGGTCAGATAAAATCAACTAGGCTATAGTTCAAATAATGTTGATCTAGAGATTTTTTTATCTCTAACAGATGTCTATGTATTTCAAATAAGAATCATAAATATCTGAGAGAATTCATTCAAATGAAATCCACTCATCCTTGCTACAACCCTGTGAGATAGGTACTATTATTATTTCCACTTTCCAGATTAGGAAATGATGTATGGGATAGCTAAGTGACTGGCCCAAGATTACACAGCCAGTAGGTGTTTGTGTTGAAATCCAAATCCAAGTAGCTTGAGCCAGAGTATACGTTTCCCTACCCTGTTTGCAAGGCTAGTACTGCTTCCCTCTGAGACACCAAAAGATGAGAGTTGGATTGAATCTGTTTATGTAGTGAGAGTTATGGATAAGCTGCTGTGCCTCTGGGAAGAGGAGCTTGTTTATCACTTCTCATGTTTTCTACAAAAGCAATTTTTGCAGCAGCTCGCGTTCTATCATGAGTAAATGAAACAGGTGCTCACTAGACCTCCAGGCTAGTGTAGCTCTCACTTTGCAACTGCTGTAAGTGGTAGAGAAGATGAACAGCCCTAAAAGCTCACCATAGAAATCTGGACATCTTTTCAATTCATGAGTTCATTAGCTCTAGTTTCTTTAGACTGGGTTTTATGAAATAAGCCCATATTGCTGGGTGAGGCAGGGGAAAGAAGAAAGGTGGTGTATCTTACAAACAAACCAGAATGGGTTTTCATGAAATGTAATAAAAGAGGCATTTGTTTTGGATATGGGTCAATTAGTGGCTGCACTGTCTTACATTCGGCTTTATAGCCTTAGCAGATAATGTGTGGTATTGTGAAATGTCTGAACAGAACGCATCCAGTTTGCACAGAGACAAATGGGATTTGATAAAACATGGGGAGAGCTCATATTGATCTATGGGATCCCTGAAGTCACTGATCATTTTAATGACTTGTTTGGTAGTGTCTGTCTCCATTCACCTGAGGGTAAGCCTGGGGTCAAAGTTCTGGTTCCCCCAGGATTAATCATTTTCTTCTTTATCTGCATCAAAGTTCTTTGATATGACAAAGCTTCCTTTTTCAGTTGAACTTACTGTATGTTCAGATTTCAATCAATAATAGTAAATATTGACTTGAAAGCTCGTGCATACTTGAGGGAAAAGGGTTATGATTACAAAAATTGCCATTTGCACATTTTAAGCTACTTTTCTACTTCTTTCCATAAAGAGGCTTATTTTTATTTTCTCTTAGACTAAAAGTTAGGTCAAACTTTCTTCACTGTTTCACTTATTTCAAAATACATAGGGGGATGTTTCGGGTTCTCGGTATATTTTTTGTATAGGTATTGCACTGAGTTTAGAACTACAAATACTTGAGCTGATTTGTGATTCTGTACCTTCTCATTGCCAAAAATTGGACAAGATACCAACCTCACAGAAGGAGATAATGGCAAGAGCTACATTTTATGGTGGCTTTGAGTTTCAAAAGATATAATCAATATAAAGAATTTAGTTTAGTACTGGCATATAAGTGCTCAATAAATGTCAACTATGCTATTGTAGTATTTTAAAACAAATTTGTATGAAAATTATGGTATGTGTTAGCATAATAATCTAAAAACTGCTACAGGTTACAGAATCTGGATGTAAGTGGACTCAAGTCATTTTCTTAAAAGCTGAGTAAATTTTAAAAGTCCTTGAATAGAGGTGTTATTTATATGGGGATATCCAACAAAATTTTAAAAACTGGCATGTGCACCAATCCCAGTTTTACTTTGCTTTAAAATAGGTATCTTTTTACTTAATAATACAAATAAGCAGTGTTACAATGCACAGTGTAGCTCAAATAATGTGCATAAATAGCATACTAATTGAAATAATATATAACTGATCATGTACAAAGTATGTGTGTGTGTGCACATGTAAATGTGGCCATTAGTATTTCAAATAAAGAACTGCTGGCCTGTCAGCTAGTGGCAATGGTTCCTTTTTTGCCATAGACCACAGGGAAATTACACTGCATAAACACTTTTGTTTGGTTTATCAAAATACATATTCCTAGGCCTCCTTTTACTTAGTAAATCATAATATTCTAGAACAGAATAAAAAATATTTACTTTTTTAATATTGTACTCCTGTCATAGCTATGGGGGAAATATATGAAAGTGGGGTTTGAACATTGGATAACAAGTCATGTGAGATTGGGATCCCTGAAAGGAGGCAAACCAGTGGGGTGACCCTTATATTGTTGCAGATTCCTGTCAGGTTCCTAAATGAAGAGGAACCCAAATGGAGCTCGAGGGTCTTGGGTTCGGGGAGGTGCCATTTGTAGGCATCAGAGAGGAGAAAGTTATATAGAGAATGTTCTGTAGATTGGCAGAGGGTTCCTTGTGTCTCTGACTGGGTACTGACCTGCTTGAGAGTTGATACTCCATGAACCTGGGAAAGACTAACCCCCCAGATTCTACTTCCTCCATCCTCCCCAAATACATCCACTCAAGAGCATTTTTGCCTATTTTTTCACTTTACAAAAATGGCATAATATAATACATGTAGTTTTGGAGAGGTTGACTTTTGTTTGAGATCATGTTTGTGACATTGATCTATGTTCACACATTGTCATTGCTCCATATTCTTTTATTATATGATTAAACCACATAATATTAATTATTTTGCAGCTAACTTTAACTTTTATTGTTTTTTTTAAAATTTTTAGTTGTTGAAAATATTGATACTATGGATATTCTTGCACATGCCTTTCACCTCATTTTTGTCAGTATTTTCTTAGTATAAAGAGGACTAGTTAGGTTATAAGGTACTCTGAATGAGAGTTCCAGTTGTTCCATAGTCTTATCAAAAATTGTTATTTTCAGTCTTTAATTTTAGCCATGCTTGTGGAAGTGTAATAGTATCTCAGTTTGCATTTTTCCCAAAGCAGTAATAATATTGAACATCTTTTCATATGTTAACTGAGTATTTGAATATCTTTTATAGAGTTGTCTGTATTTTTATAGACTTATAGAAATTACTTTTTTTTAAAAGACTTTTTTATTTATTTGTGCATACAGAACTGGGGTACAGGCCAGATGTGCAGGGGTGGTGAGAGGATTCACCAGAGACAGAGTGGGGAGCAGAACAGGCTGATCGACAAAGTACACTGCTGAGGGGAGCAGCGGGCGGGTCAGGAGAGGTCTGCCACACCATGTGGTCACCTCTGGGGCAGGGGGCAATCGAACTCATGCACCAGTGGTTTCAGCTTCTTAGTGCAGTGCTTTAACCCGCTGCACCACCAGGGAGGGCCAGAAATTACTTTTATATATACTATTTGTCTTGTTTTTCAAATTGCAAATACCTAAAACATTCTGGTTTGCACTTCACTCTCTTACAGGTGATTTAGGAACAAGAGTTCCTAAATTTAATTGACTTGTATTTATTCATCTTTCAGAGTTAGTAATTTTTGTGTTCCTTTAAGAAATGTTTCTCTGCTTACTTCATGGAGATGTTATCTTATTGGTTTTCTAGAATTTTTCCTTTCCATAGCTCTCTCCCTAAGGTATTTCACCTGTTCAACTTAACTGTATTGTGTGTGTCTATATCTGTGTGTATGGGTGTATTCCAGCTTTTTTTGAATAAACTGTTTTTGAGGAATAAGGTCCAGAGGGTTGGATAGAAAGGGGGAACAGTCTTATGAGAGACAGGGAAGGGGACATTGTGACCATATGTCAAGAGACATTTGTATCAGCAAAGTATATGATGTTAACAAGACAGAGTTATCCTGAGCCATAAACACAGACCTATGTCTAGAATTCTGGCATATTTGTGACTAATAAGATATTTTTGTTGTTTTGGGTCACCAAGTTTTAGAATGGGTTGCTATACAGCTGTTGAAAACTGGTGCAGATTTTGGTAGCTGTGTCTGTTTTTCATACTGCTGCCATAAGAAAAACCTACAAATTGTCACTGGCTTTACCATCATATGGTTGTTGGTTACTGGAAGGAACACAAGGAGAATATTAGTGAAAACCTAAAAAGCTTTGAGAAGAGTTTTAGCAGAAGTCTGAAATCCCCAGAGAAGCTACAAGTAAGGTCTAAAGGACAGGGAGGAACATGTTGGAATTTGGAGGAAAGGGGGCCCTTGTTAGGTGTTAGCAGAATATGAAATATATAATAAAAGAAAATAATAGAATATTAATATTAAATTTCATGTTCCAACTAAGGAGGTTTCCATGAAGAGCACTAATAGTTCTGCTTAGGGTTTTTAGCTCCCTAGAATGGGAGGTGAGAGATGAACCAAAAGGAACTATGTCAGGCAAAAGTCTAAGATGGCCCCGTGAACTTTAACTCCTGGTTTGGGTTACTTTATTTTTATTTATTTATTTTGATGAGGTAAGTTTATATTGCAGAAAGAATTGAAATCTCTAATCAGCTAAGTTTTAGTTAATCAAAGATTATTCTAGGTGGACTTCACCTAATCAGGTAAGCCCTGCAAAGGGACTGGTCCCCTTCTGTGAAGATATTTCAAGTGGGAGAGTAATGGAAGGCCCACCTGGCAAAGACTTGACAATGTTTTCTAAGACTTGAGAGCTGCAAAGAATGGAGGTCTTAGTTATACAATCAAAGAAAATACATTCTGCCACTAACCTAGGGGATATGGAAACAGATCTTTCCCTTAGCTATGCCTCCAGATGAGAACACAGATAACTGATATTTCAATTCCAGCTTTGTGAGGTCCTGAGCAGAGGCCCAAGTAAAATATCCTGGATTCCTGCTCTGTAGGAACTATAAGATAATAAGCTGGTGTTGGTTTAAGCTACTGTTTATTATAATTTGTTAAATAAAATTATCTCCAAAAAAATTGGGAGAAACATATAGAAGCTAAGACTTCTGAGGTTTGAAAATAACTACCTCTTTTTCAAAGTAAGATATGGCTTCCAGGCAAAGTTCAAATCTAGTATGGGACTGTAAGATCCCTTTTTTTTTTTTTAAATCTCTGAATGATTTAAGATGGTGCCTCATAGACTCTTAGACAAAAGCTCTTCTAAAGATCTTAAGGTATGTCTCACAGTGGAGTGTCTTCAAATCTTAAGGGATTGTCATACAGCAGCTTCATAAAGACTTCAAGGTAGAAGAGAACATCTCATAAAGAGATTTGAGGTTGTGGCTTTCTTAAAAGAACTGAAACCTAATGTCGTTCATGAACACCCACAAAATATTTAAGAGAATTGTTCTGATAGAAGCACTGTCAGCTTGAACTGGAAACCAAGAACAATAATCATTCACAAGGGACACAACTGGGCTTTCATCAGTCAATTAGAACCTGTGCCTAACTGTCTTCTGGAGCTGCTATGGGCCAGTGTCTGCTGCATGCCTCCCCTTGCATTTCTCTGTCCTTTCCAAACTTCAGCTGTGAGTCAACTTTCTGACTTCCCATCCTTTTTCTCTTTCATGATGGTCAGCAGCACAACCAAGCCAAAGCTTGGCTGTTTTGCACTGAAGCCCTTGAGGGATCCATACGGCTATGAGGGTAAGAAAGCTAAGACACAGGCTTCCAAACTTTAGATCCATTTTCTGGTTCAGATGCCCTTGGACTACCACAGACTTCTTCAAGCAAAATGAAAGCAAGATTGTGAGAAAGGGGATCCCTAAACTAGTGTGTATCCTTCCTCAATTGGAAGAATTTCTTTGCCTCTTTGCAGTCAAATCCATTTTCTTGATTTAAATATTTAGTAAAAGAAAGTCCTTTTCTAAAACACAGAGGCAAATGAAAAGAAGAGGTGCTCTAATCAGATACTACACAGGACCTATTTTACCACTTATTCCCGCAGTCTGGCATCTCCATGACCAGACCTTTAGCAATGACCAGCCCCAAACCCCATCCCACATGTGGCCATTGCTTCAGGATATCCTTGTTAGCATTGTCCCAGCCATTGCACAGCTGCAGAGAAAAAAATAAATAAGGGAAAGAAATACTTGTCACTCAGAAATATTTCACTCAGAGATACTTTATAGTAGAAAGTGTAGGTTGATGAAATTGCAGTTTTCCCTCTGACTACACTACCAGAAAGTACATACCTTCTTTAAAAGGAAAGAACGGAAGGAGAGAGTTGTCTAAAATGTGCCTCATGTGTTTTTTCCTTTCCTGAGGGAAAACCTGTTTGACTTTGGTTTCACCACTCATAAATTATCAAGTTATTTCTCACTTATGGCATAAATATCAGTCTGGTTGGTATATGCACCCACACATCAGCTGAGACTAAAGAGAGCTAAATTTACAAAACATTAAATCAATAAGCATGTGTGAATGGGTAAACAGCGTGATATCCTTAACTTAATAAGGCCACAGCATTACTGTTAATCATCTGTTTTGCAACTTCTGAAGTTTTTTCCTTCTAATTTTATAGTGTTGCTAGAAGCCTAGATAAGTGAAGGTCCTTCTATATGAAGAAGAGAACAATGTCCCTCAAAATAGAAAATGAAAAATTCTCCTAAGAAGATGAAGCCATGATACAATCCAAGTGTAGCAACTATTGCAAGATGCTGTACTTGTAAGGAAGTAATAACAGCTACAGTGCATTTCCCTTATTTAAACAAATAAGAAATCTGAGAACAGACAGAGCTGTCAGATGTCTCTCAGAGAAGTATCAATTTTTCCAGCTAGAGAATGGGGATCATATTGGAAAAATTAGTGTTTTTCCTCCTCTTCGAAGTCTCCCTCCAAATTTGTCTTCAAATTCATAAGAACATTTTGTAAATCTCACATCACAAAATATCCTTCTATGGAGAAATGCCCATCCTATCATGGGCTTTCCTTCTACATTACTAAACAAATGTTATAGGCTTGTCTAGAGTATTATTTACCAATGCCCAGAATTTTCCAAGGGCAGTGCACTAGAGGGAACCATTAGTAGATGAGAGAAGTCATATGGTGGAAGATAATAATAATTACTACCTACTAGCAAAAACTACAGTCCAAAACAGTTCTGTGTAAATGCAAAGAATGATTGTGTGAAGATAACCTAGCTGTCAGGCAGAACCCAGAGGGACTCTGAATTTGCAATTGGCAGGGGAATAGTGTGGGAATGAGGTGGGATATGGAAAGCATGGTATTAATTGGAAGTCTGTGTAAACACATAGAGCTGTCTGAAGAGAATTAGAGCAGTGGGTTCTGGCCTCTCTGTACATTCATCTGCCTAGATACAGACCAACTCTCCACCACTTATGCTACCATAAATCCTATCTATATATTAATGCCTGCCGCCATCAGTACAGTACATAAATAGATCCCAGGAAGTTTCTCCACAGTCCTATGAATGAACAAATATATATATATTTGTATATGTATATATATATATATACACACACACACACATATACACACACATGCTAACATTTGCAACAGGAAAAATCTATATCTACTATTTAGAATGAGCAGTCTAGTCTATGTTTACATGTGAAATAACATGAAGAAAAGCCAAAGCATGAATAGAAAGTCCTAAGTAAAGAGAATACCTATCCCCAATAACTACAAGGTAATTTAGGGAAGAGAAAAGGATAGAAAAAGGAAAGGAAACTAACACTGCGTTTTCAAAAAGCTTCAAGGATGTATTTTTAGCTGTATGCATTGTAAGTTTAAGAAATCTTTCTGAAGAACTCATAGGAAGATTTAGGAAGATTGAATTGATCCAGAAACTGTGTTAAAAGAGAACTTGTTATTATACAAGCTTTAAATGCATTAGTATTTAAATCAAAACATTAATAAAATATGGTGTGATGTGAAAATATGGTAATAGCTATACATTAAGAGCAAAGCACCAAAAAAAAAAAAAAAAAGGAACAGAACAAGGAGGAGGAGCTCTTGGGAAATAAAATATTAACCAATAAAATAATAGAAAAGCTGGAATAACAGAAAATATACAAAAAGACAGCAAATCTTATATATGTGATTCATGAAATGAAAATATAAAGATAATCAAAGAAATAATAGAAGAAAATACTCTATGGGACTTTTCAAGTCTTCTAGAACAATCCCTTTACCAGACTGTTAGATTTGTCGCCTGGGTTAGCATATCTCTCTCTCCATAACAAGTTCTGAGTCCAGAGATAAAAGTGGAAAACAAAGGTAAAAATAAAAGTTTTATTGCTGATTAATGTTGAATTGGAGGATATAATGGGTGTGTGACAAGAGAGACATTCCTAATGCAGAATTTGACCAACTTATTTACTCATCAGAGACAGCACAGGAAAACTGTGACCTCCCTGTGCAATGGCAGAGACTTTACCATTAAGCTTATCTTTGGAACATGTTTTCTGCAAGGAGACAAATATCATAGTGAAAAAAGGGGAAGGAGGGACTAAGTTATGTAGTGACAGTCCCTGTTCCTTAGGTCACTCAGCAGATAAGAAATTCCTCCTTTCCTGGGATGGAAAAGGGATGGTAGAGTCCAACAAAGTTATGCAATGGATGCCCCTTCACAAAGACAGAAATCAATGAAAGCAAATATAGTCCCATGTAGTTCTTCTTCATCCTAGTAACATTGTTGATTCCCTATTCATTGTTGTGTCCTCCATGCATAGAGAGGGCAGGGAGGACACAACAATGAATAGTTGTAACATTATAAAAAGAAAGAAGAAACACAAAATCCAGCAAATACCCAGAAAACATGTTGAGATATCCACTAGAGATTTTTCCATTTTGGGTAGACATGGGAAGTTGCCATCTAACAGAAGAGGATTTCCTTTGATGAATTATAGGCAGTATTCTTATATATACCATATTCTTTTATGACTCTTACAATACCATAATTAATTCTGGGTCATCAAACATAGTTTATGGCCAAAGACTTCTGGCAGACAATTATTACATTATTGTTCTTCACCTATTGTGGCTAGGATAATGTGACAAAAGCCTTCTTGAATAACATATTTTCCCATAAAAGTCAATCCTTTTTGGTCAGATTGCTTATGATAGTAATGTGTTAAAACCTTGGGTTTCTTTGCCCTTTTCTCCTGGCCACCTCATCCATTTTATGTTTGAGTCCTAGCGCTAAAAGATGGATTAAAGGAGATAGCCACAGAGTACTGGGTTTAAATGTTATTATTCCACCCTACTTATAAGACTGAAATAACAATAACAATTAATTTTGCATATCTTTCAGTATAATTATATTGTAGGTTGATTTTAGGATAAAAGTACCCAGAGAACCTCGCAATCAAAATAATGTTCAGGATAATACTATATAACTAGACTAGCCACAAAACTCTTGAGGTCTTTTGATAAGAATAAACTTCTTTCCTGATTTATGTCCAATTTGTAGTGAAAATGAGGTTTGTTCTTGGTGGTGAGAAATCTTAAAGTCGCTTAATATTTGTGGCTGTTTTATTCAGAGTAGTTAATTACAACAGACAATCTTGAAATCCCAGGGGTCTAACACAATAAAGTTTATTTCTCACTCTCATCACAGCCAAATATCGGGCAGGCAACTCTCCATCTTCTATATGATACATGTGCATGCTCCCTGAGGTTGCCTCTGCTGAGGAAGAGAGTGATGGAGAAGGCATTTTAGCTCCCATTCTCCTCTGCCTGGAAGGGCCAATTTAATTAGTTATTTTAGTCATAGAACTCTAATATAACTGTAAAGGTGATTGGGAAATGCTTAATGAAGGTGCTGACTGCTCTTTAAAAAAAAAAAAAAATCCATACCTCCCTGGTCACACAAGGGGTTAAACGTGCAGCACTATGAACTATCTGCAAACACTGCAGCACAACTTTGATTCCTGGCCAAGGAGGTGACCAACAAAGCACAGCAGACCTCACCTATCTCGCCAGTGGCCCCCCTCAGCAGTGTATTTCAGTCAATCTGCCTTTTCTACTCCCCACTCGGTCTCTGGTGAATCCTCTCATCCCCCACCCCCACCCCACACTGGGCCTGTACCCCTGTTCTTGTGTCTAAATAAATTTTTTTTAAAGATTTATTTATTTATGCATACAGAACTGGGGTATAGGTCAGAGGTGCAGGGGTGGTGAGAGGCTTCACCAGAGACAGAGTGGGGAGCAGAACAGGCAGATCCATGAAGTACACTGCTGAGGGGAGCAGCGGGCGGGTCAGGAGAGGTCTGCCACGCCATGTGATCACCTCCGCGGCAGGCGGGGATCGAACTCATGCTGTAGTAGCTTTAGTTTCTTAGTGCTGTGCTTTAACCCGCTGCGCCACCAGGGAGGGCCCGTGTCTAAATAAATTTTAAAAAATAAACAAGTACCCAAAGAATGCTATATGCAGCATAATTTTTAAAGGCACTACCATAGAAAGAGCCCATTGTAAGCAGAGTCTTTGTCACTGTATTTAATCATAGCTTTTAGGCTAGTTTTTAAATCAGTAGTCGTTTATTTTAGAAAGCATTCCTACTGCATTCAGAATCTGCATTTAATATGCTTAAGTCTGGAAGTAGAGTACTGGCATGTTTAAATTAATCTTCCGATATTGTGGACAATACTTTTTTTTTTTAACTTTGCTAAAACCTGTGAGTAAAAGCTGATATTTATTTGTAAGAGCTTTTTAAAATAGTTTTCTGAGACTCATTGGCTAGTACTCTCCTCAATTTTGCTTTAGTCATAGGGGATTGGAGGACTATTGATAATGTCCCTTAAAAGATGTTGCTGCCAAAATGATGGAAAAATAAATTATTGAAAAGGAAAAAAAAAAAAAAAAGATGTTGCTGCAACACTCTTTAAGCAATCTTTAAGATCCCTGGGTGGAGACAGATGGTACAGCTCAGCAGTAAAATAATCAGTCCTCACCAGACTGCTGATCTTATATGTGGATCATAAATCTCAGACAATGACTGATGGTGCTTGTGAATATTTTCCACAAACTCATCAGGTGTGTTTGTCACAGAACAGCCAGAGAACTGTGTGTACTACCATTGTGATTGTGAGTTACATGGCAAAGGAAACAAGACACACTTGTCTAAAATACAGTATTTGACTTGCTTTATGATAGAAGGAAGTTTCTCAGCCTAGGAGTCCCAAGAGGTGGTCTGACAATCCCAGTGTTTGAGTTTAGGTCCATTTGCTAAAGAGTAGAATTTGATGGATTTTATATATATATGTATATATATATATATATATATATACATATATATATACACGCACACACACACAAAAGGGTAGGTTTATTATTTTTTTTTAAAAAGGAGAGGAAAGAAAAGGATGCTTGTATAGACACAAGTGGGCAGAGATCTGCAAAGGGAAACAGTTTGTGAAGACAGACACCTGCATGATCCAGACAGCGAGAAGAGCGGCATTTCCAAAAAGGGGTGGCTTTAGAGAGAAGCCTGCATAGACACAGGTGGACAGTCTTGGGGGGGAGAGCTGATGAAGGTGGCTTTGTGTGGATATTGTTTCCCAATATCTTGGGGAAAATATCCCCTCTCTGTTATTAAAAAGACTGAATTTGTTAAAAGTAAAGAATAACAGTATATGAGCAAGTCTTCAGAAAGAATGTTCTTCATTGGTTTAGAAACATTCCAGCTACCCTAATCTTTGTAAGAAATGCACAGGGACCAAAAACACTAACACTGAACCACTTTCATATAAATATATGTATATGTAAAATGACTTTTACTTCATTAGATATATATATATATATATATATATATATATATATATATGTATTTGTGTGTGTATTGAGTGTCTTGGCTCTATTTTATAGATGTTGTAGATAGTTTCTCCTCATTCTTTTTTTTTTTTTTTAAAGATTTATTTATTTATTCATACAGAACTGGGGTACAGGCCAGAGGCTCAGGGGCGGTGAGAGGCTTCACCAGAGACAGAGTGGGGAGCAGAACAGGCAGATCTACGAAGCACACTGCTGAGGGAAGCAGTGGGCGGGTCAGGAGAGGTCTGGCTCGCCATGTGGTCTCCTCCGGGGCAGGCGGCAGGCGGGAATCGAACTCATGCGGAAGCGGCCTCAGATTCTCAGTGCTGTGCTTTAACCCGCTGCGCCACCAGGGAGGGCCTCTCCTCATTCTTTTTTAATAACTCATTTATATATACATATTTTATATCATTGTTCATATTTTACAGTGTTTGCTTTCTTGTCTCAGGTGTTTCAAATACAAATACTTAAATATTTATGAAAGAAAATTCATTATGAGACTCTAATCTGATAGGCATCTTATCAGTGTGTTACATTTATTAACCTAATGTGGTTGAGTTTTTATTTATTATATTTATTATATATTTATTTTTTTATAATTTGAGTAATCCAATAGGTTAATAATTCACTGGGTCAATCTAACATATTGATAAGCTTTCATCTGTGAAATTATAGTCAGAAATGGAAACTTTTCTGACATAGTACATGTGATATAACTTTTATTTTTCACTTCTTACCTCTTTCTTATAAGAGAAAGTTTGTTCCATAAAGACAAGATTTTGTCTCCTTTATTCAACCCTAATTTCTAACATAGAATTGTGCACAGCATATAGAAAACATCTCAACAAACTAAATAGCCTACATGAAGTTGAGAAATTCTAGGGTGACAAACTGTTGAAGTTACAAAACAGAAATAAAAATATGAAATAACATATATAACAAATACATATAGGAAGTAAAAGAGATTGAATCAGTAATTTTAAAACTCCCCACCAGAAAAAAAGTCACAGGTTCAGATGATTCATCAGTCAATTCTACCAAATATTTAAAGATGAACTAGAACCAGTCCTTCACAAACTTTCAACAAAGGTAAGAACAGGAGGGGCACATTTCCTAATTTATTATATGAGGCCAGTATTAACCTGATAGTTGGAAACAAATAAGCACCACAGGATAACTATAGGCCAATATCTCTTATGTATGTGTGTGTATAAACACACACACACACACACACACACACACACACACACACCCTTAAAAATTACTAGCAGACAAATCCATACGAACTATTTTTACAGAATGACCAAATGGTATTTACCCTAGGAAATGTGAGGTGGTTTAGCCTACAAAAATGGGCAAGTATAATGTACCAAATCATAGACTAAAGGACATGATCATCTCAGTGGGTGCAGAAAAAAAAACATTCAACAAATTCCAACACCTTTTCATAACACACACACATAGATAAACACTTCCACAGAATAGAAAGAAACTTCCTCAACCAGATGAGTGGCATCTACAAAAATCCGCAGCTAACGTGCCTACTAAGGTAGAGATTCCTAAGGTGATACAATATTGCAGGTAATTATTTCTTTATATTTTCTTTTCCCCCTTCAGGTATCTGGTTCTTCCTAATACTTGGAAAGAAAAATAGGAGGGAATTGAAAGGATTTCTCTCCAACATAAATGAAGGGAAGGAGACAGATACTAATAGATTACGCTGGATACAGAGAATCTCCTAAGGGAATTCACCTTTGCAATATGACATGTCAGAAGACGTGCTAGATTTTTCCATTGTCAAGCCAGATATTGTTGAAAGGTTTTTTCCTTCTTGTTGTTTGCTTCTATTTGAAGCTTCCTTTCTTTCCAGTGTGTGAGAGAGAATGTGTATGGTACCCAGAACAACTAACTATTAACAGAGGTCATTTACATGTTGAGGGTTGCAGAGGCTGTGGAGAGAAGTGGTCACAGAACCTAAAGGCACTTTCGAAGGAAACAAGTGATTGGGACTACCAAGTTAAGAAAAAGTTCTGAGTCTCAAAGGGAAATTGTTGATGACCCAAATAAAGTCTGTTGCCACCTCAAGGGCCCCGAGGGTGTTGGAATACTCATTAAGCAAAAATTTTTCATTTTTGAGTTATTCAAACCACCCAGTGATTCAAGTGTATCCAAACACTCAAACTCTTACCTACTTTTATGAGATGAGGCACAATTACTCTTGTGCCAAAATAATTTAGTGTTGGCAAGGCCAGGATTCTTCTATTGTTAGTGTTTTAATGTCCAGAAAAATGCTTTGTTGGAAGCATATTGCAGGACTAATACATCTTTTGTGTGTCAGAATTCATATGCCTGCATCTCTTGCTAGTCCCTTACCTGCCATTATATAAAATTTTTATGACTTCTTGGACACAAAGGCCAGAAACAAACATAAGGGGAAGAAAAAGAGAATAGTTCAGTAAATAATAAACCAGCAATTTACCTCAGTTGAGGAATTCAGCATCCAGGTCCCAGACTGCTGAGAAGGTGGGATTCAGGTGTAGATGACATTGCTGAGGCAGCAAAATGAGCTTTAAGAGTCTTCATGCCCTGCTGTTAGTGTACTAACCCTGGTTCAAGTGCTGCCCAAATCACAGAATTGCACATCAATCATTTAATCTGTTTATCTGCTTGACTGTTTCTTTTCTCCCTCCCCATCTTTTTTTTTTTTTTTGAAGGAACAGTTTTAGTCTATTTTTAAAGTTATTAAAGATTTCTGCTTATTTTTTTTTAAGATTTATTTATTTATGCACACAGACCTGGGGTGCAGACCAGAGGTGCAGGGGTGGTGAAAGGATTCACTAGAGACAGAGTGGGGAGCAGAATGGGCAGATTGACGAACTACACTGCTGAGGGGAGCAGCAGGCTGGTCAGAAGAGGTCTGCTGCACCATGTGGGTCACCTCCGGGCCTGGGGATTGAACTTGTTTACAGTGCTGCACTTTAGCCTACTGCACCACCAGGGAGGCTCCATAACTTCTGCTTATTTTTAAAAAATAAGATTGAGGTAACATTGGTTTACAGAACTGTGGTGCAAAAACATAGAATCACAATTCCCTGGCATGTCACCACAGCACATTCACCACTGTGGCCCCCCGATTCCTCCATCACATTCCACCATGCCCCTTCTCTCCTTTCCCCACCTTCTCCCCATCCTGCAGTCTTTATTCCATGACTGTTTTGTTATCTCCTTTGGCACACAATATTGCTATAAAGTATTGCTAATGAAAAACAATTAGAAGGGCAGTGACATCTGCAAATTGTGATTTAAGTTCTCTGTAATAAAGATGGAAAAACTGCAGGCAAAAGGAGGACTTTGGTTTCTCCATAACAGTAATAACCTACATTCATGGAGGATTATGTGCCAGGAATTATTTAAACTATTTCTTCTTTAACCACTTATTTAATCCTTTTAGAAACCCCATGGGCCTAGTATTTCATCTATTCAATGTGGTGAATAATAATTCTACATCTGCAAAATGCAGAGAATAGTAATTCTACATCATAGAGTTGTTGGGAAAATCCCAGGCATTGAGGAAAACTCAGTAATTGTTAGCTGTCATTATTTGATTCACAATCTACCCTTTATTTACTCCTTAAAATTCAAGCATTTGATTTTCCTCATTTTTCTGGCAGCTTTTCCTTCTCTGTGATATCACAAATAGTCACATACACAGATCGTTACATGTTTTCTAATAAAATTTTTAGAATTTAAAATGTTGAATGAATTTATGACAACAAAATACCCCACATAGGTATCTTCTCTATTACTTTTCCATTTCCCCTTAGCTGAGGTTTTTGCCATGATTAACATAAGTCTGATATTTGAATAGTAATTTTAAGTATGTATTTGGAGTTAAGCTTTTAGGTTTTTATGCTTCAGTCCCGGTACAGCATTTACCGGGTGAGTAATGTGAAAAGATTCACTAATCTCAACCTATTTCCTTACATATGGCATGAAATCAATGAATGTGCATACCTTCTGTACTTACCTTAAAATGATATGATATGTGCGGTTTAGCATGGTTCCTACCAACATGGAACATACACAAAGTAAATATTAGTGGAAATTATTTGTAGTAATTACAGCGGGTAACTTACCACCATCTATTCTACTGCACACAGTTGTGCTCATACCCTTCTGTGATTGCCTGTATCTTTGCAAATAGGAAAAGAACATCAATTTTATGAATATGCCTAAATGCCTACCCTAATCTATAAAGATCCCAGGGAAAACTAGAAAGGTAGGGGATCAATGAATCTGGCATAGACCTCATAGAATAAATATCCAGAGAATTGCTATAACCATTCAGTGGGAATTGTGTCACTAAGATCCACAATTGGCCTGTTACCAGGTTTCAGACAGTAAGACAAGATGGCAATTCTACTGGGATGGGGCTGGAAAGGTTTTATTGCTCCTAAAAAAGAGCTACAAGAAAGAACTGATCCCTCATCTTCCTTTGAACACTGTCATGGATAAATGTGATCATGGGCACCACTGAAGCCATCGTCCTGAAGGAGGGAAGAAGAGCTCAAGCCCTGAGGTACTGAGTTTGTAGCTCCCTACCTCTGAGATCCTAGCTCCATATTTTTACTACATAGGCCATTCTGGGTTGGGATTTTCTCTCACTTGCAGCCAAAATGATTCTTTTTTGAGTATACTTTTCTAGTTACAAAGTGCTTCCCTTAATAATTTACCCATGATGGTGAAATATATCAGTCCTTGGGTCAGGCTCAGAACCCTTTTCTATCAGCTGATCTTGTAAGAATTACTTAAGAATATATTATGGTTCACGCATGAAATATTTTCACAGTTAAGTCTTCATAGTAAAGATCAGAATAAAAATAAAATCCACTCTACTTCACTGTCTTTCACATGTTTCCTGAATGTGCCATCTTGATTTTTCTATTTAGGCTGAACAATTAGGCACAAAGTCCTTTTTTTTTTTTAAAAAAAAAAAAAGATTTATTTATTTGTGCATACAGAACTGGGGTACAGGCCAGAGATGCAGGGCCGGTGAGAGGCTTCACCAGAGACAGAATGGGGAGCAGAACAGGCAGATCGATGAAGTACACTGCTGAGGGGAGCAGCGGGCGGGCCAGGAGAGGTCTGCCACACCTCCTCCGGGGCAGGGGGGAATCGAACTCATGCAGAAGTGGCTTTAGCTTCTCAGTGCTGCGCTTTAACCCACTGCGCCACCAGGGAGGGCCACAAAGTCCTTTTTATTTAATGAGTTGTTATCAACAAATGTTAACAATAGCAATAATCAGCAGTAGCATGTGAACAAAATCGATGGTTTTATTTTTCTCTATAATAAGGCTTCAAAGAAGTTCTAGTAAGTGACTTCATGCAAATTCTTGGGCCCCTTTCCAGGCTTAATATTTGCCAGCAATTTGTTCTATCAAATCCTCCAAAATGTCTGTTACCACCTTAAAGTTTATAGGTCATGGTGTTAGTAAAAGGGTGGTCAAAATAGTTAGGCAAAGACTCCTAGTACTGACTGGCTATTGAGGAAAAAAATCAATTTAAACATATGAATGAGTAAGAGATCATCAGATTTATCCGCAAAGCATGGTGACAAAATATTCCCAGACAGAAAAATGTTACTTGCATGAAAATGTGTTATTTAATGATCTACCATGAAAGTCAACATTTATATGAACATTAGAAAGTAATGTTAATAAAAAAGACCAAGGTGGTAACTGAACACCATTAGTTGATTTTTACTTTATAAAGTTCTGTAACTAGATAACCCAGCTTTATCATGACATGTCAATATAGAAAATGCTTGTTCTTCCAAAATTTTAAGGGACACGACATAGTTTTTAAGTTGTAGGCTAAAGAGAAAAAAAAATGCCTTGGAAATAAATGCCTAAAAGAATAAATGCATTTGGGAATGTGAAACAAAGACCTTAACTTCCCAGGGTAAGTCTCTGAATAGCATGTTGGGGACAAATGTACTCACTATATGGCAGATGAATAGGGTCAAATGAAGTTATATAATCTCATATAATCATTCTCTTTCTCTGAATCATTTATTAGCTGACACTCTGTCCTTATTTTTGTTTCTCTTCCTCCTTTGAGACCTTTAGGAGGGTCTGAAGCACAGTGAGTAAAGCATGGCCTTTAAGTTCAAGCACTGGGTTTACCTCTTTTTATCTGCCAAATCTTGAACAATTTAATTTTCTGCTCCTCTGATTTCTCATATAGAAGATGGAAATACAGTCATTTCATTTGTAATGCCTGTTAAGAAAAATGTGAATATTTCAAAGAAGTTGAGCACACTAACCTGTGTGATGTAAGAACATTATATGAATGTACCGCTCCAGCCGATCTGAGTTCTAGTGGATTGTACAAACACACACATGTGCCCCTGACAAGTAGCCATACCCCTCGACATTCTGACCTCCCCTCTGGTTTCTGATAGCCCTTCACAGTAACTCACAGTCCCTCTTAAACCAGCAGTCTGACACTCTTCCCCTATTTTCAGTTTTCCCTTTCTTCTCAGCTAATTTTGTTTTTCTCTCTTCCCTGTTGTTTATCTCTGTATTATCTATTATCTTGTATTATCTTGTCCTGTATTCTTTGTTATCAACACAGGTGGCAAACTGGGAGTAGGTGGTCAGCCTCTTGGAGTACAGGCACCCAGCGCTACAAGAAAGCTTCAAATCTTACAAGGTAAAATGCCCATTTATTATGTATTTCATAAGTATTTCACACCATTTTCATAAATGTTACCATTTTCATAGGTTTTTGTCTTTTTAAAAATGTGCTACTGAAAATTTTTGAGTATTATCCTGAACCCTACTTTTCCATAAACCCTGATTTTTATGACATGATTTTTCATAGTGGTGATTTTTAGTAATGTAAATATGATGTTACAGGAGACCTAACAATAACTGTCTCCTTCATAAGGCTAATGATTAAGTTAATATGTACAGAACACTTAGGGTAACATTTGGAGGTAGTAAGTGGTAAATTAACAGAGGCTACTTTTAACAAAGAGATATTGAAATAGGTAATATTTTCCAAAGATCTTCCAACTGTAGCATTCTGTGCTAGAGTCTAGGTCCCCTCATTATACATAGGAGCTGGGAGACTTGAAGACTACTCAGCACTTATGTTATGAGTTAATGAGAAAATGAGAAAGCACTGACTCTCTTACTTTATCTCCAAACCAATAACTCACAGACATAAGGCAATAACTGAAAACTAAATGTAAAGTCTTAATTATCTCTCAAACTTGAAGATACACATTAAAGCTTTCCAGATATGGTAAATTGTGTCAGCTGGAAGCGCTCTAAGGCTCTTTAACACTTTGGACTGTGCATAAATTTATAGCCAGAAGGCAGATGTCTAGCCTATTCAAATGTTTCTCTGAGTTTCAAGCACCTTCCATCTTTGTGCCTGAAGGGAGAAGGCATGAACATCAAGTCAATGGCAGATGAACCCCTAAAGGGCAGAGAGATGTTTATTTTCTCTACTGCATCACATTGTGATCTTTCAGTATTAATTCCCTCAACACTCAACATTCAGAACAGTTTTGCCCATGGGTGAATGATTTTTCTGTGTTGTTTATGTTCTGTGTAAGCATGCATGCCTAGCTAAGAAGGAATATATTTTTGTTTGTATTGAAATATACTTAAGAACCACTATGAATAAAACTTTTTTTAATAGCTCTTTTTGTATTGGGTGAAGATTAATTTGATAGATGTGCACCCTTCGTGCACTGTGACCATTATTTGACATTTAGGTGATCATCCACTCTATAAATGCTGATGATTTTTTTACCTTAGATTGCATACTTCCCAGTGCTACAAGAACAATGTTTTCTCTTAAAGATAGTTTGAAGGGAATTATGGGCTAATTAATTTTACTCATATATCACCTCTTTGGGGAAAGATGAGCCAATAAAAATTGATACAGCCTCCTTGATTTGTATTTTCATTTCCTAGGCTGGAATATATTGAAGTAATAGTAAGCTGTTTCTTAGTGACTCTCCAAGTCTGTTTCATAGTCTCTGAGAGTCCTGGAAACCATTTTAGAATGTCTGCAATAGTTTCACAAACATACTGAGATGTTATTTGCTTTTTTTATGGTGTAAAAGCAAGTTGCTGGCACTTACTCCAATCAAGGTGGTGGTACCAAATTACAATAAGTCACTGTATTCTTCACTGGAATGCACTTACCTTGAACTGACTGACTGACTGACTCTAGCTTTAATTTAGAATGTCCTCAATGAAACAGTGAAAATTTTTAATTTTATGAAATCTTGGTCTTTGAAAATGTCTTTCTTAAGCTGTGTGACAGGTTGGAATGTGTTCATAAAGTACCAAAGTCCAATCTCTGAGTCATGAACTGAATTCATCACTTCTTTTTAAAAAATTTTATCTTAAAAAAGTTTAAATTTTTTTTTTAATTATGCATACAAAATCCTGGGTGTAGGCCTGAAATCCAGGGGCTGGGGAGGTTAGAGGATTCACCAGAGTGGAAGCAGAACAGGCAGATCTACTGAAATACACTGCTGAGAACAGGTGAGACAGGAAAGGTCTGCTGCACCATGTGGGGCATCTGCCTGGCTGGGTGAATGTATGCTCCAGCGGCTACTGATAGCTGCATAGTGTGTCACCAGGGAGGCCCCCATCACTTTTTTTTTTTTTAATGGAACACTATTTTAACTTGACATGAACAAAAGGCGTAAGAAATATGTGTATTTTCAGACAGCAAAAATGAAATAGGACCTTGGTTCTAACTGTAGATATTTGTTGCTATTGATAAACTTAAAGCTTTCAGATGAAAAACTGGATTTTGGGAAGTTTATAACTGCCACTATGAGGTTGACATTTTCTCATTATTTAAATTGTTTTTTTCTGATACTATTGGTGGTAATATTGATGAGCTTGATTTTTAATACCGTATAATGAAATAAATCAAAATTTGGACTATCTGTGACTCAGTGAAACATTTTCCATGGCATAAGCTTTAGTGATGAATCCTTTAGGTATTCATCTTCAATAGCAAGAAAAAAAAAGAAAATAAAAGAAACAGTTGGGTTTACATGAAACTGAAAAGCTTCTGCACAGCAAAAGAACCAATAACTAAAGTGAAAAGACTCCCTACTGAATGGGGGAAAATATTTGCATGCCATACATCTGACAAAGAACGTTAGCAAAGATACTCATCAAACTTTACAAAGATAAAACAAACATCACAATAAAAAACTGGGCAGAAGAATTAAACAGACTATTCTACAGAGAAGACATTCAGACTGAAAATATGCACATGAAAAAATATTCACCATCATTTATTATTAAAGAAATGCAAATTAAGACCACTAAGAGTTACCATCTCACACCTGTGAGAATAGTCCATATCTAAAAGACCAGAAACAAGTACTGGCAAGGATGTGGACAAAAGGGAACTTGCCTTCTCTACTTGTGGAAATGCAAACTGGTCCAGCACTTATGGAAAATAGTACTGAGGAGTCTCAGAACATTAAAAATCGATCTACCAGTTGACCAGTAATTCCATTTCTAGACATTTACCCAAAAATTCAAAAACACTAATTCAAAAAGAAACTTGTACTCACGTGGCTATTGAAGAGCTAATTATTGTAGTTAAATTATAGAAACAATCTAAATTATCTTAAAACGGAAGATGAGATCAAGAAGATGTGGTACACACACACACACACACACACACACCTCCACACACAGGTGTATTATGCAGCTGTCAAAAAGCATAAACTCTAGCCATTTGCTACAAAATGGATGGAGCTGAAAGGGGTAATACTAAGTGAAATAAGTCAGAAGGAGAAAGATAAATGCCAGTTGGTGTCACTAATATGTAGAATATAAGGTAATTAAACTAAATTAGATAAAGACAAGATTAAAAACTAACCTGTGATAGCTGATTACAGAACTGAAGAACCAAGGGGATAAGTGGTAAGAACAAAACAGCAAAAAAGCACATGGACTATGGTGATGGACTGTGGATGATTTGGTGATAAGCGCACTATGGTGGTAAGTCCTGATAGGTATCCAAAATTACCTCAAAAAACATTACCTTAGAAGCCCTCCCTGGTGGCGCAGTGGGTTAAAGCACAGCACTGAGAAGCTAAAGCCACTTTCCGCAAGAGTTTGATTCCCGCCTGCTCCGGAGGTGATCACATGGCGTGGCAGACCTCTCCTGACCCGCCCGCTGCTCCCCTCAGCAGTGTACTTCATGGATCTGCCTGTTCTGCTCCCCATTCTGTCTCTGGTGAAGCCTCTCGCCACCCCTGAGCCTCTGGCCTGTACCCCAGTTCTGTATGAACAAATAAATAAATCTTAAAAAAAAAAAACAACAAAAAAACATTACCTTAGAAACAATATTTTCCAAATACGTAATATGTATTACAATGTCAAGAATGGGTAAAAAGGAAATAAAAAATAATAGTGAGGCCCTCCCTGGTGGCGCAGCGGGTTGGAGCACAGCACTGAGAATCTGAAGCCACTTCCGCATGAGTTCGATCCCCGCCTGCCGCCTGCCCGGAGGAGACCACTTGGCGAGCCAGACCTCTCCTGGCCCGCCCGCTGCTCCCCTCAGCAGTGTACTTTGTAGATCTGCCTGTTCTGTTCCCCACTCTGTCTCTGGTGAGGCTTCTCACCGCCCCTGAGCCTCTGGCCTGTACCCCAGTTCTGTATGCACAAATAAATAAATCTTTAAAAAAAAAAATAATAATAGTGAAAATAATGGATTTTAATGTGATAGATTATAAAAAGTTTATTAATAGGGTTTCACTTGTTGAGTTTGGTTGTACTATCAAACAAAAAATTATTTATAGAAGGCAATTACAATAGTTCCTTCTTTTCCAACTGAAAATCTGTTTGAGGCCAAATTTTCTACATAAACTTCAAACCTACAGCAACATATTGCAATAGATTGAATGCAAAAGCAGATATGAGAATCTAGTTCTCTTATATGAAGCCAAAGAAATTTGCAAAAATGTAAAGCTATTGCACTTTTTTCACTAATTTTTTTGGTTTGGAAAATGTAGCTATTTTTCATAACTAATGTGTTATTTATGTTAACATGTAATGGATTTATTATTTATTAAATGAATTTATAAGCAAACTGTCTTTGAATTTTGGATACAATATATATTGGTAGATATAATCTACTAAAACAAAAGCTTTTGTGATTTCTTAATATTTCTTAAAATTTAAAAAGTTTCCTGAAGTCAAAAAAGCTTGACTGGACCTAAAGATATGGTTACTAAAGTATGTGTGAATGAGCTCCAGTATTATTAAAAATAATAGATACATATATGTATAAAGATGAATATTCTTGGGCTCCTTCCTACATGTTTGAAAGGAACTTACATAGAGCAGGGATTGGAAAACTTCCATGTCTGAAAACTCCTCAGTTGTTCTGATGTATATGTAGACTCTGCACTGTTGAAGGACCCTGGGATTAATATCCAGATTGGCTACAATTACTAAGTGATCTTGGGTCATTTTGTTAGGTTCTTGGAAACTGTTTTTGACATAGTAAGTTGGACCCATGGGTTCACCACAATTTAAAAAAAAAAAAAAATGAGAGTGCCTGATAAAAGGCCTTAAAAATATCCCACATGTTGTCTTTTCTTTTCTTTTCTTTTTTTTATTTAAAGATTTATTTATGCATACAGAACTAGGGTACAGGCCAGAGGTGCAGGTGTGGTGAGAGTATTCACCAGAGATAGAGTGGGGAGCAGAACAGGCAGATCAATGAAGTATTCTGCTGAGGGGAGCAGTGGGCGGGTCAGAAAAGGTCTGCTGTGCCTTGTGGGTCACCTCTGGGGCGTGGATCGAACTCATGCTAAAGTGGCTTTAGCTTCATAGTGGTGTGCTTTAACCTGCTATGCCACCAGGGAGGGGCCTGTTGCCTTTTCTTAAATTGCATATATTAAATGGCACAAGTACATGTAGCAAAGATGGTATCCTTCACTTTAAAATAGCTTCAAAAGTAGTTTTTTTTTTTTAAAGATTTATTTATTTGTACATACAGAACTGGGGTACAGGCCAGAGGCTCAGGGGCGGTGAGAGGATTCACCAGAGACAGAGTGGGGAGCAGAACAGGCAGATCTACGAAGTACACTGCTGAGGGGAGCAGTGGGCGGGTCAGAGGAGGTCTGCCACACCATGTGGTCACCTCCGGGGCAGGCGGGAATCGAACTCATGCAGAGGTGGCGTTAGCTTCTCAGTGCTGTGCTTTAGCCTGCTGCACCACCAGGGAGGACCCTCAAAAGTAGTCTTTTAAGAGACTTAAAAGTGTCTGCTGGATCCATTGTCCATCAGTTTCATAAATCACAGGGGACAATCTAGTCACTAGTGCATATTAGCATATTCTGACCCAAAGTGCATCCCCCCTTCCCCCCAAAAAAATGCCCAAAAAGTGGGAACACAAGGAATGAATAAAAAAGATAAGTGTAGGCTACAAAAACAAAAATCAAACCACCAGCTATAAACCTCAAATATTAAATGAACCTGAGGTGCCAAGGGTCCTAATAGAAAGATTTTTGAATGAGAGATGGTCCTCCCTGCCTGCCTGGGGGCTGCATAAGAATAGAGATGTACAATGTTTTTAATGTTCTGCTAAACCCCAAAGTCCTAAGTTCCATTCCTTTAAGCCCCCTGAAAGCAAGGACTAGCCCAGACTTCATAAAACTCATTTGGAAGAATCCTTTAAGAGCTTCAAAAGTTAAAAGTTGTGGGCAGACTGCGTCCTCTGCCCTTCTCAGGAAATGCGGACCTGCCACTTTTTGTGTTTTCTTCCAATAACAGTGACACAAGCCAGCATTTCAAAGAAGTCATTTCCCCCCAGAGTGTAGTCCCTTAATTTCCTGCTGTATTAATAGAGAATATTAGAAATTAGTGGGCCACGCTGACTGAATAGTTATGTCAGGTACTGAGCTCACAACACTCCCAACAATTCTATTGAGGTGGGTACTATATCATGAAATCTGTTTACACGTAAGGAAACTGAGGCTTAGAGAGTCTAAGAACTTTCAAATAGCCCCAGTTAGTAAATAGTAGTACAGGATTCAGTCATATGATTGTATGAGTCTAGGATTTGGACTATGAACAAATAACCTAATTCCTCATGAAAAGAAATGAGAAGGAGAATAACCACCCTTGGGGTGAGTGAAGCAGAGAGGAGGCCCTCAGCAAAGCCTTTAAAGCCCGGCAATACCTGCAGGAATCTCCTCTGATATTTAATAAAGCCTATAGATTTTATTATAAATCTCACATTAAACGTGTTTAAATATTTAGTGTAATTTGTTGACCATTTCATGGTAAATGATGGGAGAGCTACTAATTTCAGGACTGTGACAGCCAAAAGTTTCTGAGCCTGTGTCCCTCTGCCTTCCCCCCTCCCCCCTTGTCTGTTGGTTGGGATTCAGAGCAAAGTCGTGAGTAGGGATTTTGTATTGTGGTCTAGACCTATATAAATACTTACCTATGAGTTAGTTGTATATTTATTCTTTGTCTACCCAGCACAATGTCTGAAAAATGCTGTCTTATATTGTAACTGAAAGAAATGGAAGTTCAAAGAAACATTTGTGTCTCAATTCATTGTCAAGGCTATTGCTAGATGCTCTAGAATTATGGCCTTTCTGATTTTTTTCTTCCTTTCTACTCTCCAAGCCTCCAAGCTGAGACTAAAATAATCGTTATGAGCTCATGTGTCCTCCAGCCTTTCCCCATGGAGTCCTTTTTTATATTTCATACTCATATATATATATATATATATATATATATATATATATATTTAAAAAAAGATTTATTTATTCATACAGAACTGGGGTACAGGCCAGAGATGCGGAGGGTGAGAGGATTCCCGAAAGACAGAGTGAGGAGCAGAACAGGCAGATCAGCGAAGTACACTGCTGAGGGGAGCAGCGGGAGGTCAGGAGAGGTCTGCCACGCCATGTGGGTCACCTCTGGGGCAGGCTGGGATCGAACTCATGCAGAAGTGACTTAAGCTTCTTAATGCAGTGCTTTAACCCGCTGCGCCACCAGGGAGGGCCAATATATCTCATACTCTTAACATTGACTTTTGTTTTTTAGTCTAAGCTTAGCTAAGTCATTTGGGAGTTGTATAATCATTGACTTGAGCTGTATAGAGTGAATGTGCTGTAAAATTCTAAAGAAATATCTTCTTTGCTCAAGAGAATGTCAACAGATAAGGGGACTGGGAGAAACTATGATATTTTAGAAAGTTTGTATTAGTTTCTTATTTTTTTTTCATTTTTTATTACTATTAAACTTTATTTTAGTGCAATGAAGGGATCCTTTGAGAATTGCCAGTCTGATTTATTAGACAATTGGATTATAGAGTATATTCGAAGAGGCCTTTTACTTACTATCAAATCCTCAGAGTAAATTATCAAGATTTGCCTTTTTGGCAGCAGTATTCTGTCTAAAATATTTGCACAGTTGTAACTTAATTTATTTAATAAAATGGTATTTATATGTTTGATTGTATTGTTATGCTTGCCTTCACAACAAATGCTACTATCAGTAGGCATCACTGATAGTACTGAGAATGTTAAAGAACTTGTTTGAAATCAGTCAGTAAATAAACAGATGATCCAGGACCTCTTCCTATTTAGCGAACATACTGTCATTCAGCAAGTATTTACCATACTCCTTTTAAATTAAATCACCAAAGAAAAAATTTAAAGGGGTAATAGGAGCTCAAGCTGAAATTCTCTGTTGAAGAAAACAGATCTTAAAATCAATCTCGATTATAACGTATGCTATCAAAAGAACATGGAACTTTAGAATGTGAGATGAATATGTATTTTTTTCAGATCTTTCCTTTATTTTTAAACTTTATATATATATATATGCATACATACATACATACATATATACACACATATATATGTACATGCACACACACATCATCATCATCCATTGTGTCATCAGTTATAATCAGTTATAATCCCTGTGGACTTCCCATCACTTCACCCATGTGCCATCACCATAGTCCCGCACACTCTTCCCACCCCAGTTTTGAACCTGTTGTCTCTTCCCCTGTGGAATGTCTCTGGTTTATAGTTTGCTTTCTGTATGTCTTATCTGGAGAAATGTGTGCTTAAGTTCTCTTTTCATTTTTTAATCAAGTTTTTTGTATATTTTGGATAATAACTCCTTGTCTGATATGTGATATACTAAATCTTCTCACATTCAGCAGATTTCTTTTTGTTTTGATAAAAATATTTTTTCAATGTGCTGAAGCTTTTTGTTTTTATATAGTCCTATTGGTACATTTCTGGAAAGCATCCTAATTATTAACACTTACTGAAAATGAAAACAAAGGAAATAATGAATTTTTAATGTCATTTTGATTTGTAAGTTCAAGGATATTACATAGGTAGATATTTTTGGATGGTATACTTCCAAGAAATATTCCGTCAGCCCATTTGTGATTAAAAATGGAATGTGTCTCTTCAGGTTCACTTTCCTGTTGGGCTTTTTAGATTCATACATGAGATCTTTCTGATGTTGAAGCCCAAGGGTCTATATTCAACCAGCAACATAAGGTTGTTAAAATCAGTTACTTGACATCTCTGAATTCCCCAACGTTTGACTTCCCTCTAATTAAAAATATGCTCTCAAGTCAAACCAGATCATCATGGTTATTTCATCATGGTTATTTTACCCAGTTGTCCATTTGTGTGACATTATTACTATATCTTTAAGATCCTTATCCTTTTTTGTAGAAATGCTAAGTCATTATTAAATCTATACTCTCCTCTTATATTTCCCCCCACACATGACAAATAGACATTCTCCAGTATGAAGATTAGTAATAATTGAATAATCTATTTATCTGTAAAATTAACATTGTAAAATGTTTCTCTAAAGAAAGTATATTCCCTAAAAGAGGGAACTTGAGAATATGTATAAGAATACTTAATTTTTGTGTTTCTATTATATGGCATTCTAAAAAACTAGTTAATATAAACATATTTTGCATCATCTGTATCTTTTTTTTTTTTAAGATTTATTTATCTATGCATATAGAATTGAGGTACAGGCCAGAGGTGCAGGGACAACAAGAAGATTCACCAGAGAGTTGGGAGCAGAACAGGCAGATTGACTGAAATACATTCTGAGGGGAGCAGCAGGCATGACAGGAGAGGTCTGCTGTGCCATGTGGGTCACCTCCCCGGCTGGGAACTCATGCTGAAGCAGCTGGGGCTAGCTTCTTAGTGCTGTGCTTTAACCTGTTGCACCACCACGGAGGGCCCTCATTATACCTTATAATTCAGAACTTTTCCAAAGTTTTACTACCCAAAATCGTGTTTTTTCTTTCAACAGAGAGGATGCCCAGTGGTAGAATTATTGTCAATTGATGAGAAAAGAACAGCAGTGCGCTTAATACACCGAGGGTGTCTTCTCACCCAAGGAAGGTTAAATGGTAGCACAGCAGGTCAGCTATGTGAACTAGGTTTCTCAGTAGCATACTGAGAGAAAAATGGAGGGAGAATTGAGTCGTCAAATTTTAGATGCCAAACTTCAATGAACTATCACCTTAGCATTCAATTCTATATTAATGGTGAACATAAAATTTAGTTTCAAATAACATGATATATCATGTAACATTAAAGTTACAATTAAAGTTGTTAATTGTTTTGTTTTTACAGATTTATTAAATTAAGTTTGCTTCATATACATACATACATAAAGGCACAACAGAGTTTGTACCTTGTTTTTATCTAAGGACACAAAGTAATAAAATCTTATTTTATCCCTTACTAGATGTGTGCTCTTGGGCAAGTTATCAGTATATAACCTATTTTCCCCTCAAATTTCCTGATCTACAAAAAAAGGATAATGGGTTTATCTACTTCCTTAGATTTTGTGAAAATTAAATTATTTAATATATTAATATACTCAGAAAAGTAGCTAGAATTATGGTAAGCACTCTAGGTTAGATTGATAATAACTACTATTATTGCAGATAAAATAATTCAAACCAAGCTTGAAGGTTCAAAAGGATCTTTTTTCCCCTACAAGGATATACTAGGATTAATGTTTTTCTTTGTTTCAAAGAAACAAAGTCTAGTTTTGACTGCTAGAGAGTTGACCACCAAATCTGTGATCTATGAATAGCAAAGATGAGGTTATTTTGTCTTCTCTGGCCTTTGGGGAGGGGGTGTGGCTCTGTTTGTACTCCTACCCATGCATTTATTTGCTCATACTTTTATTCTTGAAGGTCTTTTTGTTTATGTTTCTTTTTAAGTGCGTTTAGTCCTTTTTGGAACAGAAGGTGTGTTACAGAAAAATCAATAAAAATGCATATCCATTCGTAGACTGTGAAAGTTGGGCATTTAATACACAATAAGGCTCACTGGGACATATTACCACACACGGGAAGGATTTCAGAACTCATTTCCTGAACTGTGAGATATTTTCTCAGGAGTAGGAGTATAATATAATTGACCACAATTATCTTCTGTCTGCTCTGTGAATGTTACAAGTGTTTATTTCATTTCTGTAAAAGTCCCTTATGTCGTTTTTTTTCTTTCATTTTTTAATACTCTCACAATGAGTTCATTTAAAAGGCTCAATATTTGCCTATATTCTATTTATATTTCTAAATTTTTGACGATTTCTTTATTTTTCTTAAGAGGAAAATATAGGCATTTATGGTGAAAATGCTGAAAGTGAGGTCTAGAAGAAAAGATGACAGTTATATATTTTCCTTTCCTCATCTTTCTGCTCCATTTACTGGGCCAGATTTCAACTTTAGACATTTTGTACTGAGATAAATGAATACTCTGTAAGAGATTTTTTTTTAAAGATTTATTTATTTATGCATACAGAACTGGGGTACAGGCCAGAGATGCGGAGGGTTAGAGGATTCACCAGAGACAGAGTGGGGAGCAGAACAGGCAGATCCACGAAGTACACTGCTGAGGGGAGCAGCAGGCGGGCCAGAAGAGGTCTGCCTAACTCATCCGGGGCAGGCAGGCGGGAATTGAACTCATGCGGAAGTGGCTTAAGCTTAGTGCTGTGCTTTAACCCGCTGCGCCACCAGGGAGGGCCTGTAAGAGATTTTTTAACTACGTATTAGTATTTGTGAATTGAGATGAGAAATAACAGTGTTTATCAGGTGTTGAAATTTGCTACGTATAGTCCTTGGGGGAAATATACCTATCAGTGTATCAAGAATTGTTTTGCTTTTAAAGCAATTAGCACTTTGTATTGGGTACTGAGATGGGAGTGAGAAAGGAAGTGATAACTTTATTTAAAGGTGTTGCCCATACCCATAAATATAATAATTCTCCAATTAAAACTCACTAATCAATCTGAAATTCAACTCTCACTTCATTTCATTTTTCCCCTTTGATGGTGTTTATGTGGTATGTGATTTAGAAACAAGAGCAAAAAAATATAAAGTGGAAAACATTGAACTTGAGGATTTCCAAATAATAACTTTAAAGTGTTTCTTTATGCTGCTCCACATCGAGCCAGTTCAGATCTTATGGCATGACTTATGTAAGTTAAATGCTTCTTTTGTTAATTATTATAATTTCTGCCAGCTCAACAGTTTACAGGGATAACAGCAGAGTATTTATTCCCTCAGTATCGCCATCTGTTCTTTATGTGATCAACATCTACCTTCTGCTGGTAACAAAAGTTAGATAGCTACAAATATTTTTTCAATGTCCTTATGAACTGCAATCACCAACTTTAGATTTCCTTGAGAGATGTACATAACAAATAATTTTGACACACAGAGGTTTCTGGTTCCTTCTGATCTGTGAATCAGCCTGATACAAAAATGACGTGTGGTTGGGTGATAGGAATGTTGTTAATAAATTATATGCTACCAACCCTTCCTGCTACATTTCATGGATTATTTTTCCAGTGTGAAATATGTCCCTCCCAACTTCCTTGGAACCCTAACAACAAAAATTTTTGGTTCGGGAACAGATTTCTATACTTGAGATAGGAAATATTTGATGAGTTGTGAATAGGTAGGCCATCTTAATAGTATGTTTTCAGAAGCCCCTCTTCTATTGGTCCTGATAATCTATTTAAAAATAGACCTATTTTTCCCAGATAAAAAATTTTGAGTCAGCCTTTAAAATTTATATGTTGAAAATATATTTTCTTAATAATAAGAAAGGTAACAATATAGTGCTCAGTTTCTGGAGCCAGATTTCTAGGTTCAAATTCTAGGTTTGTTATTTTTTGGTTGTGTGACTTGGAGCTACCAAATCATTATATGAAATATGAGGACAATAATATTACCTGGTTCATAAAATGGGGTGAGAATTAAATCACTAAATGCAAGATATATAGAATATTACCTGAAACTCACTAAACCAAAAATTTTTTTCTTGCTAGGATTATTTTTATGATATATTTTTAAGTTATTACATAGGAGCTATATTTATTAAAACTAACAAATATTTCTTAAGTTTTCTGTCTTGTTCATGAAGATCTCCTTTGTGCCATGATTAATGCAAATTATTGCTTTATTATTTTCAGTTAAATTAAAATCCATATACAACTTATTTCGGTATATATAGTGTGATAGGAAATAAACCTTGTGTTTTCTTCTAGATAACTAACCTGCTATATTTGCCCTGTATATTAAAAAGCTCTCATTCTATGAAATGGAGTCCTGCCTTTATCTTTTATCATTTAAATTTAATGTTTACTCATTCACTTTCAATTCCATTTTTTTATTATCTACTCCTATTTTTTTTTATCATAGTAGCATTATATTTAATATGTAGCAAAGCAAGGCCCAAATCAAAGTTCTTTTGTTTCAGATTTTCTTTTTTTTTTTTTAAGGTTTATTTATTTATGCATACAGAACTGAGGTACAGGCCAGAGGTGCAGGGGTGGTGAGAGGATTCACGGGAGACAGAGTAGGGAGCAGAACAGGCTGACTGAGAAGTACACTGCTGAGGGGCGCAGCGGACAGCTCAGGAGAGGTCTGCCACTCCATGTGGGTCACCTCCGGGGCAGGGATCAAACTCATGCTGAATTGGCTTTAGCTTCTTAGTGCTGTGCTTTAGCCTGCTGCACCACCAGGGAGGGCCCACAGTTTTTCTTTTTAAAGATTTATTTTTTATTTACTTATACATAGAAGAACTGCAGTGTAGGCCAGAGTTGTGGGGGTAGGAGGGAATGAGAGACAGTGGGCTAGAGACAGTGGGGCACAGAATAGGTAGACCCACTGAAATACACTCTTGAGGTGGGCAGAGGGGGAGATAGAAGACATCTGCTGCATCATGGGGGTCAGCTTCCTGGTCAGGGATCTGGGATTGAACTCATGCTACAGTGGCTGATTAGATAGCTTGATAGGCTGATTGGAAAGCTTGATAGTTTTCTTTTTTTATAACTTTTTGTTTTGGGGGAACATTGTTTTACAACTCTTCTATGATTTAGGTATAGTTCATACCACCTCAGATGTTTGTTATCACACCATGTCTGCCCCCAGAGTGCCCAAATCCTCCACCATAGACCCTTGCCCTCCCTCCTTTGTCCGAATCCCCCATATTTCTAGGGCTTGTTCTGGTTTAGTTTCTCTGTTCCTTTGTCAGAGTTTTCTTGGTTTTTCAGATGCTTTTAACAGGCCTTTAAAATGGTACTCAGTTCTAAAGTGTGTATATTAAGTTGAATTAAATTTACATATTAATTTCAGAAGGGTGATACTTCATGATGGTAAAGCTCCTCATTCAGGATCAGAGTACATCATTTCATCTGTTCAGCTCTTGATTTATATTCTTTAATACAATTTAATGTTTTTCTTCATGTATATTTTGTCATAACTCTTGCTATTAGGAATGATATTTCTATTTCTACCTCTTATTAAAATGTGATGCTATTCTATTAGTCATTCCTACTGTAGAGGGAAACTAAGTATTTTTATATATTACCTCAACTCTATAAATTTTCTAATACTATTAACTTATTAACCTAGTTTCTTTGGGGCTTCTATGTCTATAGTCACAGCTTGCCAAAGGAGTAATAGTTTTTAAATTTTTTGATACTTGTATAAATTATTTTATTTTCTTGTTTAATGAATTAGCTCTAAAATGATGTTGAATAATAAATAATATTGAGGTGAACATTTTTCCTTGTTCCTAATTTTAATAGAAATGGATGCAACACTTTACTGTTAGTTATTGTTGGCTATCAGCTGGTGACAAGAATTTATAGCATATTTTCCTTCCTCTTTTTTTTTGAGATATTGAAAATTAGGAGTGGATAGTGAATTTGATAAATCCTCATTTAGTATACTATGCTTATATTCAGAGCAATATTCATTTTTACACTCAATTTGTTGATGTAATGAATGATCTTGAAAGATAATTTAACATTGAACTATCCTAGCATCTAGAATAAACTCAAATTTTCCCTCTTTTCAATTATTGCTGGGTTAGACTGATAATATTTTACTTAGAAATTTGCATCTATATTCAAAACAAAACTGACTTATGATTCTTGTTTTTACTATCTATTGGATTTTTAAAATTAAATATGGCTAACTTCATAAAAATCTTTTTTCCTATGAGCTAAAGTACATTAAGTGACATGAATCATCAGATTTTAAAGACTAGATATGGCTGTAAAACTACCTGAATCTATAACTTTTCTTAAAGTTAAATCATTATCTTCTATGATTATTAGACTGTTTAGGTTTTTATTATTTTCTTAGGCTAGTTTTGGTGATTTATGAATACATTTTGGTGCAAAATTACCATTTCCTTTAGATTTTCAATTTCATTGCCATAGGGTTCCACAGAATCTTCCTTGAAACTTTTATAATCTCTTTCATGCCTGTGATTAAATGTCTCTTTTTATAGCATCAATATTTTATTTTCTTTCTTTCTTTTTAATTAGGCTTCTCTTTTATTTTTTTCTTAAAGAAACAACTTTTTTTCCTTTTTAAGAATGTACTTTGCTTATTTTCAATTAAGAGTTAATTGATATTAATGAGTTAAGTGAAAATGGTTGGACTCAGGCAGAGCCGAGAGGAGAACCCTGAGAAAGGCCCTGTGGTGGGAAAGCATAGCTGGCTCTCGGCACTCTCACAATTCTGCCTTAATCAAACTAATTCTTGAAAGGTGACTGGTGCTTTCGGGTGGGTGTGCTATGGCAACATCACCTGAAGTGGGTCCTATACTTTGAAAAGACAAACTGATGGAAGCCAGTGTTAGCACAATTAAAAAAAAAAAAAAAAGGAAGAGGAAAATTAAACAAATTACAAATAAAAAAAATAAGTACTTCAGGTTTAGACAAAACTATGATTTGGTAACTATCAGTTAGTCCCAGGTAGTTTGACACAGTGCTGTCAAGAGATTTCAGCAAATGTGACAGTTTGAACAGATTGGAAGCTACTGCCTTCTCTGTGTTGAGGAAGATACTGAAACCCTATTTCTAGCATAGATTTCATCATTAGATTTGGTTCCAAGTTTATTTACCAATTGTGCCTGGCACATTGTAGGAAGTCAACCAATGATTATTTGCTCTTAAACTCACTAAGCCTCAACACCTGCACCCCTAGGATGGAATGGTAATATTAATCTCATGGGCTTATTTTCAGAAATAAATAAATGGGTCCATTCATGCAAGTGTTTTCTCAATTACAAAATAAAAATAAAATTTATGGCTTGCAACTATACTAAAATTAAGATTGTTAGACTGCTAAGTCATCTACTGACCACTTACAGTGTTTTTATTTCCCTGCCCCATGTTTAACATTTTACCATTCTAAAGTAAGCAATTTGGAAAATAAATATCAACATAAATAGATGGCTTATTGGAACTTGTGGGTCATACATAGGGCTTTCCTGGGACATGATAACATGTAATCTTAAGGTTTCCTCAGTCCCTCGACTTCATCTTGTATTTTTTAAATTTAGTAGTTAGGTCAAACAAAGTATTTGACCATAAAATTACACATTGGCCTAATTCAACATAATCTACTTCTTGTTTATGTTCTTAAAATGTCATTTTATAGGATGATTAAGAAAATTATTCTGATTATTGAATCTAGGAAATGTGACTTCCTTATTCCTAAGGTCAGATTTTCTTGTTTGTACCTAACTTGACAAAATAGAGATAAATCTGTTGAAGGCTATTGAATGCCTAAAATGTAACAAAATAAATACCTCCAAGGCAACAAAATCATGCCCAGTTTTATCAAAAGTAAATATTGGGTAATGCACATAGTAAATCAATGCCTTCAAAATCTTTGAGGATTTAAATACAACTTTTTTTTACTCTTAGAAAATCAGCCACATAAGCTCACTTTAAACCTCAGTGAGTGAATATTTTATAGATCAGAACAATAGTTGTCCTGATCAAGATTACCACACTGTTGTAGGCAAACTCAAAATGAGGCAGAAGAAAGAAGTTCCATACTTCAGATGTTAGATCTTAGTCTACATCCAGTCATCCATGAGCAGTGAGCACTGTTGTACTGAAGGTCATTTTAAGGTCAGCTTTATTTTTCCACACTAACACTTGTCACAACAACTTAAGTTGCAGTTGTTGGCATTTTCACCCCTTTTTTTTCTCTTCCTCTGACCTGAAAACCCCAGGGCAGGCCATTTGCTGGACATTTATCAGGCCACCTAAAGTTAAAGTTCTGACACATTCTCAAATTCAAAAAAGGAAGCTTAATGATTAACAGAGTCAGGGAGAAGGGCTGTAGTGGATCCCACTACTGAGTTCCCAGAAAGGAGTGTTTGTTGACTTCACATTTTAGTGTCAACAAGTAAAGCTCTTGATCCCAATAATTCATCAGCCACCCTCCATATGGACCAGCTTATGTGTGCAGGTCAGAAAGCATGGCTTCCTTAGACACTCTTAGAGGAGTGTAGCATCTTCATAGTGGGGTATTCTGGCCCCTGGGCTTCATGACCTGGATTAATTTCTAACTTCATCTCATGTGAAGACCCTACACTGCCCATTCTGGGAGAAAATCCTTTTTCAGGCATTTCAAGTGACTCAAAGTAAAACCATGGCTTGACCACTGGACAGGCTTTTACAAATTAAGCAGTGTGGTTAGAAGATATTTTCACAAATGTAAGGCAGAGATAAGAAATCAAACCTTATATTAAATATATCACACTTGGTGGCCAATCTCAATATCAATATTTTAACTTGAAGTATTATTTCAGTGTATTATTTGAGAGCTATACTTTTATTATAAGAGCATAAAATATATTGTTTTGGCAGTTCTCTAAGCCTATGAAAACCCAGAAGTATAAAATTAATCATACTGTACAGAGAAATCAATTATAAGTAATACCTTTAATTTAAATTTCTACCTTTACTGAAAAAGCAAGCAGCTAGTGGTCTATTGTGTGTATCTTAAATTAAACTATCAACTATTATAAAATGGAATGAGATTTTTGTCAACATCAATATTTCAAAAATAGTGCAGATAAAGGCAATCAAAGTAAAAACCTTGACATGTAAATGTTGAAAGTTGTAAATTCACTTTACTGGCCATTATTTGTGAGCTAAATGAGGAGTTTTATGAGAAAAGAGGCACAATATCATAAATAATATTGAGAATGTTATTTAAAATGATGTAATAAGAGAAATACTTTTTTAAAACACTTTTAACAAAATATCAAATCTGACTTTAAGAATTATGAAACTGGTCACTTTTAAGATGTGGCTGCGTATATTTGCTACTCATACTCCACATTAGTAGATTGAAATAATAATGATAATTTTAATGGATTCAAATTGGTCAAAATATCATTTAAGAAACCATAAAGTACTAAAATTATATTTTAAAAGCAGTCATAATTACCACTTCTCAATATTGACTCTATAGCAATAGTTTAGTTAATAGATTTATTAGATTAGGTTTTTAGGTTTGTGGGTTCTCATAACAAAACTTACAAGCCCCCTGGAATCATCAGGACGGGCAGAACATGCAAAAGACTAGGATTTTGTTGGAGATGACTGTCTATAAACCAAATATCTAATGCTACACTGACATTAATTGTACCACTCCATTATATTTTTATAATTGAGATGATGTTAGTTTGCAATGCTGTATAGATTCCAGAGATTACATTTTCTCACTATACCTGCCAACAAATGTCTGTTCACCATCTACTACCCACCAGTTACCCCTCTACTCATTCCCTCATCCTTCCTTCCCCTCTGGTAACCACCATACTGTTGAGTTTAAAGGTTTGTTTTTGTTTACTTTCTACAAAAAGTAGAAAGATTTGTCTTTTACCTTCTGGCTTCCTTTACTTAGCATAATTTCCTGAAGTTTCATCCATATTATCATAAATAACAGAACTTAGTCGTTTTTTTTTTTTTTTTGGTCGTGTTCCACTGTGTACATATACTATATCTTCTTTGTTCATTCACTTATTATTGGGCACATAGGTTGTTACCATAACCTGGCTAGTGTGCCTAGTATTGCAATGAACATAGGGGTGCATGTTTTTTTGAATTAATGTTTTCATATTCTTTTGGTAAATACCAAATACTGATATTACTGAATTATATGATAGGTGCATTTTAAATTTTTTGAGGAACTTCCAGTCTGTGTTCCACAATGACTATACAATTTACATTCCCAACCAAAGTGAATGAGTGTTCTTTTTTCTCTATATCCTTGCCAACATTTATTATTTCTTAACTTTTTTATAATAGCCACTTTGATAATAGTGTGAGGTGAAATCTCATTGTGTTTTCATTTGGATTTCCCTAATGATAATGTTGTAGAACATTTTTTCATGTGCCTGTTGACTGTCTTTATAGCTTCTTTGGTGAAATGTTTGTTTAGATTTTCTACCCATTTTTAAAATTGGGTCTTTTTTTTTTGTTGTTGAGTTGTACAAGTTGCTTATGTTTTGGATATCTAATCTTTTGTCTAGTATATGATTTGCAAATATCTTTGCCCATTCAACAGGAATTTTTAAAAATTATTTTTAATGAAGTATCATTGTTTTACATCCATGTTAATTTTTTGACACTGTAGCATTTCTCCTTTCAAATGTGGTCACCATAGTTCTATTTCTTTTCATTTTAATAATGTTTCCTTAATAGGGCTTGTGTTGAGTTTATGTATTGTTTTAGGTAGAATGGCCATTTTGACAATATTGATTCTTCCTACCTATGAACACAAATGTCTTTCCAATTTCTCTCAGAAATGTTTCATAGCTTTTCATGCATAGGTTTCTTGCATCCTCTTTTTATTTTGCCCCTAAACATTTTATACTGTTTGCTGCACCATGAATGCTATTGATTTACTTATTTCTCATCTGCTTGTGTATCTTTGCATATAGAAATGCTAAAGACTCATATATTAATCTTGTAACTTTCAACTTTATTGCATTCATTTATTATTTCTAATAGTTTTTTATTATGGAGTCTTTAGGATTTGCTATGTATAATGTATCATCTGCGTACGGTAACTGTCTTATTTCTTCTTTCCTAATCTTTTCCTTCTTTTATTTCTTTTTCTGGCCTAACTTCCATACTCCGTTATTTACAAAACTAGCTGGATTTTAACATTTTTCATCATGAGTCCAAATTCATTTATACTTCTTAATACTGATGCTATAGCATTGGTCTTGTCTATAAATACCTTACCTCACATTTTAATGTAAAACTTGTGATGTTTAACACTTCCTATAGAAACTACACATGATAGAGAATTTGGCTAAATTGAGGCTTTAAAATTATTATCATAACTTTTTACATTAGTATTTGCAGCTTTAAAAACAATTTTATAAAGCCATGTTTTAACAGTGATCAATTTTATAACTCTTATAGTGTTAGATTTTTAATTAGCAAATTTTGTCAAAGACCTTTCTATTATTGAGTCACTTAATATTAATGAACAATGAAATTTTCATTAAACTATTAGGAAATAAAGTGACATTATGCTGCACTGTGTAATTCTGAGAAATTTATATTTTCAACAAAAATATTAGAACTGTCCCTGATTTTAGGAAATGTCTACAGTATAACTACTAACTGCGAAATAAAGACAAAAATATGCCATTGTGTCCATTATGTGAAAAATAAAATCTCGTAATATCATAGGCATGGAAGTTGCTTATCATTTCACATTTAGTGCTTTGTTTGAAACTGACCCATGACTTGTTTGAGATCAAAGTTCATGTAACTGGTGAGTAATGGTAGTATTATTGTGTGTCTCTTACATGTGGAATGCACAAAAAAGGAATTCATAGAAATAAATTGCTTAGTATGAGCAAGTCCCCTCTAAGCCTTACAGACTTTCTCATATTCAAATGATGATAAAGGATAAGAGAAATAAATGACTAAAGAAAGGTAGCTACTTTTATTTTACTGTGGAACTCAAAGTTCCTAGATATTTGTATGCCTTTTTCAGTGAGTTTCATGGTCCAAGAACAACACATTTACTAAACATGATAGAATAGTAAGCAGTAGAATAGTGCTATATTTAGTTTATCTATATAATGTGTTAATTAGGCTTTTAAGCCCAGGCTTCAATCCTAACTATGGTTTAGCTTATTTGTGGGGAGGTTGAGAAGGGAGGGAAATAATTTCAAAACTGCAATGAAATCTTCCCTGTAAACATGCACATAGAAAAAATTACTTCTTTATATGGGCTAGGCTGTGTGTCAGACAAGGGGAGAAGTCCTGTACTCTAAAATGTAAACTTGAGATGAAGGCTTACTGGCTGGAACAAAATAAAACCTTAGCTTACTTCTTAGTGCAGAATTTCTACCTCCTGCCTCTCCAGGGCACAGGATGACTCAAAATGGGGTGAGTAGGGCTTTCCTTCTTTCTTCAACACTCTTTTCAAAAAGGAGTAAAAATAATATGACCTCTATGTAATAGTTTCTTATATCACATTTATTGGGGGTGATCATTTAAGAGAATAATGAGGAACTGCACAATCTGCCAAGGCTGATATTCAGTGTTGGGAGCTTGTTTTTGAGGGCAGCATGACTAGGTGGTTACATTGTTTCTCAAATCCTAATTCCTTGGTTTAAATTATGCCTTTATTATTTAAGGAGAATTTATGATATCACTTGTTTTTATAAATTGAATTCTAATGGAAAAGCTCTATCCATTGCTTATGTTTTGCCTGGGGTTACTTTCATGATACCCTTGTAAACTCAACTAGTTGCAACAGACATTGTATGGCTTGAAAAGTCAAAAATATTTACCTGGCCCTTTACAGGAAAAGTTTGGTGACCCCTGATCTGGATCAAACATTAGGGAAACAAACTGATTAAACTGTTTCACACTCAGATGTGAATGACTAATATTTTCTTACATACTAGCCCTTACAATATTAACTTAGCAAAGTGCTTATAAGAGAAAATGAATTGCGTAACATGAAAAAATTTTAGTGGGTATTTGACAGATTTTTTTTTTTTAATAAGTACCCTTCTCAGGGCCTACCAGTATGTACCTATATCTCTTTTCATATATCTTTCACTTAAACTAAGCACATTATATATGCTCACTTATCTGCTTTGTTTGTTCTTTCCATATCCTCACCATCCCTTATACCTAGAAAATTCTTATTTTCTTTGAGAATTGGCCCAACTCAACTCTAAGACATTTATTTCCCATTGGATCACCCAACACTTCTACCATCCCATTACTTTTCTTGTTGAATTTCAAGTCTAAATATCCTAAAGCATGTTATCAAAATATTTGTAGCACTTTATTATAATTACTTGTGTGCATGCTTCTTCCATTAAACTCTAAATGTCTTGAGAACTTAGACTCTTTCTCTCTTCACACTTACATCCCCAGGACTTAGCATAATGTTTGGCATACAGTAGATGAATAATATTGATATCTATTAATAGAATTGCTATCTATTAATCTCAGGTATATATAACTCTGGCTATCTATTTCAAAGGGAAGAATGTTGTAGAGAACCTCCTCAGAACATTTCCTAGAATACTATGAAAAGAAAGTGGGTAAACAACATCTACAATTGTAATCTTATCTGTTACAGAATGCTTCTTTTTTAGGCATTAGTAATAGCTTAAAATATTTAAATATAAAATGTTTTTGTGTGAAAAGGTTGGCAATAAGCTCATGCACTCAAAAAGTATGGATTGTGTGTGGCTTTTTATAAGCGCAGGTGTGTCAAGCCATTGATAATGTGGGCAGTATTTTCTCAAGAATGAAATGTTCCTGAATAATTTTTCCATTACATCAGTATATAGCATTGAAGCCAGCAGTATTAAACATATCCTTCTTTTTTATTTAACTTTACTGGAAAGATTTACAGGTTTTTATATTATTCATGTAGGACTTTATCATGGAAGTAGCAAACTGAGGGCCTAACTAGGAAAGACCATTAATATTATTAAGTTTTATACAAAATGCGAGTCCCAGACCTTCTTTGTGTTACAATGGTCCAGACTTTTGGTGAAGTTAGAACTTATCTTACCATGAATTCTGCTTTTGAAAACCAGTCTGATCAGCAGTCACCATTAAGCAGAAGTAGCTATACAGACATACTGTCTGACACCCTCCAATTACTAGAGAAGCACATGACGCCAGAATGAACCTCTACCATTAGAAAATAGAAGCACATTTCAATCTTCAGTTGACATGGTGGATATCTGTTGGTTGTTTTGTTTAGCCTTCACCTTCCCTCTTTTTTAGACATCACAAAGAGTTGATAAAGTTGCTGGAACTTGCAAAGGGCTAACATATTGAGAGGACCTGCTCAAGAGTGCTACTATGCAAGAAAAAATAAAGCCCAAAGATGTCAAGGGAGTAAGTGGAATCCTGGCAACATTATTAAGTGTTGACTGAAACTAGAACTTCCTTTGGATGTTTCATTTATCACAACCAATAACTCACATTTTTGGATTAAACTAATTTGAGTTTGGGTTTTTGTAGTTTACAACCAAAAGGTTCTACTAAATCCATCCTATAAATAATATTGTAATGCACTTAAAAGTTATCAGAAAAAGATATCTGGGAAAGACTAGAGACTCCAAATAAAATAAAAGTAGTATATAAAAAGAATAAATATTAAATACCTCTAATATTTTAAAACTATGCCAAGAAATTAGGCAAACTGTAATTGGAATGATGTGAAAGGAAGTAAGTTATATTTTCACATTCCATATTTTAAATTTACAATGTTGAAGATAGCATTGCAGTCATATTTGGGGGATGAATATTTTAAATATTATAGTTGTTTAATTAGAGGCTATAATATTTCTTCATTGCATAAACATTTATTATGAAATGTTTTATACATCTGAAAATATATTCAAAACATAAAATGCAAATATATATATGATAGCCAACACCTGCACACCCGTAAGTCTGAGTGGAAGAAGTCAGATACAAAAGACCACAAATTTTATGGTATCACTTATATGTACTATCTGGAAAAGGTAAAGCTATACATACAAAGTAAATTAGTGGTTGTTTGGGGATGGGGGTAAAAGATAGGGTTAACTACAAAGGGGCATGAGGAATTCTTCGTAGGGTTATAGAAACTTTCTAGAATTTCATTGTGGTGATATTGAAGAACTCTATAGATGTATTAAAAATTACTGAATTATGCACTTAAAATGGATAACATTATTGGTATTTAAGTTAAGCCTTAATGAAGCTGTTATGAAAACAAGAACATTTGCACCATTATATGACCAGGTCATTTATTCATTATTCTATTAATTGTTACGATTAGTCTTAAAGGGAATGCTTTTAATGTTTCATGAACAAGAATGTTTCCTTTAGAATTTCTATAAATATCCTCCATCATATTAAAGTAGTTCCTTTCACTTTTCATTTTGTTGTGAGTTCATTATAAATAGCTGCAGGATTTCCCATATCTATTTAAATAATCCTTTATTTTTTTTTCAATTGCTAATCTAATAAAGAGGTTTTCTAATGTAAATTATGGTGTCAGTCATTGCATGAACCCAACTTTGATGGACCCATCTGTTATTATTTTTTTACATTTTTGCTGAATTCTGTTTACTAGTAGATTGTTTAGGATTAGTGTATATTTGTGTATGAATGATTGGGATTGTGCCTATGATATAACCTCTATTTATACCTATATACCATGAATTCAGTTTGTTACACGTAATGGTAGAAGTATTTCTGGAAGTCATTCTTTACTGGGCCAGTATTAACAATAACTGAAGTGAACAGGGTGACTGCAAGCCATACCAATATCAACTAAACTCAAATGCAACAAATCTCCAAATGGAATATTTTTTAGACATATCTAAAAACAATATTCTTATTTACTTTTTTTTTAAAGCTTTATTTATTTATGCATACAGAAGTGGGGCACAGGCCAGAGGTGCATGGGCGGTGAGGATTCACCAGAGACAGAGTGGGGAGCAGAACAGGGTGACTGACGAAGTACACTGCTGAGGGGAGCAGTGAGCGGGTCAGGAGAGGTCTGCCACGCCAAGTGGCAGGTAGGGATCAAACTCATGCTGAAGTGGCTTTAGCTTCTTAGTGTTGTGCCAGCAGGGAGGGCCCTATTTGGTTATTTTTTTAATCCATATGTTATACTTCATTAAAAATTTTACTTAATTAAATATTTAAAAAAAGAATGTATTCAATAGCAATAGTCACCAGGCTGCAAAAGACTAAGTCGTGTCTCATTCATCTTCAACATTTCTCTTTACCTGTGTCCAGTGATCCAACCCATCATGCAGTCCTGCAGTTCTCGCTGCTTGGTGATCCTTGACCTCTAGCCTCCTTTTGTCTTCTCCATGGACCACCATCCTCGTCTGAGCAGCCTGTATATTTTGTCCTTTCCTTGCATCAGATTTCATTGCTTCCCAATCCATCCTCCACTCTGTAACCAAGATGTTTTTCCAAAAGTACAAGTATGCCCCTGCCATTATTTGTGAACTGTGGCCTCCATTACTAGAAAGCACAGGTTCTCATGTTAGTCCAAAGGACTGCTAAATGGACTATGCCAGTATTTACCCCTTCCTTTAGCTGTTCAGGTCATGCAGGGTTTTATTTAAACAGTCTCTATGCCTGTTAATGAACAATTATAGAGATGTAACCAGAAATTTGAGTTTGCATTAAGAGTATAGAAATTCAAATGCATGGAGGTAAGTAATGCAAAAAGTTAAGAAAGCACTAAAAAAGGGAAGGTTGGTGAAAAACTTTGTTATATAAATTATTAAGAAAGCCATCATGAAAACTGCATGAGACAGTATTTCTTATAGCCTAGAAAGAGGGGAAACCCCTGGGAACTGACAACACATCTGGGAATTAAGTGCCAATTATGTCTGGGACCAAATATTAATGCTTTGGTAACCGTGGTTTATGTAAAAGCGGTGACTGTGGGATCAAATATGGCCACATTGGATCCAAGGCTCCTCTTTTTACAAGTGCCCTTGACAAATTACTTCTCTGACTCTCTTCTCTTCTAAAACGTGTGGATAATTATTCTAACTTCATAGGGCAATGAAAGGATTAAACAGGGTACTCTAACATTGAATAAAGAATGGTTTTCTCCCTGCTGCTCTAATAACATCAAAATGTCCTAAGGAACCTTCCTTCCTTAGAGGCTGTAGTTGGTTATGGGTAAGGTCGGGGACTCTGGAATCAGACAGTTTAATCATAGCTTTCTCACTTATGCTATGTGTGACCTTCAACAAGTTATCTGACCTTTCTGTGCTTTGGTTTCCTCAAATCTGAAACAAATGAGAATACTAATAGTACTTTCCCATAAGGTTGTTAGAGAATTAAAAGTTAATGTATTTAAGAATACTTTTAGGTATTTAAGTATTTAGGAATACTTGTGACAGTGCTGGTCACGTATTAAACATTTAATACGTGTTAGAATAGGTTCAATAATTTTGTGTTCTTTCTAGAAGTGATTTGTGTGCAGTCACAAGAAGATGCGGAAATAGTCATGCCAGCTGTAGGCAAGTAGCATGTAATTCCATTTGGGGCAAGGCTGCCTCCCAAGAACAGGTGGTGGTGATAGCCTCCCCTAGAGCTAGAGTTGTAAATGGCTGCAGGGCAGTTCCAGAAGAGCCTCTGGACTCAGCAATGAGGCTGTCCTGTATGGGGCCTTTGTTACTGACACTGGGCAAAGAAACATTCCTGACTCCCATGTAAAAAGGGGATCGTATTTGATTCTCAGGGTGGTGTGAGGATTCAGTGAAGTAACCTAACTAGCCTGCATCCAGCAGAGTTGCAGTGATAACAATAATTTCATGAAATATATGCAGCGGTTAAGCCTTCGGGGATTTTGAAGGGAAACCAGAGGGCAACTAGAAGCGGGCCCTTTCTACCTGTCTGGGTAAAAGGGGAAAAAACCCATTCTCTTCCTTTAGCAACCGGGTGACAGCAGAGATCTCCCCTCGGACCCTGCCTGCCTTTCACGTTCATCTCTGGCCCCAACAAAGGCAGGCAAAGAAAGACACCCTCCCATCTGATTTTATAATCCACCGGTTTCTCAGCGTGCGGTGTTAGCAGCGAGGTACCATGCAAGCCAAGGGTGGGTGGGAGAGGCATTAAAACCTGGCAATCCCGCTCCCCCCATCTCTGGATGCCGCAGGGCTCCCGCCAGCCGTCCTCGGTTAAAAACGTGTTTTTTATTTCACTTCCCCGCAATCTTCTGTGCAGCAGCTCATTACCAACCGCTTCAATCACCGCTGCCAGCATCTCTCCAGAACGCTCCCTCTCTCCTTATTTCAGGGACATTGGCCGTAACTGACATTTAAAGGAAATAAACACTGATTTCAAAAATTACAACCATCTCCGCCTGAAGAACTCAGTAGCAATGAATAACAGAACAGCCTAGCGAAGAGCACCGGTCGGGTCTAGCTCCACCAGCCCTTTCTGCCACACAATTCCTCACACCCGACCAGCACAAATCACCATTTCCAGGCACCACTCGTGACTGCCAATTCCACTTTCGCTTAATCTCATTTTAGACCACGGTACAGATGAGGCTCTGCTGGCGACGAGCGGGCGGGGGCTGGGGACAGGGGGCCGAGAAGGGCAGCGCGCCGGGGCCCCTCGCGGTTCCGGGCCGCTGGCGGGTCGCGAAGACAAGCGCTGGCCGCGGGGGCTCCAAGGCGGGCGAGCCCCGAGGGGCGCGGGGCGCAGCCGGCGAAGACAAAGAAGCCGGCGCCAACGCAGGTCCCCACCGCCCTCTCCTTTCCCCGCGCCTCCTAGGAAAAGAGGGGAATTTGAGGGCCAACAGGATGGTCTTCTTCAGACAGCGGGAAGAGAGGTTCTCTCTCCCCCCACCCCCCAGGCGTCTACATTGCTCATTCTAGATTCGCGCCCCGATGGGCCCTCGACACCCTCGCCCTCCCACCCCGACTGGGGCGCCTCCGCGGCGCTTCAGGTGCTAACTGGACGGTGGGGCGGCTGCCGCGGGAGGCGTGCGACGGGCCAAGTGCGGCCGGTCGGGCGGAGAGGG